>NW_027362765.1:519838145-520439506 GCF_046119375.1 Phyllobates terribilis | reverse complement strand
CATCTTTATCTTCAGCCCCCAAAAAACGTGGTTAAAACTAAGATGTGAAGCTGTATTTTTAAAGTGTGGTAATGCACTTTACACTTTAAAGTTTTTTTTATAGATATATTCTGCAAATCTGTACTATCAGAGTGCATGTGTAATGATATAAACCTATAGGCTGGGTTCATGATGACTGTAGGAACACTTTTTTACCTTTGGAATATGGAGAAAAGATCTAGTACTGGGCTTTCATTTCTCATTTCTTTGGGTTCGTACCTCACCTACAGTAAAAACACAATATGATATACAATCTTTTTCTTGCTTTCTCATTGTCTTTTATATCTCGTACAAATTAGGCAGTGCAAGTAACCGATCCAGTACCCGAAGCACTCAGAGCATGAGTAGTGGCATGGAAGGAGACAACGAGGTAATTATAACTATAGGCTAACAGTTTGTTCCATAATACCTTTTGGTGGTCATTATTTTGAAAGTTTGTTAAAATCCTAAAGGAACTTTCCTATCTCAGGAATTTTAGCCTATTCCTGCACAGTGTCTGGAGAGGCAGTGCGCCAAGTAAGGACATAAAGGTGCCACTGTACTCCAAAGGGCTTCATTGAACTTTCATTCCTAGTGGTTGTGTCACTATTGAACCCCAAAACATGGCATATCCTAATGATGAGCTAAATATTGCTATTTGCGTTTGAGCAGTCTTAGTTTTCAGAGTTTTCAGTGCAACTTTAATTGTGACTATAAAAGAAGGTATGAAGTCCCTTAAAGGGAATGTCTCATCAGGTTTATGCTTCTCAACCTGAAGTCAGCATAAAACAGGGACAAACTGTTATGCCAGTATAGCAACTCACTCAGGATTAATAGGTTATACACTAAAAAAAATGCAACTGACCTTGCCTGTTCCTGTACAGACTAGATATCCTGGCTCTGCAGCCCCTAGTGGTGCCTGCAGGTACAGAGATAGCCCTAACCACAGACTAGGAGAAGGCAGCTCGGACCTAACTGCCTAAAAAGCCGATGAGTTGCTTCACGTTATTCCTAAAGAACCAGAGGGCAGAGCAGAGTGTGAATTACCTACAAGAGGAGAAGTGTGCCGAAAAAAAGAAAGATCACAGAGTGAGTAAAATAATTAACAAAATACCAAACAAAAAATAAAGCAAGTGCTGTTAACTTCCTGAAGATAAACAGAAGATAGGTGCAAAGTATAGCAAAGAAACAGCCAAGCGAAAAGCCATAGCTGGAAATACACAGACTAGCTCCAAACATCAACATAATGCCAAAACATCCAAAAGAATCTATTACCAGCAGGATACACCAGCAGGGGGACAGAATATAAAACTGCACCCAACAGGTGATTGGTGGAGAAATGAAAACACCTGTGTTAGGCTAAGTGCCCACGATGCAGAAATGCTGCAGATTTTTTCCGCATCTCCCTAGCAGGAAAAACGCATGCGGATTTTACATGTGTTTTTCCTGCCAGGTAGAAGCGTTCCTCAAGCGTTTTTGCACGCATTTCTGCATGCGGGTTATCAAGCGCTTTTCCAAGCGATTTTATCATCACTTGGAAAGTGCTTGACATCTTGGTCACACTATATAAATCCATGCAACCAGCATAGATTTATATAGTGTGACCAAGTAATAGTTAAAAAAAAAGAATAAAGATGGTAAAAAAACAAACAAACATTATACTCACCTTCCGATGGCCCCCGGTCTTTTCTCCGGTGCGTCCGGTCTCTCGTACGGCTCACGGTGGTGTAAAAGGACCGTTCATGACGTCATTTAGTCATGTGACAGGTCACGAGACCGCCGAAGTCAGCGATCTCGTGATCTGTCACATGACTAAATGATGTCATGGAAGGTCCTTTTACACCATCGCGAGCCGCCGGGGAGCCAGGACGCATTATACAGGAGACCGGGAGATATTGGAAGGTGAGTATAATGTATATTTTTTATTTTAAATTCTTTTTTTTACAGGTACTATGGTACCCGGGTCTGGATGAGAGTCTCCTCTTCTCCAGACCCGTGTACCATCCGCACATTAAATCGCTTAATATCCGCATGTGCACATGTAGTCATGCGGATATTAAGCGATTCAATGCAAGTCAATGGCGGCAATTACGCTGTGTCCGAAATATTCCGCAATGATAATCCGCAGCGGAAATTCCCGCAGCATGTGCACAGCACATGCGGATTATCATTGGGGACCATGGGACACGTATTACCAAGCGTTTTTTAAGCGTTTTCGCTGCGGAAATTCCACGGCAAAAACGCTTGAAAAATGCATAGTGGGTACTCAGCCTTAAGCTAAATAGATTGCAGCCAAAAAAGAAGAACCAAACACCGAGAGAAAAGGTGTGTCTCGGCAGAGAGAGAAGCCGATCACAGAACACAAACTCAAAGGATTGAATCTAGGAGCATGACACAAACAGCCTAACTTCAGCAGTGTATGATGTAGGGTAAGTTCACACACAGTATAATCATGTGGATTTTGAAGCAGATTCTGTGAGAAAATCTTCTTCAAACACTTTTTGAATAAGACCGCTATCAATTTCACTGGGAAAACATTTCTGGTTCAAATGCTGCTGTTTAATTCCATAAGGTTTTTTTTTTTTCAGCGTAGAAAAAAGCAACTGGACCACTTTTGAGTCATTTCTGCCCAATATACAAAAAAGTAAAAAAAAAAAATAAATTACACCTACAGAGAACCAAAATGAGTCAACAATGGCCACGAATTATCATCAAATAGAAACATTTTTATTGAGGAAAAACACAAACAATTTAAAAAGAGCCATACTAATTAGCACTAACACTAAAGGATAATACGTTCACCATTAAATATTGAAGTGATTAAATGGACTCACAACTAGAAGGAGAGCCAGCAGCAGGAAACATATGGGTCAAATAAAAGTACAATTTGACAATCCACACATGTCTCATGCAGTGAATCCATGCACCAAAGTGCACCTAGAAGAACCCACCAGGGATATACTGGTCACACTGTAGATAGAATGACCCTTTTAATGATTCCTGTAAGGGGTAATCAGAGTGATGAATCTTAGGATAGGTCAATCCCAGTCACACAGGTAATTGGTTCACGCATGTAGTGTGTATACAACCCCTGGCAAAAATTTTGGAATCACCGGGCTCGGAGGATGTTCATTCAGTTGTTTAATGTTGTTGAAAAAAAGCAGATCACAGACATGGCACAAAACTAAAGTCATTTCAAATGGCAACTTTAGGGCTTTAAGAAACACTAAAAGAAATCAAGATTAAAAATGTGGTACTCAGTAGGGGTAATTTTCTTCAGACCAAGCAGAGGGAAAAATTATGGAATCACTCAATTCTGAGGAAAAAATTATGGAATCATGAAAAACAAACACACAAAAGAACACTTCAATACATCACTAGTATTTTGTTGTACCACCTCTGGCTTTAATAACAGCTTGCAGTCTCTTACTTAATGAGTGACAAACAGTACTCTTCATCAATCTGGCTCCAACTTTCTCTGATTGCTGTTGCCAGATCAGCTTTGCAGGTTGGAGCCTTATCATGGACCATTTTCTTCAACTTCCACCAAAGATTTTCAATTGGATTGAGATCCGGACTATTTGCAGGCCATGACATTGATCTTATGTGTCTTCTTTCAAGGAATGTTTTCACAGTTTTTGCTCTATGGCAGGATGCATTATCATCTTGAAAAATGATGTCATCATCCCCAAACATCCTTTCAATTGATGGGATAAGAAAACTGTCCAAAATATCAATGTAAACTTAGGCATTTATTGAAGATGTAATGACTGCCATCTCCCCAGTGCCTTTACCTGACATGCAGCCCCATATCATCAATGACTGTGGAAATTTGCATGTTCTCTTCATGCAGTCATCTTTATAAATCTCATTGGAACGGCACCAAACAAAAGTTGCAGCATCATCACCTTACCCAATGCAGATTCGCGATTCATCACTGAATATGACTTTCATCCAGTCATCCACAGTCCACGATTGCTGACTATCTATTAAACTATTTCTGACTCTTCTTTAATGTGGGTTTTTAACACAAAAATAATCAATGTCAAAAACCTGTGTGAACATACCCTTAGGTATTATCATGACTAGTGTTGAGCGAGCACTAAAATGCTCGGGTGCTCGAAGCTCGGGCCGAGCTCACCGTGATACTTGGGTGCTCGACCCGAGCAACGAGCCCAATGTTAGTCTATGGGAGACCCGAGCATTTTTGCGGCGGCACCCCCGGCAGTCTGTAGAAAGCCTAAAAAGTGCCCAAAACGATAGTGACAGTGCTCAAATGACATGGGGACAGCATGGGCATCGCCCCAGGAAGCATTTCTGACCCCCAGGTCACTGCTGTCAACAACGTGGTCAGGGGTATTAAGGCACTTTTACGGGCTCACAATAAAACGTTCAAAAACGAAACTGAAACTGTTTTCCTGTGAAATATGTTAAGGAACATCCTTTCCAGGGTAAAGACTTGTGTATAAGGTAAAATAAATAGCCAAAACCAAAAATACTCCTCCACACCTTGGGCTATGTTCACAAGTAGCATTTCTTATGCGTTTTTGCTCTTTTGTATTGCTTTCAACCGTGACAAATGCATTCACCTGGAAATGACATTTTAATATTTTACAACCTTATCTGGCCATGTGCTGTGTGACACATGCATACAGTGCTGAAAAGACATGGGAACAGCATGGGGAAGACCCCTAGAAGCATCTCTGACACCCAGGTCACTGCCTAAAAGTGTGCCCATCAAAAGTGATCCTTGCCGCATCAGAAGATGCAGACTTGCAACTATCCCCGTGCAAGTCCTTGTCCCATGGCAGTGTTCAATTGTACCTCCCCCATTCCTTGCAATGCAAGTGCAAGTATGTTGCCACCCACCCACCCCCAGGCTGCAATACCATACTGCTTGCTTGCACTTGAAATTGGGCCTTTTAGGCATGTGGAGGCGGAATCTGGCAACCACGTCATGGCTGCATCGGCGGCCTGGTATCCATATTCAGTCCTCAGCCGCCCAGCTGTCCACGCTTGGTCCCCAGCTGCCCCGCGACCGGGTGCCCACACACGGTCCCCAGCCGCCCCTATTTGTCCCGGTGCGCCTTATACACAAGCACGCATACCAAAACATTACCTGTGCTCTCCCCAGTGCATTTATTGGGAAGGACAGCCTAACCACAAACACGTGGACAAGTGAATGTGGCCAGGGATGGTCCATCTCACTGACGCCTTCACACTGGGTTAATATTGTGGAAGCCGGGACACAGTTGGACACTGGGATGCAACACGTCCTCCAGACATAGAGGATTGCAGGTCCTGGGTCAATCAGGCTTCAACACAAAGTTCTGAAGGTAGACAGCAGCAGTGGTCGGCCTCCTACACAACGAGTAAATTATTCATGATCATGAGGCCATCCATCTCCTTAGCTTTCTGTTCCTTGGAATGCAAGCGCATGTATGTAGTAGCAGCTAGGCCTGAGGTGGTCAGCCTTTTGGCGCATATCCTACCTCCTCCGAGGATTGCTGGATGTTTTCCTGCTACTATCCCAGTTCTATGACTCCCGTTAAAACAAAGCTTCAGGTGATGAATGATGGATGAGGTGGTTGCAAAGGAGAAAGAGCAGGAGGCACAGGGACCATTCACATCAATATCAGGCCAGTCAACCACACATGTCTTGTAGGATATGTTTCTGTACCAAAAGGAACGGTTCGGCTACACAGTTATAGGGCATACAGTGAGTGCAATGCCTACCAAAAATTTCGAGGCACTCCAATGCCCCTTGGAAGTGACATGGAGGTCAGAGGGCCGTAACTAAACCGTTTTTTCCATTTATAGCAACTGGGTCTCCTGTACACTGTTGGCCTAAGCAGTGAATGGAAGGCTTTCCAAAAATTATGAGAAACTGCAATGCCCCTTGAAACAGACGTGGATTACAGCGTACTAAAAACCTTCTACCCATTATTGGGGAGTGGGTCTCCCTTAGTTTTCGCCTATGCATTGAAAAGCAAAAGCTGACTAAAATTAGGATGAAATGCAATGCCCGTTGGAAGAGTCGTGGAGGTTAGAGGTAATTAAAAACAACATTTCAATGCCTCTTGGAAGAGCTGTGGAGTTCAGAGTGGTTTAACTAGACGGTTTTAATGCCCCTTGGAAGAGCTGTGGAGTTCAGAGTGGTTTAACAAGATGGTTTTAATGCCCCTTACAAGAGCTATGCAGTACAGCATATTAAAAACATTATTCCCATTATTGGGGAGTGGGTCTCCCATAGTCTTTGCCTATGCCTTCCAAGCAAAAGCTGCCAAAAATTAGGACGGAGGAACTTGCAATGCTTGCAAACAAGAGCCATGCAGTACAGCATATTAAAAACATTCCCATTATTATGGAGTGGGTCTCCCATAGTCTTTGCCTATGCCTTCCAAGCAAAATCTGCCAAAAATTAGGACGGAGGAACTTGCAATGCTGGCAAACAAGAGCCATGCAGTACAGCATATTAAAAACATTATTCCCATTATTGGGGAGTGGGTCTCCCATAGTCTTTGCCTATGCCTTCCAAGCAAAAGCTGCCAAAAATTAGGACGGAGGAACTTGCAATGCTGGCAAACAAGAGCCACGCAGTACAGCATATTAAAAACATTATCCCCATTATTGGGGAGTGGGTCTCCCATAGTCTTTGCCTATGCCTTCCAAGCAAAAGCTGCCAAAAATTAGGACAGAGGAACTTGCAATGCTGGCAAACAAGAGCCATGCAGTACAGCATATTAAAAACATTATTCCCATTATTGGGGAGTGGGTCTCCCATAGTCTTTGCCTATGCCTTCCAAACAAAAGCTGCCAAAAATTAGGACAGAGGAACTTGCAATGCTGGCAAACAAGATGTCACGCTGTCTCGGCGTTCAGGAGGTCAGGAGCCTATGCTGACCCTACACTGAGGCCCTGCCTAATCCCTCTACCTGGAGGTACTGTTGATGGTACAGAGGTCCAGGCCGCCAGCGTAAACCTACCTCCTGAGAATCCCTGAACCTCAGTAATCTAGTCCTGAGAAGGACCCCGATCACAAGAATTGGGGACAGGACCGTATATGCCAAACACAGTACAAGACGAACGAGACAGTACAAGGGGCGAACCAAAAACCACCTCGCATACAAAAAACTTACACCACTACAACGGAGGGAACACCAACGGGTAAGGGGATAAAGAATAAAGCGAGGAAGGGAAAAAACCACACCGAGTACACTTCGCTCCTAACTCCACAATACCACGTATCACTCTGATAGTCTGCATGAAAATCTTTCACCGACAACTACCCTATCAGAACGGCAGGTATTTGAAGGAGTCCCAATACTGCAGAATTAACTGCAGCTGGGCGAGGCTGGGCCTCGTCTAGCACAGAGAGAGAGAATTAACTCCCTCCCTGCCGAAAAACACCAAGCACCAAAAACTCAGCTGCGAGATGTCAGGCTGTGTAATCGCGACGATCTTCGTGGCGACACACCCGTGACAGTACCCCCCCTTCTACGAGGGGCCTCCGGACCCTCAGGGCCAGGTTTATCCGGGTGAGTCGTGTGGAAGGCCCGAATTAATCGGTCTGCGTTAATATCCGACGCAGGAACCCACATCCTCTCCTCAGGACCATACCCCTTCCAATGAACCAGGTACTGAAGGGACCGGCGATTAAAACGTGAATCGATGACTTTCGATACCTGAAACTCCAAGTTACCATTGACCACCACAGGAGGAGGAGGTAAAGGTGACGGTATCACCGGCGCCACATACCTTTTAAGCAAAGATCTGTGGAACACGTTGTGAATTTTAAAAGTAGAGGGGAGGTCAAGACGAAATGCCACCGGATTAATTATAGAGCAGATCCTATACGGCCCGATGAACCTGGGACCCAGTTTCCAGGAGGGAACCTTAAGTTTTATATTCTTGGTAGACAACCATACCCGATCGTTCACACTTAGGTCCGGACCAGACACTCTCTTCCTATCAGCCATACGTTTGTATCGGTTCCCCATAGAACTTAGATTATACAGCAACCCTTTCCATATCGAAGCGAGTGATGACGAAAATCGTTCCTCCTCAGGAACCCCCGAAGAGCCCCCCCTACTGAAAGTACAAAACTGGGGATGAAAACCATATGCCCCAAAAAACGGGGACTTACCAGTGGAATCACTCCGCCTATTATTAAGAGCAAACTCCGCCAGAGGTAAGAAAGAAGCCCAGTCCTCCTGGTTCTCTGACACGAAACACCGGAGATATGTTTCCAAACTCTGGTTCAGACGTTCCGTCTGACCATTGGTCTGAGGATGAAAAGCCGAAGAAAACGATAAATGCATCCCCGCCGAGTACAAAATGCCCTCCAGAATTTGGACACAAACTGAGACCCCCGATCAGACACCACATCAGAGGGTACACCGTGAAGCCTTACAATCTCCCCAATGAACACCTGCGCAAGAGTTTTAGCATTAGGAAGAGCAGGAAGAGCGATAAAATGTGCCATCTTGCTGAACCTGTCCACTACAACGAGTATGACCGTTTTACCCGAAGATGGCGGGAGATCCGTAATAAATTCCATAGACAGATGAGTCCAAGGACGCTCCGGGATCTTCAAAGGTAAGAGAGCCCCAGACGGACGGGTACGTGGGGTCTTAGAGCGCGCACAAACCCCACAGGACGCAACAAAAGTTCCCACCTCCCTATGTAAATTAGGCCACCAAAACCGACGCGAAAGGAGATCCACAGTTGCTTTACTCCCTGGGTGTCCTGCCAAAGCTGAGTTATGGTGTGCCTCGATCACCTTTTGTCGCAACTGATCTTGAACAAACAGTCTCCCAGGAGGTCCAACAGGGGCGTCACCCTGAGCCTCCAATACTTCCTCCTCAAGCTCAGAGAATACTGCCGACACCACCACCCCCTCCTGAAGGATAGGAACCGGGTCATCCGTATTCCCGGCCCCAGGGAAACTACGAGATAAGGCATCCGCCTTTACATTTTTTGATCCAGGACGATATGTGACGACAAAATTAAACCTGGTAAAAAACAATGACCACCTAGCTTGTCTGGGATTCAGACGTTTTGCGGACTCCAGATATAGCAGGTTCTTGTGATCGGTGATGACGGTGACCGGATGGATAGCCCCCTCCAAAAAATGGCGCCACTCCTCAAAAGCTAACTTAATGGCCAAAAGTTCCCTATTGCCGACATCGTAATTCCTCTCAGCGTACGACAATTTTTTAGAGAAAAAAGCGCACGGACGCCATTTACCAGGCGACGAACCTTGTGATAATACTGCACCTACCCCTACCTCAGAAGCGTCTACCTCTACAATGAATGGCTATGACGCATCAGGTTGAATGAGTATGGGTGCCGAGGCAAAACATTTTTTCAAGGAGGAGAAAGTTTGACAAGCCTTGTCAGACCACCTAGAAAAATCCGTCCCTTTTTTTGTCATATCTGTGAGAGGTTTAACCATGGACGAGAAATTACGAATGAATTTCCGGTAATAATTAGCAAACCCCAGAAAACATTGTAGTGCCTTAAGATTCTCTGGCAGATCCCACTCAAGAACTGCCCGCACTTTCCCAGGGTCCATACGAAAACCAGACGCTGACACCAGGAAGCCTAGAAACTGGAGTTCCTGAACGGCGAACACACACTTTTCCCACTTGGCGTACAGTTTATTATCCCGCAAGATCTGTAACACCTGCCTAACATGCTCCTGATGAGACACAAGATCAGGCGAGTAAATTAAGATGTCATCCAGATAAATAACAACAAACTGACCCACCAGGCAGCGAAAAATGTCATTAACAAAGTGTTGGAACACCGCCGGGGCATTAGTCAGACCAAATGGCATGACAAGGTTCTCATAATGTCCCTCCGGAGTGTTAAAAGCCGTCTTCCACTCATCCCCCTCCTTCATCCTAATCAGATTGTACGCCCCCCTGAGATCCAATTTAGAGAACCATTTGGCGCCCACGATCTGATTGAAGAGATCGGGGATAAGTGGGAGCGGATACGGATCTCGGACCGTAATCCGATTAAGTTCACGGAAATCCAGGCAAGGGCGTAGGCCATCATCTTTCTTCTTCACAAAGAAGAACCCCGCAGCCACCGGGGAAGATGAAGGTCTAATATGCCCCTTAGCCAGACTCTCTGAAATATAATCCTTCATGGCCTGCCTCTCCGGACCAGACAAATTATACAACCTAGATTTAGTTAACTTGACCCCAGGAAGCAGTTTTACCGAACAGTCATATACGCGATGAGGAGGTAGCTCCTGACACCCTCTTTCCGAGAACACATCCTCAAAGTCAGCCAGAAATGGGGGTAAGACCCTAGGAGCGACCGTACCGATGATCGTATTCATGCAGTTTTTTTTACAGAATTCACTCCATTGGCTTATCTCTCTAGATTGCCAATTAATAACCGGGTTATGCTTAGTTAACCAAGGAAGGCCCAACACAATAGGAGTGGGAAGACCCTCCAACACGTAACAAGACAACAGTTCTTTATGTATCGCCCCCACCTGAAGATTTATGTTATGCACCGCTTGCGAAAAACTTCCCTGACCGAGAGGCCTGGCGTCGATCGAGAATATGGGGATGGGTTTAGCCAACACACTCAATCGCATACCTTGAACCCGAGCAAACCGAGCGTCCACCAGATTAGCCCCGGCCCCACTATCCAGAAGAACAGATAACCTCTCAGTTCTCGTACCCACCACCACCTCCGCCGGTACAAGAAACTGAGACGAACCTAGGGACGAAATACCTACTCCCAGATTGCCGTCCACCACACAACCTGGGATCAATAGTTTTCCGACGACTCTTTGCTCTGCGAAGGACGGGAAGGACACCCCCCAATAAAATGTCCCTTTCTCACGCAGAAGAAACACCTTCCTGTCTTGTAGCGCACCGCCGGTCCCCTCCCCCGAAAGGATGTCCCTCCTAACTTCATAGGCTCCTCTGGACTGACCAGGGGAACCTCCATATGGGACCCTTGTAGAAGGTGGAGTCATCACAGGGGGTGGAGTTATCCCGCACCTCTCCCGAAGCCGTCTGTCAATGCGAATAGCAAGGGCCATAGCGGCTTCCAGCGACGCGGGAGAGTCATACTGTGCCAACATATCCTTTAATTTGTCAGATAAACCTTGACAAAACTGGCTCCGAAGAGCCGGGTCATTCCACTGGGTGTCCGTGGCCCACCTACGGAACTCTGAACAGAATTCCTCCGCAGGACGATCTCCCTGCTGGATCCTACGTAACTTAGATTCAGCAAGGGAGATCCGATCCGGGTCATCATATACAAGACCCAGAGCAGAGAAAAACCCATCCACTGTCCGGAGAGCCCGGGGGAAGAGAGAACGCCCAAGATTGGGGGTCCCCTTGAAGGAGCGAGATGACTATTCCCACCCTTTGTTCTTCACTCCCCGATGACCGAGGCCGCAGCCGAAAGTACAACTTACATGCCTCCCGGAAAACAAAAAATTTGTCCCGCCCCCCCCGTGAACCTGTCAGGGAGAGCTACTTTGAGTTCTGATCCGGCTTGCTCCAGGGGATACAAAACGTTGGACTTAACGTCCGCCAGCTCCAAGGACAAATTCTGCAACTGCCGAGCCATATTGGCTACTGGATCCATGGTGGCTGGAGAGAATATTTTAGTGGGTCGGTGAAAATGTCACGCTGTCTCGGCGTTCAGGAGGTCAGGAGCCTATGCTGACCCTACACTGAGGCCCTGCCTAATCCCTCTACCTGGAGGTACTGTTGATGGTACAGAGGTCCAGGCCGCCAGCGTAAACCTACCTCCTGAGAATCCCTGAACCTCAGTAATCTAGTCCTGAGAAGGACCCCGATCACAACAATTGGGGACAGGACCATATATGCCAAACACAGTACAAGACGAACGAGACAGTACAAGGGGCGAACCAAAAACCACCTCGCATACAAAAAACTTACACCACTACAACGGAGGGAACACCAACGGGTAACGGGATAAAGAATAAAGCGAGGAAGGGAAAAAACCACACCGAGTACACTCCGCTCCTAACTCCACAATACCACGTATCACTCTGATAGTCTGCATGAAAAGCTTTCACCGACAACTACCCTATCAGAACGGCAGGTATTTGAAGGAGTCCAAAATACTGCAGAATTAACTGCAGCTGGGCGAGGCTGGGCCTCGTCTAGCACAGAGAGAGAGAATTAACTCCCTCCCTGCCGAAAAACACCAAGCACCAAAAACTCAGCTGCGAGAAGTCAGGCTGTGTAATCGCGACGATCTTCGTGGCGACACACCCATGACACAAGAGCCATGCAGTACAGTATATTAAAAACATTATTCCCATTATTGGGGAGTGGGTCTCCCATAGTCTTTGCCTATGCCTTCCAAGCAAAAACTGCCAAAAATTAGGACGGAGGAACTTGCAATGCTGGCAACACGGACCACGGTCACCCTGGTGGTATAGTGGTGGTGGACGCTGAGGATAAGGAGAAGAGCAAAAAACAGCCGAAATGAGGAAGCGTATACCCATGTGTGGGTGTGAAGGGGTGCATGGGAATACACCTCCCAAAATAACACAGTGGATTTGACTTTATGTTACTCTGCTGTCATTTGGTGGTGATGAGAAGTCTGGGCCAATCCAGCCCTTGTTCATTTTGATAAGGGTCAGCTTGTCAGCATTGTCAGTTGACAGGTGAGTGCGCTTATCAGTTATAATTCCCCCAGCGGCACTAAAAACACGCTCCGATAACATGCTAGCGGCAGGGCAGGCCAGGACCTCCAAGGCGTACAGAGCGAGTTCATTCCAAGTGTCCAGCTTGGATACTCAATAATTAAAAGGCACAGAGGAATCACGGAGGACGCTGGTACGGTCGGCAAGGTACTCCCTCACTATCTTTTGAAACTTTCCACTCCTTGTGAGAGTACCCCGTGCCTCAGGGCCTGTAAGCTGGGCGGGTCTCAGAAAACTGTCCCAGAATGTTGACAGTGTTCCCCTGCCTCTGCTGGATTGGAGTTGCGTCTCTCTCGCCTGTACGCCTGGTTGGGCAACGAACTGTGACCTCTGCCACTAACGTGTTCAGATGGGATTTTTTTTAACAGTTCTGCAGCAAGGGCCGTCTGGTACTGCCCCATTTTTGTAGACCTCTCCACCTCAGGAATAAGAGAGTGAAAGTTCTCCTTGTAGCGGGGGTCTAAAAGTGTCACCAACCGGTAATGACTGTCACCCAACATTTTGACAACGCGAGGGTCACGGTTAAGGCAGCGTAACATAAAGTCAGCCATGCGTGCCAGACTGGTAATGGGCAAGACTTCCGTGTCCTCACCAAGATAACCACTGACCATGCTCTCCTCCTCCTCCTCCCCCTGTCCTCAGGCCACCCACGCTGAACTGACGGTATGACAGTTGTACAGGTACTACCGTCTACAGCGCAAGATACCAGCTCCTGGTCTTCCTCCTCCTCCTCTTCTCCCTCATTGTCCCCCAATGCACGTTGGGATGAGATGAGGCTGGGCTGTGTGTAATCACCCGCTACGGCTTCTTGATCCATCTCATCATACTCTGGCTGCAATGCCTCCTCTTTAATTCTCTGCAGAGAGCGTTGCAAAAGACAGAAGAGTGGGATGCTGACGCTAATGATGGCGTCATCGCCACTCACCATCTTGGTGGACTCCTCAAAGTTTGTCAGGATGGTACATATGTCAGACATCCAGGTCCACTCCTGACGTCTTATGTGTGGAGTCTGACCTGAATATCGACGGCCTTGTTGCAGCTGTTACTCCACAACTGTTCTCTTCTGCTCACAAATCCTTTGCAACATGTGGAGGGTAGAGTTCCAACGTGTGGGGACATCACACACCAGTCGGTGTGCCGGAAGCTGCAAACGCTGCTGCAACACAGCAAGGGCGGCGGAAGCTGTAGCCGACTTGCGAAAATGAGATGACAGGCGGCGTACTTTGACGAGCAGGTCTGGCAACTCGGGGTACGATTTAAGAAACCGCTGAACCATGAGGTTAAGCACATGAGCCAGGCATGGTACGTGTGTGATCTCGCCTCGCCTCAGAGCCGCCACCAGGTTACGGCCATTGTCACACATGACCATGCCTGGATGTAGGTTCAGCAGTCTCAGCCACAGACCTTCCTGCTCTTTCACAGCTGTCCACAACTCACAAGAAGTGTGAGGTTTCTCACCTAAGCTTATGAGTTTCAGCACAGCCTGTTGCCGCTTGGCAGAGGCAGTACTGCAGTGCTTCCAGCTTGTAACTGATGTGGTGACTGGTGATATCTGAGATGGAGGCTGAACATGAGGAGGAGGAGGATGATGATGCGCAGGAGCTGTACACTGTGGGGGCAACTCTGACTGACATAGGGCCCACAATCCTCGGTGTGGGGAGTATGTGTTCCGTCCCAAGGTCCGACTGGGTCCCGGCTTCCACTATGTTTACTCAGTGTGCCGTCAGGGAGATGTACCGTCCCTGGCCACAAGCACTTGTCCACGTGTCCGTTGTCAGGTGGACTCTCCCAGTAACTGTGTTGTTTAGGGCACGGCATATGTTTTGGGACACATGCTTGTGTAGTGCGGGGATGGCACACCGGGCAAAATAGTGTCGGCTGGGGACCGAGTACCGAGGGACATCCACCGCCATAAGGTTGCGGAAGGATTCCGTCTCCACCAGCCTAAAAGGCAGCATTTCCAACGCAAGCAGTCGTGAAATGTGCGAATTTAGGACTGTGGCCTGTAGAGCGTTGGCTGCTAATTTGCGCTTTCGTTCAAAGGTCTGGGATATGGACAATTGAACGCTGCGGTGGGACGTGGACGTTGATGCTGTTTCTTGAGAAACTGCCATAACAAGTGAAGACTGAGAGGAGGGAGTATCTTTGCATGCAGTATGGACAAGGGATTGCCTTGCACGCACAACAGGGGGTTCTCTTACATGCACAACAGCGGAAAAAGCAGTGGTGACACCCGCTGACACTGGTCGTGGACCCTTGGGTTCGCCCCACAAAGTCGGGTGCTTTGCTGACATGTGCCTGATCATGCTGGTGGTGGTCAGGCTGGAACTTTTGTCACCCCTGTTGATGCTGGCATGGCAGGTGGTACAAATGGCCTTTTTGGGGTTATCAGCAGAGTCTTTAAAAAACTTCTAGACTCTGGAAGACCTACCGGTTGTACTCTCAACGTCCCTCGTGTTGGTGTTACGGGGAACGGTTGCCTGCCTTCTGTCTGTGGCCACCACACTGCTTCTTCCTGCCTGTTGGGGTACTTTGCCTCCCTCCCCCTGTGTGCTGCTGGCCTCGCTCTGCGTGTCCTCCTGCCACGTTGGGTCAGTTACTAGATCATCCACCACCTCCTCCTCTTCCACTTGCGCACCACGATCCTCCTCCTCACTTCGTGGCAATTGTGTCTCGTCATCGTCCACCTCTTGTGACAAATTGCCAGCATCGCCTTCCTGTGGCCGTGGCTGTTCAAATATTTGGGCATTGCTACATGGGATCTCCTCTTCCACCACTTCAAGCGGAGCAGGCGAGGGGCACAAATATGGAAATGGACCAGTGAACAGCTCTTCAGAGTGTCCAACTGTGGGATCAGTAGCTGTCTGACGACACTCGGCATGGTGGAAGGAAGGAGCATTAGGGTGAGGAGGAGTATGCGGTCGAGACTCACGGCTACTAAAACTTGACCGTGTGGAAGACAGACCGGAGGTGGTGGTGCCCAGGTAACTGGAAATATTATCTGGTATCCAATTAATAACCTGTTCACACTGATCAGTTCGCAATACTAGTGTTGTTGTGTGCTTCCCTAGTAATTCGGTCAAGAATTGGGAGCGAGAAGATGTGGCTGTTGGTTGTGGCACATTTTCACCTTGGCCACAGCCCCGTCCTCTACACGCACCATCACCAGAACGTCCAGTTCCACGTCCCTTGCCATGCGCCTTGCCCATTGTAAATGAAGTAAAATAGTGTGTAAGCTATCAATGGAAAAAGGGTAATAAAAAGGAGATTAGAACCGTGGAAGAACCACAGTTCTATTTCTCTGGCCTACACCAGAATCTTTTAAACCGATATATTTGTGTCTGAACAGTAAGGGAGACACTATTACTGTTTTTTTTTTACGGAAAAAAGGCCAAAAGCTGGATAATACAGAGATTTGAACCGTGGAACTGCAAAACCATAGTTATAGTTATGTGGCCTACACCAGAATCTTTTAAACAGATATATTTGTGTCTGAACAGTCAGGGAGACACTATTACTGTTTTTTTTTACGGAAAAAAGGCAAAAAGCTGGATAATACAGAGATTTGAACCGTGGAACTGCAAAACCACAGCTATAGTTATCTGGCCTACACCAGAATCTTTTAAACAGATATATTTGTGTCTGAACACTCACAGACACACTCAATTTTTTTTTTATGGGGGGGGGGGGGACGGACACCAAAAGGTTAATAAGACGAGTATTTGTACAGTCTGACTGAGGGAAAAAAAAAGAGGATTTAGATGAAAAAAAAGGATTTTTCCTGGCCCCCGAGACCTGGGACTAAGTCTAGCAATTTGAGCAGCAGCACACAGGACTGTAATGCAGCGTTTGCTGGTATAGCCACTGGTTCTCCTATACAGCCTGCCTGCCTGCCTGATATCTGGGATGGATATTTGTCCTGAGAAGGACTGTTTGTTTGATTTGGCTGGCTTTAGAGACCCTACACTAACTATTTTGCACTATATATCTCTCCCTAACTGAGCAGCACTCTCCCTACACTGTCTAATCCCGGGCGACTGTGTCCAAAATGGCGGCGCCCAGTTTTAAATACTCGAGGTGACGCTGTGCTTCCAGCCAATCAATGTAATGTCCACAACCAACATGGCTGCAGCATTACAGTGACTGGCTGGCAATCCCTGCATGTTCATTGGCTCTGTAAAGAGCGCCAAACATGCAGGGCGGAGACCCAAGCTCCCGCCCGAGTAACCTGGAAATGCTCGGTGCTCGCCGAACATCCCGAGTAGCGAGATGCTCGGGCAAGTACTGAGCGGTGTCGAACATGCTCGCTCAACACTAATCAATTCCCAGCCTGATAATGTAAGCCGGCAGCTATCTTTACCTGGGCTGGTTATCAAAAATAAGGGGGACCCCATGTCGTTTTTTTAATTATTAATTTATTTATGATATAGATGTCTAAGTGCACGTTACAACGCATGTCTTTTTTTAACTGTGGATTTACCGCACTTAATGCAAGTCTATGGGGAAATTCTGCACAGAGGACTGAGCGTTCCCAAAGAGAAATTGACATCCTGCTGCTCGGAAACTTGCACCGCAGGTAAGTTTATGCAGCATAAAAAAGAAGCACAGAGGGCATGGGATTTCTATTAATCCCATCCAATTGTACTGTACAACACAGCATTTTGGATGCAGTGAAAATGCGCTGTGTCCAAAGCACTACTATTCCTGTTCTTGGGCACGCAGTGTAAGGGCTCGATTTTCTCGGACGAGTTCTCTCCGTGGTTTTCACAGATAGCCCTCATGCCCATGATATTCTATAGGGCTGTGCACATGTCCGATTTTTTTCCTCGGCCCAAGTGTTCTCCAGAAAAAGACATGTCTGATTTTGACCCGAGGGTTCAAGTTGCTGGATCAAAATTGTCAATGCAAGTTTATGGGTCTGATGACATCCAAGTGTGCTCCAATTTTCATGAGCTGACAGAAAAGAGAAGGTGAAGAAACTTTTTTTTTATTCTCTCCACGTCCAAGAAAAACTGATGCCACTCTGATCAGAATAATCTGACAGTTTTTCTCGGATTTGGAGAAAACGGTTATATGACCCTACCCCAAGAATAAGTTCCCAAGGTGAGTATTTGGTGTGTTTATTTCATATTTTTCGTACACAAAAAAAACCCTGCAATGTATTACAACTCCAGCAAACAGGATGAGATTAATGCAATTTTCATGCCCATTGTGCTTTTCTTTTAGCTGTGGAAATTTACCTGTGGTGCATATTTTTAAATCCACAGCAGGTCAATTTCTCTTAATGTTAATATGCATTTTATTTGTGGATTTTCCCCATAGACTTGAATGTGACAAAGAAAATCTGCTTATAAAAAATACAAATTCTTTTATATTTTGTTTCTGCAGCAAAAATAAAGTAAAAATGCATGTAATACGCAAGTGACTTGAGTTTTATCAAAGCTTAACAAACAGAAATTTTCCAAAGTAAAGTTGTTTACTTAAACCTTGACATACCAAAAAAATAAAATAAAAAAAGACAGATGGCTGTGGAAAAAAACACGTAAAATAAAATGCATTAAAAAATACAATGAAAAAACAAAATGCAAGTAACCTAAATTTAGCTAATTGGTGTAGAAATACTACAGAAAATCTACACATCAAAAAATACTTAGGTGGAACCCAGCTTAACCTTGCCCACATCATTCATTGAGAGCTTTCTCCCTACACTGTGCATAGGCATAAAGATGCCAATCAACGGCTGGGTGTAGAATAGGGAGAGCTCATGAACATCGAGGACCATACAGCAGAAGCTTATCATAGAGAGAACTAGTAGAGGTGCAGTAGATAAAACAGTGTGTCATGATGTAATGGTAAAAAGAGGATTTTTGGTACTCACCGTAGAATCCCTTTCTTGGAGCCCTCATTGGGGGACACAGGAAACTATGGGTGTATGCTGCTGCCACTAGGAGGCTGACACTAGGTAGAAATAAAAAGGCTAATTCCTCCCCAGCAGGCTACACCCACTGACAGGGAGAGAACTAACCAGTTTGTAAGAAAGCAGTAGGAAAGGAGGTATAAAGAGATTACCCTGAGATGAACCAACAATGGCACAAATAAGGGCGGGTGCTGTGTCCCCCAATGAAGGCTCAGAGAAAGGGATTTTACGGTGAGTACCAAAAATCCTCTTTTCTCTATCGCTTCATTGGGGGACACAGGAAACCATGGGACGTCCAAAAACAGTCCGTCCCTAGGGTGGGAAGAGACAAGTACTCAAAAGGTAAGGTCGGTCCACTGCTGCATGAGGGACCTCCTATTCAGATTGGCGCTGCTGAGGCCGAACGGAGCTACCGTGTAGTACAAGAAGGTGTGAACCGAAGACCAGGAAAGATGACCAGTTCCTGGAGAGATATAGGAAGATTTGGATAATCTTGGAGTGTTCCCCTTCGGGTGAGAAACTGCTGAGAAAAACAGAACAGTGAGTTCAGCCGAAAGAACCAGACTGTCTAATTTAGCGCTCCACCCTGGATGTAATCCATGGCTGGGAAGATTAAACGAGAGAATCATGGACTTCTTGGTGGCCATTGACCGAGGTCCTAAATGGCAGTTCCCAGGCCGGAGAACAAGTGTCCCTGGATACCTCGTACTTTTGACTGGCGGAGAGCTTAAAAGAGAAGAGGACGGCTCCTACCATACAGAAAAAACTCCGCCCAGAGGTAAGATGAAGGGTCACCCTGTCCCATGTTTTACACTGTCCCCCTATATAACTGAACAGGCTTATGTAGAGATGATAGAAGGGGGAAAACAGGACAGGGAGATAGAAACCAAAGAGTCCGACTTGAAAGGGAAGGATCGAGGACTCTTACCGTGGGAGCCTTGGCGCCAACGGAGGGAAGATTCCACACACGATAGGAGTAATCATGATGACACCTGTGAGGCTGGAGTAACGTCCTTCTGACTGAGGTGAAAACTCTGATGAGGAAAAACTTTACCTGTGTCTCGAAATGTAAACGACTGACTGGTCCGTGTTACGCTGGACAGGCCGGCTTGAGGAAGGACCATCATATCCTGAATGGCGGAAGTTCTCTCGTCGAAGGGGAAGATATGGTAAGGGACACGGCATTAAAGGGGTCCTTGTCATGTAGGCGGCAGACTACTCAGGATGTGGAGTTAGGGATCCATCATAAGTAGTGTTGAGCGATACCTTCCGATATCGAGAAATATCGGATCGGATTGTATCGGACCGATACCCAAAAAATATCGGATATCGCCGATTCCGATACCGGAAACCAATGCAAGTTAATGGGACACAAATATCGGAATGAAAATAAACCCTTTCTTTCCTTGTAGGTTAATTATACATGAAGGAAAACAACTAAGAATAATGTAGAATATATTGGGGGAGGTGGGGGAGACAATAAAGGCATAGAGGTTTAGCCCAATCAAATGGAATAGCAGGAATTAATATATTTTTTAAGACGTTCTGAGATACAAAAATATTGACTATGTTAAGTTTTTTTATATTTTGTCAGATATTTATGTTTCACTACTTCCATGCTCTTCACCTTCTTCTTTACTTCTCCCACACTTTCTCCTTCATCATCATCAGCAGCTTTTTCATCAACTTCTTCTTCACCTTCTTCATCTTCTTCTTCTTCACCTTCTTCGTATTATTATTTTTTTTTACATTCTTCATATTCTTCTTATTCAACTATTATTTTTCTGCATATTCTACTTCTTCATCTTCTTCATATTCTTCTTCTTCATCATATTCTTATTTGTGACAGGCATTCCTGTAGTTGTTATCTATAAAAGTTGGAAGATTACACCTTTTGTTCTGCCTGTCACAAAAGATTTACAACAGGATTTGTCCGCATTCAGTTTGGCCTGCATTAGCAGGTCTTTTCCTAGGGCAACACGAGGAGGAACGGACTCACCCCCATACACTGCTTAGTCTTCTTCTGCTTATAATTTAGATAATATCTTTTGCCCTGATTTTTAGTCTTATGCTTAATGTTCTTCCGCTTTTTGTTCTGCAGCTTCTTGTTCTTCTGCTTCTTGGTTTTCTGTCTCTTGTTCTTCTGTATCTTGGTGGTTGTCTTCTTTTTCTTTGTCCTCTTAGTCATCTTCTTCAGAGTCATCTTCTTGGTCTTCTTCGGGGTGGTCTTCAGGGTCATCGTCTTCAGGGTCGTCGTCTTCGGGGTGCTCGTCTTCTTCGGGGTGGTCTTCAGGGTCCTCATCTTCACGGTCGTCGTCTTCGGGGTCCTCGTCTTCTTCGGGGTGGTCTTCAGGGTCGTCGTCTTCGGGGTCCTCATCTTTTTCGGGGTGGTCTTCAGAGTCCTTGTCTTCGGGGTCGTCGTCTTCGGGGTCCTCATCTTCTTTGGGGTGGTCTTCAGGGTCCTCGTCATCAGGGTCGTCGTCTTCGGGGTCCTCGTCTTCTTCGGGGTCGTCTTCTGGGTCCTTGTCTTCAGGGTCATCGTCAGGGAGATCCAGAGTGATTACCAAGAACCATTTCAAAAAGATTGAACTTGGAAATGTAGCAGAAGATACAAGAAGGCTGAGGAACTGCCGAGAACCAGCTGACGGTACTGGAACCCGGATGGGTAGCAGAAGGCACTAGAGCCAATGGAACTACCGAGGACCAGCTGATGGTACTGGAACCCGGTTACTAAGCAGGAGGTACCTGTGCCAGAAAGCACTACCAAGGACCAGCAGACGTTGGTGGAACTTGGATACCGAGAAGGAGGCACCTAAGCGAAAGGCACTGCCGCGAACCAGCTGACGATACTGGAACCCGGATGGGAAGCAGAAGGTACAAGAGCCAATGGAACTACTGAGGACCAACTGACGGTACTGGAACTCGGTTACTAAGCAGGAGGTACATGTGCCAGAAAGCACTACCAAGGACCAGCAGACGTTGGTGGAACTTGGATACCGAGAAGGAGGCACCTAAGCCAAAGGCACTGCCGAGAACCAGCTGACGGTACTGGAACCCGGATGGGTAGCAGAAGGTACAAGAGCAAATGGAACTACCGCGAACCAGCTGACGGTACTGGAACCCGGATGGGTAGCAGAAGGTACAAGAGCCAATGGAACCATCGAGGACCAGCTGATGGTACTGGAACCCGGTTACTAAGCAGGAGGTACCTGTGCCAGAAAGCACTACCAAGGACCAGCAGACGTTGGTGGAACTTGGATACCGAGAAGGAGGCACCTAAGCCAAAGGCACTGCCGAGAACCAGCTGACGGTACTGGAACCCGGATGGTTAGCAGAAGGTACAAGAGCAAATGGAACTACCGTGAACCAGCTGACGGTACTGGAACCCGGATGGGTAGCAGAAGGTACAAGAGCCAATGGAACTACCGAGGACCAGCTGACGGTACTGGAACTCGGTTACTAAGCAGGAGGTACCTGTGCCAGAAAGCACTACCAAGGACCAGCAGACGTTGGTGGAACTTGGATACCGAGAAGGAGGCACCTAAGCCAAAGGCACTGCCGAGAACCAGCTGACGGTACTGGAACCCGGATGGGAAGCAGAAGGTACAAGAGCAAATGGAACTACCGTGAACCAGCTGACGGTACTGGAACCCGGATGGGTAGCAGAAGGTACAAGAGCCAATGGAATTACCGAGGACCAGCTGACGGTACTGGAACTCGGTTACTAAGCAGGAGGTACCTGTGCCAGAAAGCACTACCAAGGACCAGCAGACGTTGGTGGAACTTGGATACCGAGAAGGAGGCACCTAAGCCAAAGGCACTGCCGAGAACCAGCTGACGGTACTGGAACCCTGATGGGTAGCAGAAGGTACCCATGAAAAAAAAAGTTGCAATGCCGCGAGCCGGCCGGAGTTACCGAAACCCACAGTCCTACAGGGAGTGCTTGTCCTATTGGCACTATGGAACCAGCCTTGATTGCCAGATCCCGCAGCCCACATAGGAGTCACCTAAGCTGCAGGCATCATAGAGTTGGCTAACCCGACCGCAACACGACAGGACAAAGTATTGGAGGCAAAGTGACGTTGACACTACCCGGAAACAGCTGGCATGCTGGAACCAGGCTGGGCAGGAGGGAGTACCCGTGCCAAAGACACTGCCGGGAAACAGCTGGCGGGGCTGTAACCCAGGGTAAATACTGAAAAAAGAGTGGAGCCAGAGGTGTAATTGGAGCAAGTTTTAAATCTGTAGTACAGTGGATGTGGACAGAGCAGGAGAATTTTCCGGACACACAGCTGGGGATCAGCTGACGTTACTGAACCCCAATAACACTGGACCAAGTGTTGATTGTGCAGACAGCACTTCTGAGCAGCAACTGGCGGTGTTGGAGCTCTGGGTAAATACTGAAAAAAGAGTGGAGTCAGAGGTGTAATTGGAGCAAGTTTTAAATCTGTAGTAGTAGTGTGAATGTGGACAGAGCAGGAGAAATTGCCGGACACACAGCAGGGGAACAGCTGACGTTACTGAACCCCAATAACACTGGACCAAGCGTTGACTGTGCAGATGGCACTTCTGAGCGGCAACTGGCGGTGTTGGAGCTCAGGGTAAATACTGAAAACAGAGGAGCCAGATGCCTAATTGGAGCAACTTTAAAATCTGTAGTTGTGTGAATGTGGACAGAGCAGGAGAAATTGCCGTACACACAGCAGGGGAACAGCTGACGTTACTGAACCCCAATAACTCTGGAGCAAGCATTGACTGTGCAGACGGCACTTCTGAGCAGCAACTGGCAGTGTTGGAGCTCAGAGTAAATACTGAAAACAGAGGAGCCAGAGGTGTAATTGGAGCAAGTATTAAATTAGTAGTAGAGTGGATGTGGACAGAGCAGGAGAATTTGCCGGACACACAGCAGGGGATCAGCTGACGTTACTGAACCCCAATAACACGGCAGCAAGTGTTGACTGTGCAGACGGCACTTCTGAGCAGCAACTGGCGGTGTTGGAGCTCAGGGATTACAGTTCGTTCAGGTGGTAGAAACTTGAACACAACAGGAGACCTGGATACTGTTGCCAACCAATTATTTATTCTGGAAGAGGACTGGCAAATTTATGCGAGATCCAGGCCTTGTTCATTTTCAGAAAAGTAAGCCGGTCAACGTTATCGGAGGAAAGGCGCATGCGGCGGTCTGTTAGTACACCACCTGCGGCACTAAAGACGCGTTCCGATAATACACTAGCAGCAGGGCAAGCCAATGCATACTGGCTAAGCTCTGGCCATGTATCCAGCTTAGAGACCCAAAACTTGAAGGGGGAAGAGCCGTCTGGGAGTACACTGAGAGGGCAAGACATGTAGTCTGTCACCATCTGACGGAAACGTTGCCTCCTGCTGACTGGAGCCGTCTGTGATGGTGTAGACATTTGTGGCGGCGGACACACAAAGCTTTGCCACATTTGGGCCATACTGGTCTTGCCTTGTGCTGAGGCGCTGCTTCTGCTCCCTCTTTGTGCAGAGCTTCCTCCACTGCCTTGACGCACTGAGCTGCTTTGTAAAGCACTAGCAGCACTGCTCTCGGTTGGAATGGAGAACATGATGGAATGCACCAGTGCGTCTTGGTACTCCCGCATTTTACGCTCCCGGTTCAACGGTGTTATGAGGCTTTGTAAGTTGTCCCGGTAGCGAGGATCTAGGAGGGTGGACACCCAATAATCAGCCGTGTTGAGAATGTGGGCGATGCAGCGGTCGTTTCTCAGGCACTGCAGCATGAAATCAACCATGTGCTGCAGACTGCCAACTGGCCAAGAAACGCTGTCCCCTGCTTGAGGCGTGATCTCTGCCTGTTTTGCATCACCCCACCCTTGCTCTAGATACTGACTACTAGAGCATTGTGTACCTCTCTCCTCTGGACAGATGTCTTCCTCCTCCATTGACTCCTCCTCATCCTCCTCACAAATTGTCCCCTGCCTAGGCCTTTGTGAGGAACCACGTTGCGCAGACTGTACAGAAGCAGATGGCATTTGTGACTCCTCATCCTCCACCTCTTCCAAAACCTCATCCCTTAGTGCTTGCAGTGTTTTTTCAAGCAGGCAGATAAGGGGGATAGTCATGCTGACTAGTGCCTCATCTGCACTCGCCATCCGCGTGGAATAATCGAAGGCACGCAAAACGTGGCAAATGTCCTTCATAGAGGCCCACTCGGTGGTGAAGTGTGAACGGCGCGCACTGCGACTTGTTTGCGCCTGCTGCAGCTGGTACTCCATTACTGCTGCCTGCTGCTCACACAACCTCTCCAACATATGTAACGTTGAATTCCACCTGGTGGGTAGGTCACATATGATGCGATGTTCCGGAAGACGTAATCGGCGCTGCAGAGCTGCAATGCGCGATCTTGCGTTGCTGGAACGCCGCAAGTGAGCGCACTCTATGCGGACCTTGTGCAGCAGTGCATCAAGATCCGGATAGTCCCTCAAAAAACTCTGCACGACCAAGTTGAGCACATGTGCCAGACATGGGATGTGAGTGAGGTTGCCTAGGCCCAAAGCTGCCACCAGATTTTGGCCATTGTCACACACTACCATGCCTGGCTGGAGATTCGCTGGCACAGACCACACATCGCTTTGCTGCTTGATGGCATTCCAGAGCTCCTGCGCTGTGTGGCTTTGATTCCCCAAAGAAATTAATTTTAATACGGCCTGTTGATGTTTGGCCACGGCTGTGCTCATATCGGTCGTAACATGTAACCGTTCACGGGTCAATGTGGAGGTAGACCGTGACGGCTCCTACAGCGCTGATTCAGAGGAACTGGAGTATGAGGAGGAGTCAATGTGTACAGACTGGATTGCTGCAATCCTTGGAGTTGGCAGAACACGTACAGCGCCACTCTCAAGATCTGTACCCGGCTCCACAACATTTACCCAATGGGCAGTGAGGGAAAGGTATCGTCCCTGTCCATGCTTACTGGTCCACGCATCGGTGGTCAGGTGGACCTTGCTACTGACGGCTTTTTGTAGCGCATGTTTAATTTTTCCCTCCTCATGCTGTTGCAGGGCAGGGACGGCTTGCCTGCTGAAATAAAAGCGGCTGGGCTCGTTGTATTGTGGGACTGCCAATGCCATAAAGTTACGGAAGGTGTCAGTCTCCACCAGCCTGAATGATAGCATTTCAAGGGCCAGTAGTTTTGCAATGCCAGAATTCAGAGCCTGTGCTCGGGGGTGGTTTGCCGAGTATGGGCGCCTTTTCTCCCATGCCTGTGCTAACGATGGCTGTGTGAGGATGACAGGGAACGTGGTGCTGTGGGTGGAATGACACTGTGTCTCTGTACAACAGTGCCAGAGGTTCTTCCATGGCGATCCTGTGAGGAAGCCGAACCAGCTGTGTGTGAGCTGGAGGAAGAGGCTACAACACGAGCTGAAGAGGTGGTAGGTGGCGCTGTAGGTTAGCCTAGGTCTTCAGTGTGTCTTTGTAACTCCACCACGTGCTTGGTCCGCACATGTTTCCACATATTTGTGGTATTGAGATTGTTGACACTTTTCCCTATTTTCACCTTCTGATTACACAGCTTGCATTTGACAAAGCAAATATCATCTGCAACTGTGTCAAAAAAGGACCAGGCACTGCAAGTCTTGGGAGCGCCCGCTTTGGGTTTTGGAAGAGCCATGCTCCTAATGGGTGCCGAAGTGGAGGCTACAGGCAACCAAGTCTGCCCCCTCCCTCTCCCTCCTTTTTGGGCTGTTCGGGGAATCTCTTCCTCAGAGCTGCTCCCACCACCTTCCTGTCCCTCATGCCATGATGGGTCAAGGACCTCATCATCTACATCACCCTCTTCAAACAACTGCTTCTCCTGGGTAGTCTCGACAGCACAGTACGCACCAGAAAGTGGCACCTGAGTCTCATCATCAGATGCGTACTGAGGTGTGCTGCTGACCATAGGCACTGGCCCACCCGCCTCTTCAGATTCAGAGAGACAAAACGGTTGCGCATCACTGCATACTACCTCTTCTTCAAATTCTCGAATTCTGCTTGGCTGGCCCTCTCTTTCCAAGCCAAGAGATTCAGAGAACAGAAGTAGAGATGGCTCCTGTCCAGGGCTCTCTGACTGCCTGGGCAATTTGGCAGGTGGTGACGAGACAGATGGGTGCTCTTCAGTGCTCAGGACCTGAGAGGATCTGGAACTAATTGAAGTCGATGCATTAGCTGCCATCCATCCGACAACGGCTTCAATTTGGTCCTCCCGCAGCAGTGGGGTACGGCTAGCTCCTACAAAGCTGCACATAAAGGACTGTTCCCTGGTAAAACTGGAGGATGCTGAGTCACTGGTGCCCGCAGCAGGCACAGAATCCCCACGTCCTCTCCCTGCAGGCACAGAATCCTCACATCCTCTCCCTGCAGAAACTCCACGACCACATGCCTTACTCCCTGCCTTCTTCATCTTGGTAGACTGATAAAGATAGGCAGAAAAGTACTAAGGGCTTAGTGTGCTTATTCCTGAACAGCTGCTAACAGGTATAAGAAACACTAATTTTATAAAGTGTGGACTAGACTTTAATATGAGCTAATGTGGCCTACACAACTGTAAAGTGGAGTGTTTGGTGAACTTTATTTAGGTTTTTTTTGTCACAAAAAGACACTGGATGTGCCCAAAGATGTAATACCGATAGTATCACAAACTTTTTGTAGCTATTACAATGCAGGAAGGTAACCTACAATACAATAGATGAGGCTGCAAAAAATAAGCTAATACTAATCTGGCTGGAGCTGCAGGGCACAAGGCTGCAGAAAGGCTCCTCTATCTACTCCTATATAGTGTGTTTGGAACCAATGTAGCTGGATACAGATGGAACCACCACACTAATAGGAGAAATCAGGAAAAATGATCAATTAGCAAAAAAGGACAATGTATGAGGCAGTGACGCACGCTGAGCGCACTACAACCAGACGTGGCTGAAGCACACACTACAGGGTGAGCTGCACTCACACACAGAGACCTTGCAGACAGGCGTGAACAGTGCAGATGCAGAGCACTGTGCACTAGCGCTGCAAGACAAAATAAAACTTCTCTATCTACTCCTATATAGTGTGTTTGGAACCAATGTAGCTGGATACGGATGGAACCACCACACTAATAGGAGAAATCAGGAAAAATGATCAATTAGCTAAAAAGAACAATGTATGAGGCAGTGACACACGCTGAGCGCACTACAACCAGACGTGGCTGAAGCACACACTACAGCGTGAGCTGCACTCACACACACAGACCTTGCAGACAGCGGTGGAATCTTCATGGGTGAATCGTCTAGCCTTATGGAGGTAGACCGAGGGCACTGTGGGAGAGGTACTCTTCTTGATTAAGACTGCTGATAGCTGTTGTTCAGCTGTGCATAATGTCCTGTAACTTAAGAGTCGAGATGTAAATGGCAGGAGATTAGCGACAGACCCATGACTGCCTCTGGGAGAGAGGAGTGGGAATTGTGGAAGTGAACCTGGATGATGGTCCAGACGTTGAGTGGGAGTGAACCCGCTTCTTCGACCTGTGTTAGGTCGGTCATGGCTGCAAGTATCTGATTCAGGAGGAACTGATCAGAGTTGCAGAGGCGGACGTATTCTTAGTCAGCCGCAAGGGGTACTCAACCAATGACTGAGATGCGCCCGCATCTACGACCTATGTAAGGATCATCATAGCTGCATGCGTCTGATTCAGGAGGAATTGATCAGAGCTACAGAGGCGGATGGATTATTAGTTTGCTGCAAGGGGACCTCAACCAAAGACTGATATGCATTGGTTAGGTCAGTATAACTCAAATAGGGAGGCAACCTACTCTGAGGAGGGGGTGCGCTCTCATCCCTGGCGGCGAGGAGCTCCCGAGAGACTTATATGAATCTCGTTGTGGTCAGAGCAGGGACACTTGGTCTGGAATGATGAAGTCCATAAAACCATACAGTTCATAGTCAGGGATGATTCAAAACCTATGGTTCTGCGGTAAAATCCTGCACGAGAGAGAGAGAGCACTTTTCATTTGTATTTTATTTGTATATTTATTTATTTATTTTTATTTCTTTATTATTATTATTATTATTATTTTTATTTTTTTTATATTCTTCTTCATGTATAGGCATGGCCATAGGCTCTATGGTCCTGGAGTCTACAAAAATATATGGTTGCAACAAGATGTCTCTGATATGCCACCAAAAACCTTATGAGTTTGTAATGAGATGCCCCCAAACACTATGGGTTTGTAATGTGATGTACCGCAAACACTATGGGTTTGTAATGAGATGTTCCACAAACGCTATGGGCTTGGAATGAGGTGCCTCGTAAACACTATGGGTTGTAATGAGATATCCCGCAAACATTAAGGGTTTGTAATGAAATGTCCCACAAACACTATGGGTTTGTAATGAGATGTCCCGCAAACACTATGGGTTTGGGATGAGGTGCCCCGCAAACACTATGGGTTTGGAAAGAGATGTCCCGCAAACACTATGGGTTTGAAAAGAGATGTCCCGCAAACACTATGGGTTTGTAATGAGATGTCCCGCAAACACTATGGGTTTGAAATGAGATGTCCCGCAAACACTATGGGTTTGGCAAGAGATGTCCCGCAAACACTATGGGTTTGGAATGAGATGCCCCGCAAGGAATAAGCTGACTAAGTCTTCCTGGTCCCTGTGTGGAGACCCTGGTGGTGCGGCTGGGCCACGCTAAGAGCCACAGACAGCCGTGTTGATGAGTGGTGAGAATATATAAGCCGTGGGTGTCCGCAGATGCATGGATGTCGCGGTAGATATTATGGTGGGGACCCAGGCCACCGCACGGAAGCCGCGGCAGGAGCTGAGCCGGGGTAGGCAGGCTGCCGTGCAGGTGTTGTGACCAGGGCTGTGAGGCCGCAGTCGGATGGGAACTGCGGCTGGAGACATGCTGTGAGCCACAGACAGGTAAATAGATGTAGTGGCGAGCAGGCTAGGAGCTGTGGGTGTCCAGAGACGCATGAATGCTGAGGCTGGAGCTGAGGCCCGGGGCTGTGGAGTGAGATGGGAGCTGCGACTAGAGACATGCTGCGAACCACAGAAGTAGTATGGATGTAGTGGCGAGCAGGCTAGAGAATGCAGGCGTCCAGAGACGCATGGATGCTGCGTCTGGAGCTGAGCTGGTTACTGATGCAGCAGTCAGAGCTGAGACCAGGCCGGCAGGCAGCCGCACCGATGTCATAGCTGGGGCAGAGCCGGGGCCCCCCGGCAGCCGCACAGATGCTGCAGCAGGAGCTGAGCATCATGGGTAGCCGTACGGATGCCGCGGCCAGCCAAACCGGGAATCGCAGGCAGCTGCACGGATGCCGTGGCCCGCACGGATGCCGTGGCCCGGGCAGTGCTGGGTCCTGCAGGCAGCCACACGGAAGCTGTAGCCGGGGCTGTGCCAATGAGATGCACCTGCAGTTGCATGGAAAAAGATGGCGGGAATGGAGGGGGGCGGGGCCAAAAAGGACGCGCAGAGAGCCCGTGTTGAGAAGACAGTAAAAACCCCCGGGATTGGTTCAAAAAAGGCGCGGGGAAGGCACCGTGGCTATGATAGGCTAGGGAGAGAAGGGGAGTGGCCTAAACGGAGCATGGAGCTGGGCCGAAGTCTAAATTTATGGAGCCCCGTCGCCAATTACAGGGAGCTATGGAAGGGAGGGATACCTGCATCCAGATGTTGTCCCGACTCCTTCTTCGCAGTTCTGAAGACGGCATCAGGAACCCCCGGGAATAAAAAGGGGGTCACTGGGATCTTGCGTCTTCCTTCCCACACCGTTTCTGGTCCCAGACGGTGCTGAAGACGGTGTCGACCCTGGATGAGGGGAGGGTCACTGATTAGTGACCACCGTCTTCCTCCCGGCCCGCTCCGAGGAGGGGGCTGGGGGGGGGGGAGGCAGGACCATCCACCATGAGCCTCTCCGAGACACGCTTAAAGTGTTGGAGGGAAAAAAGGGTCCTGCCTGTTAGACAAGAGAGTGGACGATGTGGGAGACACCACATTGTGCTCTCTGTCCCAAAAGGTGGGAAATCAGGGTGAGCTGTTACACCCTGTTGTCCGAAGTCACAAGCTGAATCTGAAAGAAAAAGAGCATTAGTAAAACACAACAAGATGGTAGAGACGGGTCTGAGTGCAGACCCATGTCTTGCCTCCTGGACACTAAGCAAAAACTGGTTAGTTCTCTCCCTGTCAGTGGGTGTAGCCTGCTGGGGAGGAGTTAGCCTTTTTATTTCTGCCTAGTGTCAGCCTCCTAGTGGCAGCAGCATACACCCATGGTTTCCTGTGTCCCCCAATGAAGCGATAGAGAAATAGGACCAACCTATAAAGCCATCTATGGAGATGAGATGTGTCACCCTCATATTGAGGATTGAAGCATGGCTTCATCATAAATTGAAGGGAAAAAGAGCTAGCACTCTAACACTACATCTGACCACTGTTGCTCTATGACATCCTTCTGTGAACAGGTAATTGAAGTAGGTTATCTGATGGAGAGCAGACATGAAGTCAGTCACAGTATGTACAACAGGATGTAAGGTGACAAATTTCTCTCCTGTGTAGATAAGTCTGCCTGTGTTCAAAAAATTACAGGCAGATGCTTGGGCACCGGATTCAAGTTATGAATATTGTTTTTTTTTGTGACAGGCATATGTCCTATAGTTATGGGAGACAAAGTGGCAAACATAATGCATTTACTTATATCACTGTGCATCATTCTCAAATTAATATCGGCCCGTTGGACAAAGTTGGATATGCCATGTCTCCTATCTATTGAAAGCTAAATCATGATAGGAAATATGGCACTAATATCTCTTGTCTGGGACCTCCAAAGGGGCAGATATCCTAGATCGGGATCTCATAATTTTTAGTACCTGAACTACATCCCATATACCAGCCCCTATCTGAGGTCACCAAGGGGAGTGGCTTGTACCTGCTAAAAGCAGATTCTCATTTATTGCCATTGTTCAATGTTGGGAGGTGCGGCTCGCTGTAGGACTGCACCATTTTTCATTCGGAGTGCTCCCCTCTGCTAAGATCTGTGACATCAGGTCTTGTCAGTTTCTTTTTGTTTATTTTTTTATTTTATGTGATTGTATATAGTGTATTGTCTTGTCCCACTTGTAATATCTTTTGTATTTTTTTTATAAACACTGCATAATTTTTTTGATTAAATACAGTATACAAAATGTAATAGCTTTGTTTCTCTTGCTCTATAAACCACATCCCTGAAGCCATTCGCTACGGGTAACGGGTGTCCAATCGGCCTGTATAAACGATTTGTGGTGGCAGCTAATTTTGTCATTGGTTATTGGCTTGGCAGTAACCATACCGAAGTATATACAGTATACAGTATAAATACCCGTGTGTTGGGATCGGATGTGTATATACTATACATTCACTGGGAAGCGCACAATAACCGGCCTGAATTTGTATATACTATACATTCACTGAGAAGCGCACAATAACTGGCCTAGTAGAGAAAGCAGCTTTGGCCTCGTCCATCAATCGTCAGTCAATTGCTTGATTGTCCTGACAATTGGAGGCAGTAGAGTGCTTGTTCATGACAAATTGGTGGCAGCGGTGGGATATCTGTGTGATCCCCCGGCTGTCCCCTGACACAGTGCTTTATTAAAACTGCAGCAAGAAGCTCAGTAAGTGACATACTGTTGTAATCAGGGTCCTTGTCCCTACTTTATGTTGGTTTCAGATGGGTAAGCAGTGCTGGTGGCAGATTCTCTTTAAGATCGGTTACAGTCATTCTAAATGACCATACTAGAACTATAAGACTTTATATACACACACCTTAACACCTCTTGAAACTTTAGGTAAACTTATTTTTATTTTACCAATTATATAGGATAATGAGCAATCAGAATATACTCAGCGACACAGGTCTAGGCATTCCTTGCCAGAAGAAACACCCCCACCAAGACCACCCAGGGTGCCAAATAGAAGCACTAGGTAATCCTGTACAATAAATTCTGCACTATTGGTTCCAGTTCTGAAAATTGTACTTTATCAAAGGTGTTTTCAAATGACATTTCACCCACTATATCTTTTAACATATCAAGATAATATACATATGAGTCTTTAAGATTGGTCACTGAGCATTTTATTTTGTCCTGTTTTTTTTTTATAAGGAGCCTATGAATAAGGAACTCATTATAAGCTGATTTGAGTTTTACTATTAAAGAGTTATTCCCATCTTTTACATTGATGGTATATCCACCAACATGTGCAGTTAACTTCTAGAGACGTTATTGCAGAGAGTGGCGCATCGGTGGAGAGTTCTCCTCTAACAGCATTGTGCGATCAGGTCGTTCTCGGGAGATAGATGTGAATCCCTGTAGTAGGACCTGCATGTGTCATACATTAATTATTCGGTGAATATGCTATAAATGTAAAACAAGATAAAAACTCTACAATCATGCACAAAATAAAAATTTAAATCACAGATTGTGTTAAACTAAGCTTTATAAAAAATTGCGCAAAACTGAGAAACCTTTATATAAAGATAAGTTTTATACAAAAGAGGGGAATAAATGTGGGTTTGGTCTATAGAAAAGAAAAACAACAGTGTTTGAATTGATATGTAAATGAGGCTGAAGAGCTTTTTTTTAGATCTGAAGCCTCCGTCACTCCAGCTCTATTCCCTGTCCAGTGACACCTCCTTCTGCTTGACTGACAGCCTCCATGCTGTGTGACTTCAGGCTAAGGAGATGTCAGTTAAGCAGGAGGAGACGGCACTGCTGGAGTGACAGAGGCTTCAGATCTACCATAGCTCTTCATCCTCATTTACATATCAATTCAAATGCTGATTTTTCAGTAAAGGAGGAGCAGACTGGCCATGGAAAGGTACTGCTGCATTTGTCTTTGAAAGAACTACAAGCACATATAAATAGTTTGGAGGGTGAAATCCACTCACAGATTTCTTGTGACAGTGCTTTTACATCAAAAGTCGGCCGAACTTTGGGCCTGAACCCTCCACATCAACCCTTTCTGTCGAATCGTGTGTGTTATTGCGAGATCTTGTTCCTTTTCACTAAAGCAGTGCTTTATACAACATTAACACAGCAGCCAGTGGTAAAAGCTGTAATACTATGAAGGATTGGTAATGGTTGTGGTAATGATGCATATAGCATCATAAGAGCGAGATCTCACTTTTTGACAGAAAGTTCTGCCATTGTGGGTTGTGGGATCCCATCTTAAAGGGGTTACCCGGGCTTGAGGTTCAAGTCTGCAGTCAATCTATGTAACGGTGTGCGCTGTCAGAATGCCCCATTGCTGGGAGCAGGTGGGCGTGAGATAACAAGTATGCGATTTGCAAACACAAGGTCACATGCCAACTAGAAGTGCGTGGCCTCTCTCAATACAAGTGACTTGAGTGAGGCCGGACACGTCTAGTCAGAATGTGGCTGGGAGCTTGCAAATTGGAAGTATACGAATCCTGACAGCACGCAGTGTGTGCGCGATGTGAGGATTCACACATAGTGACCGCAGACTTGGATCCCGGCATGTCAAAGGGGTTGTCTAGGAGTGAAGTTTAACTATCCAGCCGTTCGGATCTGACTTCTGCAGTATAGTCGGATCCTTTGGAAGGTGCTTATTATATATTTTCATTTCATGTCATTTAGTAAAATCTTTAGTGTTTGGCTGCCTATTATTTTCCTAAATAAAAAAGACAGACAAATTCAGGTAAAATTTTAGTCAGGATTTACAGGGATCTATTAAAATTGGATCTAGTATACAGTAGCTGTATAAATAGAAGCTATGGTGCTGGTGTTCACAGGGCTTTACCATATTTCATTAAACTCTTGTTCTTTGGTGCAACAAAATAACATTATTTTTCCTCATTTTAGGTCACACTCAACTTCTGACTACAGAAATGTTCCTAAAGTGCCACCTAGAGGCCGAAACTGAGAATTAGTGCTGGCAGAATAAAGTATACACATTTTCCGAATACCCAACAGCCAATAAACTAAAGTTGTTTCACAGTGTAAAATGTTTCATCTTTATCACTGACTTATAATTGGACTCGGTTGGAGCTTTCTGGCCAACTGACGTTTATTCTATTTACTGATCTTATATGGATGAAATCAACTATTCCGTAATGGATATCCACATGATAACGGCTTAAAACCCACAGGACGTCGTGAGGACAAAATGCTACAAGTGCACAGATGTTTCAAAGCAAAAATTGACCAGGATCGTTTTTGAGATGAATTCAGACGGATAGAACATTCATGCAGAAAATATCACTATGGTCAAAACGTTATTCATATTTAATTCTATGTTGCTCCCTGGAATTTTAATTTACTGGAAGTGACACCGCTCTCATAGGACGTAGCATGTTTTATATACCAGATTATCTTTATGAATATGTAATGTATATATCTAGTCTACGCTCATATCGAAATCACTATCCTGAGAAATAGTAAACTTTTGGGTGCAATCGATATGGTGAGGTTATAAATTGCTATATTTCGCTGTTAATATTGCCTTTTCTTGTAAACTAACACATTTTTAACATCTATAACACACATATAAAGCTGACGGACTGTTATTTCCCTTATCTCAATAAAGCCAAATTTAATTAAACTGTGTGCATGTATAAGTGTATTGTATATAAACCTAGCTTACAAAAAGAAGGAATGGTTTAAATACACATTTGGACCTCAAGAAGATTAAAGGGGTTTTCTCATATCCTTTTTTCAGGAGCTCAACACTCCCAGACCCCGGTCTCCTGCTTTGCAGCATAACCATTTCGTTGGTCCGACTTATGTGCTCTCAGCCCCAGTCTCCTTTCACTTTTGCCATGCTGCAGAGGCAAAACTGTCAGTGCCAGCAGCAACCAAAAAGGGAAAGGGGACTGGGGTTGGTCCGATGCAGCCGTCCGGCCAGCTGCAGAGAGGCTCAAGCAGGCTCTAAAGCATAAAGCTTCTTAGCGGCACGTGCTCCTCACTTAAAGGAGTTGTCCCACAAACAAAAGTTGATTTTAATGAATAGATCTTGGAATAATAATAACTTTTACAATTGGATGTGTTTAAATAAAATGTTCCTGTGCTGAGATAATCTTATAAATGTTCCCCTGCTGTGTACTGTGTAATGGCTGTGTATGACTGTGCGGAAACATGTCTGTGCTTTGTTTGAACAGTCATTTTGTGCTGACGCTCAATGTAGACAGTTGTATCCAAATGTTTTTTCTTTTTATGCCAGAAGAGAAACAATAGATGGGTCGTCTGCGCTGCTGAGGAGATCTGAAAGAATGGTCCAGGATACAAAGTAGACTTTATGCAGTTTTATTACCAATGTGTTTTGAAGTCTTCAGACTTCTCCATCAGGCTATAACTACATACAAAAGCTTTTGTCCTGGACCATTCTTTTGTATCTCCATCAGCAGCGCAGACGACCCACCTATTGTTTCTCTTCTGGCTTGTCAACCGTTTTTTAACCCGTGGGACTGTAGCAGCTAATATCTGTATACTCTGTATACTCTTTTCCTTCCTCCCCTGCCCAGGAGCTGTGGTATGATCAGACCATGTTCCATACGAGGTCAGACACAGCCATTACACAGTACACAGCAGGGCACATTTATAAGATTATCTCAGCACAGGGACATTTTATTTAAATACATTCAATTGTGGAAGTTATTATTATTCTAAGATCTATTGATTAAAATGAACTTTTGTGCATGGGAAAACCCTTTAAGCATCCGAAAGGGACGAAAGAGTAGCCGACACGGGAGGTGAGTATAAGTGTTTTTATTTTAACGGGGGGCGAACACTCAAATTGAGAAGAGGTTGGCCTAGTAGTGGACAAGCTTGGACCTTGCTGTGTGATGCACAGCTTTACCTGGTGAGCAATTCCCTACACTTTATTGTGCTTTATCATCGGATAAGACTCTATTGCGCTCTCTGCTCCTCAGCGTTTTCCTGCATTTTTTCTTGTCATGTATCTTTATTTTTTCTTGCCTATTTTGATAAGTAATACCTAGACATTTCAACAAGTAGGTAGGAAGGTGCATTGAAAAGTTCAGCCACGGAGTGCACTGAGCGCCTCATCAGAATATTTGAATAACGGACAATTTCTGGCAAATGTAACAACGCATTTGGACATTATTGTGGGATCTAAGGGGTAACGTTTTTCCTTGTGGAGAGTGACAAGCCAGGCCTGGTATGTCAGAGTGAGGAGACTTATACATCTTGCATGTTCCTCTGGGAAATTAAATATGCAATTTGCCTCTTCAGGGAGGAAGAGAACTAGAACTCTAGTGCTACCTAATGGAAGTAGCAATCCTAAAAGTCAATATCTACCCTTTGACAAGACTTGCCACATGACTTAGGATAAAAGCCAAACCAGAATCTCAACAGATACGGTGTTTAAAGGCACAATTTTAATTAGGGCCATATCCACTGCAAGGTAATGTGCTTGGTTTGAACAGTCATAAACAGTCACAGACACCCGATTTACCAGAAACAGGTAAAAAACAAAAAGTGGAAAATCACTGGGTGTACACATTCTTTACTTTTACTGATCAGAATAAAAGTGTGAATATAATAATTCTTGATATGTGTAAATCCACCAACTAATTTGCCACGTACATTTACAGAGCAGAAGTGTCATGAAAATGAAACCTAATTTTTCATGTCACTATTAACTAATAGCCAATGTGACTTCGCATTCAAAAATACTGCTCAGAACTTATTAATGACTTATGACTACTTTAGACAGGCCGATCCGGGGGGTCAAAAAAATGCTGATCAGCTACGTGAAACATCACGCCTTTAAAGCCTCCTAGACCAGACTTTGAAGGCTTCCTTTAGCAGTCTAAGGGCAGGTGCAGACGACCATATTTTCGGTCTGAATGTGGTCCGACAAAACATTGGATTGCACTTGGACCAATACTAGTCCATGAGGCCGTGCACATGTTCAATTTTTTTCCTTGTTCGGATTTTGCAAAAATTGCTGCATGCTCAAGTTCTATCCGATATTCGGATTGCACTCGGCCATTCAAGTCAATGAGTCCGTGCAAACCATTGGACCTCACTCGGATGACATCTCAGTGCGGTCCGATTTCAATGGGCTGACAGAATAGAAAATAGGGAGACATGTTTTTCTTCATCTTCTGCTCATCGGAGAGAGTTGGATCACACTGTAATCACACTCTGATCAGAGTTTAATCAGAGTGTCATTTGTACATTCGACCCGATTCTCTTGGATGACAGAATATATGTCTCCACCAGCCCTTAATCAGGTACGAGTATATAATCACACATTGATTCTAACAACAGCAAACAAATGGAACAACATTTTTAGCAGAGTATCTGCGTTCAGACAAAGGAATGATTGGTCTCCTATGTAAATTACATGACAGCAAGAATAATAAACCATATACAGGTACATCTCACAAAATTAGAATATCATCAAAAAGTTAATTTATTTTAGTTCTTCAATACAAAAAGTGAAACTCATATATTATATAGAGTCATTACACACAGAGTGATCTATTTCAAGTGTTTATTTCTGTTAATGTTGATGATTTATGGCTTACAGCCAATGAAAACACAAAAGTCATTATCTCAGTAAATTAGAACACCGTATTTTTCGGACTATAAGACGCACTTTTTTCCTCCAAAATTTTAGAGGAAAGTGTGGGGTGCATCTTATAGTCAGAACCTTCTAATTTAATGTCATGTTGCTGTGGGTGGTGGGGGTGTGGGCAGAGGAGTGGGGCACAGGAGGCAGGAGTGGCTGCTGCAGCTCCTGCGTGTCCCCGTTGCTAAACAAAATGAATATTCACTGCTCCCCACATCCATAGACATGGGGAGCAGTGAATATTTATTCTCCTTAATCGCGGCATACTGTGTTTGCATCAGCTGCGGCTCCTGCAGCGCTGGGCGGTCATTTATGCCCGCTACTAAAGAGCATGAATATTCACCCCCTCTCCACTCCCATGGAAGTGCTCTTTAATAGCAGTCACACGCAATTGCCCGGCAGCTGCAGGACCGCGGCGCGGCTACAGTGTGCACCCGCTATTAACCCCTTAACGACCTTGGGCCTTTCTGTTTTTGTGTTTTAATTTTTCCCTTCTTCCCAGAGCCAGAACTTTTTCCATTTTCGTTCAATATGGCCATGTGAGGGCTTATTTTTGGTGGGACGAGTTGTACCTTTAAACGCATCACTGGTTTTACCACATCGTGTCCTGGAGAACGGGAAAAAATTCCAAGTGCAGTGAAATTGAAAAAAAAAATGCAATTCCACAGTTGTTTTTGGGTCCTTTTTTTACCATGTTCACTGAATACTAAAACTGACCTGCCATTATTATTCTCCAGGTCATTACGAGTTCGTAGACACCAAACATGTATAGGTTCTTTTTTATTTAAGTGGTGAAAAAAAATCCAACGTTTGCTAAAAAAAAAAAAAGAAAAAAAAAATTCCGAGATCCGTAGCGTCTCCATTTTTCGGGATCTGGGGCCAGGTGAGGGCTTATTTTTTTGCGCGCCGTTCTGTCGTTTTTATTGATACCATTTTGGGGTAGATTTGATGTTTTGATCGCCTGTTATTGCATTTTATTGCAATGTTGCAGCGACCAAAAAAACTTAATTCTGGCGCTTAGAATTTTTTTCTCGTTACGCCATTTACCAATCGGATTAATTCTTTTTTTATATTGATAGATCAGGCGATTCTGAACGCGGCGATACCAAATATGTGTGTGTGGGGTTTTTTTTTAATTATTTTATTTTGAATGGGGCAAAAGGGTGGGGGATTTATACTTTTATATTTTTTTAATTTTTTTAATATTTTTAAAAACATTTTCTTACTGCATGCTTCAATAGTCTCCATAGGAGGCTAGACGCAGCAATTGTCTGATTGCTTCTACTGCATACAGGCAATGATCAGATCGCCTGTATGCAGGAGAAATGCTCCTGTGCTATGTGCACCGACCATCAGGTGGCGCTTATAACTAGCGAGACATGACAACCACAGGGGTCTGCTGCAGACCCTGGGTTGTCATGCCAACCCATCGGTGACCCCCGATCACGTGACAGGGTCACCGATGGGCGGGGCCTAGGACACGCTTCCCGGAAGCGCGAGTTAAATGTCGCTGTCAGAGATTGACAGCGGCATTTAACTAGTTAACAGCCACGGGTGGATTGCGATTCCACCCGTGGCTGTTGCGGGGTCAGCTGAAAGAATCAGCTGACATGTGCCCGGTTCAGTGCGGGCTCACTGCCGGAGCCCCCGTTGAACCAGACTTTCCGACCTGGTGCGTACTATTACTGACCAGGTCGGAAAGGGTTAAGGAGAGTGAATGATCACTGCTCCCCACACATACAGTCCCCTCATGGGGAGCAGTGACTATTCCGGCAGCTGATCTCCCTGTGTGCGCGTGCATGGCAGCGACGTAATGCGTGGCTCACACAGTAAGATCAGTGCTGGCAGCAGAGCAGGATGCGATGCTGGAGCAGAGAGAAGAAAAGTGAGTAGAAGTGTTTATTTTTTTGTGTGATGGGGATGGAGGTGCCATACATATCAAGATGTGGGGGTGCCATGCATACCGGGATGTGGGGGAGCCTTGCATACCAGGATGTGGGGTGCCATACATATCAAGATGTGGGGGTGCCATGCATACCAGGATGTGGAGGTGCCTTGCATACTAGGATGTAGGGGTGCCATGCATACCAGGATGAGGGGGTGCCATACATATCAAGATGTGGGGGTGCCATACATACCAGGATGTCGGATTGCCATGCATACCAGGATGAGGGGTGCCATGCATACCAGGATGAGGGGTGCCATACATACCAGGATGAGGGAGGCATGCATATCAGGATGTGGAGGGTGCCATGCATACCAGGATGTGGGGGTGCCATACACATCAGGATGTGGGGGTGCGTGTATACCAGGATGAGGGGTGCCATGTATACCAGGATGAGGGAGGCCTTGCAAACCAGGATGAAGGGGGCCTTGCATACCAGGAGGGTGGTGCCAAGCATACCAGGATGAGGGATGAGGGGGGGCCATGCATACCAGGATGAGGAGTGCCAAGCATACCAGGATGATGGGTGCCAAGCATACCAGGATGAGGGGGGTGCCATGCATACCAGGATGAAAGGTGCCATGCATACCAGGATGAGGGGTACCAAACATGCCAGGATGGGGGATATTAGTACAGAATTGGGGGATATTATCCCTATAACAGTGTTAGCAGCAGATTACCTCCCCCATAACAGGGCATCATGACCACATTTTTTGCTTACATTTTTTTTTCTATATTCCTTCTCTAAAACCTAGGTGCGTCTTATGGTCCGGTGCGTCTTATAGTCTGAAAAATACGGTACTTTATAACACCAGCTTGAAAAATGTTTTTAAAACCCGAAATGTTGGTCTACTGAAATGTATGTTCAGTAAATACACTCAATATTTGATCGGGGTTCCTTGACTCTGTCTGTTTCTAGTTCCAATGGTAAGACCTGCTTCTTCGAGATTGCCGCTGGGAATGTCATTCAACAGGCAGTTGAGGAGCGGTATCAGATTCCTACTGTACGCCTGGCTGAACCGTTGGCGGTCGCCTCCGTGGATGGAAGGCTTCTTCCGGAGACCATCTTACTCGTCACAGAGCCTGTAACCCTTCAGATGGGAATGCTGCACTTGGAGAAGAACTTCTTTCTTGTGCTCTCCGGTCTCTCTCACCCCCTCTTGCTTGGTCTACCCTGGTTACAAAGACATGAGCCCGTCCTGAATTGGAGATCAGGTGAAGTGCTCCGTTGGGGTCAGGAATGCCATGAGTCCTGTCTGGTTCCAGTTCATCCAGCTTGACCTCCATCTACTCCGGCTAATCTACCTGGTCTGCCGGCACCCTACTGGTCCTATGCGGACGTCTTTGACAAAAAGGAAGCAGAGACACTACCACCTCATAGGCCGTATGATTGCCCCATCGACCTTGTATCTGGTGCTTCTCATCCCCGCGGGCGTATCTACCCCTTGTTGTTGGCTGAGACCCGGGCCATGTCTGAGTACATAGAGGAGAATCTTGCTAGGGGATTTATCCAGAAATCCACCTCTCCGGCTGGAGCAGGATTCTTCTTCGTCAAGAAGAAAGACGACTTCTTCTATGTCCCTGTATCGATTAAAGGGGTCTTAACCAGATTACCATCAAAAATAATTCCCCCTGCCTCTCATCTCGGAGCTGTTCGACCGCCTTAAAGGAGCGAAGGTCTTCACCAAGCTCGATCTTCGTGGGGCATACAATTTGGTCCGGATCCGCCAGGGAGACGAGTGGAAGACGGCATTCAACACCCGGGACGGTCACTAAGAATACCGCGTAATGCCGTTTGGTCTCTGTAATGCTCCAGCCGTCTTCCAGGAGCTAGTTAACAACATCTTCCGTGATCTCCTGTATTCTTGCGTGGTGGTGTACCTGGATGATATCTTGGTCTTCTCTCCGGATCTGCCCTCACACTGGAGGGATGTTCGTCAGGTTCTGCTAAGGCTCTGGCAGAATCACCTATACGCTAAATTCAAGAAATGTCTCTTTGAGCAGACCTCTCTACCATTCCTGGGTTACATTATCTCCGAGACTGGTCTGCAGATGGATCCTGAGAAGGTCTCTGCTGTCTTAACGTGGCCTCGACCGGAGGGGTTGAAAGCGATTCAGCGATTCCTGGGCTTCACAAATTATTACCACCTCTTCATTCCCCATTTCTCCTCCCGGACTGCTCCCATCTCCGCGCTCACCCGTAAAGGAGCAAATCCTAGGGAATGGACTTCCGAAGCGGAGGAGGTCTTCATCTCCCTAAAACAAGCCTTCTCCTCTGCTCTTGTGCTACACTGTCTGGATTGCAACAAGCAGTTCTTCCTGGAGGTTGATGTATCCTCCTCCGGAGCGGTGCTCACCCAGAAATCCTCGTCCGGGAGAATGGTAACCTGCTGCTTCTTCTCCAAGCCTTTCTCCTCGTCCAAGCGCAACTACTCTATATGAGATTGTGAGCTGCTGGCCATCAAATTAGCACTTGAGGAGTGGCGCCACTTGCTGGAGGGGGCTCTGCACCCAGTGGTCATCTACACTGACCACAAAAACCTAGCTTATTTGCAGAACGCCCAAAGACTAAATCCGCATCAGGCGAGGTTGTATCTTTTCTTTGCCCGACTCTGCTTCACTCTGCATTACCGCCCGGCGGACAAGAACATTAAAGCTGACGTTCTATCCCGCTCATTCCTGTCTTCCAACCAAGAGAAGGAGCCTCTACATATCATAGACCCCTCCAAAGTAATGACTGTGTCTCCGTTTGACCTGTCACATCTTCCTCCCGGTAAGACCTTTGTAGCCGTTCTGGATTGTAAGAAGGTTCTACTCTGGTGCCATTCATCCAAACTAGCCGGTCATGCTGGCCAGAGGAAGACCTTTCTGCTCATCGCCCGACATTACTGGTGGCCTTCCCTGCGCAAGGATGCTAAGGACTTCATCCATCACATCTTTCGTCTTCACAGCCTACCCCTCCACATTGTGTTTGATCGCGGGGTTCAGTTCGCTTCGCGCTTCTGGAGAGCTATGTGTAAGCGGCTGGATGTCTCTTTGGATTTCTCCTCTGCTTATCATCCTAAATCCAATGGTCAAGTGGAAGGTATCAACCAGGCCCTTACCAGCTTTCTTCGGCACTTTGTCAACGCTCACCATAACGATTGGGTTGAGCTCCTGCCCTGGGCTGAGTTCTCCTATAACAACCATGAGAGCGAGTCGTCTTCTAAATCCCCGTTCTTTGTGGTCTACGGTCAACACCCCCGGATTCCGTTTCTCGTCTCCTCTTCAGTGGACAATCCTGCCGAGGAGTCTCTGGTCAGCGAATTTTCGGCTATTTGGGAAGACACTAGATCTGCGCTTCTTCAGTCCTCAGAGCGGCTGAAGAAGCATGCTGATAAGAGATGTCTGGCTTTCCTCCTAATATGTTCGTCTCAAGATACCTTCCTGTAAGTTGGGTACGCGGTTCATCGGTCCGTTCGAAGTTCTGAACCAAATCAATCCCGTGGCTTATAAGCTGAAACTCCTGGTCACCTTACAGATTCCCAACTCCTTTCATGTATCCCTCCTCAAACCTATTGTCCTTAATTCTTTCTCTGACGATCCAGGTATTCTCCAGCTCCAGTCTCCGCTGAGGATGTCTTTGAGGTAGAAAACATTTTGGCCACCAAGAGGGTAAGAGGAAAGACTTTCTTGCTTGTGGATTGGAAGGGGTTTGGCCCTGAGGAGAGGTCTTGGGAACCCAGGGAAAACTTTCATTCCCCGCATCTTCTTAAAAAATTTCTTACGGGCCTAAAAAAGAGGGGGCGTAAAGGAGGGGTACTGTAGCATGTACCGTTCCCCTCACCGCCACGGTCAAGGTCCGGTGTCTTCACGCTCCCCTGCTGCTGTCGCGCGCAACGTGCTGCTTCCCGGGCAGTGTGCTTAGGGCGCGCGCGCTCCCTCCCTCTTAAAGGGCCCGCGCGCGCCGTCCTATAGAGTCCCCCGCCAATGGCCGGAGGACTTCCCCTATGTAAGGCACCTCCTCCAAAATGGAGGTGCCTGTGCAAGGTTGTTGTTCCATGTGCTAAACACTAGCTCCAGCCCTCAGGTACCGCTGCCTGTCAGTCCTGAATGCCAACCTGCCTGTCAGTCCAGCCCGCCAGCCTGTCTAACAGTTCTGTCCTCCAGTCTGTCTACAGTTGTGCTCGCCAGCCTGCTTATCTGGAGAACCTGTCTTTTACCCGTTGTGCCCACCTGTCTGTTACCCTGGAGCACCTACCTGTTACCTGTCGTGCCTACCAGCCAGCCTACCCGGAGCACCTGCCAGTTACCAGCCGTGCCCTCCTGCATGCCTTCCCGGAGCACCCGTCTGGCTATCTGCCGAACCAGCCTGCTTATCTACCAGGACCACCCGTCTGCCTGCCTGCCGTGCTCATCCGCTGTACCGGTCAGTTCCCACCATCTGACCTGTGAGAGTCACCTGATTTCACAGAAGGTCGGTCCCAGAGTGGCACCTGGTCTACCTGCCTGGTCCCTTCCTGGTTCACGGAGTCGACGAAGCCACCGTGTGACCTTGGTCTGGCCCAGTAGGCACTTAGTTATGCCCCTCTGGTACTTCCTTGCACCCAAGCATAGAGGTTCCACCACCCTTTCCCGTAACAATAATGACCCTACTGTACCCCACTTTAACTCCCAAGGCAAGGTGTGGTGACCCTAACACAGTATAATCCCTCAACTGTGACCCCCGAACCGCCCTCCATACAGTATAATGACCCGCTCTAGCCCTCCAAACAGTATGATGACCCCACACAGCCCTCGAAACAGTATGATGGACCCCACACAAACCTTCACACCGTATAATTACTTTCATATAGTGTAATGGCCCCCCACATAGCCCTCAAAATATTATAATGGCCCCACATAGCTTTCCATATAGTATAATACGCCACCCATAATCCTCTATATCGTATAATGCGCCCCCATAATCCTATATATAATATAATGCACCACCCATAATCCTCTATATAGTATAATGAACTTCCCATGGTTCTCCATAGAATATAATGCACTATAGTCCTCCATACAGTATATTACACACCCCATAGGGTAAAATGCAGCCCCCATATAGTATAATACACCCTACAGTCCTGCAGTATTATGGGCCCCATGTACTCACTGATTTAAAAATACTGTATATTTTAAATAAGCTGACCCGAGTATAAGCCGAGGCCCCTAATTTTACCACAAAAAACTGGGAAAACGTATTGACTCGAGTATTTATTTATTTTTTTATTTTAATCACTTATATAGTGCCATTAATTCCGCAGCACTTTACAGACATTATGGGCACTGTCCCCATTGGGGCTTACAATCTAAATATAAGCCTTGGGTGGGAAATGCAGCAGCTACTGGTAAATTTCCCCATCCTGGTATGTATGGCACCCCTCATCCCCCAATCCTGGTACGTATGGCACCCCTCATCCCCCAATCCTGGTAAGTGTGGCACCTCTCATCCCCCAATCCTGGTACATTTGGCACCCCTCAGCCCACAAATCTGGTACGTTTGGCACCCCTCATCCCACAATTCTGGTACGTATGGCACCCCTCAACCTCCAATCCTGGTACGTATAGCACCCCTCATCCCCCAATCCTGGTACATATGGCACCCCTCATCCCCCAATCCTGGTACGTATGGCACCCCTCATCTCCAATCCATGTATGCATGGCCCCTTCACCCCCAATCCTGGTATGTATGGCCTCCTCATCCCCCAATCCTGGTATGCATGGCCCCCTCATCCCCAATCCTGGTATGTATGGCCTCCTCATCCCCCAATCCTGGTATGCATGGCCCCCTCATCCCCAATCCTGGTATGCATGTCCCCCTCATCCCCAATCCTGATATGTATGGCCTCCTCATCCCCCAATCCTGGTATGCGTGGGCCCCCCTCATCCCCAATCCTGGTATGCATGGCCCCCTCATCCCCCAATCCTGGTATGCATGGCCCCCTCATCCACTAATCCTGGTATGCGTGGACTCTCTCATCCCCAATCCTGATATGCATGGCCCCCTCTTCCCCCAATCCTGGTATGCTTGGCCCACTCATCCCCCAATCCTGTGATGCGTGGGCCTCCTCATCCCCCAATCCTGGTATGCATGGCCTCCTCATCCCCAATCCTGGTATGTGTGGGACTCCTCATCCCCCAATCCTGGTATGTGTGGCCCCCTCATCCCCCAATCCTGTTATGTATGGCCTCCTCATCCCCCAATCCTGGTATGCATGGCCTCCTCATCCCCCAATCCTGGTATGTGTGGGCCCTCTCATCCCCCAATCCTGTTATGTATGGCCTCCTCATCCCCCAATCTTGGTATGTGTGGCCCCACTTATCCCCCAGTCCTGGTATGTGTGGGCCCCCTCATCCCCCAATCCTGCCATGTGTGTCCCAATCACTTTACACATAAAAAAATAAACACTTATACTCACCTTCCTTCCTCACCTCTTCTCCAGTACTGCTGTGTCCTGTCTGCCAGCAGCTCATGTCGGCATCTGAGCAGCGCGCTCTCTCAGACACAGAGGTGAGCTGCTGCTGCCAGCATATTCTCTCTTCTCCACGCCGGGACTATGGTCGTGGAGAAGCGTGAATATGCATTCTGTTTAGTAGCAGGCACTGACAGCTCAGCGCTCCTCTGTGCCAGCTACTACTGTAAAGAGAATGAATATTCCCTCTTCTTCACGCCCTTAGAGGGAATGTCCCTTTAGCAGCGGGCACACGTGGTAGCTGCAGCAACTTCCTTTCCCCCAAATACTCCCTTTTTCTCCTCGTTCCCCTGCTGCTTCGGGGCACTCCCAGCTCACGGACCCCATAGCAGTGGTGTGGCCTGCCGCCATTGGTGGTATGCCACTCAGGGAAATGACCGTGTGGGGGAATTGCGGGGAAATCATACCATGTGGGGGACTGTGAGGGCATTACACTGTGTGAGGGATTGTAGGAACATTATACAGTGTAAAGAATCTGTGAGCTCATGTTACTATGGGAATTTTGGAAGCAACATAAAGTGTGAAGGAAACGTGGGTGACATTATAATGTCTATCTGGAAGTTTGTGGGCATCATACTGTGTGAGAGGGAAGGTCCTGCTGAAGGAACATACTGTGTGGTGGGCATTATGGGGGTATCTTACCCTGTATGTGTAGCGCCCCGAGGGTTCGGTTGCTACGGGGGTATTGCACCTCATCCAGAGGTGTGATATTCCACTCCCAGGTAAGGATGGAGTGTGGACCAGGACTCAGTTAGCTGCATACACACACTCACCCCATTTCCGGGGGACAGCTCGACGGTGCTCCCATATAATTGCAGGCACAACTGACCATGTCCCTGGCTGGAGTGGGGAGGGGGGAGAGAACCCAGTTATGTAGGAGCAGAAGGGGACGGTTTCTGGAGCATAGGAAGGAGCTCATTGGGTGCAGGTCACCTGAGCTCAGACACAGAGGTAGATAAAAGGTGGGAGCCATCTTTAGTCAGAGTTCAGTAAAGAGAAGTAGTTCAGCCAGAGAGGGCTGACAGGGAGCTGTGTCTCAGCCTGAGCTCAGCTCCACGAAGCAGGCCTGGGGAGAAGGCCAGAGCCAGAGAGGAGAAGAGAAGAAGGAGAAGGAAGGAAAGAGGAGAGACAGAGGAGTAGAAAGGCTCCAGAAACAAGAAGGCAGAAGGGACCCTAAGAGAGCAGAATGGACAGCAACCGTTGCAAACCCGCGTTATATCGGGTGAAGGGTCAGGTCGTGGAAGGGTACCGGATTCCCAAGTTGGTGGAGGTAAATCATCCCTCAGCCAAGAACCGGAGGTCGTGATCATTTATTGGTGCGACCCCTTGCTACACCCGCTAGGAAGGCACCACATAGGGTCAGGGAAACTGGCGCCAAGTTTTACCAGAGAAGGCCCGAGGCAGCTGGACAGAAGCGTGGTCACTGGTGGGGCACGAGAGGCCAGAGAAAGGATAGAAGGGGGTCCTGTGCCATACTCCTGAATTGCCTGGGGGTTGACCGAGCCCCTCACCTGGTGGACGCAGCACGGCTTGGGCAGTCATTGCTGACAGAAGTGACTTGGATATCAACTGTGAGTAAAAGGCCTGAACTGCACCATTGGACTCTGTGTGATTTATGCTGCACCTGTACCATCACCCCCAGCATCCACCTACATTGCCCTGAGGCTACACTCTTCCCATGGGGAGTTATCCTATCCCTGTGCTGCACACTAACACCAGCCTCAGCGGTCTGCCTTGCAGCGGCGGTCATCCCTGACCGCAATCCACGGGTGGCGTAGTCGGACATTCCAAGACACTGATAAATAGACTGCCACAGCATTTGGTCTGACCACCCTGAGCCACGGGATCGGGTTGCCACTACTACCCCCATCATCGCACTGAAGCCCGGTTCCGGGTACCCCACGGCCCAGGGGGCGAGTCAGCTTTTGGCATAGTCGGCAGGATTGTGACCAACCTACCACAAACGGGTATTGCATGCCTGAAAAGAGACTGTTTCACTGTATTGAAAATGGTGCCCGCCCCAGAAGAACGGACGCCATGATGTGCGCGCCAAAAGACCACAGGAAGCCACCGCCCATCGTTTGCCAGGTCCCAGAATGGCGCCAAAGAAGGAGTCCACCCCCAACAGCCATGAGTGCGGCTGTAGAGATGTCCATCAGCATGGGGGGGCTGACCCTGAGAGTGATTGTCAGCAGATTGCCTCAGGACCACCCCCAACAGGGGTGGAGAGAGAAGAAAACCGTGGGGCAGGGTGTGGTTTGGATCAGTCTCGCCAGACCACACCCGGAAATGGAGAGGAGCGTCAACTCCAGCACCCTGGCAAGCGGCCTGCTGCAGGCCGAGGCGTCCCCGTACAGCCTCACGGAGCTGATGGCTCAGCTCCCCGCAGAAGACCCTGAGTTCCTGCGGACTGCGCTGGAGGAGATGGACCGGAGGATGGTCCGAGTGCAGAGGGACGTCATCGCCGGGTGGAAAGAGGAGATGGCCCGGCGGGTCGCGACCCGGCAGCAAGAGACGCTACCAGCACCCGGCAGCGCGCCTGCCCCCGAGGACGGAGAGAGGAGACCGGAGGCCGAGGACGACGCTGCAGAGGAGGCAAGTAAGGCAGACGCCCCTGCCCCGGGTCCTGACGCCGTAGCCTTACCCCTAGATCCCGCCGCGGAGCCAGAAGTCCCGGGAGCTGCTGCAGCTTCCACGCTCCCGCCACAAACACCGGGGACGCAGGCCGTGAAGACCAACGCTGAACCACGCCCCCCTTCGTGCCCCCTGACCCCGGGCGCGGTAGGAAGCGGCCCGCTCCAGGCCCGGTCGCAATGCCTGACTACCCCGGGCACCTCCCAACCGCGTGCGCCCCCGGTCTCTAAACCACCACCCCTGGGCACGGACCTGTATGCCCAACTGTCCGGTCCGGATGGAGAACCAGTCCTAGTGCCATAGGGATGGGTGCACCCCAGTCTGCGGAAAAGCCTGACCGCAGAGGCTGGAGCTCCTCTGCTTTCACTCCCGCCTGACCCACGGCCTGTTGAAGTTCCCCAGCTCCCGGTAGAGGAGGACCAATATGAGTGGGACCCGACAGGAGAGGATCTCATGGGGTTCTCGCAGGAGACCCCCGCAGATGGGAGTTCTGTCACCGACAGGTGGCGCAGTTCGAGCGGGAGAGGCGGACGCGGCAACAGAGGCAGGAAAAGCTGCAGCACGGCTTGGGCAGTCATTGCTGATAGAAGTGACTTGGATATCAACTGTGAGTAAAAGGCCTGAACTGCACCATTGGACTCTGTGTGATTTATGCTGCACCTGCACCATCACCCCCAGCATCCACCTACACTGCCCTGAGGCTACACTCTTCCAGTGGGGAGTTATCCTATCCCTGTGCTGCACACTAACACCAGCCTCAGCGGTCTGCCTTGCAGCGGCGGACATCCCTGAACGCAATCCACGGGTGGCGTAGTCGGACATTCCCTAACACTGATAAATAGACTGCCACAGCATTTGTTCTGACAACCCTGAGCCACGGGATCGGGTTGCCACTACTACCCCCATCATCGCACTGAAGCCCGGTTCCAGGTACCCCACGGCCTAGGGGGCGAGTCATATGTGGTGGGCTCTGTGGGGACATGATACAGTAAGTAAGGGGCACTGTGGGGACCATGAAACGGATTTGTAAATTAATGAGTTCACTAGGAGGAATATTTCTGTGTAGGCACACATAAACGACTGACCAAGGTTAGGGAAGTGACTTAGTGTAAAATAAAACTGTGGATTGCTACATAGTTTGTGTCACTCATTCTTTACTTTCAAAGTTGGGAAGTATGCCTCTGTGCCTCCATACCTAATAATGCCCGTTTTGTGCCTCTTTATTATAAGAATGCCCCATTTAATTTGGCAGTACCACAGAGCTCAGTGATTGGCTGCAGCGCAGTTGACATGAAGATGCAGCTGATTAAAAATGTCTGGAGAAGAAAAAGCAGTGCTGGACCCCGGGTGAGTAAAAGCTCAGTTTGATTGTTTGTTTGTTTCCTCATGACCATCGTTGGAGTTCGGCTGTTTAACCCACTGGATGTAATAGAGTCAATAGTGACTGTGTCATTTAAAGGAAATCAAATTATATTTCCTAAAAAAAAATGTTCACAGTGTGCAAAAGTAGCAAAGCATAAAAAAACTAAATACATCTGGTATCACTGTAAGGTCGGGGCTACAAGAGTGTGAAAAAAAATAGTGGAAAAAATTTGGATGATTTTTATCGATTTTGCCATCCGTATGGCATCATTCCTTATTCATAAAAAAATCAGAAATTTGATATAAATTTAAAAAAAATTGCAATTTTCAAAGTTTAAATGATTATCCCTTTAATCCAGATAGCCATACCACACAAAACAATAATAAATTACATTTCAATCATGTCTGCTTTCCATCAGCACCATTTGTAAAATGTAAAATGTATTACGCACACACCCGGACTGACTGGCGTTGTGGCGCCCCTGAGGGTTCGACCGCCACAGGGATACTGCACTTCTTTAATGGAGTGTAGTGTTCCTCCTCTGAGGTAAGAACAGTGTGATAGTCGTGACTCAACCTTTGCATCCAACACCACATTTCTCCACCAGAGGGAGCTGGTATGCACTAGGTGCTGCTTCCCTGGTTACAGGGAGACTGGGGAACCAAGAGTTAGGGGAACCAGTTAGTGGGTGAGGGTGGAGGACCTTTAAATTTCATATTTAATAAAAAGCCATCTTTGGTCTTGGTCTTTCGACAGTTCTTCTGTGCTGTCAAATACTGTGTGTAACTGTGACCTTCCTCCTGGAGCGCAGATCCTGTGTGGGCCTGCATCGGTAAGGGACACAGCCCTCGTACCCTGGCCTTGGGTCGAGGGGCAGGTTGTAGACCAGGAATGTCTCAACCCGGCCAATGACCAGGACCAAGAAGGCCCGAAGCTTAAGAGTGTGGCTCCACAGCAAGTGGATCCCAGGCAGGATGCAGACGGAGCGGTTTACGCCACCTGTTCTAGCCATGATGATATATTCAGAGGGAGTCCGGCTGCAAAAGGGGTACCGGCCCCCGACACCCGACCTTGCTACTCCAAGTCCTGGTCGGGAAAGCCCGGTAGGTCCAGAGGATCCCATTGGGTATTGGAAGGAGCGGAGCTGCTACCCGTGCCCTTGTTCTGAGAGAAGTTCAGAGGGAGTCCCGGCCTATTTGCACACACACGGACAGGAAAGGATTCGGTCTGTAGTTCAGGAACACTCGGGTGTAGGGTCTCGACTGAATGCTGGACTTACTCGGAGGTTGTCGGACCCCCGTCTCTGGTGAATGCAGGACTCCGCGGGGAGCAGGGAGTCGCCTTCCTTCTGCCATCTCTAAAGTGAGTAAAGCCTTGGAAGTTCACCCCTATGGCCTCCGGTCTGTTTATTCTGCGCTACACCGCACGACGCGGCGCCCGTCTCCCTCTACTACTACCCCCTCCATCCTGTCCCTCTGCCCTGAGGCCCTGCTTCGCCTGTGGGGAGTAGTAAGAACTCCGGCCGCCATAACACCATGCCTCAGCGGACTGCGGCGGCGCTGGTGGCCTTCACCAGGTGCCACAGGTGGCGTAGTCGTAAATCAGCCACTCAACCCGGACAAGCCCACACCATCCTTTTTAATGTGACGGCCCTGAGCACCTCCGAGTCCCCCATCACAAAGGGTAAACTAAAGGGCTTTTTCGAGTAAGAGGCGTCACAGCGTGAGCGTGATTAGTGATCCCACTGGACCATGTCCCGAGGATTGCCTGGAGGGGCATATCTAAGTATGCTAAGTATAAAAATGGAGCAGTAATTTTTCATATTTTCAAAGAAATTTACAAAACTTATTTTTATAGAGACCTGTTCAGTTTTGAAATTACTTTGAGGGTCCTATATATTGGAAATCCCCCCAAAAGTGATACCATTTTAAAAACTGCATCCCCGTATTAAAAATTTAACTGCTTTCAAGTAGTTCATTAACCCTTCAGGTGCTTTTCAGGAATTAATGCAAAGTGGCATAATAGGAATGAAAAAGTTTATTTTCACCACCTACATTTTAATAACTTCTGAACAGGCCATTATACGCGGCAGGCTCTAAGGCTGTTATTCGACTGCCATGGCGAACATCAGGACCGCACGATCAAGATCTCAGCGTGCCAATGTACTTAAAGAGGGAGCCCCCACACTCTGTTAACCATCTAGATGCCGTAGTCACTATTGGCAGCAGCATTTAAGGGGTTAAGTGGCCATAATTAGTGCCGACCCTGATCGTGGCTGATGCAACAATTGTTAGCTATAGTGTACAGCTGATAGCTGCAGGATTGTCACCTCTCGGGAGATGCTAATCTCTTATATCGCAGGTCCGTAAAAAGACGTATTGGTGGTCACTATGGGGTTAAAAAAATAGAATTGTTTCTTAATCTGATGTTTTTTTGGCACAATATACACATACACATTATACAGACACATGTCCTACACATTATATATACACATATATACAGTGCCTACAAGTAGTATTCAACCCCCTGCAGATTTAGCTGGTTGACACATGCAGAATTAACTTGGCATTGTGACATTTGTACTGTAGATCAGCCTGGAAGTGGGAAATGCACTGCAGCAAATTTTTTTTTTTTTTTTAAAACGTAAAAAGTTAATTCAGAGTGTCATTTATTATTCAACCCCTCAAACCACAAGAATTCTGTTTGGTCCCCCTAAAGTATTAAGAAGTAGTTCAGGCACCAAGAATAATGAGCTTCACATGTGTGGATTAAAGATCTCTTTTGCCAGCCTTTTCTGACTATTTAAGACCCTCCCCAAACTTGTGAACAGCACTCAGACATGGTCAACATGGGAAAGACAAAGGAGCATTCCAAGGCCATCAGAGACAAGATCGTGGAGGGTCACAAGGCTGGCAAGCAGTACAAAACCCTTTCCAAGGAGTTGGGCCTACCTGTCTCCACTGTTGGGAGCATCATCCGTAAGTGGAAGGCTTATGGAACTACTGTTAGCCTTCCACGGCCAGGACAGCCTTTGAAAGTGTCCTCCCGTGCCGAGGCCAGGCTTGTCCGAAGAGTCAAGGCTAACCCAAGGACAACAAGGAAGGAGCTCCGGGAAGATCTCATGGCAGTGGGGACATTGGTTTCAGTCAATACCATAAGTAACGTACTCCACCGCAATGGTCTCCGTTCCAGACGAGCCCGTAAGGTACCTTTACTTTCAAAGCGTCATGTCAAGGCTCGTCTACAGTTTGCTCATGATCACTTGGAGGACTCTGAGACAGACTGGTTCAAGGTTCTATGGTCTGATGAGACCAAGATCGAGATCTTTGGTGCCAACCACACACGTGACTTTTGGAGACTGGATGGCACTGCATACGACCCCAAGAATACCATCCCTACAGTCAAGCATGGTGGTGGCAGCATCATGCTGTGGGGCTGTTTCTCTGCCAAGGGGCCTGGCCATCTGGTCCGCATCCATGGGAAGATGGATAGCACGGCCTACCTGGAGATTTTGGCCAAGAACCTCCGCTCCTCCATCAAGGATCTTAAGATGGGTCGTAATTTCATCTTCCAACAAGACAACGACCCAAAGCACACAGCCAAGAAAACCAAGGCCTGGTTCAATAGGGAAAAAGTCAAGGTGTTGGAGTGGCCTAGTCAGTCTCCTGACCTTAACCCAATTGAAAACTTGTGGAAGGAGCTCAAGAATAAAGTCCACATGAGACACCCAAAGAACCTAGATAACTTGGAGAAGATCTGCATGGAGGAGTGGGCCAAGATAACTCCACAGACCTGTGCCGGCCTGATCAGGTCTTATAAAAGACGATTATTAGCTGTAATTGCAAACAAGGGTTATTCCACAAAATATTAAACATAGGGGTTGTATAATAATTGACCCACACTTTTATGTTTAAAATTTAATAAAATTCAACTGAGCAACATAACTTTTTGGTTTGTAAGATTTATGCTTCTGTTCATAAAACCTACTCTCGTTTGCAGTTTGAAGGCTCTAACTTATTTGCATCTTATCAAACCAGCTAAATCTGCAGGGGGTTGAATACTACTTGTAGGCACTGTATATACAAAAGGAAAATATTAGGAGTGTTATAGAACAACTCTTCATTTTTACATAACACTGGTTCAATTAAATTGATATTAAATAGGTTGCTGTTACAGTAATAAAAATGTAAGGCACGAATGTGCTTAAAATAAAAAATGGTGGCATACTCTCCCTTCACTGCCCTCGCAAATCAAGCGCAGTCCACTTCGGAGATCGGTGACGACTCCTGAAGTGATGCCTACTTTTTTACAAAGTCAGAGAACCAGTGCAGCTAGTGATTGGCTGCAGCTGTCAGTTACTAGAAAAGTGAGTCATGCGTTTTTTTCTCTAATGATGTGCTCTTCTAGTGATGATGGGAAGCAGTACGGTATACCACTATTTGTGAATTACTGGTGGACTTGTTACCACTACTGGAATCTAGGAAAATCCTTCCAGCAAAGAGCCAGCTCACGGTGTAGACAAAACGCATGAAGCTTATACCCAGACCCTCCATATGGCCTCCTTGGCTCTTGTGCACTGGCCTTAAAGGTTTTCTTCACCTCAGGAGCTCACCGTTTCCCTGCTGCCCAGCTTCCTTTTGTGCGGAGGTTGTGGCGTTGTTGTCGGACTGTGTGCTCTTCGTTTCTGCAAGCAAAGTCATCCTTGTCTTACAGCATTGGAGGAGCTGGGTGGTCCTGAACCGGTCCTGATCCAGCAATCCAGCGAGCTTCAGAATTGCTCCTTGCCTAGTAGATTAGTTACTCCTCAGCTGTAAGCAATAATACTTAAAAATGACTCCATTCTTGGAGAGGATTTTTAATAACAAGCAAATTGCAAAATTGCTTTTGCTTTTTTCAAGTGTTTTAAAGTTGTACCCATTTATGATGAGACAACCCCTTCATAACATAGCTGCTCCTGTGGTAAGAATACACTGCTCTTCTGCTTTATGTTTTTAAATTGAAAAATCAAACAAAATGAGAGCAAGAAATATATCAGAGCAGGGAAATCTAAATACAGTGAAGGAAAGAATTATTCCATCCCTTGCTGTTTTTGTAAGTTTGTCCACTGACAAAGACATGAACAGTCTATAATTTTAAGGGTAGGTTAATTTTAACATTGAGAGATAGAATATCCAAAAAAATCAAGAAAATCCCATTGTATGAATTAGATAAATTTATTTGCCTTTTGCAGTGAGAAATAAGTATTTAACCCCCTACAGACCATTATGAGTTCTGGCTCCTACAGACCAGTTAGATGCTCCTAATCAACTGGTTACCTGCATTAAAGACAGCTGTCTTACATAGTCACCTGTAGAAAAGACTTCTGTCCACAGACTCCATTACTCAGTCAGACTCTAACCTCTACAACATGGGCAAGACCAAAGAGCTTTCTAATGATGTCAGGAACAAGATCATAGACCTTCACAAAGCTGGAATGGGCTACAAAACCATAAGTAAGACGCTGGGTGAGAAGGAGATACCTGTTGGTGCAATGAGTAAAGAAAATGGAAGAAAAAGAAAATGACTGTCAATCGACATTGATCTGGAGCATCATGCAAAATCTCACCTCGTGAGGTATCCTTGATGATGAGGAAGGTGAGAGTTCAATTATGCAGATTTAGATCAAAACTGTTCATTTTTACAAGAGGAAAATTAATGAAATACACTGTATTTTATTATGCAATTTCTCCCAAGAACGGCAACATCTTATATGTGGTCATATACCACTTTTTGGACGCAGAAAGATAGGAGCGCCAATCTTGCTGGAATGGTTTTCAAAAGTGGCCAAGAGATATGAGTATAATGTAAAAATTGCAAACTTCGTTAAAAATATGTTAGATTTAAAAAATCATAAAACCAGGTTTGGAATGAATCCATAAACTTAGCTCCTGATGCAGCTTCTTGTGCGAAACACAGTAAGTGAGTTGGTCATCCTGTGTCCATTTTGTTGGTGGTTTTATGTTAATCATGAAATTATTTTCCAGGCTATCACTATTTTTACTTTAAGCTACTGCCTGTCAGTGTTGGACTTAAGTGGCAAGAGCCCACCAGTAATATTGACTATGGGAGCTCACTTTTCAGCTACATTTTGTCTTGACATAGTGAATCAAATATATTGGGCCAACTACTGCTCTTGTTAGGGGGTACATTACTTACTCCTGCATAGGGGACCACTGGGGGATTTACATGTTACCCTGTGGGTCAGGGCTCGCTCACAAGGCCATCGATTCTCTCATGCAAGAGAATCTGGACGATTATGCTAATGTCACTTGGATCAAACTCTGTCAGAGATTGACCTGAGTGTCAACTTAGTGCGATCCGATTCTCTCTCATGCGAGATTTGTATCACAGGTGCAGAGTAGACAGAGTACATAATTTCTCCATCTTCTCCCTTGTCTGAGTCCGTGGTAATTGGACTGCACTCAGATGACATCCTAGTGCAGTTCAATGTTTCACACTGATGTCATACAAGTCCATAGACTTGTATGCAAAACAGGCATGAGAAAAAAAACACTAGTTAGCACTCTGACCAATGTTATACTGTGGGACAGTGCCATCTGATAAAACATCGTACAGCACTCGGCCATGTTAAGCGGTCGTGTGGACGAACCCTCAGTCTGAGCCCGCCATTGATAATTATGACTTGACAATATAGGTCTCATTATTTTCTTTGTGTTGTCAACCAGACATTTAACAGAACAAGTATTTTTTAAACACATTTATACACAGATCGTTTATTCTTGTAATGATTTAATCCTATTTGTATCTCTATTTATACCCAGCTTTACGCATACAAGGACTCTATCTGTTCCACCCTTTTTTTGCTGCATAGATTCATTTATCATCAGGTTTTTAATCTTATGTATTTTTATTTTTAATGATTTTAATGATCTTTTAATCTTATGTATTTTTAATAATGTTTGTGCTTTTTCACAATATTACTCTACCTCTCACGACATTATCAAGGGATGCGGTGATCTTTTTATTTAACTTAAAAGTAAGTTTAAGAGTAGTGTTGAGCGAGCAGTAAACTGCTCTGGTGCTCGAAGCTCGGGCCGAGCTCACCGTGATACTCGGATGCTCGACCCGAGCAACGAGCCCAATTTTAGTCTATGAGAGACCCGAGCATTTTTGCGGCGGAACTCCCGGCAGTCTGTGGAAAGCCTAAAACGTGACAAAAACGATAGTGACAGTGCTCAAAAGACATAGGGGCAGCATGGGGATCTCCCCTGCAACGTGGTCAGAGGTATTAAGCAACTTTTACGGGCTCACAATAGAATGTGTAGCGTCGGCGTCCCTGCCTCCTGCTAGGCAGGGACACTGTTCCCCTCACCTCTCCACTCTGTGCCCGGCGTCTTCCTCCCGCTCTGCTAGCAGCGCGCGCTGCTTCCCTGCCACAGTGCTTAGGGCGCGCGCGCGGGCTCCCCCTCTCTTAAAGGGGCCGCGCGCGCCATCCTAAGGAGTCCCCGGCCAATGGCCGGAGGACTTCACCATATATTATGCACCTCCTCCAAAATGGAGGTGCCCGAGCAATGTTGTTGCAAAGCCTTCACTCTGCTTCAGCCCTCAGGTCCTGTTTCCAGTTACCTGCCAGTCACCTGCCAGATTCCTGCCTGTTACCTGCCAGTCACCTGCCAGATATCCGTTTACCTTCTTGCAAGCCTGCGGTCCGACGGTCTGCCTTCCGACACCTGTCAGTCTGTCTATGGACCAGCCTGCCCGCTCACCTGGGAGCGCTCGTCTGCTACCTGCCTGCTAGCCTACCTGGAGGCTCCGCCGTCACTTGCCGTGACCACCTGCCTGTCCAGAGACTCTTGTCTGCTCACCTGGGAGCGCTCATCTGCTACCTGCCTGCTAGCCTACCTGGAGGCTCCGCCGTCACTTGCCGTGACCACCTGCCTGTCCAGAGACTCCTGTCTGCTCTCCTGGGAGCGCTCATCTGCTACCTGCCAGCTAGCCTACCTGGAGGCTCTGCCGTCACTTGCCGTGACCACCTGCCTGTCCAGAGACTCTCGCCTGCTCACCTAGGAGCGCTCACCTGCTACCTGCCTGCTAGCCTACCTGGAGGCTCTGCCGTCACTAGCCGTGACCACCTGCCTGTCCAGAGACTGTCCCTGTCACTTGCCGTGAGTACCCGTCCTTCTACCCAGAGACTGTCCCTGTCACTTGCCGTGACTACCTGCCCTTCTACCCAGAGACTGTCCCTGTCACTTGCCGTGATTACCTGCCCGTCTTCCCTGGGAGCCACCCGCTTCCTTACAAGGACCGCCCCCTTGTATAGTTGCTCAGAGGTTCCGCCTCCCAGACCCGTTACAGTTTGCTCGGGCCATGGAATCCGGTGGCACCCAAGCTCCCTCGCTCTCGGACCTATGTCATGAACTGTCCTGTCAGAGGTCCCAACAGGAGTCCATCCTGAGTCACCTGCGGAGTGTCAACTCTCGCCTGGACACTCTGTCTGCTCCACCTGCAACCACCGCTAGTGTCATGACTCGCAACCCGGCAGCGCCGCTGCCCACCAATACCATGGTATCCTGTCCCGGACCCCGGTTTTCTGCACCTCCTCGTTTCGGAGGTGACTCCGCTCAAGCTCGGGGCTTCATAAACCAGTGCACCCTGCACGTTGAACTCTTGTCCCACCAGTTTATCTCCGACCGGTCCAAAGTAGCCTTTATCATGTCCCACCTCACGGGGGAGGCTCTAGCTTGGCTAAATCCTCTGTGGGAGAGAGGAGATCCCCTGGTGTCCGACCTGCCAGCCTTTCTGACGGCTTTCCGGAAAGTCTTCGACGAACCCGGACGGAAGACCTCATCCGTATCGTCTCTGCTACGCCTCCGTCAAGGAGATCTCACCGTGGGCCAATATGCCATACTGTTCCGTACCCTTGCTTCGGAGCTGGCCTGGGATAACGACGGTCTGGTGTCTGTCTTCTGGGAAGGTCTGTCCGGCCGTATTAAAGATAAACTCGCCGGTCGGGACATTCCTACCACTCTCGACGACTTAATAACACTTGCCACCCGGATTGACATTCGATTCCAGGAGAGCGCCAAAGAGGTTACCCGTGAGAGGAGGTTTCCACGTCTAGCCCCCACCTTCCAGAAACCCGTCACTCCCTCCGTTACTCCCCACGCACACTCACCTGAGCCTATGCAGGTCGGCCAGACCAAGATGGTCAAAACCCGTCAAGACTTACGCCGTGCCGAGGGGAGCTGCTTCTACTGTGGCAGTAAGGAGCACCGGATCCGTTCCTGCCCAGAGAGGTCGGGAAACGCCTGTGTCTAGGATCGCTCAGAGAGGTCGCCCTAGACAAAAGTAAACCCTCTCCATCTCTGATGCTGTCAGTCTCTATCTCCTGCAGAGAGAACCGCTATTTCGAACTGGCTCAACTTGACTCAGGAGCTGCTGGAAATCTCATTTCTCAGTCTCTGGTAGAGAAATACCGCATTCCCACCAAACCTCTGGCCGTACCTTTATCTGTCGCCGCCGTGGATGGGGGCCTCTTACCACATCCCATCCAACTCATCACCGAATCCATAACTCTGCAAGTGGGAATGCTGCATTCTGAGAGCATCTCCTTTCATGTTCTGCCTGGGCTCTCTCACGCACTCTTGTTAGGCCTACCTTGGCTCCAGAAACATGCACCCCTGCTTGACTGGCAGACCGGGGAAGTCCTTCGCTGGGGACAGGACTGCCATAGGACTTGTCTAGTTCCCGTTAATCCTGCTCGTCCTTCTCCTACCCCAGTCAGTCTACCCAGTCTACCGGTTCCCTATTGGTCTTATGCGGATGTCTTCAATAAAAAAGAAGCAGAGACATTACCCCCTCATAGACCATACGATTGTCCAATCGACCTGATTCCCGGCTCTACTCCTCCCCGTGGGCGTATCTACCCTTTGTCCGCAGCGGAGACCCGGTCCATGTCAGAATATATTGAGGAGAATCTAGCCCGGGGATTTATCCGGAAATCTACCTCCCCGGCGGGAGCAGGCTTCTTCTTCGTCAAAAAGAAGGACGGCTCACTCCGTCCATGTATAGATTATAGAGGCCTTAACCAGATTACAGTGAAGAATAAATACCCCCTCCCGCTCATTCCTGAATTATTTGACCGCCTGAGGGGGGCTAGAATCTTCACCAAACTGGATCTCTGTGGGGCGTATAACCTGGTCCGTATCCGTCAGGGGGATGAGTGGAAGACGGCATTCAACACCCGGGACGGCCACTATGAGTACCTTGTAATGCCCTTCGGTCTCTGTAATGCTCCTGCCATCTTTCAAGAGTTGGTCAATGACATCTTCCGTGATCTTCTCTACTCCTGCGTGGTGGTGTACCTGGACGACATCTTGGTCTTCTCTCTGGACCTTCCTACTCACCGGAGGGATGTTCGTCAGGTCCTGCTCAGGCTCAGGCAGAACCACCTCTACGCTAAATATGAGAAGTGCATCTTTGAGCAGACCTCTCTTCCATTTCTGGGCTACATAATCTCTCAGACCGGCCTACAAATGGATCCTGAGAAACTGTCTGCCATCCAGAAGTGGCCCCGACCAGAGGGGTTGAAGGCTATTCAGCGGTTCCTGGGCTTCGCCAACTATTACCGCCTCTTCATACCGCACTTCTCTTCCCCGACTGCCCCTATTTCTGCGCTCACCCGTAAGGGTACTAATCCCAGAAGATGGCCGCCCGAAGCTGAGGAGGCCTTTCTTTCCTTAAAACAGGCCTTCTCCTCCGCCCTGGTGCTGCATCGCCCAGACGGCAACAAACAATTCTTCCTAGAAGTTGACGCTTCCTCCTCCGGAGCCGGGGCGGTACTTACCCAAAAGTCATCTTCCGGGAGAATGGTAACCTGCGGTTTTTTCTCCAAACTCTTCTCCTCTTCTGAGCGCAACTATTCTATTGGAGACCGTGAATTGTTAGCCATTAAGCTGGCACTGGAGGAGTGGCGTTACCTGCTCGAGGGGGCTCTTCACCCGGTAATAATTTACACGGACCACAAGAACTTGGCTTACCTTCAGAGCGCCCAGAGACTTAACCCGCGCCAAGCCCGGTGGTCCTTGTTTTTTGCCCGCTTTGATTTTGTTCTTCATTTTCGCCCGGCAGACAAAAACATCAAAGCTGACGCCTTGTCCCGATCCTTCCTGGTGTCTGATCTAGAGGAGGAACCTAAGCACATCATTGATCCCGCCAGAGTAATGCAAGTGGCTCCCGTGAATCTAAATCGTCTCCCTCCCGGTAAGACGTTTGTAACTGTACCTGATCAGAAGAAGGTCCTACACTGGGGTCATTCGTCTAAGCTAGCTGGCCACGCCGGTCAGAAAAAGACCCTCCAGCTCATTACCCGGCATTACTGGTGGCCTACCCTGCAAAAGGATGTAATAGACTTTGTTTCTGCCTGTGTGTCCTGCGCCCGCAACAAAGTTCCGAGACACCTGCCAGTCAGTCGCCTTCTTCCTCTTCCAGTACCTGCTGCCCCGTGGCAGCATATTGCTATGGACTTTATAACGGATCTTCCTGTCTCTGCCGGTTGTACGGTCATTTGGGTGGTCGCTGATCGCTTCTCCAAGATGGCGCACTTCATTCCCCTGCCGGGTCTCCCGTCTGCACCCGAACTGGCTAAAGACTTTATCCGCCACATCTTCCGTCTCCATAGCCTGCCCCTCCACATCGTGTCAGATCGTGGGGTTCAGTTCACCTCACGCTTCTGGAGAGCCACATGTAAGTTGCTTGACGTGACTCTGGACTTCTCCTCCGCTTACCATCCACAGTCCAATGGTCAAGTGGAGCGGATCAATCAGAACCTGACCAGTTACCTCCGACACTTCGTTAATGCCCACCATTCGGACTGGGTGGATCTCCTACCATGGGCCGAGTTTTCTTACAATAATCACGAGAGCGAATCTTCCTCCAAATCCCCGTTTTTTGTAGTCTTCGGTCAGCATCCTCGGATCCCATTTCCCGTCTCCACCTCGGTGGACAATCCGGCTGCGGAATCTCTCGTTAGCGAATTCTCCTCCATTTGGGAGAGTACCCGATCCGCACTCCTTCAGTCGTCCGAACGGATGAAAAAACACGCTGACAAGAAACGCCTGGATCCTACACAATTCCATCCTGGAGATAAAGTCTGGCTCTCGTCCAAATATGTCCGGCTCAAGATTCCCTCCTACAAGTTAGGGCCTCGATTCATCGGCCCACTGGAAGTTATCAAACAGATCAACCCGGTGGCCTATAAATTAAAACTCCCGGCCAACTTACGGATCCCTAACTCCTTCCATGTATCTCTCCTCAAACCCGTGGTACTTAACTCTTTTTCCAAGTCTACAGGTACGCCTCCTGCTCCGGTTTCCGCTGAGAACGAGTTTGAGGTAGAGAACATTCTGGCCACCAAAAGGGTAAGAGGAAAAACCTTTTTTCTGGTAGATTGGAAGGGGTTTGGTCCTGAGGAGAGAACGTGGGAGCCCCGGGAAAACATCCATGCCCCTCTCATCCTTGATAAATTTCTCTCTGGCCTAAAAAAGGGGGGCCTAAAGGGGGGGTACTGTAGCGTCGGCGTCCCTGACTCCTGCTAGGCAGGGACGCTGTTCCCCTCACCTCTCCGCTCTGTGCCCGGCGTCTTCCTCCAGCTCTGCCGTGACCACCTGCCTGTCCAGAGACTCTTGTCTGCTCACCTGGGAGCGCTCATCTGCTACCTGCCTGCTAGCCTACCTGGAGGTTCCGCCGTCACTTGCCGTGACCACCTGCCTGTCCAGAGACTCCTGTCTACTCACCTGGGAGCGCTCATCTGCTACCTGCCAGGTAGCCTACCTGGAGGCTCCGCCGTCACTTGCCGTGACCACCAGCCTGTCCAGAGACTCTCGCCTGCTCACCTAGGAGCGCTCACCTGCTACCTGCCTGCTAGCCTACCTGGAGGCTCTGCCGTCACTAGCCGTGACCACCTGCCTGTCCAGAGACTGTCCCTGTCACTTGCCGTGAGTACCCGTCCTTCTACCCAGAGACTGTCCCTGTCACTTGCCGTGACTACTTGCCCTTCTACCCAGAGACTGTCCCTGTCACTTGCCGTGACTACCTGCCCTTCTACCCAGAGACTGTCCCTGTCACTTGCCGTGACTACCTGCCCTTCTACCCAGAGACTGTCCCTGTCACTTGCCGTGATTACCTGCCCGTCTTCCCTGGGAGCCACCGGCTTCCTTACAAGGACCGCCCCCTTGTATAGTTGCTCAGAGGTTCCGCCTCCCAGACCCGTTACAGAACGTTCAAAACCAAAACTGAAACTGCTTTCCTGTGAAATATGTTAAGGAATTTCCTTTCCAGGGTAAAGACTTGTGTATAAGGTAAAATAAATAACCAAAAACAAAAATACTCCTCCACACCTTCGGCTATGTTCACAAGTAGCATTTTTCATGCGTTCTTGCACTTTTGTATTGCTTTCAACCGTGACAAATGCATTCACCCGGAAATGTCATTTTAACATTTTACAACCTTATCTGGCCATGTGCTGTGTGACACATGCATACAGTGCTGAAAAGATATGGCAACAGCATGGGGAAGACCCCTGGAAGCATCTCTGACTCCCAGTTCACTGCCTAAAAGTGTGCCCATCAGAAGTGATCCTTGCCGCATCAGAAGATGCAGATTTCCAACTATCCCCGTGCAAGTCCTTGTCCCAGGGCAGTGTTCAATTGTACCTCCCCCATTCCTTGCAATGCAAGCGCAAATGTGCAGCCAACCACCCACCCACCCGCAGGCTGCAATACCATACTGCTAGCTTGCACTTGAAATGGGGCCTTTTAGCTTGGAGGAGGCCGAAGCTGCCCACTACCTCATGGCTGCTTCGGCAGCGAGGTATCCATACTCAGTCCCCAGCCGCCCGGTGGCCGGGTGTCCACGCTCGGTCCCCAGCCGCCAGGGGGCGGCCGGGTGTCCATACTTGGTCCCCAGCTGCCCCGCGGCCGGGTATCCATAAACGGTCCCCAGCTGCCCCTATTTCTCCTGTTACCTTCCCACGCACTTTTCTTAGCCTGGCCTGCTTTAGGGCAGCATTGGGCGAGCCCACCAGAGAACCTGACTCCTCTGGTGGGCCCTGGCTTCTCCATCAGGGGAGTTGAGAGTGCCAAGGTGAGGAGCATGATGATGATAGAAGTTAGCATCTGCTTTGTTTTCTTGGAATGCAAGCGTAAGTGTGCAACCTGCCACCCACCCACTCCCAGGCTGCAATATCATACTGCTAGCTTGCTTGCACTTGAAATTGGGCCTTTTAGGCATGTGGAGGCAGGCGCCGGCCACCATGTCATGGCTGCGTCGGCGGCCCGGTATCCATACTCAGTCCCCAGCCGCCCGGCGGCCGGGTGTCCACGCTTGGTCCCCAGCTGCCCCGCAGCCAGGTATCCACACATGGTCCCTAGCCGCCTAGGGGCGGCCGGGTGTCCATAAACGGTCCCCAGCCGCCCCTATTTCTCCTGTTACCTTCCCACACACTTTTCTTAGCCTGGCCTGCTTTAGGGCACCATTGGACGAGCCCACCAGAGTACCAGAATCCTCCGGTGGGCCCTGGCTTCTCCGTCAGAGTATTTGAGAGTGCCAAGGAGAGGAGCATGATGATGATGATAGAAGTTAGCATCAGCTTTGTTTTCTTGGAATGCAAGTGCATGTATGTAGTAGCGGCTAGGCCTGAGATGGTCAGCGTTTTGGCGCATATCCTACCAACTCCGAGGATTGCTGGATGTTTTCCTGCTACTATCCCAGTTCTATGACTCCCGTTAAAACAAAGCTTCAGGTGATGAATGATGGATGAGGTGGTGGCAAAAGAGAAAGAGAGCAGGAGGAACAGGGACCATTCACATCAATATCAGACCAGTCAACCACACATGTCTTGTAGGATATGTTTCTGTAACAAAAGAATTTCGAGGCACTCCAATGCCCCTTGGAAGTGACATGGAGGTCAGAGGGCCTTAACTAAACCGTTTTTTCCATTTATAGCAACTGAGTCTCGTGTACACTGCTGGCCTAAGCAGTGAATGGAAGGCTTTCCAAAAATTATGAGGAACTGCAATGCCCCTTGAAACAGACGTGGATTACAGCTTGCTAAAAACCTTCTACCCATTATTGGGTAGTGGGTCTCCATTAGTTTTTGCCTTCGCATTGAAAAGCAAAAGCTGACTAAAATTAGGAGGAAATGCAATGCCCGTTGGAAGAGTCATGGAGGTTAGAGGTAATTAAAAACAACATTTCAATGCCCCTTGGAAGAGCTGTGGAGTTCAGAGTGGTTTAAGAAGACACTTTTAATGCCCCTTTGAAGAGATGTGGAGGTCACAGTAGCTTAACAAGACGGTTTTAATGCCCCTTGCAAGAGCCATACAGTACAGCATCTTAAAAACATTATTCCCATTATTGAGGAGTGGGTCTCCCATAGTCTTTGCTTATGCCTTCCAAGCAAAAGCTGCCAAAAATTAGGACGGAGGAACTTGCAATACCCTTACAAGAGCCATGCAGTACAGCATATTACAAACATTATTCCCATTATTGGGGAGTGGGTCTCCCATAGTCTTTGCTTATGCCTTCCAAGCAAAAGCTGCCAAAAATTAGGAGGAAATGCAATGCCCGTTCGAAGAGTCGTGGAGGTTAGAGTTAATTAAAAACAACATTTCAATGCCCCTTGGAAGAGACGTGGAGGTCACAGTAGCTTAACAAGACGGTTTTAATGCCCCTCGGAAGAGACGTGGAGGTCGCAGTAGTTTAATAAGACGGTTTTAATGCCCCTTGGAAGAGACGTGGAGGTCACAGTTGCTTAATTAGACGGTTTTAATGCCCCTTGGAAAAGTGGTGGAGGTCGCAGTAGCTTAACAAGAAGGTTTTAATGCCCCTTGGAAAAGTAATGGAGGTCACAGTAGCTTAACAAGACGGTTTTAATGCCCCTTGGAAAAGTGGTGGAGGTCGCAGTAGCTTAACAAGACGGTTATAATGCCCCTTGGAAGAGACGTGGAGGTCACAGTAGCTTAACAAGACAGTTTTAATGCCCCTTAGAAAAGTGGTGGAGGTCGCAGTAGCTTAACAAGACGGTTTTAATGCCCCTCGGAAGAGATGTGGAGGTCACAGTAGCTTAACAAGACGGTTTTAATGCACCTTGGAAGAGACGTGGAGGTTGCAGTAGCTTAACAAGACGGTTTTAATGCCCCTTGGAAAAGTGGTGGTCGCAGTAGCTTAACAAAACGCTTTTAATGCCCCTTGGAAAAGTGGTGGAGGTCACAGTAGCTTAACAAGAATGTTTTAATGCCCCTCGGAAGAGACATGGAGGTCACAGTAGCTTAACAAGACGGTTTTAATGCCCCTTACAAGAGCCATACAGTACAGCATCTTAAAAACATAATTCCCATTATTGGGGAGTGGGTCTCCCATAGTCTTTGCTTATGCCGTCCAAGCAAAAGCTGCCAAAATTTAGGACGGAGGAACTTTCAATAATGGCAACACAGACCACGGTCACCCTGGTGGTATAGTGGTGGTGGAGGCTGAGGATAAGGAGAAGAGCATAAAACAAGGAAGCGTATATCCATGTGTGGGTGTGAAGCGGTGCATGTGAATACACCTCCCGAAATAACACAGTGGATTTGACTTTATGTTACTCTGCTGTCATTTGGTGGTGATGAGAAGTCAGGCCCAATCCAGCCCTTGTTCATTATGATAAGGGTCAGCTTGTCACCATTGTCAGTTGACAGGCGAGTGCGCTTATCAGTTATAATTCCCCCAGCAGCACTAAAAACACGCTCCGATAACACGCTAGCGGCAGGGCAGGCCAGGGCCTCCAAGGCGTACAGAGCGAGTTCATTCCAAGTGTCCAGCTTGGATACCCAATAATTAAAAGGCACAGAGGAATCACAGAGGACGCTGGTATGGTCGGCAAGGTACTCCCTCACCATCTTTTGAAACTTTCCACTCCTTGTGAGAGTACCCCGCGCTTCAGGGTCTGTCCGAATGGAGGGTCTGAGAAACTCTCACAGAACGTTGACAGTGTTCCCCTTCCTCTGCTGGATTGGAGTTGCGTCTCTCTCGCATGTACGCCTTGGTTGGGCAACGAACTGTGACCTCTGCCGCTAGCGTGTTCAGATGGGAATTTTTTTAACAGTTCTGCAGCAAGGGACTTCTGGTACTGCCCAATTTTTGTAGACCTCTCCACATCAGAAATAAGAGAGTGAAAGTTCTCCTTGTATCGGGGGTCTAAAAGTGTCACCAACCAGTAATGACTGTCACCCAACATTTTGACAACGCGAGGGTCACGGTTAAGGCAGCGTAACATAAAGTCAGCCATGCGTGCCAGACTGGTAACGGGCAAGACTTCCGTGTCCTCACCAAGATGACGACTGACCATGCTCTCCTCCTCCTCCTCCTCCTCCCCCCTGTCCTCAGGCCACCCACGCTGAACCGACGGTATGACAGTTGTACAGGTACTACCGTCTACAGCGCATGATACCAGCTCCTGTTCTTCCTCCTCCTCCTCCTTTCCCTCATTGTCCCCCAATGCTCGTTGGGATGAGATGAGGCTGGGCTGTGTGTAATCGACTGCTACGGCTTCTTGATCAATCTCATCATACTCTGGCTGCAATGCCTCCTCTTTAATTCTCTGCAGAGAGCGTTGCAAAAGACAGACAATTGGAATGCTGACGCTAATGATGGCGTCATCGTCACTCACCATCTTGGTGGACTCCTCAAAGTTTGTCAAGATGGTACATATGTCAGACATCCAGGTCCACTCCTGAGGTCTTATGTGTGGAGTCTGACCAGAAAATCAACGGCCTTGTTGCAGCTGGTACTCCACAACTGCTCCCTTCTGCTCACAAATCCTTTGCAACATGTGGAGGGTAGAGTTCCAACGTGTGGGGACATCACACACCAGTCGGTGTGACGGAAACTGCAAACGCTGCTGCAACACAGCAAGTGCGGCGGAAGCTGTAGCCGACTTGCGAAAATGAGCTGACAGGCGGTGTACTTTGACGAGCAGATCTGGCAACTCGGGGTACGATTTAAGAAACTGCTGAACCACGAGGTTAAGCACATGAGGCAGGCATGGTACGTGTGTGATCTCGCATCGCCTCAGAGCCGCAACCAGGTTACGGCCATTGTCAAACACGACCATGCCTGGATGTAGGTTCAGCTGTCTCAACCACAGATCTGCCTGCTCTTCCACAGCTGTCCACAACTCACAAGCAGTGTGAGGTTTCTCACCTTAGCTTATGAGTTTCAGCAGAGCCTGTTCCTGCGTGGCGGAGGCAGTACTGCTGTGCTTCCAGCTTGTAACTGATGTGGTGATATCTGAGATGGAGGCTGTACATGAGGAGGAGGAGGCAACTCTGACTGACATAGGGCTCGCAATACTCGGTGTTGGGAGGATGTGTTCCGTCCCAAGGTCCGACTGGGTCCCGGCTTCCAGTATGTTTACCCAGTGTGCCGTCAGGGAGATGTACCGTCCCTGGCCACAAGCACTTGTCCACGTTTCCGTTGTCAGGTGGACTCTCCCAGTAACTGCGTTGTTGAGGGCATGGCAGAAGTTTTGGGACACGTGCTTGTGTAGTGCGGGGATGGCACACCGAGCAAAATAGTGTCGGCTGGGGACCGAGTTCCGAGGGATGGCCACAGCCATAAGGTTGCGGAAGGATTCCGTCTCCACCAGCCTAAAAGGCAGCATTTCCAACGCAAGCAGTCGTGAAATGTGCGAATTTAGGACTGTGGCCTGTGGGGCGTTGGCTGCGAATTTCCGCTTTCGTTCAAAGGTTTGGGATATGGACAATTGAACGTTGTGGTGGGACGTGGACGTGGATGTTGATGCTGTTTCTTGAGAAACTGCCGTAACAAGTGAAGACTGAGAGGAGGGGGCTTCTTTGCATGCAGTATGACAGGGGATTGCCTTGCACACACAACAGGGGGTTCTATTGCACGCACAACAGTGGAAGAAGCAGTGGTGACACCGGCTGACACTGGTCGTGGACCTTGGGGTTCACCCCACAAAGTCGGGTGCTTTGCTGCCATGTGCCTGATCATGCTGGTGGTGGTCAGGCTGGTAGTTTTGTCACCCCTGCTGATGCTGGCATGGCAGATGGTACAAATGGCCTTTTTGAGGTTATCAGCAGTCTTTAAAAAAATTCCAGACTCTGGAAGATCTACAGGTTGTACTGGCAACGTCCCTCATGTTGGCCACCACACTGCTTCTTCCTGCGTGTTGGGGTACTCTGCCTCCCTCACCCTGTGTGCTGCTGGCCTCGCTCTGCATGTCCTCCTGCCACGTTGGGTCAGTTACTAGATCATCCACCACCTCCTCCTCTTCCACTTGCGCACCACGATCCTCCTCACTTCCTGGCAATTGTGTCTCGTCATCGTCCACCTCTTGTGACAAATTGCCAGTGTCGACTTCTTGTGGCCATGGCTGTTCAAATATTTGGGCATCGCTACATGGGATCTCCTCTTCCACTACTTCAAGCGGAGCAGGTGAGGGGCACAAATATGGAAATGGACCAGTGAACAGCTCTTCAGAGTGTCCAAGTGTGGGATCAGTTGCTGTCTGACGACACTCGGCATGGTGGGAGGAAGGAGCATCAGGGTGAGGAGGAGTATGCGGTCGAGACTCACGGCTACTAACATTTGACCGTGTGGAAGACAGACCGGAGCTGGTGGTGGCCAGGTAACTGGAAGTATTATCTGCTATCCAATTAATAACCTGTTCACACTGATCAGGTCGCAATACTGGTGTTGTTCTGTGCTTCCCTAGTAATTCGGTCAAGAACTGGGAGTGAGAAGATGTGGATGTTGGTTGTGGCACATTTTCACCTTGGCCAAGGCCCTGTCCTCTGCACGCACCATCACCAGAACGTCCAGTTCCACGTCCCTTGCCACGCGCATTGCCCATTGTAAATGAAGTAAAATAGCTTACACTCGCACTATCAATGGAAAAAGGTAATAATAAGTAGATTACAACCGTGGAAGAGGATAACCACAGTTCTATTTCTCTGGCCTACACCCGACTCTTTTAAACAATCTGAATAATCAGGGATGAACTATTACTGTTTTTCTTTACGGAAAAAATACCAAAAGCTGGATAATAGAGATTTTTTACCGTGGAACGGCAAAACCACAGTTATAATTTACTGGTGTACACCAGACTCTTTTAAACAGATATATTGGTGTCTGAATAATCAGGAGACACTATTACTGTTTTTCTTTACGGAAAAAAATGGCAAAAGCAGGATAATGCAGAGATTTGACCCATGGAACTGCAAAACCACAGTTCTATTTCTCAGGCTATTTGTGTCTGAACAATCAGGAGACACTATTACTGTTTTTCTTTACGGCAAAAAATGCCAAAAGCAGGATAATACAGAGATGTGACCCGTGGAACTGCAAAACCACAGTTCTATTTCTCGGGCTTACACCAGACTATTTTCAACAGATATATTTGTGTCTGAACAATCAGGAGACACTATTACTGTTTTTCTTTACGGCAAAAAATGGCAAAAGCAGGATAATAGAGATTTTTCACCGTGGAACGGCAAAATCACAGTTATAATGTACTGGTGTATACCAGACTTTTTTAAATAGATATATTTGTGGCTGAACAGTGAGCGACACACTCAAATAGTTTTTTTTTAGGTAAAAATGGGCCAAAAGTGGATAATGCAGAGATTTGACCCGTGGAACTGCAAAACCACACTTCTATTTCTCTGGCCTTCACCAGACTATTTTCAACAGATATATTTGTGTCTGAACTGTCACAGACACATTTTTCTTTTGTGGGGGACACCAAAAGATTAATAAGATGGGTATTTGTACAGTGTGAAGGAGGAAAAAAAAAAGAGGATTTAGATGAAAAAAAAAAGGATTTTTCCTGGCCCCCGAGACCTGGAGCTAAGTCCAGAAATTTCAGGAACAGGAGCACACAGGACTGTAATGCAACATTTGCTGGTATAACCACTGTGTCTCCTATACAGCCTGCCTGCCTGATATCTGGGATGGATATTAGTCCTGAGAAGGACTGTTTGTTTGATTTGGCAGGCTTTAGAGACCATACACTACCTATTTCGCACTATAAATCTCTCCCTAGCTCAGCAGCACTTTCCCTACACTAGCTGATTCCGGCCGTCTGTGTCCAAGATGGCGGCACCCGGTTTTAAATACTTGAGGTGACGCTGTGTGGCCAGCCAATCAATGTAATGCCCACAACCAACATGGCAGCGGCATTACAGTGACTGGCTGGCAATCCCTGCATGTTCATTGGCTCTGTAAAGAGCGCCAAACATGCAGGGCGGAGACCCGAGCTCCCGCCCGAGTAACCCGGAAATGCTCGGTGCTCGCCGAACATCCCGAGTAGCGTGATGCTCGGGCGAGTACCGAGCAGTGTCGAGCATGTTCGCTCAACATTATTCAAGAGATAAATACGCGGCACCTGGAAAATGGTGAAAATATAAATTTTTCCCCAGTTAAGGTTTATTTTTTACATATTAACTTTATTCTGTGGGTCAGTACAATTAACATAAAATCACCATTTACTTATGTTTTATGATGTCTGCATGAAAATAATACATTTTCAAAAACAAAACAATTTTACATTGCCATATATGGAGAGCCATAACTCTTATTTTTTCTGTTAACAGATTTGTATGAGAACCTATTTTTTTGCGGGACGAGTTGTATTTTTTATTATTGTTGTTATTTTGGAGTATAGGTTCTGTGAGGACCCGTGGTCTTCCGTGGGGGTAACGCTACTCAGACAACGCAGGGTGAGGGTAAAACAGCGTGACAATATTTTCTTGAACCATAAAGCGGACAATAAACACATAGAACAGTCCCAGCAAATGCCCAAGATGGTGCAACATTACACAGTCTCACCCTTCCTTCTCCGCCCGCCTGGGATAGAACAGCTGCAACTTTGGAGACTTCCAGGGCCGACTACCTCAACCAGTGGCCCCCCGCTTCTGGTGGGCCCCCACAGAGAGAAGGTAGCGGCAAGCTTAGGAAGCTAGCAGTCCATCGAGGTACAAGGCCAGGAGACCCGAGGGTCCCAACCTGGCCTCTCTGAGAGTTTCCATGGGTCTCCATGGGTTCTAAGCAACCGGTGAGCCCCTCCTAGCAACCTCAAAACAACATATCCATGGCGCCAGGTGACTTCTTCTTCCTCTCCTGGTCTCCCTAAAAGTATCCATGGTCTCTCTGATGGTTAATGGAGGAGATCCAAATCTTTCCAGTCAGGGCCATATCTTTAGACTAGAATCATGTAGAATACAAATCTGTGTCTCTTTGGATGCCATGCAATCCATCTACTTTCCTGAATGATGTCTCTCATTTTCCTTCTAAGGTCTTTCTGATGTTCCTTGATTCTCTGTCCCAAGTCTTATTCTGTCTCAGAAACACATGTCCCTTCTTAAATGCACATCCACAGGTTAAGAATTAATGAATTCACAAGGAGGAATATTTCTGTGTAGGCACACATAAACGACTGACCAAGGTTAGGGAAGTGACTTAGTGTAAAATAAAGCTGTGGATTGCTACATAGTTTGTGTCACTCTTTCCTAACTTTCAAAGTTGGGAAGTATGCCTCTGTGCCTCCATACCTAATAATGCCCCTTTTGTGCCTCTTTATTATAAGAATGCCCCATTTAATTTGGCAGTACCACAGAGCTCAGTGATTGGCTGCAGCGCAGTTGACATGAAGATGCAGCTGATTAAAAATGTCTGGAGCAGCAAAAAGCAGTGCTGGACCCCGGGTGAGGAAAAGCTCAGTTTGATGGTTTGCTTACACATGACCATCGTTGGACTTCGGCCGTTTAACTTACTGGATGTAATAGAGTCAATAGTGACTGTGTCATTTAGAGGAAATCAAATTATATTTCCTAAAAAAAATGTTCATAGTGTGCAAAAGTAGCAAAGCATAAAAAACTAAAAAACTAAACACATCTGGTATCACTGTAAGGTCGGGGCTACACGAGTGTGAAAAAAAATAGTGGAAAAAATTTGGATGATTTTTATCGATTTTGCCATTCGTATGGCATCATTCCTTATTTATAAAAAGATCAGAAATTTGATATAAATTTACAAAAAATTGCAATTTTCAAACTTTAAATGATTATCCCTTTAATCCAGATAGTCATACCACAGAAAGCAATAATAAATTACATTTCAATTATGTCTGCTTTCCATCAGCACCTTTTGTAAAATGTAAAAATGTTTTATTTTGTTGGGGTTAAAAAAATAGAATTGTTTCTTAATCTGATGTTTTTTTTGTCACAATATACACATACACATTATACAGACACATGACCTACACATTATATATACACATATATACATGACCTTTAGATATACACATGACCTCTACATATATACACTGTATATACACAGGAAAAAATAGAAAAATGCTCTAAAGAACCAAAGGATGAATTAAAACAAGAAAAGTTTATTGTTACATATTAAGAATATGCGGGATACGGGATGAGGTGCCACACACCCCAAAGTAGATAGTCTTAAGTCAAGATACAGGAGGATTAGATGGTATTATGCCGTTTCTCCGCTTAGTGGTAAGTTGTGCTCCATTCTGGAGCCACAAATGGGAAACGCGTAAAAATCCTCTGTTCTTCAGCCGGAATTGTCTCGTTCAGGTCTTCACTGCGCGGTGCTGGGATCTGCTGTCTCATGCTGACATTCATGTTCCTTCTTATAATAACTGGAGATGGCGCTTTCCCTGTTTCTATGTCTGTCCAGTTTAGATTTGAAAATAAGGGGTGTTTTCTGATTTTTCCATTAACCCCTAGCCGGACATAATGGTCTTTGCAGAGTAGTTTGGACATAATGTCCACAGCATCGTGGTCAGTGAGGTTTTCATATGATGGTTCAAAGTAGATGACATTTCTCTCAATCTCTTCAGTGGTGTCTCCTGGAAATGGTGAGTCTTGGAAAATCATGTTGTACAATATGATCATTTCTGGGGCGACATACCCAGGTGTTCCATTGAAATCTCTGGCATTAAATCTCTTATCAAACTCATAAAGAGATAGTCTAAAATCAGTAATCTTTATGTGGCCGTCACCAGTCAGCAGGATGTTATCCGGTTTTAAGTCCTGGTGAATGATGTCATTGCTGTGCAGGAATTGTAGGCCACAAACGATTTCTGCTGCTGTAAAGGTTACAGGTTCCTTCAGGGGAATGGTACTATATATATAGTCATGCAGATCCCCTCCACTGGCCAGCTCGGTGACAAAATAGGCATGGTTTTCAGTATGAAATGCGGCATGGCAATGAGTTAAGAATCTGCTGTTGTGGCTAAGCTTCAGGACATGGTGTTCAACAAGGCATTCAGGGAAGGAGATTAGGCTTTCCTTCTTTATGATTTTAAGGGCCACACTTTGTTTCCGTATCCTATCCGTGGCCAGTACAACCTTCCCATAACTCCCTTCTCCAAGTATGCCATGGCAGATAAACTTATCCCTGGTGAGAGGGACAGTGGTCTTTATTTTTTTGCTACTGGGGCCACTAAATTCACCTGAGATGTCATCTTGACTGGTGGCTGGATCTTCATGATGTTTCCTTTTTCTCCCAGTTCTCTTCTCTTCTGCTGCACTTTCATTACCTCTCGTGTTAATGATCCTGGTTGAACCCACAGTCTCTCTTTTCCTCTCTCTTGTACTCAGCTTTTGTAGATTGGTATCAGCTTGATTTGTGATGTATCCCACAAACTTGTCACATCTGTTTCGTACAGTGTCTAGGAAGGAAATATTCTGGGTTCCCTCATTGTCAGGTAATATTTGACCATCCTGCCCAGATTTCTTGGAGTCCATCTTCCTTATCTTTGGTGGAGGTTCCTGGTTATTTCCAGTGTCTTCTCCATCTGGTGTTTCTTTCTTTTTTCTCTTTCTTTTCCCTGTAAAGTCCATGTTGCATCAGGCAACAACAGGGCAATTATCCAAAAACCGTATGTAAAATTACTAAATGCAATCCACACGTATATTGTAGTCAAAGCCAACTACAACTAAAGCTCAATGGCTGCAGTCAGTTGTTTATGGAACTTTGTGGAATGTGATGTCACTGTGTCGGTGATGTCACACTCACTGTGATGTCAGCAGATGTATGTGAGTGTTCCATCACTGCTGAACGTGAAAGTCTCGGAAGGGGCGGGGCTTAGTCACCAATAGCAACCTGACTAGTCACACTATTATAAAAGAAGAGTTAATGACTTATAAATGACTACCTGGGCAGTTCTGGCATTATGCAGACTGGAAAAGCTGGGTAATAACCTTTGTCTAAAATGTGACACATTGTTTCTGTAGGCTAAATATATACAAAAGGAAAATATTAGGAGTGTTATAGAACAACTCTTCATTTTTACATAACACTGGTTCAATTAAATTGATATTAAATAGGTTGCTGTTACAGTAATAAAAATATAAGGCACGAATGTGCTTAAAATAAAAAATGGTGGCATACTCTCCCTACACTGCCCTCGCAAATCAAGCGCAGTCCACTTCGGAGATCGGTGACGACTCCTGAAGTGATGCCTACTTTTTTACAAAGTCAGAGAACCAACGCAGCTAGTGATTGGCTGCAGCTGTCATTTAACTAGAAAAGTGAATCATGCGTTTTTTTCTCTAATGATGTGCTTTTCTAGTGATGATGGGAAGCAGTACGGTATACCACTATTTGTGAATTAGTGGTGGACTTATTACCACTACTGGAATCTAGGAAAATCCTTCCAGCAAAGAGCCAGCTCACGGTGTAGACAAAACGCATGAAGCTTATACCCAGACCCTCCATATGGCCTCCTTGGCTTTTGTGCACTGGCCTTAAAGGTTTTCTTCACCTCAGGAGCTCACCGTTTCCCTGCTGCCCAGCTTCCTTTTGTGCGGAGGTTGTGGCGTTGTTGTCAGACTGTGTGCTCTTCGTTTCTGCAAGCAAAGTCATCCTTGTCTTACAGCATTGGAGGAGCTGGGTGGTCCTGAACCGGTCCTGATCCAGCAATCCAGCGAGCTTCAGAATTGCTCCTTGCCTAGTAGATTAGTTACTCCTCAGCTGTAAGCAATAATACCTAAAAATGACTCCATTCTTGGAGAGGATTTTTAATAACAAGCAAATTGCAAAATTGCTTTTGCTTTTTTCAAGTGCTTTAAAATTGTACCCATTTATGATGAGACAACCCCTTCATAACATAGCTGCTCCTGTGGTAAGAATACACTGCTCTTCTGCTTTATATTTTTAAATTGAAAAATCAAACAAAATGAGAGCAAGAAATATATCAGAGCAGGGAAATCTAAATACAGTGAAGGAAAGAATTATTCCATCCCTTGCTGTTTTTGTAAGTTTGCCCACTGACAAAGACATGAACAGTCTATAATTTTAAGGGTAGGTTAATTTTAACATTGAGAGATAGAATATCCAAAAAACAAATCAAGAAAATCATATTGTGTAAATTAGATAAATTTATTTGCATTGTGCAGTGAGAAATAAGTATTTAACCCCCTACAGACCATTATGAGTTCTGGCTCCTACAGACCAGTTAGATGCTCCTAATCAATTGGTTACCTGCATTAAAGACAGCTGTCTTACATAGTCACCTGTAGAAAAGACTCCTGTCCACAGACTCCATTACTCAGTCAGACTCTAACCTCTACAACATGGGCAAGACCAAAGAGCTTTCTAATGATGTCAGGGACAAGATCATAGACCTGCACAAAGCTGGAATGGGCTACAAAACCTTAAGCAAGACGCTGGGTGAGAAGGATGTCGCAGAGTGCATCTTCTTACAATCACCACTGTACTTACGAGAGCTTCAATCAACAAGATATCTTGAGTAAACAGTACTTCATACTGGATAAACATGAGATACAATTCAGTGTCACACAGTCCGTGTGCTGCTGACATAACATATTCAGGAATGGAAAAGAGGGAAACACAGGAAGTAAAAAAAAAACAACCAACAATCGAGAGCTTCCCTCCCCACATTACAGCAAGCATATAACTTTACACACTATCGCCATCTGCTGTCTGGTTAGTATAAAGTCCTCCTTTCACTTATAATAAGTCCTAATCTGTTGCATATGCCAACACCCTTTCTCAACAGTAAGGACTTATTCAATCAAACTCAACTTTTTTATTAGTCTCTGGTGTTTATCAGCATTCAGTGCCTTCGTGAAGATGTCTGCTGTAATTTCTTCAGTAGGACAATACTCTAACTTCAAGACTCTTTGTTCCTGATGATCTCTCAAGAAATGATATTTCACATCAATATGCTTGGTTAGTGGATAAACTCTTTCCATCTGAGCAAGAACAAGACATCCTTGATTGTCCTCTTTCAGTTTTGTTGGTTCCAAATATGTTGTCCTAATTCTGTCAACAATTGTCTTACCCACAGTACTTCTTGACTCGCTTGTGCTGCGGCAACATATTCTGCTTCTGTTGAAGACAGGGTCACAATTGACTGTTTCTTACTTGTCCAACTTATTGGTCCACCTGAGAGAAAAAAAATATGTCCACTGGTAGATCTTCTGTCAGTTGGATCTCCAGCCCAATCTGCATCAACATATCCTGTTAAAATGTAATTATCACTTGTGGGTAATTTGAACTTAACATTGCTATTTCCTTTCAAATAACGCATTACTCTCTTCACAGCATTCCATTCAGCTTTATTTGGTTTTGATACCTTTCTACTCAGGATTCCTACTGCTGCTGCGATGTCTGGTCTTGTAACGGTCGCTAGATACCGTAGTTTTCCTATTGCTGTTCTGTATTCTTCATTATTTGGTAGCATATTTTTTTCACTGTTCATCTCTTTGAGATAATTAGTTTCCATTGGAGACTTTACTGTTTTTGCATCTTTTAATCCAAATTTTTCTGTTATGTCTTGAATCATGTGATTTTGATTCAGTAGGAAACTTCCATCTTATTCTCTTTCTACCTGTATTCCTAGGTACTGTTTTACATTTCCCAAGTCTTTGATTTCGAAATGTTGCTTCAGGATTTTTAGAATGTTTTCTTTATCCCTTTCTTGTTTAAAACAAATCAAAATGTCGTCTACAAATATGAGTACATAAATCCATCTATTAATCAGCCTTTTTGTGTATAAGCATGGATCAGCTTTGCTTCTTTGAAATTTTTCATTTGTAAGTACTTCCGTGATTTTGTCATTCCACGCTTTAGCTGCTTGCTTTAAACCATATATGCTTTTCTGTAGTTTGCAAACTTTGTTTGGATTTCTTTCATCTTTGAATCCTGGAGTTTGTTCCATATAAATGTCTTCTGTTAAATCTCCATTCAGAAAAGCTGTCTTTACATCCAGATGTCTCAGTTCCATCTGTTTCATTGCTGCAACTGTAAGTAAAGTTCTTATTGTAGTGTGTTTGACAACTGGAGAAAATGTCTCATCATTGTCTTCTCCATATTTTTGAGAATACCCTTTAGCTACGAGTCTTGCTCGGTATCAGCTGTGCCATCTGTTTGGTATTTTACTTTAAAAATCCATTTACATCCTATGGCTTTTCTTCCTTCTGGTAAATCTGTTAGTGTCCATGTATTTGAATCATGCATGGATTTAATTTCTGTTTCTGTTGCTTCTATCCATTTATTAGCTTCTTCTTCAGGAAGTTTAGATATGTCTTCCCAAGAGGTAGGCTCATAGATTTTTCTTATGCTTGTCTTGTATGAGAGACATTTTAGTGGTTTTCCTTTGTTCTCTCTCATTGAACGTCTTGGTTCTGTGTCTGTTTGTAGTTGTGATTCTTCACTTTCAGTATTTTGTTCTTCATTAATTTCTACTTCTTTCTCATCAGATATTTCTTCAGTTATGTCACTATTGTTTTTCTCATTTTTTGCTTCAACTGAATTCATAATGTCTTCATTTAAATCTTCAATGAATGTCACACTGTTACTCACCGTACCTCTGTCTGTTTTGGGATCTAGGATTCTATTTCCTTTGCAATTTTCACTATATCCAACAAATATTCCTTCCATGGATCTGTTTTGAAGTTTGGAACGTTTTTCTGTTGGAATGAATATAAAAACTTTACATCCAAAAACTTTTAAATGATTGACACTTGGTTTCATACCTTGCCACAGTTCATATGGAGTTTTCATCAGTTTTCTGGAAAAAAGTCGGTTCTGTAGATATGTAGCTGTCATTGCTGCCTCACCCCAATATTTCTCTGGTAGTTTGGAATCCGTCAGCATACATCTTATCATTTCTGTTAGAGTTCTGTTTTTCCTTTCTGCTACTCCATTTTGTTCAGGTGTGTATGGAACAGTTTTCTGGTGTTCTATTCCATTTTGTCCTAAGTAGTCTTCTATTCTGTGACCTGTAAATTCACCTCCATTATCACTTCTGATGACAATTGGCTTCCTTTGAAATTTGTTACTTGATCTTGTTACATAGTCTACAAGTTTATCAGAAACTTCACTTTTGTTTTTAATTAAGTATGTGACTGTGTATCTTGAGTAGTCGTCTATAAAAGTCAACATGTATCTATTGCCTCCTGATGTAGTCACTTTCATGGGTCCACAAACGTCAGTATGCACCAAATCAAGTGGTCTTTCACTTTTCATCTCACTTTCTTTTGGAATAGATATCCTTGTGGCTTTGGATTTTATACAACATTCACATCTTACGGTTATTGAGCAATCTGATATCTTTAAATCTTTTGTCAATTCTTTTCTCTGTAGTTCCCTTATACTGTCAGGGTGTCTATGTCCTAGACGTCTATGCCACATGTGAATACAGTTTTTGTGATCATGTGTACATACCTTCATCTGTTCCTTTGGTGTGTCAAAATGATATAATTGTTCATCTGCCTTGACTTTGGTTATCACCTTGTTTCCTGCAATAATTGCACACTCATTGTCTTTGAATTTTACTGTAAGTCATTTTGCTGTTAAACGTTTCACAGATAATAATCCACCTTCCAATTTTGGAATATACAACACATCCTGTACAAGTATCTTTGAATCTTGCCCGAACATGTTTGAACAATTTAGCATACCTTGTCCGATACCTTCTGCGGTTATTTTCCTTCCATCTGCAAGATAAATGGCTTCTTTCTTATCTAAATCAAGATCAGTAAAGAAATTCTTGTCACTTGTCATATGACTCGTTGCTCCTGAATCAATAAACCAACCAAGTAATGATTTCTTGTCTGTTACTTTAAATGTGCCATTCCAATTATTCTCACATGAATCAGAAATTGTGTTTTTTACTTTCTGTGTATGCTTTTTATGTTGTAATTTTTGTTGTTCTGCTTTCCATATGGTACAGTCTTTCTTTAAATTACCTTTTTTCTTACATCTGAAGCATTCTCTTGTCTCTTTATTATAGGGTTTTTTAAATTCTGTAGCTTTAAGAGCGTTTTCACTGTCCTTTTCAGTAGAAGAATCATTTCTTTATTCTTTTCTTCTCTGATATTCATTTATTAGTCTTGTTTTCACAAAATCAAATGTAATGTCAGTTTCTGGTCTCGTCTCAAGGGCATTTATCAAGGCTGTATACGAATCTGGTAAACTGCACAATAATATAGCTGCTACATGACTTTCTTTAATGTCTTCACCAATAGATCTTAGCTGTGATATCACTTCCATCATTGAGAATATGTGCTTCTGCATCTCGTTATTTGCACTCAATCTCATACTGTAAAGCTTTCTTAATAAAAATAACTTGTGATTCAAGCTAGGTCTTTCATACAGTTTTCGTAATGCTTCCCACATTCCTTTCGCTGTTTCTTCATTTCTTATATGTATTAATTGAGCATCATCCACTAATAAGCTAATGGTGGCTCTCGCTTGTCTATTCTTCGTATCCCATGTCTGATTATCTTGATCTGGTCTTTCTGTAACAATTACTTCCCATAAATCATCCTTAGATAACAACATCTCTACTTTGAATTTCCATAACTGATAATTTTCACTATTCAGTTTAGCTACTCTGAATTTCAGTTCTGTGTTACTCATCATCTTTATATAGTCTTACTTGTTTAGAGAGTTGTACTGAAGATATTCTCCTGTTTTTTTCCTTGATAGTTCCTGTATGTCCTGCCTGTGTTGAATTCTCTGTAATTATATCCAGCTTCTGGGATCATGAATTCCTCTGTCACTCTGTATCTGGATTGATTTCCTTCTGTTTACAGAGCTTATCTGTGTGCTCCGTTATCTGGGGTTATAAACCGGGATCCTGCTGCGGGCCTATAGTGTCTGGGCCCATAACCTGTCGCAGAGTGCATCTTCTTACAGTCACCACTGTACTTACGAGAGCTTCAATCAACAAGATATCTTGAGTAAACAGTATTTACTTCATACTGGATAAACATGAGATGCAATTCAGTGTCACACAGTCCGTGTGCTGCTGACATAACACATTCAGGAAAGGAAAAGAAGGAAACACAGGAAGTAAAAAAAACAACCAACAATTGAGAGCTTCCCTCCCCACATTACAGCAAGCATATAACTTTACACACTATCGCCATCTGCTGTCTGGTTAGTATAAAGTCCTCCTTTCATTTATAATAAGTCCTAATCTGTTGCATATGCCAACAAAGGAGACAACTGTTCGTGCAATGAGTAAAGAAAATGGAAGAAATAGAAAATGACTGTCAATCGACATTGATCTGGAGCATCATGCAAAATCTCACCTCGTGAGGTATCCTTGATGATGAGGAAGGTGAGAGTTAAATTATGCAGATTTAGATCAAAACTGTTCATTTTTACAAGAGGAAAATTAATGAAATACACTGTATTTTATTATGTAATTTCTACGAAGAACAGCAACATCTTATATGTGGTCATATACCACTTTTTGGATGCAGAAAGATAGGAGGGCCAATCTTGCTGGAATGGTTTTCAAAAGCGGCCAAGAGATATGAGTGTTAGGCGTCGGGTGTTTGCTGGATCTGAAATGTGTTCAGAACCATCAGTGGATTCTGGGGTCTCCCATTCTGGTCCAGCTGGGGAAGATGCTGCTCAGTATCGCCGTCGGTCCCACTGCCTAGCTGGTGCACGAGATCTACAAGTTGTCTTTTTCATATTTTTTCCTAGCAACGTGAAGCATAGGTTGCGGAGGGAAACAGGGCTACTACAGCCTAAGTCCAGGATGCACTTCACTGAGCATGCCCGTGACATGGCGGACCGTGATTGGTGGTTTGTGAGTCAGCTGATCCGGTGACCTGGCATCACCTGATTGGTCGCAGGTGACATCACCAATTATGCGATGGTGGGCAGGGCTTAATCTTTAAATAGCCCGCCCACAAACATGGCGGTCGCTCTGATCATTGAGCTGAGACTATGTTACTGTGTGAACGCTTGTTTGTTAGAGCTCCACGTGCTCTCTTGCTGTAATAGCTTCGGAGAGGCAGGTTTAGCGGGGAATAGGCAGCCTTAGCTGGAGGGAGGCAGGCAGCTTAGTCCGACAGTCTGGCTCCAACAAGGGGGTCGCTATACACCCCGATCAGACTGCAGATTCCCTATTCCTGGTACCGCCTGTGAACCACGTGGAGAGATACTCTGCAGTCCGGTAGCATGCCGGCTGGGAGTACGTATATGCCGGCGTGAATCACACACATGTCCTAGCGCCTACTGCGTAGCCCCTGTGCAGTTAACAGGGCTACGGCTACATTATCTGTCTCACATCTCTCGTGCTGTTAAAGGAGATAGTGCGAATCCCTATTCCCGTCCTGGTGTGCTGTAACACGGGAGGGATTGATATATTAGTTGGTTGTTTTTCCTTTTTCCCGGAAGGTATTCGGCCACAGTCTTCCAGGCTGCATCGCGGACCCCGGGTTCAGTTGCTTTTCCATTAATAAAGTTGTTTGCAACCGTCCCCATAACATCCAGTTCAGAACCTTAGCGGCTGAACAGGATTGATCTGAGCGGTCGCTAATCCCGGTGTTCTGGAAAAGTCTGGCTGGGCATATAAAACATGCTCTAGCTACCAGAGAGGTTCCAACCTCTCTGGAAGAGTTAATTACTCTCACTAACCGAATAGATTTGCGTCATGCAGAACGCAAGTTAGAGCTGGAGGTCTCCAGACCTCGGTTTCGGTTGGCACCTTCATTCTCTAGACCTATTTCCAAACCTGCGGCTCCCGACCCGGAGTCTGAGGCTATGGATATTTCCCAGACTAAGTCTAAGTCTCCTCGTTTCCGACCTGCTCATCTCTTGGAGTTCCCCATTAATAAGGGTTCCAAGCGGTCGGGAAACAAAGGTGTCTAACCACCGATGGAGGAGGTGTGTTAGATTCTGGGGCTTCTTCCTCCAAATTATTGTACGAGGTGACATTGTTCTTCGGAACAACCACGGTTACTGCCAGGGCATGGGTGGATTCTGGTGCCGATGGCAATTTTTTTCTGTCATCAACGTTTGCCCAGAGGCACGCCATCCCTATGGAGTTACTGCCAAAACCAATAAACATTAGGGTAGTCAACGGTTCACTGCTGGACACGCAAATCACTCACCAGTCGATTCCCCTCACCATGTCATTTCCTCAGGGTCATCGGGAGGTTATCTCCTTCCTTATTATTCCCGGTGAATTAGATGAGGTGCTATTGGGTCTTCCATGGCTACGTTGTCACACTCCACACATTGACTGGAATACGGGGAGAATTTCTTCCTGGGGTGAGAATTGTGCTTCTCAGTGTATGGTTACGGCCGCTCGGAGGGTAGTCTCAGAGCCTTCTACCGACTTGTCCGCTCTTCCTGTGCAATATCAGAGTTTTGCGGACATCTTTTCCAAAAAGGCTGCAGAGACTTTACCTCACCACCGACCGTATGACTGTCCTATTGATTTGGTCCCCGACATGGAGCCTCCTCACAGTAGCTTTTATTATCCCGTGTCTGTCCCCGAGACCCAGGCCATGTCAGATTATATCAAAGAGATCCTGGCCCAGGGGTTTATCAGAAAATCGGTCTCTCCTGCTGGAGCGGGGTTTTTCTTCGTCCAGAAGAAAGAGGGTGATTTACGTCCCTGCATTGATTACAGAGGATTAAATGCCATCACCATCAAAAATAAATACCCTCTGCCCCTTATTTCTGAACTATTTGACAGGTTGCGAGGGGCTAACATCTTCACAAAATTGGTCTTGCGAGGGTCATGGACCCACAAAATTGGTGGCGGTACAGAACTGGCAGGAGCCCCATTCCCTTAAAGCGGTACAACGCTTCATGGGCTTTATCAACTACTACCGGCAGTTCATACCACATTTTTCCACACTGGTGGCTCCTTTGGCCGTTTTAACCAGGAAGGGTGCCAATCCCAAGAATTGGTCTAAGTAGACATCCGAGGCATTCCGGGAAATTAAATCCTATTTTTCTAGAGCTCCCATTCTCCGTTGCCCAGATGTGGACAAGCCATTCTTCCTGGAGTCGACGCTTCCTCTGTCGGAGCAGGAGCGGTTCTCTCTCAAAAGAATGAACAGGGTCGGACAAGACCATGTTTTTTCTTCTCCAAGGCCTTCTCTCCAGCAGAGAGGAATTATACTATTGGGGACAAAGAACTACTTGCTATTAAGATGGCTTTCCAGTACGTCCCCATAACAGCACCGTAGGAGGAGTAATACCATATCCTGTGTAGGGACAGGAAGCGCAAGAGGTTAAAAGCCCTCCCACCCCCAACCTCCTCAGTGTTTTTCCTGTCCCTACACAGGACAGGGAGTACAGGAGGAGCGCTGGTGCAGGAGCACTGGTGTGAAGACAGAGATACCTCAGGGGACCCTGGAAGGATTGGGGGGGCCACGGCTCTCTCCTTCCCGCCGTCAAGGGGGTCCTGGGCCGACTCTCCCTGTCGGGAGTCCCTCAGCCCTCTGGTGTGCTGGAGCCTCCGGGTGCTGCTTTCCCATCGCCGGGGCTCTCGGCGTCCTGCTCCAGGTGGGTCCGGCTTCTTCTGGCTCCGGAACCGCCCGGTGTCGAAACTGGAAGTTCGGGATGACGACTTCCGGTGGCGGTCGCGCGGGAAATTCAAACCGCGGTGAAGACCAGACGCCAGGGAGAAGGGAAAATGACTGGGCGACCAGGTAAGGCATAGGAAGGGGGGCTGGGGAGCACAAAGACAGGTTTACAGCTTGGGCACCCCTGACAGCAAGATGGCAGAGATGTCTCACCCTGATACCCTCCCTGGATCACCCCACAGTCATGTGAGTGTACCATTACCTCCTTTATATGGTTAATGGAGCTTACTCTTTCCAGGCCCTCCATATTTTTTATAGGATCTATCTGGGCAGTTACCACCTCCTTCTAAGAAGTAGAAGGATACAGGAAAAAAAAGAAAAAAAAAAGGCCACAGTAAAATCGAAGAGGTGCCTGGATTATAACATCAGACTTCCAGACTCATAAAAAAGCATCTATGTGCTGAGTGTAGAGCCTCCATGCTAAAGGAGGAGCACGGGGCTTTATTAAACAAAATGCGTAATATAATGAAAGAAGAAGTTCAGGCTTCTATTGTTCTCTGTAGCCCCCAGGGGATGAGATGTTTGGTGGTCTTAGAACCCAGAGATACTAGGGGAATGGGAGGATGTGGAGAAGAGACTCTCTATACCACGAGACTTCCGCCCGACTATCTTTTGACCCAGGGGACACTATTCCTAAAATTGACGTCCTGGTGGCTAAGGTGGTCAAGAAAACCTCTATCCCCTTTGAAGATTCGTCAGGACTTAAAGATCCTATGGATATGAAGGCGGATGGACTTTTGAAGGTAGCCTGGGAAGCTTCAGTAGAAATTATTGGATCTAATGTTGCTGCTACATCTATTGCCAGATCCATGGCAGTCTGGCTGGAGGAGCTAGAGAGTCACCTACGAGATGGCATCCCGAGGGAATCTCTCCTTCAATCATTGCCCCTATTAAAATAGTCAACAAATTTTATGGCCGATGCTTCAGGGAATCGGTCAGATTTGCGGCCAGAAAAAATGCGCTTTCCAACTCAGCCCGTAGAGCTGTTTTGTTAAAAAAAAAAAAAACATGGTCTGGAAATACAGCTTCTAAGAACAAACTGTGCTCCATTCTATTTTCAGGGCTCAGAGTATTCGGACCTGTACTAGATGACATTCTAGAAAAAGTGTCCGATAAAAAGAAGGGCTTCCCTGAGGAGAAAAAGAAGGAGCAGCCCTTTCTTAAACCGTTCCCCTCCCGTAAATAAAGTTTTTCAGAAACTCAAAATCCCTGAATACTAACAACTATAGCGCAGGGTTACAGGATAGAATTTTCTCAAAATCCCCCTCAAAATTCACACAGAAAAAAGGGGGGTCCACAAGCTGGAGTTTTAATAAGGGGAACAAAGATAGGAAATACCAGCCCAGTACTAGCTCCCGTCCAAAACGACAATGACTATGTCAGAGTGGGGGGGCGATTAAAGTTTTTCAAAAACAGTTGGCATCGGGTCACTCAAAATCCCTGGATACTAACAACTATAGCACAGAGTTACAGGATAGAATTTTCAAAATATCCCCCTCAAAAATTCCGCCTGACGAGAGGTTCCCCTACCTCTCTTTCCCGTCTGCAGGCAGACATAGAGAAGCTGCTGCATCAGAGGGTTATTGTACCAGTTCCAGAACACGAACAACATCAGGGCCATTACTCCTCCCTGTTTTCAATAAAGAAACCGTCAGGGGAGTTCCGTACGATTATCAACCTGAAACCCCTAAACCGGTGGGTCCGCTACAAGATATTCCGCAGGGAATCAGTAAGATCAGCCATCCCTCTAATAAACATGGATGCGGTAATGTGCACCCTGGACCTTAGGGATGCATACTACCACCTGCTAATACATTCCTCAAGTCAGCAATATCTGAGGTTTGCACTACCATCAGGCAGTCAGAGTCTACACTATCTTCCCTTTGGCCTGTCTTCTGTTCCCAGAATCTTTACAAAGATCATGGCAGAGGTGGTGGCCTGTATCCGTCAGAGATATTACCATCATTCCGTACTTGGACGACTTACTGTTGGTAGCAGGATCTCCTCTAGATATGACTCAACATCTGGAACTTGTCCTACGGACATTAACCAGCCTGGGTTTGATTGTGAACAAAGAAAAAATCCAGTTTTGTCCCAAGTACATCACACATGTTCCTGGGAGTCCATCTCGACTCCCGAGTATGAATATCCTGTCTCCCGGAAGACAAGATGCTCTCAATTCCACAAAGGATTCGTTCTTTTGCAAGAGAGAAGAAACCTTCAATCCGGAAGGCAACGAGTATTTTGGGAATCATAATGTCATGCATCTCCTGCGTCCGATGGAGCCAGTTCCATTCCAGGCCTCTACAGAAATGCATCCTGGAAGTGACAGACGGGCATCAGAATTGCCTAGACAGGAAGATGTCTTTTTCCAGAAACGTCCAGGACTCTGTACACTGGTGGCTCGACCAGAAGAATCTACAGAAGGGAGTGCAGTAAATTCTGGAACCTTGTCTTTTAGTGACCATGGACACAAGTCTCTCAGGATGGGGAACTCGAGTGGGAGATTCTTATCTCCAAGGAATATGGTCCATGGAGATTCAGACCCGATCATCGAATTTTCGGGAACTACAGGCAATCTGGGAAGCCCTACAGAGAAGCCGGGCGGTCTTAAAAGACAAACATGTAAAAATTTTGTCGGACAACATCACGGCAGTCTCTTTCATCAGACCTCAGGGCGGACCAGGACATCCACTTCTCCAGTCCCTGGCCAACAGGATATTCTTAGGTATAGAGAAGATAGTGAGCTCCATTTCAGCAGTTCACCTTCGGAGATCTGACAATCAGGAGGCAGATTACCTCAGAAGGCTTCAGAATGGGAACTGAAGGAAGAGGTGTTCCAGCAATTAACCCGCAGATGGGGTCAGCCACACCTAGACCTTTTTTGCATCCAGAACAAATGCAAAGACGACATCTTTCTTCTCTCTCGACCCAGGAGATCATCCTCTGGCAGTGGACGCACTCGCCCAATATTGGGGAGAGGGCCTAACATATGCCTTCCCACCTGCTCTTCTAATTCTGAGAATGCTGCGAAAAATTCAGATCGGGCGACTGTCCCGTTCTGTCCAAGGAGAAGTTGGTTCTCCCTTCGACGTCATCTAGCGTTGGAAGACCCAATCATTTTTTCCTTTTCAGGAAGATCTTCTGATGCAAGGTCCACTGTTTCATCAGAATCTTCAACAGCTCCATTTCTCAGCTTGGCTTCTGAAAGGGAGATCTTGAAGAACAAGGGCTTATCCGCCAGAGTGATTCAGATTATGCATGCCAGTAGAAAACCTGTAACCCAGGCCATATATAAAAAAGTCTGGAGGACCTTTTGACGGTAGACACCTCTCAGCCAGATATCCCTGCGATCCTTGATTTCTTGCAGGCAGGATTGACGCAGGATTGACGCAGGTCTTAGACCAAGTACCTTGAGGGTGCAGCACTAGGTGCTTTCTTCGACACATCATTGTCCTCGCATCCCTGGATAATCAGGTTTGTCAGGGCAATCCAGAGACTTAGGCCTACACAGAATTTCTTCCCCTCCGTGGGATCTGAATCTTGTCCTGAGAGTCCTTTGCAAACCTGCCTTCGGCCCAGTTAATAATTTGGGAATAAGGAGATTGACTCTGAAAACAGTCTTCTTGGTGGCATCACCACAGCTAAACGGTTGGATGAAATCCAGGCTCTATCTGTCATCAAGCCTTGTATGCAGATTCGGGATGATTGCATCATTCTGAAACTGGATCCAAATTTCTCTCCGAAGGTGGTGTCATCGATGACCTTAAACCAAGAAGTGGTTCTTCCATCATTCTGCAAAAAACCTAGGAATCAGAGGGAGGAAGAGTTCCACCATCTCGATGTCCGCAGAGCAGTGTTGGCCTATTTGGAGGCCACTCGGAACTGGAGATTAGACTCTAACCTTTTTTATACAGTTTGGGGGAAAAGATAGAGGCAGGAAGGCTTCAAGACCATCCTTAGCTAGATGGGTCACATCCATGATTAATCTAGCATATCTTTCAGAAGAACAGCCTCCCCCTGAAATTATCAAAGCCCATTCCACCAGAGCAATTTCCACCTCATGGGCAACTAGAGCAGGGGCTACCATTGAACAAATTTGTACCGCAGCCACATGGTCAGGACATACTACTTTCCGCAAACGCTACAAGCTAGATGTTCTCTCACAGCAGAGATCTGCGTTTGGTAGGAAGGTACTTCAGGCAGTTATCCCACCCTAAGCTATGAGTTCTTGGGTATACTCCTACGGTGCTGTCATGGGGACGTACTGGAAAACCGGAATTAGTCTTACCGGTAATGATGTTTCCAGGAGTCCACATGACAGCACCCTTACTTCCCTCCCTATATTGCTACTGTATGTGATTCTAACATATGTCTAAGCAGTCTAAAGTAAAATTTTGTTGTACCCAGCCAATGTGGTTCTTGGAAAATCACTGAGGAGGTTGGGGGTGGGAGGGCTTTTAACCTCTTGTGCTTCCTGTCCCTACACAGGATATGGGATTACTCCTCCTACTGTGCTGTCATGTGGACTCCTGGAAACATCATTACCGGTAAGACTAATTCTGTTTTTTTCAGAGTGGAGGTACCTCTTGGAGGGAGCTAAACATCCTTTCGTGGTATATTCCGATCATAAAAATTTTTCGTTCCTGCAGGCGGCGCAGCGTCTTAACCCAAGGCAGGCCAGGTGGTCTCTTTTCTTTTCCCGATTCAGTTTTTCCATTCACTTTTTAAAAGGGAAAAAGAACCTTCGGGTGGCCACTTTGTCCCGGTCCATGGATACGGCTGAGGATGATAACGAGCCCAGCCTTATTGTTCCTCCGGAGTGTATGCAGACGGTGGCTCCAGTGTCCCTAAACCAGGTTACCCCCGGGAGGACATTCATTCCTCCTAATTTACAAAATGAGGTGCTCTCCTGGGCACATGCCTCTAAGATTGGAGGTCATTTTGGGGTCAAACGTACCACGGAGTTTCTCCAACGGTCGTATTGGTGGCCTTGGTTAACCCAGGACATTAAGGAATATGTTCAAGCATGTGTCTCCTGTGCGAGAAATAAATCGTCCCGTCAGAGGCTGGCTGGTCTTCTTCATCCGTTACCCGTGGCGGATAGACCTTGGGAGCTGGTTGGGATGGATTTCATTGTCGAGTTACCTAAGTCCCGGGGAAACATGACAATATGTGTGGTTTCTGACCATTTTTCTAAGATGGTTCACCTGGTTCCTCTGTCTAGGGTTCCTTCTTCCCAGGTTCTGGCATCACTGTTCATTTGTCACGTTTTCCGTCTCCACAGAATGCCTGATACGATTGTCTGTGACCGGGATCCACAGTTTTCCTCCCGGTTCTGGAAAGAATTGTGTAACTTGCTTAGCATTGAACTGAATCTTTCTACTGCCTATCATCCGGAGACCAATGGTCTGGTGGAACGCACTAATCAGACGCTTGTGACATACTTGCGCCATTTCGTTTCGACCAACCATAATGATTGGGCGATATTGCTCCCTTGGGCAGAGTTTGCTCTAAAAAAACGCAGTGGCGGATTCCACAGGTCAGACTACGTTTCTTCTAAATAATGGCCAACAACCGCGAGTCCCGGTTCCTATGCCAGTTTCCTCTGTGGAACCTGGGGTCAGAGATTGGGCTCTGGAGGCACGGGAGGTTTGGGACCATACCCAGGATGCTATATTGGCCTCCAAGAATCGGATGAGAGAGTCTGCTAACACCCATCGCCGTCCAGCCCCTGTATTCTCCCCGGGCGACAGGGTGTGGCTCGCAATATCAGAATACGCGGGCAATCTGCTAAGTTTGCCCCCTGTTTTATTGGTCCTTTCAAAATTTTGGCCCTTTCAAAATTTTGGCCCAAATTATCCCCGTAGTGTACTGGTTACAGTTACCACGACACATGAGGATTCACAACACTTTTCATGTGTCGCTCCTTAAGCCGGTTTGCCTGATAAAATTCTTGGAACCCCAACCTGCTCCAGACACCAGGGATGATGATCTCGAAGTACAGGCGATCGTGGGGTCTAAGATGGTTTGTGGGAGAAACCATTACCAAGTACACTGGAGGGGCCATGGATCTGAGGATTGTTCCTGGGAACCAGTGGACCACATTCATGCTCTGCTGCTCATTGAGAAATATGAGTATCAAGTGGAGGGGGATGTTAGAAGGGGGATAATGTTAGGCATTGGGCACTTGCTGGATCTGAAATGGGTTCAGAATCATCAGTGAATTCTGTGGTCTCCCATTCCAGTCCAGCCAGGGAAAATGCTGCTCAGCATCACCGTCAGTCCCAACACCTAGCTGGTGCACGAGATGTACAAGTCGTCTCTCAGGTATTTGTTCCTAGCAAAGTGAAGCATAGGTATCGGAGGGAAACAGGGCTACTACAGCCTAAGTCCAGGATGCACTGCACTGAGCATGCCCGTGACATGGTGGACCGTGATTGATGGTTTGGGAGTCAGCTGATCCAGTGACCTGGCACCGCCTGATTGGTCGTGGGTGACATCATCAATTATGAGATGGTGGGCAGGGCTTAATCTTTAAAAGGCCCGCCCACAGACATGGCGGAGCGCTCTGATCATAAAGCTAAGACTGTGTTACTGTGTGGATGCTTGTTTGTTAGAGCTCCACGTGCTCTCTTGCTGTAATAGCTTCGGACAGGCAGGTTTAGCGGGGGATAGGCAGCCTTAGCTGGAGGGAGGCAGGTAGCTTAGTCCGACAGTCTGGCTCCGACAAGGGGGTCGCTATACACCCCGAGCAGACTGCGGATTCCCTATTCCTGGCACCGCCTGTGAACCACGTGGAGAGATACTCCGCAGTCCGGTAGCATGCCGGCTGGGAGCACATATATGCCGGCGTGAATCACACACATGTCCTAGTGCCTACTGCGTAGCCCCTGTGCAGTTCACAGGGCTATGGCTACATTATCTGTCGCACATCTCTCGTGCGAATCCCTATTCCCGTCCCGGTGTGCTGTAACACGGGAGGGATTGATATATTAGTTGGTTGTTTTTCCTTCTACCCGGAAGGTGTTTGGCCACAGTCTTCCAGGCTGCATCGCGGACCCCGGGTTCGGTTGTTTTCCATTATTAATAAAGTTGTTTGCAACCGTCCCCATAACGTATAATGTAAAAATTGCAAACTTTGTTAAAAATATATTGGATTTAAAAAGTCATAAAACCAGATTTAGAATGAATCCATAAACTTAGCTCCTGATGCAGCTTCTTGTGCGAAACACAGTAAGTGAGTTGGGCATCCTGTGTCCATGTTGTTGGTGGTTTTATGTTAATTATGAAATAATTTTCCAGGCTATCACTATTTTTTACTTTTAAGCTACTGCCTGTCAGTGTTGGACTTAAGTGGCAAGAGCCCACCAGTAATATTGACTATGGGAGCTCACTTTTCAGCTACATTTTGTCTGCACATAGTGAATCAAATGTATTGGGCCAACTACTGCTCATGTTAGGGGGTACGTTACTTACTCCTGTATAGGGGACCCCCCGGGGGATTTACATGTTACCCTGTGGGTCAGGGCTCGCTCACATGGCCATCGATTCTCTCATGCAAGTGAATCTGGATGATTATGCTAATGTCACTTGGATCAAACTCTGTCAGAGATTGACCTGAGTGTCAACTTAGTGCGATCCGATTCTCTCTCATGCGAGATTTGTATCACAGGTGCAGAGTAGACAGAGTACATAATTTCTCCATCTTCTCCCTTGTCTGAGTCTGTGGTAATTGTAAGGGGGAAGAAAAAGAACTACACATTTGACGAGCACACCTCCAATGTAAAGTGATATAGAAATACATTTTATTGGACCACAAAAAAAATTGTTAACAACACTTAAAAAGGCCATATGGGGCCTGCAACTGCTCCCCTCATAGCAGATCACAATCAGTCAATAATAACTGCAATCAGATGTATACTATCATGAAAAGCAGTAATTGATGTAGAGTCTTATTTTTCCATACATGTACATAAAAGCCGGCTCAAAAGATAATTACAAAAATAAGCACACAATTTCATAACATTCTAACAATGAATAAGTATATGCATATCATAATAACAAATGTCTAATATTACAGACATGTGTAGCTGAATGTTGGCACAAGAACCACCTCCACAATAAGAGTTGTCATAGGGCCACAATAAGCATATTAAATACAGAGGTAAACACACAGTTTCATAACATTCTGACAATGAATAAATATATATATATCATAATAACAGATATCTAATATTACAAACATGTGTGGCTGAATGTTACCATGAGAACAACCTCCACAATAAGAGCTGTCATAGGGCCACAATCAGCATACCCCTCAAAAGGTAAAGATAATATAACCTATGCAAAATGTGCATGTATGTGCAGTGTCATGTGTAGAGAGAGCTCTCCTTTCTGCTTCCCACTCCATACTACGGAGGCTCTCTGGCACTTGCATACTAGCTGGCGTCTTAGGTATTTTTTCAGTGTCTACACATGACACTGCACATACATGCACATTCTGCATAGGTTATATTATCTTTACCTTTCAGCACACATTATTGTTGGTGCCTTTTGGTAAAATAATTAGTGCCCAAACGTAACAGCTCAGAAATTTGGGTCTTTTTTCCACTTTCGAGCGGTATGCTTATTGTGGCCCTTTGACAACTCTTATTGTGGAGGTTGTTCTCATGGTAACACTCAGCCACACATTTGTAATATTAGATATCTGTTATTATGATTAGAGATGAGCGTTGTTCTACTCGAACTGTTCGCCAATCTCAAATTCGAGCTGTTTTGGGCGGTGTTCGAGCCGTTCGGCGAACACGAACAATTTGAGAAAAATTCGGCTGTTCGAGGTTATGTTCGATAACTGTTCGTGCACCAAAATCATAACTGGATTTTTTCTCAGTAATGATGAAAATTAATGTTAATACGCAGTTTGAGTGTACAGCGGGGTGGGGGGAGGGGCAGGGGATGGATCTCTGCAGGAACAATGAAGATCTCCATTTTTTTTTTCTCTTTCCCGCATTTGCAGTGGGGAGGTGCAATCTGTCAGCCTATCAGCAGCGCACACACGGAGCGAACTGCTTTTTTTCACACAAGCAATTGCATGTGTCATTGGCAGTGTATGTCACATGTCCTTGCCCTATAAGACCAAGCCATTTTCCCCGTCGCCACCATTTTCTCACTGCTGCAGCTGCGTGTTAGACGGCACCGCTATTGCTGTGTGCGCTATACCTTGTTAATTTCAAGCCAATTTTCGCACAAATCTACAGATAGCTTGGGAGTAGGGAATAGTTGTGATTGCAGTCCTTTTAAGGACTAGGTTACAGCATTTCCTATGACTTTTATCAGGCAGGTCTGTGCTCTTAAATAGATAGATTGTGGGAGTAAAGACTAATTGTAATTGCAGTCCTTTTCAGGACTAGGTTACATCAGTTCCTATCAGTTTTTGCCGGGCAGGTCTGTGCCAGTGCTGTGCAAGTTTTTTTCACAGCATTTGGCTGAATCTAGCAAAGCTAATCCTTTTTGGCCTATTGCAGAGTGTGTTAGTCAGTGGAGTAGCCTATCTGTGTTGCAAGATATATCACCTGTGTATAGAATACCAATTTTTTTACTGCACCTAGTGAAGTAAAATCTTTTGGGCATAGCATCATTCTATTAGTCCATCTATACTGACCTCCATCAGGTTGCAAATTGAATATAATTTTTTTCTGCATCTAGCTCTGAAAAAATATTGGGCTTCTAGCTGTGTGTGGGACTTGTTGTATTAGTCCATCTATACTGACCTCCATCAGGTTGCAAACTGAATATTTTTTTTCTGCATCTACCTCTGAAAAAATATTGGGCTTCTAGCTGTGTGTGGGACTTGTTCAATTAATCCATCTATACAGACCTCCATCAGGTTGCAAACTGAATATAATTTTTTTCTGCATCTACCTCTGAAAAAATATTGGGCTTCTAGCTGTGTGTGGGACTTGTTGTATTAGTCCATCTATACTGACCTCCATCAGGTTGCAAATTAAAAATAATTTTTATCTGCATCTACCTCTGAAAAAATATTTGGGCTTCTAGCTGTGTGTGGGACTTGTTCTATTAGTCCATCTATACTGACCTCCATCAGGTTGCAAATTGAATATAATTTTTATCTGCATCTAGCTCTGAAAAAATATTTGGCCTTCTAGCAGTGTGTGGGACTTTCTCTATTAGTCCATCTATACTGACCTCCATCAGGTTGCAAATTAAAAATAATTTTTATCTGCATCTACCTCTGAAAAAATATTTGGGCTTCTAGCTGTGTGTGGGACTTGTTCTATTAATCCATCTATACAGACCTCCATCAGGTTGCAAACTGAATATATTTTTTTCTGCATCTACCTCTGAAAAAATATTGGGCTTCTAGCTGTGTGTGGGACTTGTTGTATTAGTCCATCTATACTGACCTCCATCAGGTTGCAAACTGAATATATTTTTTTCTGCATCTACCTCTGAAAAATATTGGGCTTCTAGCTGTGTGTGGGACTTGTTCTATTAATCCATCTATACAGACCTCCATCAGGTTGCAAACTGAATATATTTTTTTCTGCATCTACCTCTGAAAAAATATGTGGCCTTCTAGCAGTGTGTGGGACTTTCTCTATTAGTCCATCTATACTGACCTCCATCAGGTTGCAAACTGAATATAATTTTTTTCTGCATCTAGCTCTGGAAAAATATTTGGCCTTGTAGCAGTGTGTGGGACTTTCTCTATTAGTCCATCTATACTGACCTCCATCAGGTTGCAAATTTAAAATAATTTTTTGTCTGCATCTAGCTCTGAAAAATATTGGGCTTCTAGCTGTGTGTGGGACTTGTTGTATTAGTCCATCTATACTGACCTCCATCAGGTTGCAAATTAAAAATAATTTTTATCTGTATCTACAGTACCTCTGAAAAAATATTTGGGCTTCTAGCTGTGTGTGGGACTTGTTCTATTAGTCCATCTATACTGACCTCCATCAGGTTGCAAATTGAATATAATTTTTATCTGCATCTAGCTCTGAAAAAATATTTGGCCTTCTAGCAGTGTGTGGGACATTCTCTATTAGTCCATCTATACTGACCTCCATCAGGTTGCAAATTAAAAATAATTTTTATCTGCATCTACCTCTGAAAAAATATTTGGGCTTCTAGCTGTGTGTGGGACTTGTTCTATTAGTCCATCTATACTGACCTCCATCAGGTTGCAAATTGAATATAATTTTTATCTGCATCTAGCTCTGAAAAAATATTTGGCCTTCTAGCAGTGTGTGGGACTTTCTCTATTAGTCCATCTATACTGACCTCCATCAGGTTGCAAATTAAAAATAATTTTTATCTGCATCTACCTCTGAAAAAATATTTGGGCTTCTAGCTGTGTGTGGGACTTGTTCTATTAGTCCATCTATACTGACCTCCATCAGGTTGCAAATTGAATATAATTTTTATCTGCATCTAGCTCTGAAAAAATATTTGGCCTTCTAGCAGTGTGTGGGACTTTCTCTATTAGTCCATCTATACTGACCTCCATCAGGTTGCAAATTAAAAATAATTTTTATCTGCATCTACCTCTGAAAAAATATTTGGGCTTCTAGCTGTGTGTGGGACTTGTTCTATTAGTCCATCTATACTGACCTCCATCAGGTTGCAAATTGAATATAATTTTTATCTGCATCTAGCTCTGAAAAAATATTTGGCCTTCTAGCAGTGTGTGGTACTTTCTCTATTAGTCCATCTATACTGACCTCCATCAGGTTGCAAATTAAAAATAATTTTTATCTGCATCTACCTCTGAAAAAATATTTGGGCTTCTAGCAGTGTGTGGGACTCATTGTATTAGGCCATCTATACCAAGCTCCACCAGCTTTGAAATTAATAATAATTTTTAGCTGCATCTAGCCCTGAAAATAATTTTTCCCAATAGTGGTAGCAATAGAAATATGGGGCGCGCGCCTGGCTAACAAAAATATACGCTTCATAACACAAAACACCAGCCTAGCGCACTGCATTAATAAGATGGCATCATCGTCTCTCCCAGTGCTAGGCCTACTACGCAGGCTAGTATTCCTGTGCCTAAAACACAATGTATGGGTCGACGCTAGCCACTATGCTGAGGGGTAAAAGCTGCTGCTAACGCTTTATAACAATTCAATTGGCAGATTTTCACAGAGCTCTTCCACAACGCCCACCCATCGGGCAACAGTTGCCCACCCTCCCTATGGGATCTAGTGGCGAATAGTTGATGCCATTAATCAGAGCGTCAGTTGCCCCATCAACGTGGCAAGCATACGGTAAGGCATGGGAAGAGTGGACACGACTAGTAGCAGGCAGACGGGTTGACCAATGTGAACAAGCCAGATCACAAGTCACCATAGAATTTCTCCACCAGCTAATGATGAGGGGCATATCAGGGGCGTCAGCGCAGCGGTGTCTGACCGGAGTAGCATTTCACTTCCAACTACTGAATTGGGGAGATGTGACAAAGATTCATCATCAGACAATCCATAAAAGGGTGGAGAAGGGGTCAGCCAAGTCAGGAATGTAGACGTCCCGTCCCGTGTCACTAAAACTGATTTCTCACATCTTATCCCTAACACCATTAACATGACACTCACAATTTGAAGCAACACTAATGTCTACTGCATTTGTGATCGCCTTCTTCGGGGCGCTATGTATAAGCGAATTAGTCCCTCAATCCAAAATTACCACCAGTGGACGCTTATTACACCAGGAAGTAGTCATAGCCAATAATGCAATACGTGTACGCATACACCAATCGAAAACAGTTCCAGCGGGCAGGGGTACTTGGGTACTTCTACAACCCACAAACGGTACACTGAGTCGGGTAACAATAGTAAAAACATATCTAACCATCAGATCACAAAGTAATTTCTTCATGTCACACATTGATGGAACGCCATTATCAAGATACCTGTTCCAAGCTATATTTAATAAATGCATAACATCGGCAGGGAACCACCCCAAAGATTACGGGACACACTCATTCCGCATAGGTGCGGCCACGGAAGCAGCAAGAGCAGGACTGTCAGAAACGGAAGTTCAGAGGATAGGGAGATGGCGATCCACGTGTTTGGCGAGATACATAAGACCGGACTTGTTATCCTAACGTGGTTTGTTTCTTTTACAGGTGACGCTAAGCCAACAGTGTGAGTGATAGGCCACTCGTATATATATTGGGCACAAAAAAGGGCGAAAGTCCGCCCAGGCGGGAGGAAATTAGAGTTTCATAACACATATTTCAACTGGAGAGGTATTAGAGGCCTGCTATGGCCACAGGTACTAATGGAGGTAATCAAGGTAGGGAGAGAGGCAAGAGGTCCGGTCATCTTAGTTATACAGGCCGGGGGAAACAACCTAGGTCATCACAAGAGCGCATAACTAATGGCAATAATGAAACTAGACACTGAGCGCTTCAGAGAATTTTTCACAAAATTAGCTATAGTATGGTCAGAGATTGTGCCGATAGCGGTATGGCAAGGTGCGCGAGACATCACGGCCATCGAATGGACAAGGCGGGTAATAAATATTCGGATGGCAAAATTTAGAAGAGACAGAGGCGGTGTAGTGATACGACACCGACAACTGGAAGGAGATAAAGCAGGCCTCATACGGCCCAACGGTGTTCACTTAATAGATATTGGACTGGACATATTCCTGTCAGGACTCCAGGACGGAGTGGAACAAGCGTTAAGAGTGATGGGTGGGGGTCAGAGTCCTGCATACGAGTATGCTGGATCCTCCGTGGCCTGGAAATAGAAAGGACATGTTGGAGAGTTACACTTGTTGGCCAACTTGCCGGAGTGGGGACCCAGGGCATGCTGCAACAAGCTGAATTATTTTAGAAATAAAATGCCTTTCTAATGGAATGAGTATAAAGAGTTAATAAAGCTGTGACCGATCCTCACCCATCCAGTTGTAAGAGTTACATTATTGGGTTGTCCATGAAAGGGGGGCGGTAGGGGGGCTGAGCATCTGGGTTTGGTTGGGGGTCCCCACAGTCTGCCTAGGCTAGATTAATTTAAAAATTCTTATTAGATACACAGGCGGTGCAGCTTGCTTCGCAGCTGGGCTACTACGCCCAAAGTATTGCCTAGGCTAGATGCAGTTAAAAATTCTACGCTGACTAGCAGACACTGAAGATTTGGAGCAGACCTCTGAGTTAACAGCTCTTCAGACTCAACCATCTGTGTTACCCCAAGCCATAGTGTATGTAGTTTCTTACAGTTAAAAGGGGGGGGTGCGACCCAACCCACCTGGAATTGACGATGCCAACGTCACGTAAGACACAGCAAGGGGACTCCCAAAATTGTGGCACAGACACCACTTAACCCTAGAACGCATACCTGTGGCCTTGCAGGCCCGCCCAGTTAATTGTTTTCTATTTTCTGCAAGATTGCTTTAGTTAGAATTTTGAAACTCTAGGTATTCTTCATGTATATAGTTGTTTGTCATTTGAGTTTGAGTTATTCCATGTTATTTGCACACGGGCCTAAAGGGCCCCAGGTATGTGAAAGTGTAGATTTTTATGGTCATGCGTTCTAGGGTTAAGTGGCATCAATTGCCCCACTGTTGCTTAAAACGGTTGGTGAGGTGATTTTACCAAATCCCCAAGCTTTTAGTCTCCCAAGGATGACACAGGGGTAGAAATGTCCTTGCGAATCCATGATTTGATCATCTTTATGAACGTGAGTCTGTCTACATTCTCAGTGGACAGCCGCGTGCGCTTATCTGTCAGCACACCACCAGCAGCGCTGAACACACGTTCAGAGAGAACGCTGGCTGCATGGCATGACAAGATCTCCAAGGCGTGAGTGGCGAGCTCCGGCGATTTTTCAAGATTGGAATACCAAAATGAGCAAGGGTCCAGTGACACAGTCATGGCTTCGATGTTCACTTGGAGATTCTCCTGTACCATCCTCTCTAGGCATTGACTATGTGTCAGACTTCTTGTCTCCTGTGGCCTTGCAAAGGATGGTCTAAAAAAGTGGTGAAACGATTCCACAAAATTGCTGTTACCAGCAGATACTGTGTTACTGTTACTGTTTGAGTGATGAAGACTCGACAGTCCCACCGTTGGCAAGTTAGAACTGTGAGATTCACTACGTGCACCACTGGTGTTTTGTGGAAAAGCACATGTAAGATTCTGCAACAGATACTTCTGCATTCGTCAATACCTTTTTATGGCAGGAATTATTTCGGCAAATATACTTTTGTACCGGGGATCTAAGAGTGTGGCAACCCAGTAGTCGGGATTACTTCGAATTCTGACAATCCGGGGGTCATGTTGCAGGTAGTGCAGCAAGAAGGCACTCATGTGTCTTGCGCATCCAGAAGGACCAAGTCCTTGTTGTGTTGGTAGCGAGGTAAGAATCATGCTTCCTTCCTCTGCCCTCTCCCTCCAACCTCGCACAACAGAAATGTGATCAAGGTCTCCCTCATCTGATGAGTCTTCCATGCCCATTGCCAGTTCGTCCTCCACTTCTTCCTCGGCTCCTGCACCTTCCTCAACAGTTTGGCTGCTACCATGCGCCCTGGTTAATCCCTCTCCCCCACCCTCCCATGCCTGCCGCCTTGGTGCTGCCAACCGTCTGGACCTTGGAGATGTAATCCCTTCCGCATACGACTCCTCCTCTACTTCCTCCACCTCCTCTTGTCCCACCACCTGACTCCGAATTCTGTTTAACATGTGCTCCAGCATGTAAATCACCGTAATAGTCATGCTGATAATGGCATCGTCAGCACTAAACATCTTCGTCGCCATTTCAAGACTGTGCAGAAGGGTGCATAGGTCCCTGATCTGAGACCACTCCTCCAGCGTGATTTGCCCCACCTCTGGATCTCGTTGGCCCAGGCTATACATCAGAACGTATTGCACCAGGGCTTGTCGGTGCTGCCACAGTCGCTGCAACTTGTGCAGAGTTGAATTCCACCGTGTCGGCACATCGCATTTCAGCCGGTGAACTGGCAGGCCCAACGACTTCTGTAGAGATGTAAGTCGTTGAACTGCGGGATGCGAACGGCGGAAGTGAGCACACAGCGACCGTGCACTCTGCAGAAGGCCATCTAGTCCGGGATAGTGGCTAAAAATTGCTGGACAACCATACAAGGCATGTGTGTGACATTGCCCCGGCGAAGGGCCGCACCCAGGTTTGCAGCATTGTCGCACATGGCCTTCCCTGGTTGCAGGTCCAGTGGAGACAACCTTTCATGAAACTGGGTCTCCAGAGCTGACCAAAACTCCTCAGCTGTGTGACTCACATTTCCCAGACATTTCAAAGTAAACACTGATGCGTTGAGCCCTGCTGCCAGCATAGTAAGGAGGTGTGCAGTATTCCTTCTGCGCAGTTAGAAAGCAGGTGGCATTACCAGACAGGCTTTGGGTGCAGGTGGAGGACCGAGAGGAGGTTGAGGAGGCAGAAGCAGTGGAGGAAGTTCGAGATAAAGAGGATTAACACACAACTCGTGGGGACGGTAAGACTTGGACAGCAGCCCCTTGTCCTGCTGTCACCATAGTTACCCAGTGCCCAGTCAGCGACATGTAACGCCCCTGTCCATGCCTTCTCGTCCAAGTGTCTGTGGTGAAGTGCACCCTGTCACACACAGAGTTTCTCAAAGAAGCGGTGATGTTGTGTGCGACATGCTAGTGGAGCGCAGGCACACCTTTCTTTGAGAAGTAGTGCCGACTGGGCATCTGGTACTGGAGCACTGTGACGGACATAAGGTCTTGAAAATCCTCTGTGTCCTCCAGGTGGAAAGGCAGCATTTCTGTAGCCAACAGCTTGCAGATGGTGAAATTCAACCTCTTAGCTTTCTCATGGCTAGGAGGAAATGGTCTTTTACTTTTCCACATCTGAGGGACCGAGGGCTGGCTGTTGTGCTTAGACGGTGTTGAGTAGGGTGTCCCCGGCAACTGCCGGTCTGTGAGGAAGATGCAGGCGGACATGTTAGGTTGCCTTGATCCAAAGGTGGTGCTCTCGATGTCGGAGAGCGCTCAACACTAGCAGGTGTTTCCACTTCCCAATGAACTGACGACCTGCCAATCACACTGGCTGTTGCGGGTAAAGAGGTGGCAGGTCTGCGTCCAAAAACATGTGTGACTGCTGTCCCCCCAGTCACAGAGGATGAAGAGGCTGCGGATGCACAAGATGAGGCAGACGGTGGTTGGCCCAGCCGGCTAGGCCGCATTGTAGCACAGTGAGCTTCCCACTGCAACTTATGCTTCATATCCATGTGACGGTACATGCATGAAGTACTCAAACTATGTATTTTTTGGCCTCTACTTAGCTTTTGCTGACAAATATTACAGATAACACGAGTTGGGTCATCCTTATCGATCTGAATAAATGCCCAGGCTATGCAAGGCTTAGAGCCCATGTGACCTGAAGAGCCACTACAACTTGTGGTCAGAGGCAGAGTTGTGGTTGAGGATGCAGTTGTTGACGTGCTTCCAGTACTCCGTCTCTGTTCAGGAAGGCGCAACCTAACCTCGTCGTCAATAGCATCTGTGATGCCCCGCTGCGCTTGGTATCACAGATCCTACAAGAGTGCATTGATGGAATCCTCCACAAGAGGCCCCCATAAACATTCACACATCTCCACCTTCCACCTCAGACCAGCAGAGGGAGCCCGTTAGGGATATAAATAGGGAAGGTGGAGCTAGGCAGTTCAGTTCCTCTGAAGAGTTCCTGCAGTAGAGAAGCCTAAGAGAGGTCAGTCTGCAGTGGAGCTCAGTCTAGTCTAGAGAACGCAGTTAATAGTTCAGCAGTGGAGCACGAGGCTCCTGCTTGCTAGATTCAGGGAGCCCAGATAGAGCTTAAGGTGTGCCGGTGCCGTAAGATCAGTGAAGCGCGGCAAGCTGCCTTTAGTGTGTATAGCCTAGTGAGGGCCCGAGTAGGCCGAAGGCAAGTGGCGAGTTAGTACATAAGGGGCAGAGGAGCTTAACCAGCTCACCCCGAAGCATTTACCGGACACAGGATCCGAGCTTACCGGTATCTCTATGACCCAGTAAGGCATAACCGGAATCCCTGGAGAACTACAAGTCCCAGGATCGCTAAGGTGCTGATATGTAACAGAGCCAGGAGACGCTTAGGCCCCGCATACTGGGAGCGTGAACTCCAAGAGAAGGCCCTACCACAAGGTCAGCCAGCGCAGGACAGAGACAAAGTTAGGCCTAGCTCCAGGCAGGTCAGAAACTTACTACACAGAGGCAAGAAACAGGAGGCCCTACACCCGCTCATTGGGGAGGATTCTGATATGCACCCTTCACCCTACAGTGCTCCGGGATATGCCTGAATTTCCACCAGTAAAAGGTACTGAAGTGACTACCGTGTCCGTTCCCGTTCTTGCTCTGACCCAGCTGGGTCTCGCCTGTCCTGCATTCCCCCTGCATACGCTGCCCTGAGACCTAGCTCCACTTGTGGGGAGCTATACCATCAAGCTGCCTTATCACCGGCCTCAGTGGACTGCTGCAGCGCTGGTGCTTGTCACCAGATACCACAGGTGGCGTCATGAACTCTTATAAAATTAACAATTATCCACCCTTTTAAAGAGAGACCCCAGGGTACGGGCCAGGGAGCCGACCACCGCGACATCCCCAAGGCCAGGCAAATGCCCGGGTACCGAGTCATCCCCATCCCCAGGGCTAGTCACATCCTCCTCCACCTCCTCTGCTGACCTCATCGACTGTCTGACTGTGGGTTGACAGTAAGTGGGATCTCCAACCTCGTCATCATCACCCTGTGTGTTATCACACCCGTCGCCCTCAGAGCCAACCTCTTCCTGCCCTGACCGAAAAGTCAAGTTGTCGCTCCAATCAGTTATTTGAGTCTCATCATCGTCTTCATCATTGTCTCCACCAACAGGAGTTACAGTTTGGGAACAAGGGTCTACATTATGCTCAGAACCTTCTTCATCTGGTCCTGGATCCAACTTATAAAGTGTAGTGCCGGCGTCCCTGCCCTCTGCTAGGCAGGGACGCTGCTCCTCTCACCGCTCTGCTCCGTGCCCGGCTTCCTCCCCCCGCTCTGCTGTCAGCGCGCGCTCCGTCCCGGCGTCCTCCTCCTGCTCTGCTCTCAGCGCGCGCTCCTTCCCGGCCCCTGTGCTTAGGGCGCGCGCGCGCGCGCTCCCCTCCTCTTAAAGGGGCCGCGCGCGCCGCCCTAAAGAGTCCCCGGCCAATGGCCGGAGGACTTCATCATATATAAGGCACCTCCTCCAAAATGGAGGTGCCCGAGCAATGTTGTTTGCACCTGTGTCTCACCTGTGCTTCAGCCCTCAGGTCCCGTTGCCAGTTACCTGCCAGTTTCCTGCTAGTTACCTGCCAGTACCTGCCAGTTACCTGCCTGATTCCTGCCTGAATACTTGTTACCTGTCTGCCAGTCTGAGGTCCGACGGTCTGCCTTACTACTCCTGTCAGTCTGTCTAAGGACCCGCCTGCCCGCTCACCTGGGAGCGCATATCAGCTACCTGCCTGCTTGCCTGAGGTCCGACGGTCTGCCTTACTACTCCGGTCAGTCTGTCTATGGACCAGCTTGCCCGCTCACCTGGGAGCGCTTCTCCGTTATCTGCCTGCTTGCCAGCCCGGAGGCTCCGTTGTCACGTGCTGTGACCACCAGCTATCTCAGAGACTCTTGCCCGCTCACCTGGGAGCGCATCTCCGTTACCTGCCTGCTTGCCAGCCCGGAGGTCCCGTTGTCACGTGCGGTGACCATCAGCTATTCCAGAGACTCTTGCCCGCTCACCTGGGAGCGCTTCTCCGTTACCTACCTGCCTGCCAGCCCGGAGGGTCCGCCGTCACGTGCCGTGACCACCTGCTATTCCAGAGACTCTCGCTTGCTCACCTGGGAGCACACATCTACCACCTGCCTGCTAGCCTACCCGGAGGCTCTGCCATCACAGGTCGTACCTCCCCCTTACCCAGAGACTGCCCTGATCACTTGCCGTAACTCCCTGTCCGTTCACCCAGAGACTGCCACCCGCTCCCTTACAAGGGCCGCCCCCTTGTATAGTAGCTCAGAGGTTCCGCCTCCCGGACCCGTTACAGTCCGCCTCCCGGACCCGTTACAGTTTGCTCGGGCCATGGAACCCGGTGGCACCCAAGCTCCCTCGCTCTCGGACCTCGCTCTTGAACTGTCCCGTCAGAGGTCCCAACAGGAGGCCATCCTGGGTCACCTGCGGAATGTTAATACTCGCCTGAACACTCTGTCTGATCCACCAACAACCTCCGCCAGTGCCATATCTTGCAATCCGGCGGCTCCGCTGCTCACTAATACTATGGTATCCTACCCCGGACCCCGGCTTTCTGCACCTCCTCGCTTCGGAGGCGACCCCGTCCAGGCTCGGGGCTTCTTGAATCAGTGCACCCTGCATTTTGAACTTTTGTCCTACCAGTTTAACTCCGACCGGGCCAAAATTGCCTTCATCATGTCCCATCTCACCGGGGAGGCCCTGGCCTGGCTGAATCCTCTATGGGAGAGAGGAGACCCCCTGGTGTCCAACTTGCCTGCTTTTCTCACGGCTTTCCGGAAAGTCTTCGACGAACCCGGACGGAAGACCTCATCTGCATCATCGTTGCTACGCCTCCGTCAGGGGAGTCTCACCGTGGGCCAATATGCCATACGGTTCCGTACCCTTGCCTCGGAGCTGGCCTGGGATAACGACGCTCTGGTTTCCGTCTTCTGGGAGGGTCTGTCCGGCCGTATTAAAGATGAACTTGCCGGTCGGGACATTCCTACCACTCTCGATGACTTAATAACTCTTGCCACCCGAATTGACCTACGGTTTCAGGAGCGTGCCAAAGAGGTCACCCGTGAGAGAAGGATTCCACGTTTAGCTCCTACTTTCCAGAAACCCGTCATTCCCTCCATCTCTCCCCAGGTACACTCTCCTGAGCCTATGCAGGTCGACCAGACCAAGATGGTCAAAACCCGTCAGGACTCACGCCGTGCTGAGGGGAGCTGCTTCTACTGTGGCAGTAAGGAGCACCGGATCCGTGCCTGCCCGGAGAGGTCGGGAAACGCCTGTGTCTAGGTTCGCTCAGAGAGGTCCACCTAGACAAGAATAAATCCTCTCCATCCCTGCTGTTGTCAGTTTCAATCATCTACGGGGAGAACCGTTATTTCGAACTAGCCCAACTTGACTCTGGAGCAGCCGGGAACCTTATTTCACAGTCCCTGGTTGAGAAATACCGCATCCCCACCAAACCTCTGGCTGTACCCTTGTCTGTCGCTGCCGTGGATGGGGGCCTCTTACCTCGCCCCATTCAACTCATCACCGAATCCATTACCCTGCAGGTGGGAATGCTGCATTCTGAAAGTATCTCCTTTCATGTTCTGCCTGGACTCTCTCACGCCCTCTTGCTAGGTCTGCCCTGGCTCCAGAGACATGCACCCGTGCTAGACTGGCAAACCGGAGAGGTCCTTCGCTGGGGACAAGACTGTCATAAAACCTGCCTGGTTCCCGTCCATCCCGTTCGTCCCTCTCCTACCCCAGCTAATCTACCTGGACTTCCGATTCCTTATTGGTCTTATGCAGATGTCTTTAATAAAAAGGAGGCAGAGACATTACCACCACATAGACCATACGACTGTCCCATCGATCTGCTACCCGGTACTACTCCTCCCCGTGGGCGTATCTATCCTTTATCCGCTGCTGAGACCCGGTCAATGTCCGAATATATTGAGGAGAATCTGGCCAGAGGATTCATCCGGAAATCTACCTCCCCGGCGGGAGCAGGCTTCTTTTTCGTCAAAAAGAAGGACGGCTCTCTCCGTTCCTGTATAGACTATAGAGGCCTAAACCTGATCACGGTGAAGAATAAGTACCCCCTTCCGCTCATTCCAGAATTATTTGATCGTCTGAGGGGGGCTAGGATCTTCACCAAACTGGACCTTCGTGGGGCGTACAACCTGGTTCGTATTCGTCAGGGGGATGAATGGAAGACGGCATTCAACACCCGGGACGGCCACTATGAATACCTGGTAATGCCCTTTGGTCTCTGTAACGCTCCTGCCGTCTTTCAAGAGTTGGTCAATGACATCTTCCGGGACCTTCTCTACTCCTGCGTAGTGGTGTACCTGGACGACATCTTGGTCTTCTCTCCGGATCTCCAGACTCACCGGAGGGACGTTCGTCAGGTCCTGCTCAGGCTAAGGCAGAACCATCTCTACGCTAAATTTGAGAAGTGCCTCTTTGAGCAGACCTCGCTTCCGTTTCTGGGCTACATTATCTCTCAGACCGGCCTTCAAATGGATCCTGAGAAACTGTCTGCCATCGAGAAATGGCCCCGACCGGAGGGGTTGAAGGCCATTCAGCGTTTCCTGGGCTTCGCCAACTACTACCGCCTCTTCATACCTCACTTCTCTTCCCGGACGGCCCCAATTTCTGCGCTCACCCGTAAAGGTACTAATCCCAAAGAGTGGCCACCCGAAGCAGAGGAGGCCTTTCTTTCCCTTAAACAGGCCTTCTCTTCCGCCCCGGTGCTGCATCGCCCAGATGGCAACAAGCAGTTCTTCCTGGAAGTTGACACCTCCTCCTCTGGAGCCGGAGCGGTACTTACTCAAAAATCATCTTCCGGGAGGATGGTAACTTGTGGCTTCTTCTCTAAACTCTTCTCCTCCTCTGAGCGCAACTATTCCATAGGAGACCGAGAGTTATTGGCCATCAAACTGGCATTGGAGGAGTGGCGTTACCTGCTCGAGGGGGCTCTTCACCCGGTAATAATTTACACTGACCACAAGAACTTGGCTTACCTCCAGCATGCCCAGAGACTTAACCCGCGCCAAGCCCGGTGGTCCTTGTTTTTTGCTCGTTTTGATTTTGTCCTTCATTTTCGCCCGGCTGACAAAAACGTCAAGGCGGATGCCTTGTCTCGATCCTTTCTGGTGTCTGATCTCGAGGAGGATCCGAAACATATCATCGATCCCGCCAGAGTAATGCAGGTGGCTCCCGTGAGTCTAAATCGTCTTCCTCCTGGTAAGACGTTCGTACCAGTACCTGATCGGGAGAAGATTCTACACTGGGGTCATTCGTCTAAACTAGCTGGCCACGCCGGTCAGAAAAAGACCCTCCAGCTTATTACCCGGCACTACTGGTGGCCTAACCTGCACAAGGATGTAATAGACTTTGTTTCTGCCTGTGTGTCCTGCGCCCGCAACAAAGTTCCGAGACACCTGCCGGCCGGCCGCCTCCTACCTCTGCCAGTACCTGCTGCCCCCTGGCAGCATATAGCGATGGACTTCATTACTGATCTGCCCGTCTCTGCCGGTTGTACGGTCATTTGGGTGGTCGCTGACCGCTTCTCCAAGATGGCTCACTTCATTCCACTGCCAGGTCTTCCGTCTGCACCCGAGCTGGCTAAAGACTTTATCCGCCACATCTTCCGTCTTCATGGCCTGCCCCGTCACATCGTGTCGGATCGTGGGGTACAGTTCACTTCCCGTTTCTGGAGAGCCACTTGTAAATTGCTGGACGTCACCCTGGACTTCTCCTCCGCTTACCACCCACAGTCTAATGGTCAAGTGGAGCGGATCAATCAGAACCTGACCAGTTACCTTCGGCACTTCGTTAATGCCCACCATTCTGACTGGGTGGATCTCCTGCCATGGGCCGAATTCTCGTACAACAATCACGAGAGCGAGTCTTCCTCCAAATCCCCGTTTTTTGTAGTCTACGGTCAGCATCCTCGGATCCCGTTTCCCGTCTCCACCTCGGCGGACAATCCGGCTGCGGAATCTCTTGTTAACAAATTTTCCTCCATATGGGAGAGTACCCGGTCCGCACTCCTTCTGTCATCCGAGCGTATGAAAAGACACGCTGACAAAAAACGTCTGGACCCTCCTCAATTCCGCCCTGGGGATAAAGTCTGGCTCTCGTCCAAATATGTCCGGCTCAAGATCCCTTCCTATAAGTTAGGGCCTCGGTTCATCGGCCCACTGGAGGTCATCAGTCAGATCAACCCGGTGGCCTATAAATTGAAACTCCCGGCCAACTTACGGATCCCTAACTCCTTCCATGTGTCTCTCCTCAAACCTGTGGTACTTAACTCTTTTTCCAAGTCTACAGGTACGCCTCCTGCTCCGGTTTCTGCTGAGGACGAGTTTGAGGTAGAGAACATTCTTGCCACCAAAAGGGTAAGAGGAAAGACCTTTTTCCTGGTAGATTGGAAGGGGTTTGGTCCTGAGGAGAGAACGTGGGAGCCCCGGGAGAACATCCATGCCCCTCTCATCCTAGCTAAATTTCTGTCTGGCCTAAAAAAGGGGGGGCCTAAAGGGGGGGGTACTGTAGTGCCGGCGTCCCTGCCCTCTGCTAGGCAGGGACGCTGCTCCTCTCACCGCTCTGCTCCGTGCCCGGCTTCCTCCCCCCGCTCTGCTGCTTCCTGGCCCCTGTGCTTAGGGCGCGCGCGCGCGCGCTCCCCTCCTCTTAAAGGGGCCGCGCGCGCCGCCCTAAAGAGTCCCCGGCCAATGGCCGGAGGACTTCATCATATATAAGGCACCTCCTCCAAAATGGAGGTGCCCGAGCAATGTTGTTTGCACCTGTGTCTCACCTGTGCTTCAGCCCTCAGGTCCCGTTGCCAGTTACCTGCCAGTTTCCTGCTAGTTACCTGCCAGTACCTGCCAGTTACCTGCCTGATTCCTGCCTGAATACTTGTTACCTGTCTGCCAGTCTGAGGTCCGACGGTCTGCCTTACTACTCCTGTCAGTCTGTCTAAGGACCCGCCTGCCCGCTCACCTGGGAGCGCATATCAGCTACCTGCCTGCTTGCCTGAGGTCCGACGGTCTGCCTTACTACTCCGGTCAGTCTGTCTATGGACCAGCTTGCCCGCTCACCTGGGAGCGCTTCTCCGTTATCTGCCTGCTTGCCAGCCCGGAGGCTCCGTTGTCACGTGCTGTGACCACCAGCTATCTCAGAGACTCTTGCCCGCTCACCTGGGAGCGCATCTCCGTTACCTGCCTGCTTGCCAGCCCGGAGGTCCCGTTGTCACGTGCGGTGACCATCAGCTATTCCAGAGACTCTTGCCCGCTCACCTGGGAGCGCTTCTCCGTTACCTACCTGCCTGCCAGCCCGGAGGGTCCGCCGTCACGTGCCGTGACCACCTGCTATTCCAGAGACTCTCGCTTGCTCACCTGGGAGCACACATCTACCACCTGCCTGCTAGCCTACCCGGAGGCTCTGCCATCACAGGTCGTACCTCCCCCTTACCCAGAGACTGCCCTGATCACTTGCCGTAACTCCCTGTCCGTTCACCCAGAGACTGCCACCCGCTCCCTTACAAGGGCCGCCCCCTTGTATAGTAGCTCAGAGGTTCCGCCTCCCGGACCCGTTACAGTCCGCCTCCCGGACCCGTTACATAAAGATTCTGGGCATCGGATCAGATCATTTCCTCATCTGGATTAACAGAAGCTCTGGAGCAGACCTCCGTTTCCCAGGCTATAGTATGAGTAAACAGCTGGGCAGACTCAGCCATTTGTGTTACCCCATACTCAGACGGGCAGCTGGAGACTTGGGAGCTGTGAGGAAGCAAGTGCGATTGGGGTGACACCTCTGAGGACTGGAGTATTTGTGATGTTGAAATTGAGGTGATGGAGAGCCCACTTGAAGGAGCACTTGATATCCGTTGAAGCACCTGCTGTTTTTGTGCCTCATCTAGAATTTGTAGCGATGGGCGTGTCCGTAAGAAAGGGATCGTATCACATTGTCCACGAAAAGAAGTCGACATCTTAGTTTGGCTGGAAGATGGTCTTTCTTCTGCAGATGTTACTCCCCCCCCCACCGTGGGGGGCCTCGACCCACCGGCGGACAGGCACCAGTATTGGGATAGGGGGGCTGGCCGTCAGGGTCCACCGCGGCTCTGGCACAAACCCGGCGACACAGAGGTGGCACAGGCAGGAACGGACTGGCCGTGTCGGCTTCTCACTTTTTGGATTTTAGAAGGGCATGACATGCCTATATCTGTGTCTCCCCCTCCTTTTACTCCTCCACCTCTTTTCTTTTCGCATGACTATATGTACTTGTCACTTTTCCATGTGTTAGTTGTGTCTTCTGAGCAGTTTGTCAGCTTTTGGACACCTTTGAAGGTGTTTTCTATGTGTATCTATGTGTTTTTGTTTGCCTGCCATTGGTTTTAACGGTGTTCGACGAACAGTTCGACGAACAGTTCGGCGAACACACGGGTGTTCGACGAACCGAACCGAACTTGAACACTACGGGGGTGGCTCAACACTAATTATGATATATATACATTTATTCATTGTAAGAATGTTATGAAACTGTATGCTTACCTCTGTATTTAATATGCTTATTGTGGCCCTATGACAACTCTTATTGTGGAGGTTGTTCTCATGGTAACACTCAGCCACACGTTTGTAATATTAGTAGTGTTGAGCGAGCACTAAAATGCTCGGGTGCTCGAAGCTCGGGCCGAGCTCGCCGTGATACTCGGGTGCTCGACCCGAGCAACGAGCCCAATGTTAGTCTATGGGAGACTCGAGCAATTTTGCGGTGGCACCCCCGGCAGTCTTTTAAAAGCCTAACAAGTGCCCAAAACGATAGTGACAGTGCTCAAATGACATGGGGACAGCATGGGGATCGCCCCAGGAAGCATTTCTGACCCCCAGGTCACTGCTGTGAACAACGTGGTCAGAGGTATTAAGCCACTTTTACAGGCTCACAATAAAACGAAAGTGAAACTTTTTTCCTGTGAAATATGTTAAGGAACATTCTTTCCAGGGAAAAGACTTGTGTATAAGTTAAAATAAATGACCAAAAACAAAAATACTCCTCCACACCTTCGGCTATGTTCACAAGTAGCATTTTTTATGCGTTTTTGCACTTTTGTATTGCTTTCAACTATGACAAATGCATTCACCGGGAAATGTCATTTTAACATTTTACAACCTTATCTGGCCATGTGCTGTGTGACACATGCATAAAGTGCTGAAAAGACATGGGAACAGCATGGGGAAGACCCCTGGAAGCATCTATGACTCCCAGGTCACTGTCTAAAAGTGTGGCCATCATAAGTGATCCTTGCCGCATCAGAAGATGCAGACTTGCAACTATCCCCATGCAAGTTCTAGTCCCAGGGCAGTGTTCAATTGTACCTCCCCCATTCCTTGCAATACAAGCGCAAGTATGCAGCCTGCCACCCACCCACCCCCAGGCTGCAATACCATACTGCTTGCTTGCTTGAACTTGAAATTGGGCCTTTTAGGCATGTGGAGGCGGAATCTGGCCACCACGCCATGGCTGTGTCGGCGGCCTGGTATCCATACTCAGTCCCCAGCCGCCTGGTGGCCGGGTGTCCCCGCTTGCTCCCCAGCCTCCAGGGGAGGTACTGCAATGCCCCTTACAAGAGCCATGTGTGGCACCCCAGGGGTCTGTTCACCACAGTAATAGAGATTACGTCGGAGAGCAAGTGGGAGGTTTCCTGGTCAGGATCCCTTAAACATGCAACATCCTCCTTCCCCAGTCCTGGGAGGGGAGAATTCTGCCCTTATAAACTGGATCTGGGGTGGGGTTGAGTGAGTCAGAGAACAGAGAACAGTCAGAGTCAGAGTGAGAGCAAGGGAAAGTAACAGCAAGGAGCTCTGTAGGAGCTAGGAGCTAAAGACGAGGGGCTGGAAGCTGAGCAGAGCTCGTGTAGCACCCTGAGGGTTCGGCTGCTACAGGGGTATTGCACCTCAACCAGAGGTGTGATATTCCACTCCCGAGTAAGGAAGGAGTGTGGAACTGAGCTCGGTAGGCTGCATGCACTACATACATCCCATTTCCGAGGAGCAGACCGACGGTACTCCCACTTAGAAATGTGCAGGTACGACCGAGTCTGTTCCTGGCTGGAGTGGGAGGGGGGTGGTACATCCCAAGTAGTGTAGGGGCAGATAGGGGGAGCAGCCTGGGTAAAGATAGGAGCTCATTGGGTGCTGGTCACCTGAGCTCACACATAGAGGGTGTATATAAGGTGGGCACCAACTAAGAACAGGGTCAGATGCAGAGAACAAGTCAGTTGGAGACAGCAAGACAGCTGCAGAGGGGCAGACAGCAAGCAGAGAGGAAGTCAGCCTGCAGCAAGGGAGAAGAGAGACCCTGAGTGAGAGAGGAGCAGAGAAGGAGTACCCAGAGGGGAGAACAGAGAGGACCCAAGAACCCAAATTAAAGCACCGGGTGAGGAGTCGGCACAGGGTACCGGATCCCAAGCTGGTGGGGGCAGAAAACACACCCTAGCCAGAGACCGGAGACCGTGGGCAGCGTTTGTCACGGTCACCCATCACATCCACCCCGAAGGCACACCACATGAAGGGTCAGGGAACCCAGGGCCAAGGGTGTCCCAACAGAAGGCCCGAGGGAGCTGGACCTAGGTGGATCACTGGTGGGGACGGCCAGAGAACGGGACAGAAGGAGAGCTCAGGGCCACGCTCCGGACTTGTTTGGGGGTTGGCTGGATCCAGGACCTGGTGGACGCAGCACGGCTCGGGTGGTCACTCGAAGCTGGAGTGACCAGTACAACATCTGCAGTAAGTAAACACCCTTAACTGCACAACCCGACTCTGTCTTCATTGCCGTCTGCACCGCACCACCACAACCCCCATCCTCTGCACCTGTCCCCTCTGAGACTATACCCCTCCCGTTGGGGGTTATCTCACCAAGCTGCGCACCCACCATCAGCCTCAGCGGACCCTGCTGCAGCGGCGGCCACAGTGACCGCATCACAACGGGTGGCGTAGTCGACACAAAAGAACTCTTAATAACATCTGTAGGACTGCCACATAACACTGAGCTTGACGCCCTGGGCACGGGCCGGGTCACAGCCGCTCGGAGACTACAACCCCCCATCTGATCCGGTGCCGGGTATTCCCCTCAAAAAGGAATATGTCCCAGGGGGCGCGTCAACTTTGGCGTAGTCGGCAGGATTACGTGCCCGCAACACCCGGGTACTGCATGCCTGAAGAAAAGTGCAAGTTTACCTCAGAAAGAAGTCTCCCGCCGGTTCCGGAGGATCCACGCCATCGGACTCCATCACCAGTCGTTTCCCGCCGATTGTCCGCCATTTCCAGCTTGTTCCCGCCATCTGCAGAGTTTCCCGCCACTGGGCGACGCTTCCCGCCAAATCCGCAGATTTCCCGCCTTGGAAGAGCAGCGGACGCCATTATGGGCGTGCCAAAGGAGGGCAGGAGGCCGCCTCCCATCGTGGGTCAGGACAGAAAATGGCGCCAAAAGTGGAAACCGCCCCCACCAACAGAGACTGTGATGCTGGAGGTGTCTGTCAGCGTGAAAGAACTACCCCTGGAGCTGACAGTCACCGAGTTGCCCCGGGACCGCCCTCGAAGTGGGAGGAGACGAAAGAAAAGAACGAAGATGGGTGCCGCCTGGGGCAGTCTGGAGCGAGCGCACCCGGAGACAAGAAGTCTAACGAGGAGTAGCGGAGGAGCTTACCCGGATATGGAGAGAAAGCAGAACAGCACCGGCCCGCTGGCCAGGAGTCTGCTAGAGACCGAGGAAGGAGAGCAGAGCAGCACCGGCCCGCTGGCCAGGACCCTGCTGGAAGAAGAGCAGAGCAGCACCGACCCGTTGGTCAGGAGCCTGCTAGACACCACGACCCCACTAGGCCTAGTGGAGGTCCTTGCACAGCTCCCCCGAGACCGGGAGTGTGCACAGACTGCCCTGGAGGGCCTCGCACGGAGGATGGCCCGGGTACAGCGCGAGATATTGGCGGAATGGAGCCGGGAGATGGCCCAGCAAGCTGAGACCAGTCAACGGAGCACGCTACCCTGGAAGAGGAAACAGACCGCCTCTGAGGATGGCGCGGGAGGACCAAAGGCCGGAGACGACGCCGAGAAGGGAGCCGAACGCATGGAGGCAGGTAAAGGGGACGCCTATACCCCAAGCCGGGAAACCGCCCACCTGCCCCAGCTCCCCGTCGCAGAGCCCGAAAGTCCCCCTGCTGTGCCCGTAGCCGCCATGTCACCGCTATGGACTAGGCCCCGACCGGAAACCGCCGCAGCGACCCCTGTGACGTCACGCGCCTCGACCCGGAGCGTGACAAAGCAGGAAATACCACCAGCCTGGTCGCAAGGCCTAGTACCCCCGGGCGCCGCATCACCAACAGCGCCCCCTACCTCCGCGGAGCCTCCGGCCTGGCCGCAAGGCCAGGTAGCCCAGGGCGCCGCCGTCCTAACGGTGCCCTTCACCTTCCAGGTGCCCCAGGCCTGGCCGCAAGGCCTGGGCAACCCGGGCGCCACCACCACCGCGCCCGCGCCCGTAAAACCAAGGGTGCCACACCTGGGGGAGGACTTGTTCAGCCAGCTCACATGGCCGGACGGGCGGCCCTTCATCTGGCCCGAAGAATACCATGAGCTGGAACGGCAGCAGAGACTAAGACCCCTGGATGAACCCCTGATTCCGGCTCCGAAGCCCGTGGCACGGATCTCGCCCCCGCTAGAGGAAGCACAGTTTGAGTGGGACCCCACCGGAGAAGATCTAATGGGGTTCACTCAGGAAACTAGGGCAGCTGCAGCAGAGCGCGCTGAGTGTTGCCGACAGCAGCTCGAAGAGTTTGCGAGGGAGCGGAGAGAGAGGCGGGTCCGGGAACAACAGGCCCAAATAAGGAGCGCCGAGCAGAAGAGCCGGACCAGGAGGGACCCCCGTGCAGCGCATTGTCCCCGCACCATCGGGACAGTGATCAAGTTCAACCAGCAGCATGGGTGGGGCTTCATTCGAGACAACAACACCCCCGGCGACGTCTTTGTCACGCGCAGAGACGTGGAGTCCCATCTGCCGGAGGGGCACAGAGGTCGTGACCTTTACATCGGGGACGAGGTCACCTTTACCCGGCACAAGTGTGCCAAAGGACCTTACGCCCTCCATGTGCATCGCCTGACAGAGGAGGAGCTGCGATGTGAGGAGGAAGAGCAAGAGGATCCGGACGGGTCTGAAGCTGAGATCCCCAAAGAAGGAGCAGGAGGAAGACGTTGTTGGGTACAGCGGAGCAGGTGCTGTAAATAGTTACCCGATCGGGGTATAAAGAAACTGTTACTGCAAATATAGTCCCCGTTGGGACCAGCTGAGTGAACTGTTTACCCGTTTACCCTTAATTCCACAGGCTGAGGACTGTGAGCAGCCATTCCCTTTCCCTCCTTAACTGGCCGAGGACTGAGAGCGGCCATACCCTTGTACATAGTTGCGCTTCCTAAAGCGCCCCCTACCGGTTTTATAGGAAAACCATGTTTTCTAGAAAGACTGTCGCACTGTACCCGGTCACACGTTGCACAGTGACCGGAGGAGGAGCCAGAGGCGACGAGAAAGTTTTATATATATAATGTTTTATATATTTTATATGTTTATGAAAAATTTTGTATGTTTTTGGTGTTATGTCTTACAGCCCGAGGACGTGCTGTGATTTACCAGGGGGGAATGTAGCACCCTGAGGGTTCGGCTGCTACAGGGGTATTGCACCTCAACCAGAGGTGTGATATTCCACTCCCGAGTAAGGAAGGAGTGTGGAACTGAGCTCGGTAGGCTGCATGCACTACATACATCCCATTTCCGAGGAGCAGACCGACGGTACTCCCACTTAGAAATGTGCAGGTACGACCGAGTCTGTTCCTGGCTGGAGTGGGAGGGGGGTGGTACATCCCAAGTAGTGTAGGGGCAGATAGGGGGAGCAGCCTGGGTAAAGATAGGAGCTCATTGGGTGCTGGTCACCTGAGCTCACACATAGAGGGTGTATATAAGGTGGGCACCAACTAAGAACAGGGTCAGATGCAGAGAACAAGTCAGTTGGAGACAGCAAGACAGCTGCAGAGGGGCAGACAGCAAGCAGAGAGGAAGTCAGCCTGCAGCAAGGGAGAAGAGAGACCCTGAGTGAGAGAGGAGCAGAGAAGGAGTACCCAGAGGGGAGAACAGAGAGGACCCAAGAACCCAAATTAAAGCACCGGGTGAGGAGTCGGCACAGGGTACCGGATCCCAAGCTGGTGGGGGCAGAAAACACACCCTAGCCAGAGACCGGAGACCGTGGGCAGCGTTTGTCACGGTCACCCATCACATCCACCCCGAAGGCACACCACATGAAGGGTCAGGGAACCCAGGGCCAAGGGTGTCCCAACAGAAGGCCCGAGGGAGCTGGACCTAGGTGGATCACTGGTGGGGACGGCCAGAGAACGGGACAGAAGGAGAGCTCAGGGCCACGCTCCGGACTTGTTTGGGGGTTGGCTGGATCCAGGACCTGGTGGACGCAGCACGGCTCGGGTGGTCACTCGAAGCTGGAGTGACCAGTACAACATCTGCAGTAAGTAAACACCCTTAACTGCACAACCCGACTCTGTCTTCATTGCCGTCTGCACCGCACCACCACAACCCCCATCCTCTGCACCTGTCCCCTCTGAGGCTATACCCCTCCCGTTGGGGGTTATCTCACCAAGCTGCGCACCCACCATCAGCCTCAGCGGACCCTGCTGCAGCGGCGGCCACAGTGACCGCATCACAACGGGTGGCGTAGTCGACACAAAAGAACTCTTAATAACATCTGTAGGACTGCCACATAACACTGAGCTTGACGCCCTGGGCACGGGCCGGGTCACAGCCGCTCGGAGACTACAACCCCCCATCTGATCCGGTGCCGGGTATTCCCCTCAAAAAGGAATATGTCCCAGGGGGCGCGTCAACTTTGGCGTAGTCGGCAGGATTACGTGCCCGCAACACCCGGGTACTGCATGCCTGAAGAAAAGTGCAAGTTTACCTCAGAAAGAAGTCTCCCGCCGGTTCCGGAGGATCCACGCCATCGGACTCCATCACCAGTCGTTTCCCGCCGATTGTCCGCCATTTCCAGCTTGTTCCCGCCATCTGCAGAGTTTCCCGCCACTGGGCGACGCTTCCCGCCAAATCCGCAGATTTCCCGCCTTGGAAGAGCAGCGGACGCCATTATGGGCGTGCCAAAGGAGGGCAGGAGGCCGCCTCCCATCGTGGGTCAGGACAGAAAATGGCGCCAAAAGTGGAAACCGCCCCCACCAACAGAGACTGTGATGCTGGAGGTGTCTGTCAGCGTGAAAGAACTACCCCTGGAGCTGACAGTCACCGAGTTGCCCCGGGACCGCCCTCGAAGTGGGAGGAGACGAAAGAAAAGAACGAAGATGGGTGCCGCCTGGGGCAGTCTGGAGCGAGCGCACCCGGAGACAAGAAGTCTAACGAGGAGTAGCGGAGGAGCTTACCCGGATATGGAGAGAAAGCAGAACAGCACCGGCCCGCTGGCCAGGAGTCTGCTAGAGACCGAGGAAGGAGAGCAGAGCAGCACCGGCCCGCTGGCCAGGACCCTGCTGGAAGAAGAGCAGAGCAGCACCGACCCGTTGGTCAGGAGCCTGCTAGACACCACGACCCCACTAGGCCTAGTGGAGGTCCTTGCACAGCTCCCCCGAGACCGGGAGTGTGCACAGACTGCCCTGGAGGGCCTCGCACGGAGGATGGCCCGGGTACAGCGCGAGATATTGGCGGAATGGAGCCGGGAGATGGCCCAGCAAGCTGAGACCAGTCAACGGAGCACGCTACCCTGGAAGAGGAAACAGACCGCCTCTGAGGATGGCGCGGGAGGACCAAAGGCCGGAGACGACGCCGAGAAGGGAGCCGAACGCATGGAGGCAGGTAAAGGGGACGCCTATACCCCAAGCCGGGAAACCGCCCACCTGCCCCAGCTCCCCGTCGCAGAGCCCGAAAGTCCCCCTGCTGTGCCCGTAGCCGCCATGTCACCGCTATGGACTAGGCCCCGACCGGAAACCGCCGCAGCGACCCCTGTGACGTCACGCGCCTCGACCCGGAGCGTGACAAAGCAGGAAATACCACCAGCCTGGTCGCAAGGCCTAGTACCCCCGGGCGCCGCATCACCAACAGCGCCCCCTACCTCCGCGGAGCCTCCGGCCTGGCCGCAAGGCCAGGTAGCCCAGGGCGCCGCCGTCCTAACGGTGCCCTTCACCTTCCAGGTGCCCCAGGCCTGGCCGCAAGGCCTGGGCAACCCGGGCGCCACCACCACCGCGCCCGCGCCCGTAAAACCAAGGGTGCCACACCTGGGGGAGGACTTGTTCAGCCAGCTCACATGGCCGGACGGGCGGCCCTTCATCTGGCCCGAAGAATACCATGAGCTGGAACGGCAGCAGAGACTAAGACCCCTGGATGAACCCCTGATTCCGGCTCCGAAGCCCGTGGCACGGATCTCGCCCCCGCTAGAGGAAGCACAGTTTGAGTGGGACCCCACCGGAGAAGATCTAATGGGGTTCACTCAGGAAACTAGGGCAGCTGCAGCAGAGCGCGCTGAGTGTTGCCGACAGCAGCTCGAAGAGTTTGCGAGGGAGCGGAGAGAGAGGCGGGTCCGGGAACAACAGGCCCAAATAAGGAGCGCCGAGCAGAAGAGCCGGACCAGGAGGGACCCCCGTGCAGCGCATTGTCCCCGCACCATCGGGACAGTGATCAAGTTCAACCAGCAGCATGGGTGGGGCTTCATTCGAGACAACAACACCCCCGGCGACGTCTTTGTCACGCGCAGAGACGTGGAGTCCCATCTGCCGGAGGGGCACAGAGGTCGTGACCTTTACATCGGGGACGAGGTCACCTTTACCCGGCACAAGTGTGCCAAAGGACCTTACGCCCTCCATGTGCATCGCCTGACAGAGGAGGAGCTGCGATGTGAGGAGGAAGAGCAAGAGGATCCGGACGGGTCTGAAGCTGAGATCCCCAAAGAAGGAGCAGGAGGAAGACGTTGTTGGGTACAGCGGAGCAGGTGCTGTAAATAGTTACCCGATCGGGGTATAAAGAAACTGTTACTGCAAATATAGTCCCCGTTGGGACCAGCTGAGTGAACTGTTTACCCGTTTACCCTTAATTCCACAGGCTGAGGACTGTGAGCAGCCATTCCCTTTCCCTCCTTAACTGGCCGAGGACTGAGAGCGGCCATACCCTTGTACATAGTTGCGCTTCCTAAAGCGCCCCCTACCGGTTTTATAGGAAAACCATGTTTTCTAGAAAGACTGTCGCACTGTACCCGGTCACACGTTGCACAGTGACCGGAGGAGGAGCCAGAGGCGACGAGAAAGTTTTATATATATAATGTTTTATATATTTTATATGTTTATGAAAAATTTTGTATGTTTTTGGTGTTATGTCTTACAGCCCGAGGACGTGCTGTGATTTACCAGGGGGGAATGTAGCACCCTGAGGGTTCGGCTGCTACAGGGGTATTGCACCTCAACCAGAGGTGTGATATTCCACTCCCGAGTAAGGAAGGAGTGTGGAACTGAGCTCGGTAGGCTGCATGCACTACATACATCCCATTTCCGAGGAGCAGACCGACGGTACTCCCACTTAGAAATGTGCAGGTACGACCGAGTCTGTTCCTGGCTGGAGTGGGAGGGGGGTGGTACATCCCAAGTAGTGTAGGGGCAGATAGGGGGAGCAGCCTGGGTAAAGATAGGAGCTCATTGGGTGCTGGTCACCTGAGCTCACACATAGAGGGTGTATATAAGGTGGGCACCAACTAAGAACAGGGTCAGATGCAGAGAACAAGTCAGTTGGAGACAGCAAGACAGCTGCAGAGGGGCAGACAGCAAGCAGAGAGGAAGTCAGCCTGCAGCAAGGGAGAAGAGAGACCCTGAGTGAGAGAGGAGCAGAGAAGGAGTACCCAGAGGGGAGAACAGAGAGGACCCAAGAACCCAAATTAAAGCACCGGGTGAGGAGTCGGCACAGGTTACCGGATCCCAAGCTGGTGGGGGCAGAAAACACACCCTAGCCAGAGACCGGAGACCGTGGGCAGCGTTTGTCACGGTCACCCATCACATCCACCCCGAAGGCACACCACATGAAGGGTCAGGGAACCCAGGGCCAAGGGTGTCCCAACAGAAGGCCCGAGGGAGCTGGACCTAGGTGGATCACTGGTGGGGACGGCCAGAGAACGGGACAGAAGGAGAGCTCAGGGCCACGCTCCGGACTTGTTTGGGGGTTGGCTGGATCCAGGACCTGGTGGACGCAGCACGGCTCGGGTGGTCACTCGAAGCTGGAGTGACCAGTACAACATCTGCAGTAAGTAAACACCCTTAACTGCACAACCCGACTCTGTCTTCATTGCCGTCTGCACCGCACCACCACAACCCCCATCCTCTGCACCTGTCCCCTCTGAGGCTATACCCCTCCCGTTGGGGGTTATCTCACCAAGCTGCGCACCCACCATCAGCCTCAGCGGACCCTGCTGCAGCGGCGGCCACAGTGACCGCATCACAACGGGTGGCGTAGTCGACACAAAAGAACTCTTAATAACATCTGTAGGACTGCCACATAACACTGAGCTTGACGCCCTGGGCACGGGCCGGGTCACAGCCGCTCGGAGACTACAACCCCCCATCTGATCCGGTGCCGGGTATTCCCCTCAAAAAGGAATATGTCCCAGGGGGCGCGTCACTCGCCCTGGCAGAAGACAATAGGAACCGGACACAGGAGTCCAAAGCTGTGAGGACTTATATATCCAGCAGCAGAAACCAGCCGGCAGGGAATTTCAGGTCCTCTGGCCATAGAAGCCCGGAGGCTCAGTCACAAGCAAGGGACCAGCACCGCCGTCGTGGAGCGGAGGCTAACAGAAGGCCCCAAGTCACCAGCCATACGGGTGAGCACTACACGGTACACTCAGGGACGTGGGCTACTTCTACCCGCTTACAGCAAGGTAGCCAGGAAGAGTGCAGACAGACGGGGAGGCCTACAACTCCACCTGGCCAGGGGAACTCCTGCTTGCTCACAGACTGACCAGGCCTCTTATGCTAGCCAGTACTCCCGGGAGGGTCTACCTAATAATCATCAGTAAAGACCCTGAACTGCACTGCAAAGACTATGAGTCATTCCTGCTGCGCTCGTGCACCATCACCCCCATCATCCACACTCACTGCCCTGAGGCTATACTCCTCCCGAGGGGAGTTATCCCATTTTATGCTGCGCACACAACACCAGCCTCAGCGGTCTGCCTCGCAGCGATGGTACTCCCTGACCGCAATCCACGGGTGGCGCAGTCGGACAATTAACCTCAAAACCTAAGAAAGATTGCCACTGGTTTGACCAGCCTGAGCCACGGGACCGGGTCACCACCACAGAGACTACAGACCCCAGAGACCCGGCACCGGGTATCCCACACACGTGTACACACGGCCCAGGGGGCGCGTCACATGCAGTACAGCATATTACAAACATAAGTCCCATTATTGGGGAGTGGGTGTCCCATAGTATTTGCTTATGCCTTGCAAGCAAAAGCTGCCAAAAATTAGGACTTAGCAACTTGCAATGCCCCTTACAAGAGCCATGCAGTACAGCATATTACAAACATAAGTCCCATTATTGGGGAGTGGGTCTCCCATAGTATTTGCTTATGCTTTCCCAGCAAAAGCTGCCAAAAATTAGGACGGAGCAACTTGCAATGCCCCTTACAAGAGCCATGCAGCACAGCATATTACAAACATAAGTCCCATTATTGGGGAGTGGGTCTCCCATAGTATTTGCTTATGCTTTCCCAGCAAAAGCTGCCAAAAATTAGGATGGAGCAACTTGCAATGCCCCTTACAAGAGCCATGCAGTACAGCATATTACAAACATAAGTCCCATTATTGGGGAGTGGGTCTCCCATAGTATTCGCTTATGCTTTCCCAGCAAAAGCTGCCAAAAATTAGGACAGAGCAACCTGCAATGCCCCTTACAAGAGCCATGTAGTACAGCATATTACAAACATAAGTCCCATTATTGGGGAGTGGGTCTCCCATAGTATTTGCTTATGCTTTCCCAGCAAAAGCTGCCAAAAATTAGGATGGAGCAACTTGCAATGCCCCTTACAAGAGCCATGCAGTACAGCATATTACAAACATAAGTCCCATTATTGGGGAGTGGGTGTCCCATGGTATTTGCTTATGCTTTCCCAGCAAAATCTGTCAGAAATTAGGACGGAGGAACTTGCAATGCTGGCACCCTGGTGGTATAGTGGTGGTGGAGGCTGAGGATAAGGAGAAGAAGATTAAACAGCCGAAACGAGGAAGTGTATACCCATGTGTGGGTGTGAAGCGATGCATGTGAATACACCTCCCGAAATAACACAGTAGATTTAACTTTATGTTACTCTGCTGTCATTTGGTGGTGATGAGAAGTCTGGCCCAATCCAGCCCTTGTTCATTTTGATAAGGGTCAGCTTGTCAGCATTGTCAGTTGACAGGCGAGTGCGCTTATCAGTTATAATTCCCCCAGCGGCACTAAAAACACGCTCTGATAACACGCTAGTGGCAGGGCAGGCGAGGACCTCCAAGGTGTACAGAGCGAGTTCATTCCAAGTGTCCAGCTTGGATACCCAATAATTAAAAGGCACAGAGGAATCACGGAGGACGCTGGTACGATCGGCAAGGTACTCCCTCACCATCTTTTGAAACTTTCCACTCCTTGTGAGAGTACCCCGCGCCTCAGGGCCTGTAAGCTGGGCGGGTGTCAGAAAACTGTCCCAGAACGTTGACAGTGTTCCCCTGCCTCTGCTGGATTGGAGTTGCATCTCTCTCGCCTGTACGCCTTGGTTGGGCAACGAACTGTGACCTCTGCCGCTAGCGTGTTCAGATGGGAATTTTTTTAAGAGTTCTGCAGCAAGGGCCTTCTGGTATTGCCCCATTTTTGTAGACCTCTCCACCTCAGGAATAAGAGAGTGAAAGTTCTCCTTGTAGCGGGGGTCTACAAGTGTCACCAACCTGTAATGACTGTCACCCAACATTTTGACAACGCCAGGGTCACGGTTAAGGCAGCGTAACATAAAGTCAGCCATGCGTGCCAGACTGGTAACGGGCAAGATTTCCGTGTCCTCACCAAGATGACGACTGACCATGCTCTCCTCCTCCTCTCCCCCCCCCCTGTCCTCAGGCCACCCACGCTGAACCGACGGTATGACACTTGTACAGGTACTACCGTCTACAACGCATGATAGCAGCTCCTGTTCTTCCTCCTCCTCCTCCTCCTCCTCTCCCTCATTGTCCCCCAATGAACGTTGGGATGAGATGAGGCTGGGCTGTGTATAATCGCCCGCTACGGCTTCTTGATCCATCTCATCATACTCTGGCTGCAATGCCTCCTCTTTAATTCTCTGCAGAGAGCGTTGCAAAAGACAGACAAGTGGGATGCTGACACTAATGATGGCGTCATCGCCACTCACCATCTTGGTGGCCTCCTCAAAGTTTGTCAGGATGGTACATATGTCAGACATCCAGGTCCACTCCTGAGGTCTTATGTGTGGAGTCTGACCTGAATATCGACGGCCTTGTTGCAGCTGGTACTCCACAACTGCTCTCTTCTGCTCACAAATCCTTTGCAACATGTGGAGGGTAGAGTTCCAACGTGTGGGGACATCACACACCAGTCGGTGTGCCGGAAGCTGCAAACGCTGCTGCAACACAGCAAGGGCGGCGGAAGCAGTAGCCGACTTGCGAAAATGAGCTGACAGGCGGCTTACTTTGACGAGCAGATCTGGCAACTCGGGGTACGATTTAAGAAACCGCTGAACCACGAGGTTAAGCACATGAGCCAGGCATGGTACGTGTGTGATCTCACATCGCCTCAGAGCCGCCACCAGGTTATGGCCATTGTCACACACGACCATGCCGGGATGTAGGTTCAGCGGTCTCAGCCACAGATCTGCCTGCTCTTTCACAGCTGTCCACAACTCACAAGCAGTGTGAGGTTTATCACCTAAGCTTATGAGTTTCAGCACAGCCTGTTGCCGCTTGGCGGAGGCAGTACTGCAATGCTTCCAGCTTGTAACTGATGTGGTGATATCTGAGATGGAGGCTGAACATGAGGAGGAGGAGGAGGAGGAGGATGTGCAGGAGCTGTACACTGTGGGGGCAACTCTGACTGACATAGGGCCCGCAATCCTCGGTGTGGGGAGGATGTGTTCCGTCCCAAGGTCCGACTGGGTCCCGGCTTCCACTATGTTTACCCAGTGTGCCGTCAGAGAGATGTACCGTCCCTGGCCACAAGCACTTGTCCACGTGTCCGTTGTCAGGTGGACTCTCCCAGTAACTGCGTTGTTGAGGGCACGGCAGATGCTTTGGGACACGTGCTTGTGTAGTGCGGGGATGGCACACCGGGCAAAATAGTGTCGGCTGGGGACCGAGTACCGAGGGACGGCCACCGCCATAAGATTGCGGAAGGATTCCGTCTCCACCAGCCTAAAAGGCAGCATTTCCAATGCAAGCAGTCGTGTAATGTGCGCATTTAGGACTGTGGCCTGTGGGGTGTTAGCTGCGAATTTCCGCTTTCGTTCAAAGGTCTGGAATATGGACAATTGGACGCTGCGGTGGGACGTGGACGTTGATGCTATTTCTTGAGAAACTGCCATAACAAGTGAACACTGAGAGGAGGGGGCATCATTACATGCAGTATGGACAGGGGATTGCCTTGCACACACAACAGGGGGTTCTATTGCACGCACAACAGTGGAAGATGCAGTGGTGACACCCGCTGACACTGGTCGTGGACCCTGGGTTTCGCCCCACAAAGTCGGGTGCTTTGCTGCCATGTGCCTGATCATGCTGGTGGTGGTCAGGCTGGTAGTTTTGTCACCCCTGCTGATGCTGGCATGGCAGGTGGAACATATGGCCTTTTTGGGGTTATCAGCAGAGTCTTTAAAAAAATTCCAGACTCTGGAAGACCTACCGCTTGTACTGGCAACGTCCCTCATGTTGGTGTTACGGGGAACGGTTGCCTGCCTTCTGTCTGCGGCCACCGCACTGCTTCTTCCTGCCTGTTGGGGTACTCTGCCTCTCTCCCCCTGTGTGCTGCTGGCCTCACTCTGCATGTCCTCCTTCCACGTTGGGTCAGTTACTAGATCATCCACCACCTCCTCCTCTTCCACTTGCGCACCACGATCCTCCTCCTCACTTCCTGGCAATTGTGTCTCGTCATCGTCCACCTCTTGTGACAGATTGCCAACGTCGATTTCCTGTGGCCGTGGCTGTTCAAATATTTGGGCATCGCAACATGGGATCTCCTCTTCCACCACTTCAAGCGTATCAGGCGAGGGCCCAAATATGGAAATGGACCAGTGAACAGCTCTTCAGAGTGTCCAAGTGTGGGATCACTTGCTGTCTGACGACACTCGGCATGGTGGGAGGAAAGAGCATCAGGGTGAGGAGGAGTATGCGGTCGAGACTCACGGCTACTAAGAGTTGACCGTGTGGAAGACAGACCGGAGGTGGTGGTGCCCAGGTAACTGGAAGTATTGTCTGCTATCCAATTAATAACCTGTTCACACTGATCAGTTCTCAATACTGGTGTTGTTCTGTGCTTCCCTAGTAATTCGGTCAAGAAGTGGGAGCGAGAAGATATGGCTGTTGGTTGTGGCACATTTTCACCTTGGCCACGGCCCCGTCCTCTGCACGAACCATCACCAGAACGTCCACTTCCACGTCCCTTGCCACGCGCCTTGCCCATTGTAAATGAAGTAAAATAGCTTACACTTGCACTATCAATGGAAAAAGGGTAATAAAAAGAGTAGATTAGAATCGTGGAAGAGGAAAACCACAGTTATTGTTTACTGGGGTATACCACACTTTTTTAAATAGAGATATTTGCGGCTGAACAGTGAGCGACACACTCAAACTGCTTTTTTTTTAGATACCAAAGGCCCAAAACTGGATAGTACAGCGATTTGACCCGTGGAACTGCGAAACCACACTGGGATGTCGGGCCTACACAAGACTATTTTCAACAGATATATTTTTGTGTCACAACAGTCAGGAGACACTACTGTTTTTCTTTACGGAAAAAACTACCAAAACCTGAATAATAGAGATTTTTTATCGTGGAACAGCAAAACCACAGTTATAATTTACTGTTTTTTTTAGATACAAATGGCCCAAAAGTGGATAATACAGAGGTTTGTACCGTGGAACTGCAAAACTACACTTGTATTTCTCGGGCCTACACCAGACTATTTTCAACAGATATATTTGTGTCTGAAAAATCAGGGAGACACTATTTTTTTTTTTTTTTTACAGCAAAAAATGCAAAAAGCAGGATAATAGAGATTTTTTACCGTGGAACAGCAAAAGCACACTTCTGTCTCTCTGGCCTACACCAGACTATTTTCAACAGATATATTTGTGTCTGAAAAATCAGGGAGACACTATTATTATTTTTATACAGCAAAAAATGCCAAAAACAGGATAATAGAGATGTTTTACCGTGGAACATCAAAACCACAGTAATAATTTACTGGTGTATACCAGGCTTTCTAAAATATATATATATTTGCGGCTGAACAGTGAGCGACACACTCAAACTGTTTTTTTTAGATACCTATGGCCCAAAAGTGGATAACACAGAGGTTTGTACCGTGGAACTGCAAAACCACACTTGTATTTCTCGGGCCTACACCAGACTATTTTCAACAGATATATTTGTGTCTGAAAAATTAGGGAGACACTATTTTTATTTTTTTTACAGCAAAAAATGCAAAAAGCAGGATAATAGAGATTTTTTACCGTGGAACAGCAAAAGCACACTTCTGTCTCTCTGGCCTACACCAGACTATTTTCAACAGATATATTTGTGTCTGAAAAATCAGGGAGACACTATTATTATTTTTATACAGCAAAAAATGCCAAAAACAGGATAATAGAGATGTTTTACCGTGGAACATCAAAACCACAGTAATAATTTACTGGTGTATACCAGGTTTTTTAAAAATATTTATATATTTGCGGCTGAACAGTGAGCGACACACTCAAACTGTTTTTTTAGATACAAATGGCCCAAAAGTGGATAATACAGAGGTTTGTACTGTGGAACTGCAAAACCAGACTTGTATTTCTCGGGCCCACACCAGACTATTTTCAACAGATATATTTGTGTCTGAAAAATCAGGGAGACACTATTTTTTTTTTTTTTGCAGCAAAAAATGCAAAAAGCAGGATAATAGAGATTTTTTACCGTGGAACAGCAAAAGCACACTTCTGTCTCTCTGGCCTACACCAGACTATTTTCAACAGATATATTTGTGTCTGAAAAATCAGGGAGACACTATTATTATTTTTATACAGCAAAAAATGCCAAAAACAGAATAATAGAGATGTTTTACCGTGGAACATCAAAACCACAGTAATAATTTACTGGTGTATACCAGGCTTTTAAAAATATATATATATTTGCGGCTGAACAGTGAGCGACACACTCAAACTGTTTTTTTTAGATACAAATGGCCCAAAAGTGGATAATACAGAGGTTTGTACCGTGGAACTGCAAAACCACATTTGTGTTTCTCGGTGTTATGTTCTGCTACCAAAGCTAAGGAAAGAAAGGAGATCTGTCCCTACTATAGGACTCAGCTGAATCCCTACGATGTAACAGGGAACCTGATCCTGCGATCAGACCTGCTAAAGTCCTAATCTAGTCTGTACGGAGACCTATAGATGTGGGGAGGGAATCCCTACAAGTACTAAGGACTGGGAGGAATATGGGACACCTCCTAACAGAAATAGTAGCAGACAGACGAACAAACAAAATAGATAGAACATAGAGGTCCGTAGACCAAGCAAACTAACAGAGCTAGATACAGAGCACAGGCTAGCTAGAAAGTAGATATACAATGAAGTCCAGCAAAGCCAGAAGGGCGGAGCAGGATTAAATAGGCCAACAAGGTCATGTGACCAGCAAAGGAAAAAAAACCTAACAGCAAGGTTCTAACACTCGGGCCTACACCAGGCTATTTTCAACAGATATATTTGTGTCTGAAAAATCAGGGAGACACTATTTTTTTTTTTACAGCAAAAAATGCAAAAAGCAGGATAATAGAGATTTTTTTACCGTGGAACAGCAAAAGCACACTTCTGTCTCTCTGGCCTACACCAGACTATTTTCAACAGATATATTTGTGTCTGAAAAATCAGGGAGACACTATTATTATTTTTATACAGCAAAAAATGCCAAAAACAGGATAATAGAGATGGTTTACCGTGGAACATCAAAACCACAGTAATAATTTACTGGTGTATATCAGGCTTTTTAAAATATATATATATTTGCGGCTGAACAGTGAGCGACACACTCAAACTGTTTTTTTTAGATACAAATGGCCCAAAAGTGGATAATACAGAGGTTTGTACCGTGGAACTGCAAAACCACACTTGTATTTCTCGGGCCTACACCAGACTATTTTCAACAGATATATTTGTGTCTGAAAAATCAGGGAGACACTATTTTTTTTTTTTGCAGCAAAAAATGCAAAAAGCAGGATAATAGAGATTTTTTACCGTGGAACAGCAAAAGCACACTTCTGTCTCTCTGGCCTACACCAGACTATTTTCAACAGATATATTTGTGTCTGAAAAATCAGGGAGACACTATTATTATTTTTATACAGCAAAAAATGCCAAAAACAGGATAATAGAGATGTTTTACCGTGGAACATCAAAACCACAGTAATAATTTACTGGTGTATACCAGGCTTTTTAATATATATATATCTATTTGCGGCTGAACAGTGAACGACACACTCAAACTGTTTTTTTTAGATACAAATGGCCCAAAAGTGGATAATACAGAGGTTTGTACCATGGAACTGCAAAACCACACTTGTATTTTTCGGGCCTACACCAGACTATTTTCAACAGATATATTTGTGTCTGAAAAATCAGAGGCACACTTTTTTTTTTTTTTTTGGGGGGGGGGGGGGGGGGACACCAAAAGGTTAATAAGATGGGTATTTGTACATTGTGAAGGGGGAAAAAAAAAGAGGATTTAGATTAAAAAAAAGGATTTTTCCTGGCCCCCGGGACCTGGAGCTAAGTCCAGCAATTTCAACAACAGGAGCACACAGGACTGTAATGCAGCGTTTGCTGGTATAACCACTGCGTCTCCTATACAGCCTGCCTGCCTGCCTGGTATCTGGGATGGATATTAGTCCTGAGAAGGACTGTTTGTTTGATCTGGCAGCCTTTACAGACCCTACACTAACTATTTTGCAGTATATATCTCTCCCTAAATCAGCAGCGCTGTCCCTACACTGTCTGATCCGGAGCGACTGTGTCCAAGATGGCGGCGCCCGGTTTTAAATACTCGAGGTGACGCTGTGCGGCCAGCCAATCACTGTAATGCCCACAAACAACATAGCTGTGGCATTACAGTGACTGGCTGGCAAACCCTGCATATTCATTGGCTCTGTAAAGAGCGCCAAACATGCAGGGCGGAGACCCGAGCTCCCGCCCGAGTAACCCGGAAATGCTCGGTGCTCGCCGAACATCCCGAGTAGCGTGATGCTCGGGCGAGTACCGAGTAGTGTCGAGCATGTTCGCTCAACACTAAATATTAGATATCTGTTATTATGATATACATATATTTATTCATTGTAAGAATGTTATGAAACTGTGTGCTTACCTCTGTATTTAATATGCTTATTGTGGCCCTATGACAACTCTTATTGTGGAGATGGTTCTTGTGTTAACACTCAGCCACACATGTTCGTAATATTAGATATTGGGCTCTCCTTTCTGCTTCCCACTCCATACTACGGAGGCTCTCTGGCACTTGCATACTAGCTGGCATCTTAGGTATTTTTTCAGTGTCTACACACGACACTGCACATACATGCACATTTTGCATAGGTTATATTATCTTTACCTTTTGAGGGGTATGCTTATTGTGGCCCTATGACAGCTCTTATTGTGGAGGTTGTTCTCATGGTAACATTCAGCCACACATGTTTGTAATATTAGATATCTGTTATTATGATATATATATATTTATTCATTGTCAGAATGTTATGAAACTGTGTGTTTACCTCTGTATTTAATATGCTTATTGTGGCCCTATGACAACTCTTATTGTGGAGGTGGTTCTTGTGCCAACATTCAGCTACACATGTCTGTAATATTAGACATTCGTTATTATGATATGCATATACTTATTCATTGTTAGAATGTTATGAAATTGTGTGCTTATTTTTGTAATTATCTTTTGAGCCGGCTTTTATGTACATGTATGGAAAAATAAGACTCTACATCAATTACTGCTTTTCATGATAGTATACATCTGATTGCAGTTATTATTGACTGATTGTGATCTGCTATGAGGGGAGCAGTTGCAGGCCCCATATGGCCTTTTTAAGTGTTGTTAACAATTTTTTTTGTGGTCCAATAAAATTTATTTCTATATCACTTTACATTGGAGGTGTGCTCGTCAAATGTGTAGTTCTTTTTCTTCCCCCTTACATGTGATCTTTCTCTACACCACGTAGCACCCCCTTTCTTATAATTGCTATTAATATTGGTGGTGCAACCCTCCTCTTTCTCTCCTCAAGTCCGTGGTAATTGGACTGCACTCAGATGACATCCGTGTGCAGTTCAATGTTTCACACTGATGTCATACAAGTCCATAGACTTGTATGCAAAATTGGTATGAGAAAAAAAACACTAGTTAGCACTCTGACCAATGTTATACTGTGGGACAGTGCCATCTGATAAAACATCGGACAGCACTCGGCCATGTTAAGCGGTCGTGTGGACGAGCCCTCAGTCTGAGCCTGCCATTGATAATTATGACTTGACACTATAGGTCCCATTATTTTCTTTGTGTTGTCAACCAGACATTTAACAGAACGAATATTTTTTAAACACATTTATACACAGATCGTTTATTCTTGTAATGATTTAATCCTATTTGTATCTCTATTTATACCCAGCTTTACGCATACAAGGACTCTATCTGTCCCACCCTTTTTTTACTGCATAGATTCATTTATCATCAGGTTTTTAATCTTATGTATTTTTATTTTTAATGATTTTAATGATCTATTATTGTTATGTATTTTTAATAATGTTTGTGCTTTTTCACAATATCCCTCTACCCCTCACGACATTTATCAAGGGATGCGGTGATCTATTTTTTTTTAACTTAAAAGTAAGTTCAAGAGATAAATATGCAGCACATGGCAAATGGTGAAAATATACATTTTTCCCCAGTTAAGGTTTATTTTTTACAGCATTGACCATTTCATATAAATTACATATTAACTTTATTCTGTGGATCAGTACAATTAACATAAAATCACCATTTACTTATGTTTAATGATGTCTGCATGAAAATAATACATTTTCAAAAACAAAACATTTTTACATTGCCATATATGGAGAGCCATAACTCTTATTTTTTCAGTTAACAGATTTGTATGAGAACCTATTTTTTTGCGGGACGAGTTGTATTTCTTATTATTGTTGTTATTTTGGAGTATAGGTGCTGTGAGGACCCGTGGTCTTCCGTGGGGGTAACGCTACTCAGACAACGCAGGGTGAGGATAAAACAGCGTAGCAATATTTTATTGAACCACAAAGTGGAAAATAAATACATAGAACAGTCCCAGCAAATGCCCAAGATGGTGCAACATTACGCAGTCTCACCCTTCCTTCTCCGCCCGCCTGGGATAGAACAGCTGCAACGTTGGAGACTTCCAGGGCCGACTACCTCAACCAGTGGCCCCCTGCTTCTGGTGGGCCCCCACAGAGAGAAGGTAGCTGCAAGCTTAGGAAGCTAGCAGTCCATCGAGGTACAAGGCCAGGAGACCCGAGGGTCCCAACCTGGCCTCTCCGAGAGTTTCCATGGGGCCAGATGACCAGTGGGTCCCTCCTGGCAACTCCCAATGTCTCCATGGGTTCTAAGCAACCAGTGAGCCCCTCCTAGCAACCTCAAAACAACATATCCATGGCGCCAGGTGACTTCTTCGTCCTCTCCTGGTCTCCCTAAAAGTATCCATGGTCTCTCTGATGGTTAATGGAGGAGATCCAAATCTTTCCAGTCAGGGCCATATCTTTAGACTAGAATCATGTAGAATACAAATCTGTGTCTCTTTGGATGCCATGCAATCCATCTACTTTCCTGAATGATGTCTCTCATTTTCCTTCTAAGGTCTTTCTGATGTTCCTTGATTCTCTGTCCCAAGTCTTATTCTGTCTCAGAAACACATGTCCCTTCTTAAATACACATCCACAGGTTAAGAATTAATGAGTTCACTAGGAGGAATATTTCTGTGCAGGCACACATAAACGACTGACCAAGGTTAGGGAAGTGGCTTAGTGTCAAATAAAACTGTGGATTGCTACATAGTTTGTGTCACTCTTTCCTAACTTTCAAAGTTGGGAAGTATGTGTCTGTGCCTCCATACCTAATAATGCCCCTTTTGTGCCTCTTTATTATAAGAATTCCCCATTTAATTTGGCAGTACCACAGAGCTCAGTGATTGGCTGCAGCGCAGTTGACATGAAGATGCAGCTGATTAAAAATGTCTGGAGCAGCAAAAAGCAGTGCTGGACCCCGGGTGAGTAAAAGCTCAGTTTGATTGTTTGTTTCCTCATGACCATCGTTGGAGTTCGGCCGTTTAACCCACTGGATGTAATAGAGTCAATAGTGACTGTGTCATTTAGAGGAAATCAAATTATATTTCCTTAAAAAAAATGTTCATAGTGTGCAAAAGTAGCAAAGCATAAAAAAACTAAACACATCTGGTATCACTGTAAGGTCGGGGCTACAAGAGTGTGAAAAAAAATAGTGGAAAAAATTTGGATGATTTTTATCGATTTTGCCATCCGTATGGCATCATTCCTTATTTATAAAAAGATCAGAAATTTGATATAAATTTACAAAAAATTGCAATTTTCAAACTTTTAATGATTATCCCTTTAATCCAGATAGTCATACCACACAAAACAATAATAAATTACATTTCAATCATGTCTGCTTTCTATCAGCACCATTTGTAAAATGTAAAAATGTTTTATTTTGTTAGCATTTTAGAAGGTTTAAAAATGGAGGAGTAATTTTTCATATTTTCAAGGAAATTTACAAAACTTATTTTTATAGGGACCTGTTCAGTTTTGAAATTACTTTGAGGGTCCTATATATTGGAAATCCCCCCAAAAGTGATACCATTTTAAAAACCGCATCCCCGTATTAAAAATTGAATTGCTTTCAGGTGGTTCATTAACCCTTCAGGTGCTTTTCAGGAATTAATGCAAAGTGGCATAACAGGAATGAAAAAGTTTATTTTCACCACCTACATTTTAATAACTTCTGAACAGGCCACTATACGCGGCAGGCTCTAAGGCCGTTATTCCACTGCCATGGCAAACATCAGGACAGCACGATCAAGATCTCAGGGTGCCAATGTAGTTAAAGAGGGAGCCCCCACACTCTGTTACCCATCTAGATGCTGTAGTCACTATTGGCAGCAGCATTTAAGGGGTTAAATGGCCATAATCGGTGCCGACCCTGATCGTGGCTGATGCAGCAAGTTGTTAGCTATAGTGTACAGCTGATAGCTGCAGGATTGTCACCTGTCGGGGGATGCTAATCTCTTATATCGCAGGTCCGTAAAAAGACGTATTGGTGGTCACTATGGGGTTAAAAAAATAGAATTGTTTCTTAATCTGATGTTTTTTTGTCACAATATACACATACACATTATACATACACGTGACCTACACATTATATATACACATATATACATGACCTTTAGATATACACATGACCTGTACATATATACACTGTATACACACAGGAAAAAATAGAAAAATGCTCCAAAGAACCAAAGGATGAATTAAAACAAGCAAAGTTTATTGTTACATATTAAGAATATGCGGGATACGGGATGAGGTGCCACACACCCCAAAGTAGATAGTCTTAAGTCAAGATACAGGAGGATTAGATGGTATTATGCCGTTTCTCCGCTTAGTGGTAAGTTGTGCTCCATTCTGGAGCCACAAATGGGAAACTCGTAAAAATCCTCTGTTCTTCAGCCGGAATTGTCTCGTTCAGGTCTTCACTGCGCGGTGCTGGGATCTGCTGTCTCATGCTGACATTCATGTTCCTTCTTATAATAACTGGAGATGGCGCTTTCCCTGTTTCTATGTCTGTCCAGTTTAGATTTGAAAATAAGGGGTGTTTTCTGATTTTTCCATTAACCCCTAGCCGGACATAATGGTCTTTGCAGAGTAGTTTGGACATAATGTCCACAGCATCGTGGTCAGTGAGGTTTTCATATGATGGTTCAGAGTAGATGACATTTCTCTCAATTTCTTCAGTGGTGTCTCCTGGAAATGGTGAGTCTTGGAAAATCATGTTGTACAATATGACTCCAAAGGCGAACCAATCTACACCTTCATCATAAGCGTCTCCCATGATCATTTCTGGGGCGCCATACCCAGGTGTTCCATTGAAATCTCTGGCATTAAATCTCTTATCAAACTCATAAAGAGATAGTCCAAAATCAGTAATTTTTATGTGGCCGTCACCAGTCAGCAGGATGTTATCCGGTTTTAAGTCCCGGTGAATGATGTCATTGCTGTGCAGGAATTGTAGGCCACAAACGATTTCTGCTGCTATAAAGGTTACAGGTTCCTTCAGGGGAATGGTACTATATATATAGTCATGCAGATCCCCTCCACTGGCCAGCTCAGTGACAAAATAGGCATGGTTTTCAGTATGAAACGCGGCATGGCAATGAGTTAAGAATCTGCTGTTGTGGCTAAGCTTCAGGACATGGTGTTCAACAAGACATTCAGGGAAGGAGATTAGGCTTTCCTTCTTTATGATTTTAAGGGCCACGCTTTGTTTCCGTATCTTATCTGTGGCCAGTACAATCTTCCCATAATTCCCTTCTCCAAGTATGCCATGGCAGATAAACTTATCCCTGGTGAGAGGGACAGTGGTCTTTATTTTTTTGCTACTGGGGCCACTAAATTCACCTGAGATGTCATCTTGACTGGTGGCTGGATCTTCCTGATGTTTCCTTTTTCTCCCAGTTCTCTTCTCTTCTGCTGCACTTTCATTACCTCTCGTGTTAATGATCCTGGTTGGACCCACAGTCTCTCTTTTCCTCTCTCTTGTACTCAGCTTTTGTAGATTGGTATCAGCTTGATTTGTGATGTATCCCACAAACTTGTCACATCTGTTTCGTACAGTGTCTAGGAAGGAAATATTCTGGGTTCCCTCATTGTCAGGTAATATTTGACCATCCTGCCCAGATTTCTTGGAGTCCATCTTCCTTATCTTTGCTGGAGGTTCCTGGTTATTTCCAGTGTCTTCTCCATCTGGTGTTTCTTTCCTTTTTCTCTTTCTTTTCCCTGTAAAGTCCATGTTGCATCAGGCAACAACAGGGCAATTATCCAAAAAACGTATGTAAAATTACTAAATGCAATCCACACGTATATTGTAGTCAAAGCCAACTACAACTAAAGCTCAATGGCTGCAGTCAGTTGTTTATGGAACTTTGTGGAATGTGATGTCACTGTGCCGGTGATGTCACACTCACTGTGATGTCAGCAGATGTATGTGAGTGTTCCATCACTGCTGAACGTGAAAGTCTCGGAAGGGGCGGGGCTTAGTCACCAATAGCAACCTGACTAGTCACACTATTATAAAAGAAGAGTTAATGACTTATAAATGACTACCTGGGCAGATCTGGCATTATGCAGACTGGAAAAGCTGGGTAATAACCTCTGTCTAAAATGTGACACATTGTTTCTGTAGGCTAAATACATACAAAAGGAAAATATTAGGAGTGTTATAGAACAATTCTTCATTTTTACATAACACTGGTTCAATTAAATTGATATTAAATAGGTTGCTGTTACAGGGGGATATAAAACAGTGGCGCTAAAGGGATTTTGCCAGCAGGACTGCTGCGAATTCAGAGGCAATGCCACAGTTTGCCCAAAGAGTAGGGTAAATGGATATAATATGTTGAATTCAAGCTGAACTGTTGCGTAAATGAGCTAAAAATTGAATAATTGAGATAAATGATTAAAAAATACTTTATTCATATAAAATGATACAACTAAAATTGATAAAATATGTTTAGGACGAGGATAGAGGAATACGTTGTCCTCCGGTGTTGAGTATTCTCGACTTGATGGATTTAGGTCCTATTGCTAGAGGTAGTGTTGTAGATTTGGAGCTGATGATGGTTGATGGTGGGCCTTAAATAGAGGGAATACATTTTTAGATATAAGGATAGTGAATATATCGTGATAGAAGGCCTAAGTAGGAACGTATATGTTACTTACCCGTATGGGGTAGTGGGAGGATGGTCCCCGTAATGATGCCTGTTGTTGTAAGGCTGTGCAGATTAAAGTGCAGAAGTGCTGAATGCTAGAATATGAAGGGTACAACTGTTATTTAATAAGGTATAGGAGTATATCCATAGCGATGTGCCTATAGGTATGGTAATAATAATACCGGGGGCATTTATGCATGTAGCATTTATGCATACTTTATCGAAGTGCCATAATTTATCAAAGTGCCGTGGCAGTTAGATATGGCATTGCTAATATTCATCTTTCTTCTCTTCTTACAGGTATATATTTCTCACTCCTATGTGTGATCTATTCTGAAAACTGCCTTGTACCTCCATGCAATGCTCTGCAGCCTATCACTATTATATATTTCTCACTCCTATGTGTGATCTATTCTGAAAACTGCCTTGTACCTCCATACAATGCTCTGCAGCCTATCACTGGTATATATTTCTGACTCCTATGTGTGATCTATTCTGAAAACTGCCTTGTACCTCCATGCAATGCTCTGCAGCCTATCACTGGTATATATTTCTCACTCCTCTACGTTGTTTAATGCATGATACTTTAAGGTCATCACACTTACTTTAACAGTTCATGATCCATGTAGAGCTGCCAGTCTGTTTTTCTTTCTGCAGTTTTATGGTCTCCTGTTGTCTTAAGCTAGTTGATTGATTGCTAACGAGTTAACCCTCCATCACATACAATATCGGTTCTAACGAGTTCACATACAATGTGACTGTCAGGCGCAGGCTAGAAAAATACCTATAATATCTAATGTTTGCAATTTCAGTGCTCTAAAAGTGATCAGTGACCTTCATAGGGATGTAGTAAAAGAGACTACACATAATCAGGTGCAAAAAAACCCCATTTACTTAACATAAAACTAATAACTCTGAAATACAAACATTTCAAAACTCCCGCCAAATAGTCCCCAGTTCGACTCTTTCAAAAACCTCTACAAAGAAAATTTATGGAAACAAACTTAATTTTAAGGTACCTTAAGTACTATTAAACACATATTCAATCAGAATTAGATCCTGAAGTTTCCCCAGAAAAATTACACTTGCAGAGCAAAGAGCTAGAATTACACATCATTTTTGCATGTGTCAGGCAGATTGCATTATGACATTTGTTACATTCATAATTAGAAAGCCTTCTGATTCCGCTTTCCGTGGTGCAGGTGGTGCATCTCCTTCTTTTGGGAGGTGGTGCAGGTGGTGAATTTTCACTATCATCTTCTGGGCGGAATCTTTTGAGCTGAACTTGAAGGCAAGAGGGGATACCAATTGTTTTCATACTTCTCCTGCGTAGCACTAGTTCTGGGGCAATTTTTTCAGATAGAATCGTCTACGGAGTGGTTCAAGCTTGTTTTCAAGGTAAATGACTTGTGAATTTACCTTGAAAGTTGAAAGTTGTTTTTTTTTTATCTTTTCCCATATAATAAGATTCTACATCTTCATCCTCATCACTGTCACCATCTTGCTCTGTTTCAGAATCCACTTCACATACTTCCACCTCATCATGAGAATCAATCTCACTTTCCTCTCCTAAATCCTCATTCAGTGTGGGGTCTGCATCATCTAACAGCATGTTTGTTACTTCCTCAACATCAAGGTTTTTTGATAAATTGTACATTTTCCTCTCCATTTCAGCAGATAATCTGAAGCAAGAGAAGGAATATGTGTTAGGGAACTACTGTATATGCCTGAGCAGCACACTTTCTTTTTTAATCTGCCTTATTTCTATTAAATATCCTCACACTTTGTGTTTTACATTCATAAAACAAGCTAAATAAACAATTGTGATGAATAAAAACATAAAATACCAACCTTATTGAGTGTGACGTGTTCACATACAATGAGCCTGAGAGATTAGCGCAGTTATATCTGTCCTCCTGAAGCTCTGCAATCCAACTGTGGTATGAGGTTTCACAGAGCTGCTAGAGACAGGAGACTACCTGGAGGGAGGGGATTTCCTCACAATTGGTGAGGAAGGAGAAATGAAAGTAAAAGAGATGTGCCTGTCAGGCCTATTGTTTGTGACGGAGGGTTAAATCTGTGTAGATCTAAGCAGATACGTCCCTATATATTGAGACATAGTCAAGGGGCAGCATTTATGCGGGGGCATTTATGCATATAGCATTTATGCATACTTTATCGAAGTGCCATAATTTATCAAAGTGCTGCGGCAGTTAGATATGGCAGTTGAACAGGGCAGGAGACAGGTAAGACATGCAAGACAATTAAACAAACTTGCTTCCAGGTCATCTTTTTGGCAAACAGTATTCACCATTTGTATCTGTGCAATTTATATTCTGGCTGCTACAATCATCCACATTCACCGTTCTCCCACAAATTCGGCACACTTCATCCATATTAACCCCTCACTCCTCTCTTCTCCTATGTACAGCTGTCATGCTCTCTTCACAATGTTATACCACACAGATCCATTCATTCTCACCATACAACACAGGAAACACTCTGACAAATCACTCAAGCATCTGCTCACTCTCTGTATCTTCCTCCTCTTAGTCGCAGGTGATATTTCTCCTAATCCAGGACCCTCCAGTAATAACATTAACTCTTTCCCTGTTACATTCAGAAACCCTGCTAATCTCATTAATATTCCCTGCATATCTTCTGTCTCATTCAACTGTGCCCTTTGGAATGCGCGCTCAGCATGTAATAAACTCTCTTACATCCATGACTTTTTCCTCTCTAATTCCCTCAACCTTCTGGCTCTCACTGAAACCTGGATGCAGCAGTCGGACACCACCGCCGCTGCAGCTCTCTCCTATGGTGGCCTACACTTCTCTCATACTCCCCCGAGTACCCTCACTTATCTTCCCTTCTTTTGAGGCCCACACAGTCAGACTCTACCGGCCCTTCGCCCTGCGAGTGGCGGTTGTCTATCGCCCTCCAGGACCCTCCCGTCAGTTCCTGGATCACTTTGCTGCCTGGCTTCCAAATTTTCTATCCTGCGACATCCCCACAATAATCATGGGAGATTTTAACATCCCAATTGGCGATCCTCTTTCCCCATCTGCCGCTCACCTTTTATCACTAAGCTCCTCCTTCGGCCTTTCACTGCTTGCTAATTCTCCTACACATGAGGACGGGAACACATTGGACCTGATCTTCTCCCGGCTTTGCTCAGTACATGACTTTACTAACTCTCCCCTTCCACTGTCTGACCATAATCTTCTTTCATTCTCTGTGAAGAACTGTGACTCTACTCAAGACCCCCCTACTTTCAACACTTATAGAAATATACGGGCCATTAACACCCAGAAATTTATGAAAAAGTTGCAATCATCATTGGCCCCAATCTCCTCCCTCTCATGTCCCGACTCTGCATTGAAGCATTATAACGAAATAATGCTATGCGCCCTGGATGAAGCTGCACCTCCTACACAAAGAACAATTCGGCATAGACGGCGACAACCCTGGCACACGCCTCAAACACGTCTTCTCCAGCGGTGTTCCAGGTGCACTGAAAGGCTGTGGAGAAAATCTAATCTGCCCAAAGATTTCCTCCATTATAAATTTATGCTGAAAACATATAACTCTGCGCTTCACCTCTCCAATCAAACCTACTTTAACAACCTCATAATCTCACTTTCCAATAATCCTAAGCGACTCTTTGACACGTTTCATTCTCTCCTCAATCAAACAGCACAGGCCCCGATCACCGACCTCAGCGCTGACGATCAGGCCAATTATTTCAAAGAAAAAATTGACCATATCCGTCAGCAAATTTTCTCCCAATCCCCAAACGTTTTGCATGCTCTCCCCTGCCACATTGTATCTTGCTCACTTTCTGATTTTGAACCAGTCATGGAAGATGAAGTGATCAGACTTCTTGCATCTTCTCGCCCTACCACCTGCACCAGTGACCATATTCCCTCACATCTCCTTCAGTCCCTTGCTCCAGCTGTCACCACTCACATAACTAAAATTTTCAACCTCTCCCTCTCATCTGGTATCTTTCCCTCTTCTTTTAAACACGCCAGCATACATCTATTACTTAAAAAACCATCCCTTGACCAGAACTGCACGGCCAACTACAGACCTGTTTCCAATCTTCCCTTTATCTCTAAACTCCTGCAATGCCTGGTCCATTCCCGTCTAATCCGCTATCTCTCAGACAACTCTCTTCTTGACCCTTTACAATCTGGTTTCCACTCTTTACATTCTACTGAAACTGCCCTCACTAAAGTCTCTAATGATCTACTAACAGCTAAATCTAATGGTCACTATTCCCTGCTGATTCTCCTGGATCTCTCTGCAGCATTTGACACTGTTGAAGCTCCTTCTCTCTATGCTCCGCACTGTCGGCCTCAAGGACACTGTTCTCTCCTGGTTCTCCTATCTCTCTGACCGCTCCTTCTCTGTGTCTTTCGCCTGCTCCTCCTCCTCTCTCCTTCCCCTTACTGTAGGGGTTCCTCAAGGATCAGTCCTAGGCCCCCTTCTTTTCTCCTTATACACTGCTCCCATTGGACAAACAATCAGCAGATGCTGATGACACCCAATTATACACCTCTGCTCCGGACATCACCCCTGCATTACTGCAAAAGACCAATGATTGTCTTTCTGCTGTGTCTAACATTATGTCCTCCCTCTATCTAAAACTGAATCTGTCAAAAACTGAACTACTCGTATTTCCTCCCTCCACTAACCTACCTGTGCCCGATATTGCCATTTCCGTTTGTGGCTCAACCATTACTCCCCAGCAACAAGCCCGCTGTCTTGGGGTAATTTTTGACTCAGATCTTTCCTTCACTCCTCACATCAAATCACTCGCTCGTTCATGTCATCTACACCTCAAAAACATCTCAAGAATCAGGACTTTTCTCACCTTTGACTCGGCAAAAACTCTTACTGTCGCTCTTATTCATTCTCGTCTGGACTACTGCAACTCTCTACTTATCGGGCTCCCTCTTACTAAACTCTCCCCTCTCCAATCCGTCCTTAACGCAGCAGCCAGGATCATATTCCTCGCCAACCGCTACACCGATGCCTCTTCCCTGTGCCAGTCATTGCATTGGTTACCCATCCAATATAGAGTTCAATTTAAACTTATTATGCTTACCCACAGAGCGCTCCATGCTTCAGTACCCCCCTACATCTCCTCCCTTGTCTCAGTCTACCACCCTACACGTGCCCTCCGTTCTGCCAGTGACTTAAAACTTAAATCCTCCATAATCCGAACTTCCCTCTCCCGTCTCCAAGATTTCTCGCGTGCTGCGCCAATTCTTTGGAATGCACTACCCAGGACAGTTCAATTAATTCCCAATACCCACAGTTTCAGTCGGACCCGAAAAACCCATTCCTTTAGACTGGCGTATCGCCTCCACACACTATCTGTCCATCCCAGTTGTCCGTCCCAGTTTTCCCTTATATTAAAATCTTCTTCAATTTCAGGTTCATACCAACCATGCACATAATAGCCTCGGTCAGGACTGCACACATACTGGCAGGCGACCAGTCCATGTATTATTTATCCTAAATAGTATATCAAGGCTGCATTATACAATATATGTACATTCTGCCTTTTGTGTCTCCCCCATTTCCTCATAGACTGTAAGCTTGCGAGCGGGGCCCTCGCTCCATTCGATATGAGTTATGTTTATTCTGTATTGTTGTATAAGTCCCCCCTAAAATTTGTAAAGTGCTGCGGAATATGTTGGCGCTATAAAAAATAAAAATTATTATTATTATTATTATTACCTGATTATATGTGCAGTAGCGTATGATAGGCTGCTGAGGTATTACAGGAATTAGACTTTCTCATTCATAGGCAGTAGTTAATACTGGGGTAATCCGCATGGATCCCTACAGATGTTTGGAGATTGTGTTCGGTCAATATAGTATAGACCTATTTCCAGGATGATTAGGGCTGGATAGATGGTGCGGACCTGAATTGTTTCAGGCAGACCCTTGTAGCAGCGTCATACTATTATGGTTGCTGTGGGAGAGAAGGAGACACATAAGGGAAGTTTCCAATGTCATATGCCGCAGTTAGAGTATATTATGCGGTCATCAGTGTTGGCACAGCCTATGAAGAAAGTCTTACCTTCAACAGGTGCACTGTCCGTACGTAGCTTTTATGTGCTTACAATACCTTAGTGCAGCGTGAATAGAGTGCGGCTGCTTCTATGAAGATGCCGTCAATGCGTGGCTATAGAGGTGATTAACCTCTGTGATGTCCAAGAGTCCTGAGGAAAGGCGATTTCTGGCTCGTGGTGTTGGTGAGCAGAGTCCCGGCCGGTGACTCGTGCTTCAGTGGTATGCTGCTCGTTGGCGCGCTTGCTTGTGGTAAGGCAGGCTGAACGTGCAGGACCTGACGTGATGTCACGGTCGCGTGACTATCACGTGATGAAGCAGCTAAGGACAGCTGAGAGGACCAAAATTCCAACGCGTTTCGGAAACAGTTGCGGTTTCCTTCTTCAGAGATGGTCCTAGGTGATGTCTCTGCTTCTTATATATGCTAATTCTTAGCGTGGGCGGTCTTTTTAATCATTGAATGCGAATAACTCTATCTCACTGTTAAGTCCTCTCGGTTTTAGTGTGTCCAAATTGAAAATCCATTGACTCTCAATCCGGGACATAAGTTTTATATGGTCGCCCTGTTGCCAGTGTTTTGGCACCGTTAGGATGCCTATTATCTGAGTGCCCTGAACTTTTCCCCCATGTTTTATTAAATAGTGTTTGGAGAGGGGGTGGCCTGTGAATTTATTCCTAATGTTCCTGAGATGTTCATTAATTCTAACATGCATTGGTTGCTTGTTACGTCCAATATATAATTTATGGTATGGGCATCTAAGACCATATATGACTCCCTTAGTAGAACATGTAATAAAATTTGTAATAGGAAATTCGTTGTTATAGTTTTTAATGGTTTTATATTTCTGCATAGGTAGAGTTTTGCATATTGAACATTTTTTGCATGGAAAAAAAACTTTTAATTTATTGAACAAAAAATGTTCATTGTGCTGGGGGGCCTTTTTTGAGAGGTTTTTCACTGCAGGGGCAACCATAATACCCAGATTGTTTGCCTTTTTAAAAATAAATTTTGGTTGTGATGGTATTTGGTCACCTATTGTTTTGTCGTCTTTCAAGATGTTCCAGTATTTCCTAACAATATTTTTGAGGAGATGTGTGTTGGCATTGAACTTAGTAATGATTGGGAGGTATGTTATTGTATTAGCCTGTCCAGAGTTTAGGCTTTTATTAATCAGAAGGTTTTCCCTTGGTATATCGGAGACGGCTTTATGTACGGTTTGCAAAAACTTTTCTTGGTAGCCTTTTTCTAAGAGTTTTTTTGTCAAGGTTTTTGCTTTGTCATCAAAGTCATTTCTTTTAGAGCAGTTTCAGTGTAATCACATAAATTGGCTTCTGGGTATGTTCAGTAGCCAATTTAGGAGATGGCAGCTGTCCAAAGGAATAAAGCTGTTGACATCCGTTGGTTTGGAAAAGGTTCGTGTGTGTGTAATTGACCTTGTTCAATAAAAATATTTATGTCCAAAAAATTGATCTGCTGGGGACTAATATTTGAGGAGAATTCAAGGTAGAATTCATTAATATTGATTTCCTGTAGGAATTCATCCAATGATTTCTGGTCGCCTGACCATATAAAGATTTTGTCGTCTATGAAGCAATGCCAGAGGACCAGGTTTGCGCGCAGCACGACACCAGGGTAGATGGTGGAATCTTCCCATCTACCCACATAGATATTGGCGTAACTGGGCGCAAACCTGGTCCCCATGGCAGTACCCCATTCCTGGGTATAGTATTTCCTTTCGGGTTGGAAATAGTTCTGGGATAGAATGAAGGACATGCATTCTTAAATGAATAAAACTTGTTCTGGGGTTGTTTTGCTAAAATTTTTAAGGAAAAATGTGGCGGCCTCACAACCTTTTTAGTGTTGTATATTAGTATAGAGTGAAGACTTATCCAGTGTACCCAAAATACAATTGTCTTTCCAAGTGATTTTATCTAGAAGTTGTAGATGTTTGCTGTCTTTTATGTATGCTGGTAGGAGGGGGACAAGGTTTTGAAGGTGGAGGTCCACAAATCTTGACAAATTTGAGGTGAGACATTGGATACCCAATATAATGAGTCTACCTGGGGAGTTTGTTAAAGATTTATGGATTTTCGGAAGGTAGTAGAACACTGCCATTCTTGGATGAGGTATATAGATGAATTTGAATTCTTGTTTATTGATGAATCCTAAATTGAAACCTTTTGTGGTGAGGTTTTTCATTTCTTTTTGATATGTTGGAGTTGGGTCTTGTAGGACTTGCTTGTAAGTACGGGAGTCGTTCAAAAGTCTCTGGGCTTCCTGTTGGTAGTGGTTGTGGTCTAGTATTACTATTCCCCCTCCTTTGTCAGCTCAGCAGGTCTAATCACAATGTTGTGGTTGGTTTGAAGTTGTCTGATAGCCCTGCGTTCCGATATTGTTAGATTATCCCTGAATCTAGAACATTTTTTATCGCTGATGCTGAGTATATCATTGATGACATTTTTTTGGAAGCTGTGGAAGGCTTCAGAGTATTCATGGAGTGGATGAAAATTAGATTTATTTTTGAGATTGGTATGAATATATGGTGTGGTATGGGAATTGTGGGGGTCTGTTATATTTGGGAGATGTTCTTTTTTGATGAAATATTTTTTAATAGCCAGTTTCCTCATAAATTGCTTGATACTAATGAAGGCTTGAAATTTGTTGAATTTTGAGAAGGGTGCATACTTTAAAACTTTATTAAGAAGAGAGATTTCGTTGGTCTTTAAGCAGTGTTGGTTAAAAATGTTAGGGTTACATTTGGCTATTTCTTGGCATTGTTTTTTCTTCTTTTGGGTGAGTTTCCCCCCCCCCCCCTACAGCCCCTCTTACGGTTTTACTTGGTGCTAATTGAAAAAAATCAGAGTTAGTATTTCTTTTCCGAACTTGTGGACGATGACTGTTCATTTCCTCCTGTGGTGTTTCTGTGGCTGAGGTTCTAGTGATTGTGTTCCTGTACTCAAGTGGGGGAGTTTCATTCGTATGTTCCAGGAGATGATATCTATTCCATGTGAGTATTGGGGTATGTTGTGTATTATTGGCATTACTAGGAGGAGTACTGGTGGATGGGTTTGGTAAACACAAATCTTGGGAGGGTTGGATGATGTGCTGCTGGGGTGTTGGGTGATCCATTTCAGAGGTTGGGTACACCGAAAATCTATCCTCTGATAGTGGAGTGACTGAGGGTGTCGCTTCCACTTGATCGATGGTTTCAAAAATAATGCTTACTCTTCTTTGATGGCGAGGTTCATATTCTGGTATTGAATCCCTGCCAAATTTTCGCAGTTTTTAGCGATAATTTCTTTTTCTTTGTGATAATTTCTGATACTGTTAGATAATTTTATAATTTCTGGATTACTTTGATATGGTTTGATTTCATTGTAAAATTTGGAAATTTCCATTTTTGATTCCATTACATGTTTTTTCCTTTTGTCTATAATAAATTGAACAGCTTTTTTGGAGAATGTTTTGAACATGGCTTCCCATTCAAGGAGGGTGGTTGGATCCCCAATGTCACCTGATAATGGTTTGGAGACTACCAGGCCTGCGGGGATGCCATCAAAGGCCAGGTATCGTTCTAGAGTAGCTATCTCCCAGAGATCATGCATCTCTTTGAGGAGGAGCTGTTCAGCTCTTTTTAGTGATTCTTTTATTTGATTAATATTTTCTGTATTCCGTGGTGGCGTTGTTTGATAGTGGGACGATTGGAAGAACTTTTGGATGTTTTGAATGCGTTCTTTCCGATCCGTCCATAAGTCTCCCATATTGGTATAGTGGGAGGTAGTTCGAAAAATGGTGTGAGTAGTTTTTTTTGAAAAAAGGGGGGATAGGATATAAGAAATGACACAAATATAAGATACGTCACAAATATAAGATAAAAGATCTGTCCCAGAAAAGCTGCCTCTGTATGTGGTAAAGTAAGATAAACAGGGGGATATAAAACAGTGGCGCTAAAGGGATCTTGCCAACAGGACTGCTGCGAATTCAGAGGCAATGCCACAGTTTGCCCAAAGAGTAGGGTAAATGGATATAATATATTGAATTCGCGCTGAACTGTTGCGTAAATGAGCTAAAAATTGAATAATTGAGATAAATGATTAAAAAATACTTTATTGATATAAAATCATACAACTAAAATTGATAAAATATTTGTTTAGGACGAGGATAGAGGAATACGTTGTCCTCCGGTGTTGAGTATTCTCGACTTGATGGATTTAGGTCCTATTGCTAGAGGTAGTGTTGTAGATTTGGAGCTGATGATGGTTGATGGTGGGCCCTAAATGGAGGGAATACATTTTTAGATATAAGGATAGTGAATATATCCTGATAGAAGGCCTAAGTAGGAACGTATACATTACTTACCCGTATGGGGTAGTGGGAAGATGGTCTCCGTAATGATGCCTGTTGTTGTAAGGCTGTGCAGATTAAAGTGCAGAAGTGCTGAATGCTAGAATATGAAGGGTACAACTGTTATTTAATAAGGTGTAGGAGTATATCCTTAGCGATGTGCCTATTGGCATGGTAATAATAATACAGTTAGGTCCATATATATTTGGACAGAGACAACATTTTTCTAATTTTGGTTTTAGACATTACCACAATGAATTTTAAACAAAACAATTCAGATGCAGTTGAAGTTCCGACTTTCAGCTTTCATTTGAGGGTATCCACATTAAAATTGAATGAAGGGTTTAGGAGTTTCAGCTCCTTAACATGTGCCACCCTGTTTTTAAAGGGACCAAAAGTAATTGGACAAATTAAATAATTGTAAATAAAATGTTCATTTCTAGTACTTGGTTGAAAACCCTTTGTTGGCAATGACTGCCCGAAGTCTTGAACTCATGGACATCACCAGACGCTGTGTTTCCTCCTTTTTGATACTCTGCCAGGCCTTCACTGCGGTGGTTTTCCATTGCTGTTTGTTTGTGGGCCTTTCTGTCTGAAGTTTAGTCTTTAACAAGTGAAATGCATGCTCAATTGGGTTGAGATCAGGTGACTGACTTGGCCATTCAAGAATATTCCACTTCTTTGCTTTAATAAACTCCTGGGTTGCTTTGGCTTTATGTTTTGGGTCAATGTCCATCTGTAGTATGAAACGACGACCAATCAGTTTGGCTGCATTTGACTGGATATGAGCACACATTATGGCTCTGAATACATCAGAATTCATTCGGCTGCTTCTGTCCTGTGTCACATCATCAATAAACACTAGTGACCCAGTGCCACTGGCAGCCATGCATGCCCAAGCCATCACACTGCCTCCGCCGTGTTTTACAGATGATATGGTATGCTTTCGATCACGAGCTGTACCACGCCTTCGCCATACTTTTCTCTTTCCATCATTCTGGTAGAGGTTGATCTTGGTTTCATCTGTCCAAAGAATGTTCTTCCAGAACTGTGCTGGCTTTTTTAGATGTTTTTTAGCAAAGTCCAGTCTAGCCTTTTTATTCTTGATGCTTATGAGTGGCTTGCACCGTGCAGTGAACCCTCTGTATTTACTTTCATGCAGTCTTGTCTTTATGGTAGATTTGGATATTGATACGCCTACCTCCTGGAGAGTGTTGTTCACTGGGTTGGTTGTTGTGAAGGGGTTTCTCTTCACCATGGAGATTATTCTGCGATCATCCACCACTGTTGTCTTCCATGGGCGCCCAGGTCTTTTTGCATTGATGAGTTCACGAGTGCTTTCTTTCTTTCTCAGGATGTACCAAATTGTAGATTTTGCCACTCCTAATATTGTAGCAATTTCTCGGATGGGGTTTTTCTGTTTTTGCAGCTTAAGGATGGCTTGTTTCACCTGTATGGAGAGCTCCTTTGACCGCATGTTTACTTCACAGCAAAACCTTCCAAATGCAAGCACCACACCTCAAATCAACTCCAGGCCTTTTATCTGCTTAATTGAGAATGACATAACGAAGGGATTGCCCACACCTGTCCATGAAATAGCCTTGGAGTCAATTGTCCAATTACTTTTGGTCCCTTTAAAAACAGGGTGGCACATGTAAAGGAGCTGAAACTCCTAAACCCTTCATCCAATTTTAATGTGGATACCCTCAAATGAAAGCTGAAAGTCTGAACTTCAACTGCATCTGAATTGTTTTGTTTAAAATTCATTGTGGTAATGTCTAGAACCAAAATTAGAAAAATGTTGTCTCTGTCCAAATATATATGGACCTAACTGTACCTGATTATATGTGCAGTAGCGTATGATAGGCTGCTGAGGTATTACAGGAATTAGGCTTTCTCATTCATAGGCAGTAGTTAATACTGGGGTAATCCGCATGGATTCCTACAGATGTTTGGAGATTGTGTTCGGTCAATATAGTATAGACCTATTTCCAGGATGATTAGGGCTGGATAGATGGTGCGGACCTGAATTGTTTCAGGCAGACCCTTGTAGCAGTGTCATACTATTATGGCTGCTGTGGGAGAGAAGGAGACACATAAGGGAAGTTTCCAATGTCAGATGCCGCAGTTAGAGTATATTGTGCGGTCATCAGTGTTGGCACAGCCTATGAAGAAAGTCTTACCTTCAACAGGTGCACTGTCCGTACGTAGCTTTTATGTGCTTACAATACCTTAGTGCAGCGTGAATGGAGTGCGGCTGCTTCTATGAAGATGCCGTCAATGCGTGGCTATAGAGGTGATTAACCTCTGTGATGTCCAAGAGTCCTGAGGAAAGGCGATTTCTGGCTAGTGGTGTTGGTGAGCAGAGTCCCGGCAGGTGACTCGTGCTTCAGTGGTATGCTGCTCGTTGGCGCGCTTGCTTGTGGTAAGGCAGGCTGAACGTGCAGGACCTGACGTGATGTCACGGTCGCGTGACTATCACGTGATGAAGCAGCTAAGGATAGCTGAGAGGACCAAAATTCCAACGCGTTTCGGAAACAGTTGCGGTTTCCTTCTTCAGGGATGGTCCTAGGTGATGTCTCTGCTTCTTATATATGCTAATTCTTAGCGTGGGCTGTCTTTTTAATCATTGAATGCGAATAACTCTATCTCACTGGTAAGTCCTCTCGGTTTTAGTGTGTCCAAATTGAAAATCCATTGACTCTCAATCCGGGACATAAGTTTTATATGGTCGCCCTGTCGCCAATGTTTTGGCACCGTTTGGATGCCTATTATCTGAGTGCCCTGAATTTTCCCCCATGTTTTATTAAAAAGTGTTTGGAGAGGGGGTGGCCTGTGAATTTATTCCTAATATTCCTGAGATGTTCATTAATTCTAACATGCATTGGTCGCTTGGTATGTCCAATATATAATTTATGGCATGGGCATCTAAGACCATATATGACTCCCTTAGTAGAACATGTAATAAAATTTGTAATAGGAAATTTGTTGTTATAGTTTTTAATGGTTTTATATTTCTCCATAGGTAGAGTTTTGCATATTGAACATTTTTTGCATGGAAAAAAAACTTTTAATTTATTGAACGAAAAATGTTCATTGTGCTGGGGGGCCTTTTTTGAGAGGTTTTTCACTGAAGGGGCAGCCTTAATACCTGGATTGTTTGTTTGCCTTTTTAAAAATAAATTTTGGTTGTGGTGGTATTTGGTCACCTATTGTTTTGTCGTCTTTCAAGATGTTCCAATATTTCCTAACAATATTTTTGAGGAGATGTGTGTTGGCATTGAACTTGGTAATGATTGGGAGGTCTGTTATTGTATTAGCCTGTCCAGAGTTTAGGCTTTTATTAATCAGAAGGTTTTCCCTTGGTATAACGGAAACGGCTTTATGTACGGTTTGCAAAAACTTTTCTTGGTAGCCTTTTTCTAAGAGTTTTTTTGTCAAGGTTTTTGCTTCGTCTTTGAAGTCATTTCTTTTAGAGCAGTTCCGGTGTAATCGCATAAATGTATGGCCTTCTCATCCCCCAATCCTGGTATGTGTGGCCCCACTTATCCCCCAATCCTGGTATGTGTGGGCCACCTCATCCCCCAATCCTGCCATGTGTGTCCCAATCACTTTACACATATAAAAAATAAACACTTATACTTACCTTCCTTCCTCACCTCTTCTCCAGCGCTGCTGTGTCCTGTCTGCCAGCAGCTCATGTCGGCATCTGAGCAGTGCGCTCTCTAAGACGCAGAGGTGAGCTGCTGCTGCCAGCATATTCTCTCTTCTCCACGCCGGGACTATGGTCGTGGAGAAGCGTGAATATGCATTCTGTTTAGTAGCAGGCACTGACAGCAGGAGCCGCTGCTCAGCGCTCCTCCGTGCCAGCCACTAAACAGAATGAATATTCCCTCTTCTCCATGCCCTTAGAAGGAATGTCCCTTTAGCAGCGGGCACACGTGGTAGCTGCAGCAGCGGCTACTGCGTGTGCCCGCTCCTCCGCCGCAAATTCCTTTACCCCAAATACTCCCTTTTTCTCCTCGTTCCCCTGCTGCTTCGGGGCCCTCCCGGCTCACGAACCTCATAGCAATGGCGTGGCCTGCCGCCATTGGTCGTACGCCACTCAGGGAAATGACCGTGTGGGGGAATTGCGGGGAAATCATACCATGTGGGGGACTGTGAGGGCATTACACTGTGTGAGGGATTGTAGGAACATTATACAGAGTGAAGAATCTGTGAGCTCATGATACTGTGGGGAATTTTGGAGGCAACATAAAGTGTGAAGGGAATGTGGGTGTCATAATGTCTATCTGGAAGTTTGTGGGCACCATACTGTGTGAGAGGGAAGGTCCTGCTGAAGGAACATACTGTGTGGTGGGCATTATGTGGGTATCTTACCGTGTATGTGGTGGGCTCTGTGGGGACATGATACAGTATGTAAGGGGCACCTTTGGGACCATGAAAAAGATTTGTAAATTGAGTTCACTAGGAGGAATATTTCTGTGTAGGCACACATAAACGACTGACCAAGGTTAGGGAAGTGGCTTAGTGTAAAATAAAACTGTGGATTGCTACATAGTTTGTGTCACTCTTTCCTAACTTTCAAAGTTGGGAAGTATGCCTCTGTGCCTCCATACCTAATAATGCCCCTTTTGTGCCTCTTTATTATAAGAATGCCCCATTTAATTTGGCAGTACCACAGAGCTCAGTGATTGGCTGCAGCGCAGTTGACATGAAGATGCAGCTGATTAAAAATGCCTGGAGCAGCAAAAAGCAGTGCTGGACCCCGGGTGAGTAAAAGTTCAGTTTGATTGTTTGTTTGTTTCCTCATGACCATCGTTGGAGTACGGCTGTTTAACCCACTGGATGTAATTGTTAGAACCCTCCTGTTTGTTTGTTTTTCCATCTTGTGTTTTGCGGTCATGTGACCATTTGCCTTTATATTCCAGCTCCGCCCTTTTGGCTGTGCTGGACTTCAGTGTTTTACTGCTTCTCTAGCCAGGTGCTTCTGTGCCTATCTCTGTCAGTTCGCTTGGTCCTTTTTGTCAGTTTGTATTTTTGTGTTCTGCAACAACTTCTCTGTTTAGGAGGTGTCCCATTTTTGTCCCAGTCCTTAGTTCTTTTAGGGACCCCTTCCCTTATGCTATAGGTTTCCGTTCAGACTAGCCGAGGACTAAGGCGGGTCTGTTCGCTAGGAACAGGCAGCCCGCTTCATCGTCGGGATTCAGCTTAGTTTTACCGTAGGGACAGCTTTCCCCTATCTTTCTTTAGTTCATGTTGCAGATCATAACAGTAAGTCCGGCCCAAAAAACTAAAAGGAAAGAAATCCGGGGATCAGTATGGTTTCCGCCCAAGGTTTGGCTCAACGCTTGCAGGGATTGTCTCTTCATGTGTCCGAGCTCCAGCAACACGTGAGTAGCTGTCCTGGAGTGCATTTTGTGAAACCCAAGGTAGAACTGCCTGATGTTTTTTATGGTAAACAGCAAGATTTTTATTCCTTTAAAAATGCTTGTTTGTTATATTTTCCTTTGAGACAAAGGTCTTCTGGGAATGAATCATGGCGCATTGGTTTTATTATGTCACTTTTGCGCAAGGAACCACAGAGATAGGCCTTTTCTCTCCAACCTGATAATCCGTGTTTGAGGACGGTAGAAGAGTTTTTTTCTGCTATGGGGCTATTATATGACGATCCTGATCGAATCTCATCTGCTGAGACAGAACTCAGGCGTTTTAATCAGGGGTCAAGTGATGTTGAAAATTATTGCACACCCTTCAGAAGGTGGTCCTCAGAAGTTAAATGGAATGATCCAGCGCTAAAATGTTTATTTCTTCCTGCATTCCCTGCACCTGAGACTCTGCAGGATGCCATGCAATTAGCTGTAAGTGTGGACAGGAGACTGAGGTTCAGGGCGAATGATCTAAAAACTTCTGTAATGTCAGGTCCTAGTCCCCAGGGGGTCTACTCTGACGGCGGAGAACCGATGGAGGTTAGGGCAATGTCACTCCACTCTCAGGAAAGAGACCGGAGGATTGCCATGGGATTGTGTCTTTATTGTGGTAAAGCTGACCATTTGATTAAGAACTGTGAGTTTCGTTTAAGTAAAGAAAAAAAAAAAGGTCAGTTACGCCCGTATTGCTTGTTTACGCTCTGCAGGAGTATTTCTTTCAGGGAGTACTGTGGCGCCCTGCTGTGCACTGGTGCCACAGAACCCAGAAGGGTGCATGGATGGACTTCTCCACAAGAGGCCCTCACACATTCACACACCTCCACCCTACCACCTCAGACCAGCAGAGGGAGCACGTTAGGGATATATACTGGAGGGTGGAGTTAAGCAGTACAGTTGGTAGTTGAGTTGTCAGTTGGAGTGCAGTCTCTGAGGAGAGAGCGTGCTGACACTCAGAGAGCAGTGAAGAGCAGCACGCTGCTGCGGTGCTTAGGCGAGCCGAGGCCTACAGCACGAAGTGAAGCCTAGTGAGGGCCCTGAGTGTGGCCAAAGGCAAGAGGAGAAGGAAGAAGTAGCAAGCGGGCAGAAGAGCATACCAGGCTCACCCCGAGTTATATACCGGACACCGAGTCCGCGCCTACGGGGTCCCTTTATGCCCAGTGGGGAACATTGGAACCCCTGGAGGACTACAGGTCCCAGGTCTACCAAACGCTGACTGCAGTATCAGGGCTAGGAGTCACAGAGACCCCAGCGTCCAGGGAGAGTGATCTCCAAGAGAAGGCCCTACCACCAGGTCAGCAGGTGCAAGAGAGAGACAGTAACCAAGCTAGGCCTAGCTCCAGGCAGGTCAGAAGCTTAGAGAGTAAAGCCACGGATCAGGAGGCCCTATACCCGCTCACTGGGTAGAGTCCAAAAGTGCACCCTTCAGTCGGAGTACCCTGGACCATGCCTGCATCATCACCAGTACTGAAGCTTACCCCCGTGTGAGTGTCCGTCTTTCCTCCGGGACCGTCCTGCCATCTCTCACTAGCATCAACCATTTACACCCCTACACTGCCTTGGAGCTAGCTCTACCTGTGGAGAGCCACACCATCCCTGCTGCTGTAAACCAGCTCCAGAGGACTGCTCTGCGGCGGCGGCTCCCTTTAGCCGCATTCCACAGGTGGCGTCACGAACTTACTATAAATCCTCTATAATATATTCCCCTTTTTAATTGACCGCCCTGGGCCACGGACCGGGCCAGCCACCGTGATATCCCCCAACCGGCATCCAAGGGCCTGGCTGCCGAGTACCCCAAGGCCCTGGGGGTGCGTCATCTTTCTGGCGTCATGAACAGGATTGCGTGCCCGCTGCCACCGGGTACTGTGCACCTTTTTTGAACTGAGCTGTGTGTTAAACTGCGGTGAAGATCGCCGCCATTATCGCGCTGCAGCACGGGAAGAAGAGGGGCGTAACCGCGGGAACCTGAGAGGCGTAACTGCTAAAGCGCGCGAAGCCCAGGACACGCCCCACGCCTCGACGTCAAACCGGGAAGCGTCAGGTCCTGGAAGGAGTCCAGTGGATGCTCTGACATCAGACGCGAGCGACGCAAGGTCCTGGAAGAAGACCGTCGCCTGCAGAGCTGCGGCCTACCTGATAAGAAGTGAATAAGGTAGGCTATGGTTTACTAGGGGGCGCAACCATGGCCGGTGACCAGCAAACCGCCGGAGCACCGGTTAACGCTCCTGATGCCCAACCTGCTCCCGGCGCTGCACAGGCCGGAGCAGCCGCTCTACCAGCAGGGGTCATGACCCCGTTTATACCCATGGCCCTGCCGTATATCCCTGGAGCGAAATGGCTTCCCTAGTATAATGGCAAACCAGACACCCTGTCTGGATTCAAGAGAAAAATATGCGGTGTACTGGACATATATTCTATGACTGGCAAACAGAGGGCCGCTGTTGTACTTGGACAATTGACTGGTGCCGCAGAACGGGAAGTTGAAACCTGGCCAGACGCAGACCAGGAATCAGTATCCATCATCTTTAAGAGACTGCAAACTGTGTTTGAAAACCGCACTGAGACAGATCTCTGGATGAGGTTCTACTACTGTGTCCAGAAACCTGAGGACAGTGTCCGGGACTACACCTGGCGCTTACAGGAAGCCCTGCGGGCCCTGAAACAGGTTAGTCCAGCCAGCATACAAAATGAAAATAAAATGCTGACAGAACAGTTCATCCGGGGGTTGAGGTCCTAGGAGGAGAGCAGAACTGTACGGTGGTGGGCCTTAGATCATCCAGATGCCACCTTTGACACCCTGAAGGACATGGCTATTAAGGGTCTGCAGCCCCTGCAAAAAACAGATACTCCTATCCATGGTTACCAGGGTGGGGCCACCCCAGTGCCCACAGCGTCCACCATTCCATCGTTGACCGCTGAAGCCAAGGTGCAAGCAGCGCCCCCTAGTGAGCTGTACAGCCTGCGCTCTGAAGTGCGTCAGTTAAGCAAAGCTCTAACCACTGTCATGAGTGCCCTGCAGCTAAGGACGGAGTCCGAGATAGAAGGAAGGATCCTGCTAGCCGACAGCCCTGAGGATGTCCCCTGGATGAGGAGAAGAAGGAGAGCAACGTCACCCCGTGGGAGGACCAGCGACCAACGCCGCCCTCCAAAGGAACTCATCTGCTACTGTTGCCACAAGGCGGGCCATGCTGCCCGGACCTGTCCATTGTGATTCCCCCGATGAGTGAAATGCTGATTTGGTGTAGAGCAGCAATAGGTCTCAGAGGACAGAGCTACCAGGCGGTAGTAGAGCCCATTAGCTCAGAACATAGACCTACACTCTTAACTGCCAGAGGGGTGGTAGATGTACGCAATGGGAGGGTACCCGTACGTCTTCTAAATTGTGGAGAGGATGAAGTTAATTTACCAAGATACACCACTGTTGCCAGATTGTATACTGTAAATGATGATGCCATCCACACAGTGAAAGGGTGGAGGATAACGACTCAGAAACCCAGGTGGGGGATTGGTGTCAACAGCTCCATGTTGGGACTGACACCACTCCTGTCCATCAAAAACAAGGTGTATACAGGGTGGTCCAGGAATACGAACAAGTATTCAGCAAACACCCACTTGATTTTGGGAGGATTAAAGGGGTACAACACCATATACCCAGAGGTGACCATCCACCCATCAAAGAACGTTACAGGCCCATACCACCAGCACACTACCAGAAAGCGAAGGAAATGTTGCATGACATGAAGAAGGCAGGGGTAATAAGAGATAGCTGTAGTCCCTGGGCAGCTCCCCTGGTCCTAGTCAGGAAAAAAGATGGAAGCATGAAGATGTGTGTAGATTACAGACAGGTAAATCGCAAAATGCACAAAGATGCATACCCTTTGCCCCGTATAGAGGAATCCCTGGCTGCACTAAAGTCTGCAAATTACTTCTCTACCCTTGACCTCACTAGTAGAGATGAGTGGTGTTCGACTCGAACTATTCGCCAATCTCAAATTCGAGCTGTTTTGGGCGGTGTTCGAGCCGTTTGATTAACCCGAACGATTTGCAAAAAATTTGGCTGTTCGAGGTTATGTTCGATAACTGTTCGTGCACCAAAATCGTAACTGGATTTTTTCACAGTAATACTGTTAATCAATGTTAATAGACAGTTTCAGTGTACAGTGGGCGAGGGGAGGGGCAGGGGATGGATCTCTGCAGAAATAATGCCTTTCTCCATTTTTTTCTTCTTTCCTACATTTACAGTGGGGCGGTGCAATCTGTCAGCCTATCAGCAGCGCACACAAGCAGCGAAGTGCTTTTTTTTCACACAAGCAAGGGCATGTGTCATTGGCTGTGTGTGTCACATGTCCTTGCCCTATAAGACCCAGCCATTTTCCCCGTCGCTACCATTTTCTCACTGCTACAGCTGAGTGTTAGACAGCACCGCTGCTGCTGTGGGCGCTATACAGTACAACTGTGTGAATTGCGAGCGAATTTGCAGTTAAATGGAGAGATTGGTTTAGGGAGTAGGGACTAGTTGTAATTGCAGCCCTTTTGAGGGCTAGGTTACAGCAGTTCCTATCACTTTTTGCCAGGCTGGTCTGTGCCAGTGCTGTGCAAGTGTTTTTCACAGCATTTGGCTAAATGTAGCTAAGCCAATCCTTTTGGGCCTGTAGCAGAGTCTGTTAGTCATTGGAGTAGCCCATCTGAACAAAGCTACGCCACCTATGTATTTAATAACAATTTTTTACTGCATCTAGTCCAGTAAATCCTTTTTGGGCATAGTAGCAGTGTCTGGTAGTCAGCGGAGTAGCCTATCTGTGTTGCAAGCTACACCACCTGTGTATCTAATAACAATTTTTTACTGCATCTAGTTCAGTAAATCCTTTTTGGCCCGTAGCAGTGTCTGGTAGTCAGTGGAGTAGCCCATCTGAACAAAGCTACACGACCTGTGTATCTAATAACAATTTTTTACTGCATCTAGCCAAGTAAATCCTTTTGGGCCTGTAGCAGTCTCTGTTACTCATTGTAGTAGCCCATCTGAACCACCAAGCTATACCACCTGTGTATTTCATAACAATTTTTTTACTACATCTAGCCCAGTAAATCCTTTTGGGCCTGTAGCAGTGTCTATTACTGATTGTAGTAGCCCATCTGAACCAAGCTACACCACCTGTGTATTTAATAACAATTTTTTACTGCATCTAGCCCAGTAAATCCTTTTGGGCCTGTAGCAGTGTCTGTTACTCATTGTAGTAGCCCATCTCAACCAAGCTACACCACCTGTGTATTTAATAACAATTTTTTACTGCATCTAGCACAGTAAATCTTTTGGGCCTGTAGCAGTCTCTGTTACTCATTGTAGTAGCCCATCTGAACCAAGCTACACCACCTGTGTATTTAATAACAATTTTTTACTTCATCTAGCCCAGTAAATCCTTTTGGGCCTGTAGCAGTGTCTGTTACTCATTGTAGTAGCCCATCTAAACCAAGCTACACCACCTGTGTATTTAATAACAATTTTTTACTGCATATAGCCCAGTAAATCCTTTTGGGCCTGTAGCAGTGTCTGTTACTCATTGTAGTAGCCCATCTGAACGAAGCTACACAACCTGTGTATCTAATAACAATTTTTTACTGCATATAGCCCAGTAAATCCTTTTGGACATAGTAGCAGTGTCTCGTAGTCAGCGGAGTAGCCCACCTGTGAAGCAAGCTACACCGCCTGTGTATCTAATAAAATTGTTTTACTGCATCTAACCCAGCCAATACTTTTGGGCTAGTACCACAGTTTGGCCACTCAGCTTTGCTCGGTTTCCATCCATCGTTTTTTGTGCAAACACCTACAGAGTTGCCAATTAGTTAACCACCAAAATGAGTGGCAAAATGCCTGCTGCTGGTGGAAAGGGGAACAGGCGTGTTGGAAAGGAAAAAAAGGTTGTGTCCGTGGGTTAAGTGTTAAAGCAATAGTAACATCTGCAGAAGAAAGACCATCTTCCAGCCAAACTAAGATGTCTACTTCTTTTCGTGGACAATGTGATACGATCCCTTTCTTACGGACATGCCCATCGCTACAAATTACAGATGAGGCACAAAAACAGCAGGTTCTTCATTGGATATCAAGTGCTCCTTCAAGTGGGCTCTCCTCCACCTCAACTTCAACATCACAAATACTCCAGTCCTCAGAGGTGTGACCCCTATCGCACTTGCTTCCTCACAGCTCCCAAGTCTACAGCTGCCCATCTGAGTATGGGGTAACACTGATGGTTGAGTCTGCAGAGCTGTTTACTCATACTATAGCCTGGGAATCAGAGGTCTGCTCCAGAGCTTCTGTGAATCCAGACGAGGAAATGATCTGCACTGATGCCCAGAATGTTTATGAGCCAGATCCAGGCCCAGATGAAGAAGGTACTGAGCATAATGCAGACCCTTGTTCCCAAACTGTAACTCCTGTTGATGGAGACAATGATGAAGACGATGATGAGACTCAGATATCTGATTGGAGCGACAACTTGACTTTTCGGTCAGGGCAGGAAGAGGTTGGCTCTGAGGACGACGGGTGTGAGAACATACAGGGTGATGATGACGAGGTTGGAGATACCACTTACTGTCAACCCACAGTCAGCCAGTCGATGAGGTCAGCAGAGGAGGTGGAGGAGGATGCTATTGAAGACGAGGTTAGGTTGCGCCTTCCTGGACAGAGACGGAGTACTGGAAGCACGTCAACAACTACATCCTCAACCACAACTCTGCCTCTGACCACAAGTCGTGGTGGCTCTTCAGGTCGCATGGGCTCTAAGCCTTGCATAGCCTGGGCATTTTTTCAGATCGATAAGGATGACCCAATTCATGTTATCTGTAACATTTGTCACCAAAAGCTAAGTAGAGGCCAAAAAATCCATAGTTTGAGTACTTCATGCATGAACCGTCACATGGATATGAAGCATAAGTTGCAGTGGGAAGCTCTCTGTGCTACAATGCGGCCTAGCGGGCCGGGCCAACCACCGTCTGCCCCATCTTGTGCATCCGCGGCCTCTTCATCCTCTGTGACTGGGGAGACAGCAGTCACACATGTTTTTGGACGCAGACCTGCCACCTCTTTACCCGCAACAGCCAGTGTGATTGGCAGGTCAACATTTCATTTGGAAGTGGAAACACCAGCTGATGTTGAGCGCTCTCCGACATCGAGAGCACCACCTTTGGATCAAGCCAACCTAACATGTCCGCCTGCATCTTCCTCACAGACCGACAGTTTGCCGGGGACACCCTACTCAACCCCGTCTAAGCACAGCAGCCAGCCCTCGGTCCCTCAGATGTGGACAAGTAAAAGACCATTTCCTCCTAGCCATGACAAAGCTAAGAGGTTGAATTTCACCATCTGCAAGCTGTTGGCTACAGAAATGCTGCCTTTCCCCCTGGTGGACACAGAGGATTTTCTGGACATTATGTCCGTCGCAGTGCCCCAGTACCAGATGCCCAGTCGTTACTACTTCTCAAAGAAAGGTGTGCCTGCGCTACACCAGCATGTCGCACACAACATCACCGCTTCTTTGAGAAACTCTGTGTGTGTCACCACAGACACTTGGACGAGTAGGCATGGACAGGGGCGTTACATGTCACTGACTGGGCACTGGTTAACTATGGTGACAGCAGGACAAGGGGCTGCTGTCCAAGTCTTGCCGTCCCCACGAGTTGTGCGTCAATCCTCTTTTTCTAGAAGTTCCTCCACTGCTTCTGCCTCCTCAACCTTCTCTTGGTCCTCCACCTGCACCCAAAGTCTGTCTGGTAATGCTACCCGCATTCTAACTGCGCAGAAGGAATCCTGCACACCTCCTTACTATGCTGGCAGCAGGGCTCAACGGCATCAGGCGGTGTTTACTTTGAAATGTCAGGGAAATGTGAGTCACACAGCTGAGGAGTTGTGGTCAGCTCTGGAGACCGAATTTCATGAATGGTTGGCTCCACTGGAGCTGCAGGGAGGGAAGGCCATGTGCGACAATGCTGCAAACCTGGGTGCGGCCCTTCGCCGGGGCAATGTCACACACATGCCTTGTATGGCTCACGTGTTGAACCTGGTTGTCCAGCAATTTTTAGCCCACTATCCCGGACTAGATGGCCTTCCACCGTTCGCATCCCACAGCTCAATGACTTACATCTCTACAGAAGTCGTTGGGCCTACCAGTTCACCGGCTGAAATGCGACGTGCCGACACGGTGGAATTCAACTCTGCACATGTTGCAGCGACTGTGGAAGCACCGCCGAGCCCTGGTGCAATACGTTCTGATGTATAGCCTAGGCCAACGAGATCCAGAGGTGGGGCAAATCATGCTGCAGGAGTGGTCTCAGATCAGGGACCTATGCACCCTTCAGCACAGTTTTGAAATGGCGACAAAGATGTTTAGTGCTGACGATGCCATTATCAGCATGACTATTCCGGTGATTTACATGTTGGAGCACACGTTAAACAGAATTCGGAGTCAGGTGGTGGGACAAGAGGAGGGGGGAGGAAGTAGAGGAGGAGTCGTATGCGGAAGGGATAACATCTCCAAGGTCCAGACGGTCGGCAGCACCAAAGCTGCAGGCGTGGGAGGGTGGGGGAGAGGGATTAACGAGGGCGCATGGTAGCAGCCAAACTGTTAAGGAAGGTGCAGGAGCTGAGGAAGAAGGGGATGACGAACTGGCAATGGGCATGGAAGACTCATCAGATGAGGGTGACCTTGATCACATTTCTGTTGTGCGAGGTTGGGGGGAGAGGGCAGAGGAAGGAAGCATGATTCTTACCTCGCCACCAACACAACAAGGACTTGGTCCTCTTGGATGCGCAAGACACATGAGTGCCTTCTTGCTCCACTACCTGCAACATGACCCTCGGATTGTCAGAATTCGAAGTAATCCCGACTACTGGGTTGCCACACTCTTAGATCCCCGGTACAAAAGTAAATTTGCCGAAATAATTCCTGCCATAGAAAGGGATTCACGCATGCAGGAGTATCAGCAGAAGCTGTTACAAAATCTTACATCTGCTTTTCCACAAAACACCAGTGGTGCACATAGTGAATCTCGCAGTTCTAACTTGCCAACCGTGTGACTGTCAAGTCTTCATCACTCAAACCGTAACAGTAACACCGTATCTGCTTGTAACAGCAATTTTGTGGAAACGTTTCACCAATTTTTTAGACCATCCTTTGCAAGGATGACACAGGAGACAAGAAGTCTGACACATAGTCAACGCCTAGAGAGGATGGTACAGGAATATCTCCAAGTGAACATCGAAGCCATGACTGTGTCACTGGACCCTTGCTCATTTTGGGCTTCCAATCTGGAAAAACCACTCACGCCTTGGAGATCTTGTCATGCCCCACAGCCAGCGTTCTCTCTGAACGTGTGTTCAGCACTGCTGGTGGTGTGCTGACAGATAAGCGCACGCGGCTGTCCACTGACAATGTAGACAGACTCACGTTCATAAAGATGAACAAATCCTGGATCCGCAAGGACTTTTCTACCCCTGTGTCATCCTGGGGAGAATAAAAGCTTGTGGATTTGGGAAAATCACCTCACCAACCATTTTTTTTTTTTAATACTGTAACACATGTGTTGCCTTCACCTGTATCGGGCAGTTAGTGGCTATTAATATTGCTACCCCTCCCTTTTTGTTGTTATTATGGGCCGAATATACTGTGGGGTATTGTTGGGAAGCAAAATTGAACGTGCTCTTATTGTCAAAGTGGGTCTCCTGCAGGAAGACTATATCCGCCCTCAGGGATCTAATCTCCTGAAGCACGAGACGTCTCTTTCTAGGGGAGTTAACACCCCTTACATTAAATGAAATTATACGTGCCATGTTTATGTCTTGTTGTATGGAATGTGCCTTTTAATGTGCCTCTACTCACGGAAAGCTTCCGAAGACCTTCTCCATCTGGAAACCTTTGTGCTGGGGAGTCTCTGAAATCCCCCATCCTCTGACGAAGAAACCTTAGCCCGCATAGGAAAGGAAGGGAGGGGAGACACATGAGGGAAGTGGGGAGACACTGACGAGAAAACAAAATATGCATTAAACACACTGAAACTACACCAAATTCTACGTTCAATTGACTTGTTCCCAGGATATCTCCTGGAGAAAAAGGGGGACCCTCCTGTAGCACAAAATGAGCCCACAGAATAGGCAAATTTAAAGAGAAACCCCCTGGAACTATCCAGGTATTCGCTAATAAACTATAGATGAAAAAAGGGAATACCCCTTTAATTAATTCGGGAGGGTGCCCTGAAAGATTCTTTAACTACCAACTAGGGATGGGAGTTTTCGTCTCCCAAATGGGAGCCCACTAAATGTAGAGAGGATGGAAAACTGAACTAGAGTACAACACCTCTCAGTGGCTCCCCAGGCACTTATTATATATAATGAATGAATAAAACATGTCCAGCAATTAAGTGATGGATTGTGCCACCACTATCACATCTTGTTTAGCACCGGCCTGTGCTAGGCTCCCCGCCTCCCAAGGCATACAAAAGAGAGGGGGAACAAAGAAACTATAGAAACCCCTAAGCTAGGGGGGTAGTGATCAACGGGGGGAATTTTGGAGAGATGACTCCACGTCTCCCTGCTCCCCTCCTCTCTTCCTTCCCTGTCGCTCCTTCCAGGACCACAAAGGTGGGGGAGCTTCCTGGGGGTTAGGAGCCTCCCAGTCCTGAATCTTTGGGCACGACAATCCCAGGGAGTCACAAAAAATCGGCAGGTCCTCCAGGACTCTCAAGGTTGACGTTGTTCCATTGCAGCTCACGTGCAGGGCAAAGGGGAAACCCCATCTGTATGAAATCCGCTGGTCTGTCAAGATCTTTAGTAGCGGTTTAAGGATTCTTCTTTTCTGAAGTGTTACTCTTGAGAGGTCCGGGAACAGCTGCAGATCGCTGCCTTTATACGTTATAGATTTTTGTGTTCTGGCTTTGTACATTATCTTCTCTTTGGTTTCAAAATCATGCAAGCAACAGATGTTGTCCCTCGGGAGTGCAGAGGAGCCCTTTGGTTGAAGGGCCCTGTGAGCTCTGTCCATCTTTATATTGGACGTAGGGGGTTCCCCTAGGACAGAGTTGAAAATCGCTTGGAGAATTGCTTTGGTATTTTCCTGCCTCTCAGATTCTGTTCGCCCCCGGACTCGTATGTTACAACGTCTGGCCCTGTTGTCTAGATCCTCCATGTGGGACTGCAGCTCTTTCACCATCTTATTTTGTTTGGCTATGACATGCTGTAAGTCCTTCATGTAAACTCTAGTGGCATCATGATCCTCCTCCAGAGTATTCAAGCGCCCTGCCAGGCTTTGTAGATCTTGCCTGACGCATGATATTTCAGACCTGCAGGCTTCTTTCACTTCAGCTATTAGGGTTTTAAAACCTTCTCTGCAAGGAATCTGGGACAGAAATTTCTTCCAAGCATACTGGGAATCCGGGGGTGTTTGGCACCACCCCTCCTCCTCTGACTGACAAGGCTAGGAGTCATGTTCCAGTGCACTGCAGGGAGGGTATTGTGGCTGCAAGGGCCCCCCCCCTCTCCTGCCCCCCTCAACTCCTGCTCTCTGTGAGGTTCATCAGTCTCCAATCCTCCAGTGCCAGGCGAAACATGTATACTCTCACCATGAGAAGTCCCCTCATTGTCAGTGCAGATGCTTATAAAGCTGCTTCCTTGTACTTTTCTCTGTTGGCAATTAGCTTTCAGGGAGGGGAGGGAGGCTGTTACTCTGGAGCTGCTAGATTTCTCCTTCCTGTCAGCGTTCTGCTGGGGGGGAAGGGGGGCTGCTGCAGTGAGGCAATGGCTGTGGCTCCGTTCTCCTGAGCCTCCCTGCTTATCTTCCCTTACTGTGAGTACAGAGCTGGGAGCCTGCTTCACCCCCTCCCTTCTGGTGAGAGCCCTCAAGCCTCCTACCATGTCGTCTGCTACTTCTCCTCCATCCTCCTGGGCCAGCATGATCTCTCCTCTGGAGCAAGATGGCACCTGCCCTCCTGTCTCAGCCGACCCTCTGATTAGAAAGGTATCCAGTCCAGGGCTGTCTCTGGGGGAGCCTAGCTTCCACCCCCGGGGGCAGGGGTCCTTGTTCTTCTGGGACCCATCGTTTTTTGGTTATTGGCCGGTGCTGTGAGTTAGAAACCTGCTGGATTGCTCGGTGCCTGGAGGAGCTCCACACTCCTGCTTCTGCTCAGGTCTGCATCCAGGACACGCCCCCCTCACCAACCATTTTAAGCAACTCTGGGGCAATTGATGCCACTTAAGTGGTGTCTGTGCCACAATTTTTGGAAAAAATGGAGACTCTTTTTGGAGTCCCCTTGCTGTGTTTTACATGACGTTGACATCATCAATTCCAGGTGGGTCGGGTCGGTCCCCCCCCCTTTTAACCGTAAGAAACTACATACACTAAGGCTTGGGGTAACACAGATGGTTGAGTCTGAAGAGCTGTTTACTCATACTACAGTATAGCCTGGGAATCAGAGAGGTCTGCTCCAAAGCTTCAGTGTCTGCTAGTCAGCGGAGTAGCCCAGCTGTTAAGCATGCTACACCATCTGTGGTTTGGACACTTAATTTTTTCAAAGGAAACGCTTCGGGCCCCTGGGACACTCAGTGAAGAGCATCGGGGAGGCGCCCCAAGGCAAAGGGACTGGGACTGGCGGTAGCACGCCTAGCGGCGGACCACCAAGCTCGATCCTTATAAAAGCTTTTTAACTGCAGCAGCTTTAGTGGACGCTACAGGAGCTGAAATTACCGCGGCTGCTGGCACCAGACTTGCCCTCCAATAGATCCTTGTAAAAGGATTTAAAGTGTACTCATTCAAATTACAGAGCTTAGACCTGCCTCCACCGCAGGGGGTCTCGACCCACCAGTGGACAGGCACCAGTATTGGGAGAGGGGGGCTGGCCGTCAGGGTCCACTGCGGCTCTGGCACAAACCCGGCGACACGGAGGTCGCACAGGCAGGAACGGCTTGGCCGTGTCGGCTTCGCACTCCAGCGTAGTCCCTCTGCCCGCTCGCGCCCATAACCTAAAAGGGATGCACAAGCGACTTTTCTTCCCAGGACTGTTCCCCGCCCAGCAGGAGGAACGTGGGGGAGCTCAGGTCGGCCTTCCACCATACTCCCTTACCTCCCTCACCCTCTTTCCTTCTTCCATTCTCCATCTAACCCTTCGGCTCTGTGGTGTCCGCTCTCCCTCCAGCTCTCTCCTTCTCATAGGTGGACTACCACGTGTATTCACACTGTGGCGAATCTTTTGGGCCCAAGCATAAGAAGTCGTCGAGCTAATGGATAATATATGCCCACTTAGAAACGTCCATGACGACCCATTCGAGGAAGCAACTAAATGCCTCAAATAGTGAGCAGGATCTGGACCACCCCATGGGCAAACAGCGATCTATATAATATGCTCTTTTCCAGAAGCAGCCCAATAGGCAGACACTATTCAGAGGCACAGGTAGGAAGTAACCGGAACGCCCCCTCAATGTCTGTTTTGGCCATTAGGGTGCCCCTTCCCAACTTCTTGACCCGCCTGATTGCCTTGTCAAAGGAGGTACAGTATACACTACTGTACTTGGTTCTGCGTCGATGTTGTTGTTTACTGACCTGCCCCTTGGATATGACAAATTGTGGATTAGTCCGAATGTATTGGGTTCCATTTTTGGCACGACCCCCAACGGGGATACAACTACATCTTGTAAGGAAAGTGTTCTGAATGGAACCGCCATTCTACCTAAACATATTTCTTTTTTTAGTTTTCTTGTCGCGACGTCTGGGTGTTGGTAGGCTGATTTTAGATTTTTACTCCAGCCTTTCTTGATTTTAGAAGGGCATGACATGCCTATATCTGTGTCTCTGCCTCCTTTTACTCCTCCACCTCTTTTCCTTTCACATGACTATATGTACTTGTCACTTTTCCATGTGTTAGTTGTGTCTTCTGAGCAGTTTGTCAGCTTTTGGACACCTTTGAAGGTGTTTTCTATGTGTTTTTATGTGTTTTTGTTTGCCTGCCATTGGTTTTAATGGTGTTCGACGGTGTTCGACGAACAGTTCGACGAACATACCGGTGTTCGACGAACCAAACCCGAACACTACGGGGGTGGCTCAACTCTACTCACTAGTGGGTACTGGCAAGTAGCTGTTGCTGAGGAGGACCGGGAGAAGACCGCCTTCACTTCCCCGATGGGACTCTGCGAGTTCAACAGTATGCCGTTTGGACTCTGCAACACCCCAGGAACGTTCCAGAGATTGATGGAGTGCTGTTTGGGACACCGTAACTACGAGACCATGCTGCTATACCTGGATGACGTGATAGTGTACTCCAAGACGTATGAGGACCATTTGAAGCACGTGGCGGAGGTATGTGAGTCGTTGTTCCGGTATGGGATGAAATTGAAGCCTTCCAAGTGCCATCTGCTCAAACAGAAGGTTCAGTACCTGGGGCACATGGTCAGTCCAGAAGGAGTAGCACCAGACCTGGAGAAGGTCACTGCCATCCAGAAATGGCCCGAACCAAAGAATCTCAAGGAGGTACGTTAGTTCCTGGGACTGGTCGGGTATTACCGGAGATTTGTAAAGGACTACACCAAGAAAGCAGCGCCTTTGCAAGATCTCCTGGTAGGACAATCCGGGAGAGGCAGAAATCCCCCGTTCCAGTGAGGTAAGGAGCAAGTTGAAACCTTTGCAGTGATGAAAGAGATCCTGACCGGCGAAGAGATCCTGGCCTTCCCTGACTACAGCCAACCATTCCTGCTGTACACTGATGCCAGCAACGAGGGATTAGGAGCTGTGTTGAGTCAGAAGCTTCAGAATGGCAGAGAGAAGGTGATCGCCTATGCCAGTAGGAAGCTTCGCCCGACCGAGAGAAACCTAGAGAACTATAGCTCCTTCAAGTTGGAGCTCCTGGCCTTGGTCTGGGCCATCGCTGAGCGGTTCAAGCACTACCTGGCCCCAAGTAAGTTCACGGCCTATACTGACCACAATCCCTTGACACACCTAGAAGCAGCCAAGTTGGGAGCCATGGAACAGCGTTGGATGGCCCGGCTGTCAAACTATCAGTTCACCATCAAGTACCGGGCAGGTCACAAGAATGCCAACGCCAATGCCCTGTCCAGGATGCCTCACCAGTCAGACACTGAAGAAGAAGTGGATGACCTGGAGGAGATTGAGCTACTTGCCTTCCATCGAAATGGGATGGTCCACGAGCAACGCACCTCCAGGAGGTATCTCGGTAAGACATTAAACCCTCTGCCTCACCACAGCTGGAAGGAGACCCAGGACAGCGACCCGGTTGTCAGCCGTATTAAAGAACTGATAACCCAGGAAGGTTCCTCCCTGGAGAAGGACGCTCCTCCGCAAGCCAAGCAACTGTGGAATGAGAGAAGCCGGCTGTTCGGCTATAGAGAGAAGCTGTGCCGAAGATACAGTACAGACCAAAACTTTGGACACACCTTCTCATTTAAAGATTTTTCTGTATTTTCATGACTATGAAAATTGTACATTCACACTGAAGGCATCAAAACTATGAATTAACACATGTGGAATTATATACTTAACAAAAAAGTGTGAAACAACTGAAAATATGTTTTATATTCTAGGTTCTTCAAAGTAGCCACCTTTTGCTTTGATGACTGCTTTGCACACTCCAGGGCCTACGTTGAGGGTTTTCAGGTGGGTCCCTCATGTTCCTCATGTTCTTTCACCGGTGAGATGGACACCATTTACTTGAAAAACTCTGAAATTGTTATATATATATTTATTGTATTATTATGTTTTTATACCTGTAACTTTCAAGAAAAGTGCGTCCCATAAAGGGAAGAAATGTTATTGGTTAACCTCTTTTGAGAAAATTGCTTCAGTCCAGGAGTGCTGAGTTTTACTAGGGGGGAATGTGGCGCCCTGCTGCGCACTGGTGCCACAGAACCCAGAAGGGTGCATGGATGGACTTCTCCACAAGAGGCCCTCACACATTCACACACCTCCACCCTACCACCTCAGACCAGCAGAGGGAGCCCGTTAGGGATATATATACTGGAGGGTGGAGTTAAGCAGTTCAGTTGGTAGTTGAGTTGTCAGTTGGAGTGCAGTCTGTGAGGAGAGAGCATGCTGACACTCAGAGAGCAGCAAAGAGCAGCACCCTGCTGCGGTGCTTGGGCGAGCCGAGGCCTACAGCATGAAGTGAAGCCTAGTGAGGGCCCTGAGTGTGGCCAAAGGCGAGAGGAGAAGGAAGAAGTAGCAAGGGGGCAGAGAAGCATACCAGGCTCACCCCGAGTTATATACCGGACACCGGGTCCGCGCCTACGGGGTCCCTTTATACCCAGTGGGGAACACCGGAACCCCTGGAGGACTACAGGTCCCAGGTCTACCAAACGCTGACTACAGTACCAGGACTAGGAGTCACAGAGTCCCCAGCATCCAGGGAGAGTGATCTCCAAGAGAAGGCCCTACCACCAGGTCAGCAGGTGCAAGAGAGAGACAGTAACCAAGCTAGGCCTAGCTCTAGGCAGGTAAGGAATTAGAAAATGAACTCTCTGCAGGATGACTGGATCTTCTCCTGATGAACCAACCACTAACGGGGAAATGCGTTGAGAAGGACTGGGGGCAACCCAATACCTTTGAAAAGATAAGTTCAATTTCTATTTCCTTACATATTATGTTGCTATTATGGTATGGCAAATGTGGCAGTGATATCTGCCTGCCACTTTAAATTAACTCTGGTTCCACCAGCGTAGGAAACCACAGGGTTGCTACATCTTAAGTAGGATGTATGAACAGTGTCTGAGCTTATCTTGTGGGCTGCACCCCTGATAGGTTGCTTTGTGTTATCTATGGTCTGAGGGATAAGATTAGTAGGACCTATTAGTATCAGATGTCTTTCAACCAACTGTATTTTTTTCCTGATGTTTTTTTTAAATAAGTGATTTATGCATTCAAGGTTTTTTCTTTATGTTTAGAACTCACACTAACATATTGTATATCCAGTGGCAAAATATCCTATTTATCGCCACTGGTGGGGGTGTGGGGGAAGGAACCGCATAGGGTCATTATACATATAATTACCTGCACTAAGTCACTTTTTTATGGGCACTTTTTTCATGTTGTATGTGTCATGTTATGATTATTAAAGATTATCTTTTATGAATAAGGGTTATTTTTGCGTTAGATGTTACCTTGGTTAAAACTGCACAATCCTTTACTGGACTGGTCTACTAATGTGATTAAGTCTTGGGGTCCAAAGTGCTATGATAAATGTTGTAATGGTCGCATTGTGGCTGTGGAAAAAGGGGAATTACCTGTACCTATTCAGGATTTTTGGAGGTTTTTTTCAGAGGAGGAGTCGCAAGTTTTACCTCCTCATAGGGACTATAATTGCGCCATTGAGTTTGTCCCGGGTGCTACTCTTCCCAAAAGTCGCTTGTTTAATCTGACTATCCCTGAATGAAAGGCCTTGGAGGAGTACATAAAGACCAGCCTAGCTGCTGGTCACATTAGACCTTCTAAGTCGCCTGTGGCTGTTGGATTTTTCTTTGTTAAAAAAAAAGACGGGGGTTTACGTCCATGTCTGGATTTTCGTGAAATTAATAAGATTACCGCACGTAATTCCTACCCATTGCCGCTAATTCCTGACTTGTTTAACCAGTTGGTGGGGGCCAAGTGGTTCTCTAAAATTGATCTCTGGGGGGCATACAATTTGTTACGAGTGAAGGAGGGTGATGAATGGAAAACTGCTTTTAACAATCCGATAGGTCATTTTGAGAATCTGATGATGCCTTTTGGTCTTACCAATGCACCTGCATGTTTTCAGAACCTTATTAATGACATCCTGAGACCTTTGATTGGTAACAATGTGGTTGTGTATTTGGATGACATTTTGATTTACTCACCAGATCTAGAGTCCCATTGGCAGAGTGTACGTGAAGTTTTGCAGTTATTGAGTGATAATTCACTCTTTGCTAAGCTGGGGAAATGTGAGTTTGCTGTGCAGAGAATTCGTTTTTTGGGCTACATTGTCTCCAGCGAGGGTTTTGAGATGGACCCGGTGAAGGTTCTGGCTGTGCAGGAATGGCCTAGGCCTATTTGTTTGAAATCTATACAGAGATTTTTGGGTTTCGCCAATTATTACAGGAAATTCATTAAGAATTTTTCTATAATTGTTAAGCCTCTGACCGATCTCACCAGGAAAGGTGCAAATACGGTCCAGTGGACTACTGAGGCCATTGAAGCATTTGAGTATCTCAAGGAGAGGTTCGGTTCTGCCCCTATCCTTATGCAGCCTGATGAGACCAAGCCTTTTTTGTTCGAGGTCGATGCTTCATCGGTGGGGGTCGGAGCAGTTTTGTCTCAGGAGAACAGGGATGGAGTACATCCTTGTGCTTTTTTCTCGAAAATTTTTTCGGAAATCGAACTGAATTATGATGTTGGAAATCGGGAGTTGCTGGCTATTAAACTCGCGTTTGAACATTGGCGTCACTTTTTGGAAGGTGCTAGATTTCCTATTAAGGTTTTCACAGATCATAAGAATTTGATCTATCTGGATGCTGCCAAGCGCTTGAATGCCCGTCAAGCTAGGTGGGCACTTTTTTTTTGTCGGTTTCATTTTTCTGTTATTTATATCCCTGGTACTAAGAATGTTAAAGCCGATGCTTTATCTCGCAGCTTTTCTCCTATGGTTGGTGCCGAGGAGGAGGAGAGTAGAGATGAGCGGTGTTCGACTCGAACTGTTCGCCAATCTCAAATTCGAGCTGTTTTGGCGGTGTTCGAGCCGTTCGGCGAACACGAACGATTTGAAAAAATTCGGCTGTTCGAGGTTATGTTCGATAACTGTTCGTGCACCAAAATCATAACTGGATTTTTTCTCAGTAATGCTGAAAATTAATGTTAATACGCAGTTTGAGTGTATAGCGGGGCGGGGCAGGGGATGGATCTCTGCAGAAATAATGAAGATCTCCATTTTTTTTTCTCTTTCCCGCATTTACAGTGTGGAGGTGCAATCTGTCAGCCTATCAGCAGCGCACATATGGAGCGAACTGCTTTTTTTCACACAAGCAAGGGCATGTGTCATTGGCAGTGTATGTCACATGTCCTTGCCCTATAAGACCCAGCCATTTTCCCCGTCGCCACCATTTTCTCACTGCTGCAGCTGCGTGTTAGACGGCATCGCTGTTGCTGTGTGCGCTATACTTTGTTAATTTCAAGCCAATTTTCGCACAAATCTACAGATTGCTTGGGAATAGGGAATAGTTGTGATTGCAGTCCTTTTAAGGACTAGGTTACATAATTTCCTACGACTTTTATCAGACAGGTCTGTGCTCTTAAATAGATAGGTTGGGAGTAAAGACTAATTGCAATTGCAGTCCTTTTCAGGGCTAGGTTACATCAGTTCCTATCACTTTTATCAGGCAGGTCTGTGCTCTTAAATAGATAGGTTGGGAGTAAAGACTAATTGTAATTGCAGTCCTTTTCGGGGCTAGGTTACATCAGTTCCTATCATTTTTTGCCAGGCTGGTCTGTGCCAGTGCTGTGCAAGTTTTTTTCACAGCATTTGGCTAAATCTAGCAAAGCAAATCCTTTTTGTCCTCTTGCAGTGTGTGTTAGTCAGTGGAGAAGCCTATCTGTGTTGCAAGCTACACCACCTGTATATAGAATACAATTTTTTTTACTGCACCTAGTGAAGCAAAAGCTTTTGGGCATAGCATCATTCTATTAGTCCATCTATACTAACCTCCATCAGGTTGCAAATTCAATATAATTTTTTTCTGCATCTAGCTCTGAAAAAATATTTCGGTTTCTAGCAGTGTGTGGGACTTGTTCTATTAGTCCATCTATACTAACCTCCATCTGGTTGCAAATTCAATATAATTTTTTTCTGCATCTAGCTCTGAAATACTATCTCGGCTTCTAGCAGTGTGTGGGACTTGTTCTATTAGTCCATCTATACTAACCTCCATCAGGTTGCAAATTCAATATAATTTTTTTCTGCATCTAGCTCTGAAAAACGATTTCGGCTTCTAGCAGTGTGTGGGACTTGTTCTATTAGTCCATCTATACTAACCTCCATCAGGTTGCAAATTCAATATAATTTTTTTCTGCATCTAGCTCTGAAAAACTATTTTGGCTTCTAGCAGTGTGTGGGACTTGTTCTATTAGTCCATCTATACTAACCTCCATCAGGTTGCAAATTCAATATAATTTTTTTCTGCATCTAGCTCTGAAAAACTATTTCGGCTTGTAGCAGTGTGTGGGACTTGTTCTTAGTCCATCTATACTAACCTCCATCAGGTTGCAAATTCAATATAATTTTTTTCTGCATCTAGCTCTGAAAAACTATTTTGGCTTGTAGCAGTGTGTGTGACTTGTTCTATTAGTCCATCTATACTAACCTCCATCAGGTTGCAAATTCAATATAATTTTTTTTGCATCTAGCTCTGAAAAACTATTTCAGCTTGTAGTAGTGTGTGGGACTTGTTCTATTAGTCCATCTATACTAACCTCCATCAGGTTGCAAATTCAATATAATTTTTTTCTGCATCTAGCTCTGAAAAACTATTTCGGCTTGTAGCAATGTGTGGGACTTGTTCTATTAGTCCATCTATACTAACCTCCATTAGGTTGCAAATTCAATATAATTTTTTTCTGCATCTAGCTCTGAAAAACTATTTAGACTTCTAGCAGTGTGTGGGACTTGTTCTATTAGTCCATCTATACTAACCTCCATCAGGTTGCAAATTCAATATAATTTTTTTCTGCATCTAGCTCTGAAAAACTATTTCGTCTTGTAGCAGTGTGTGGGACTTGTTCTATTAGTCCATCTATACTAACCTCCATCAGGTTGCAAATTCAATATAATTATTTTCTGCATCTAGCTCTGAAAAAATATTTCGGCTTGTAGCAGTGTGTGGGACTTGTTCTATTAGTCCATCTATACTAAACTCCATCAGGCTGCAAATTCAATATAATTTTTTTCTGCATCTAGCTCTGAAAAACTATTTCGGCTTCTAGCAGTGTGTGGGACTTGTTCTATTAGTCCATCTATACTAACCTCCATCAAGTTGCAAATTCAATATAATTTTTTTCTGCATCTACCTCTGAAAAACTATTTCGGCTTGTAGCAGTGTGTGGGACTTGTTCTATTAGTCCATCTATACTAACCTCCATCAGGTTGCAAATGCAATATAATTTTTTTCTGCATCTAGCTCTGAAAAACTATTTCGGCTTGTAGCAATGTGTGGGACTTGTTCTATTAGTCCATCTATACTAACCTCCATTAGGTTGCAAATTCAATATAATTTTTTTCTGCATCTAGCTCTGAAAAACTATTTAGACTTCTAGCAGTGTGTGGGACTTGTTCTATTAGTCCATCTATACTAACCTCCATCAGGTTGCAAATTCAATATAATTTTTTTCTGCATCTAGCTCTGAAAAACTATTTCGTCTTGTAGCAGTGTGTGGGACTTGTTCTATTAGTCCATCTATACTAACCTCCATCAGGTTGCAAATTCAATATAATTATTTTCTGCATCTAGCTCTGAAAAAATATTTCGGCTTGTAGCAGTGTGTGGGACTTGTTCTATTAGTCCATCTATACTAAACTCCATCAGGTTGCAAATTCAATATAATTTTTTTCTGCATCTAGCTCTGAAAAACTATTTCGGCTTCTAGCAGTGTGTGGGACTTGTTCTATTAGTCCATCTATACTAACCTCCATCAAGTTGCAAATTCAATATAATTTTTTTCTGCATCTACCTCTGAAAAACTATTTCGGCTTGTAGCAGTGTGTGGGACTTGTTCTATTAGTCCATCTATACTAACCTCCATCAGGTTGCAAATTCAATATAATTTTTTTCTGCATCTAGCTCTGAAAAACTATTTCAGCTTGTAGCAGTGTGTGGGACTTGTTCTATTAGTCCATCTATACTAACCTCCAGCAGGTTGCAAATTCAAAATAATTTTTATCTGCATCTAACCCAGCCAATACTTTTGGGCTAATACCACAGTTTGGCCACTCAGCTCTGCTCGGTTCCCATCCATTGTTTTTTGTGCAAACAACTCCTGAGTTATGAATTAGTTAACCACCAAAATGAGTGGAAAAAGGCCTGCTGCTGGTGGAAAGGGGAATAGGCGTGTTGGGAAGGGAAAAAAAGGTTGTGTCCGTGGGGTGTTAAAGCAACAGTAACATCTGCAGAAGAAAGACCATCTTCCAGCCAAACTAAGATGTCTACGTCTTTTAGCGGACAATGTGATAAGATCCCTTTCTTACGGCCACGCCAATCGCTACAAATTCCAGATGAGGCACTAAAACAGCAGGTGCTTCAACGGATATCAAGTGCTCCTTTAAGTGGGCTCTCCTCCACCTCAACTTCAACATCACAAATACTCCAGTTCTCAGAGGTGTCACCCCAATCGCACGTGCTTCCTCACAGCTCCCAAGTCTCAAGCTGCCCATCTGAGTATGGGGTAGAACATATGGTTGAGTCTGCAGAGCTGTTTACTCATGCTATAGCCTGGGAATCAGAGGTCGGCTCCAGAGCTTCTGTGAATCCAGACAAGGAAATGATCTGCACTGATGCCCAGAATCTTTATGAGTCGGATCCAGGACCAGACGCAGGAGGTTCTGACCATAATGTAGACACTCCTTCCCAAACTGTAACTCCTGTTGGTGGAGACAATGAGGAAGATGATGATGAGATTCAAATACCTGATTGGAGCGACAACTTAAATTTTTTGTCAGGGCAGGAAGAGGTTGGCTCTGAGGACGACGGGTGTGATAACATACAGGGTGATAATGACGAGGTTGGAGATCCCACTTACTGTCAACCCACAGTCAGCCAAGAGATGAGGTCAGCAGAGGAGGTGGAGGATGATGCTAGTGACGACGAGGTCAGGTTGCCCCTTCTTGGACAGAGACGTAGTACTGGAAGCACGTCAACAACTGCATCCTCAAACACAACTCTGCCTCTGACCACAAGTCGTGGTGGCTCTTCAGGTCGCATGGGTGCTAAGCCTTGCATAGCCTGGGCATTTTTTCAAATCGATAAAGATGACCCAACTCGTGTTATCTGTAACATTTGTCAGCAAAAGCTAAGTAGAGGGCAAAAAATATATAGTTTGAGTACTTCATGCATGAACCGGCACATGGATATGAAGCATAAGTTGAAGTGGGAAGCTCACTGTGCTACAATGCGGCCTAGCCGGCCGGGCCAACCACCGTCTGCCACATCTTGTGCATCCGCGGCCTCTTCATCCTCTGTGACAGGGGGGACAGCAGTCACACCTGTTTTGGGACGCAGACCTGCCACCTCTTTACCCGTAACAGCCAGCGTGATTGGCAGGTCATCATTTTCTTTGGAGGTGGAAACACCAGCTGGTGTTCAGCGCTGTCCGACATCGATAACACCACCTTTGGATCAAGGCAACCTAACATGTCCGCCTGCATCTTCCTCACAGACCGGCAGTTTGCTGGGGACACCCTTATCAACCCCGTCTAAGCACAACAGCCAGCCCTCGGTCCCTCAGATGTGGACAAGTAAAAGACCATTTCCTCCTAGCCATGAGAAAGCAAAGAGGTTGAATTTCACCATCTGCAAGCTCTTGGCTACAGAAATGCTTCTTTTCCGCCTGGTGGACACAGAGAATTTTCGAGACCTTATGTCCGTCGCAGTGCCCCAGTACCAGATGCCCTGTCGGCACTACTTCTCAAAGAAAGGTGTGCCTGCGCTCCACCAGCATGTCGCACACAACATCACCGCTTCTTTGAGAAACTCTGTGTGTGACAGGGTGCATTTCACCACAGACACTTGGACGAGTAGGCATGGACAGGGGCGTTACATGTCGCTGACTGGGCACTGAGGGACTATGGTGACAGCAGGACAAGGGGCTGCTGTCCAAGTCTTGCCGTCCCCACGAGTTGTGCGTCAATCCTCTTTATCTCAAAGTTCCTCCACTGCTTCTGCCTCCTCAACCTCCTCTCGGTCCTCCTCCTGCACCCAAAGCCTGTCTGGTCATGCCACAAGCTTTCTAACTGCGCAGAAGGGATCCTGCACACCTCCTTACTATGCTGGCAGCAGGGCTCAACGTCATCAGGCGGTTTTTACTTTGAAATGTCTGGTAAATGTGAGTCACACAGCTGAGGAGTTGTGGTCAGCTCTGGAGAACCAATTTCATGAATGGTTGTCTCCACTGGACCTGAAACCAGGGAAGGCCGTGTGCGACAATGCCTCAAACCTGGGTGCGGCCCTTCGCCGGGGCAATGTCACACACGTGCCTTGTATGGCTCACGTGTTGAACCTGGTTGTCCAGCAATTTTTAGCCCACTATCCCGGACTAGATGGCCTTCTGCAGAGGCACGGTCGCTGTGTGCTCACTTCCGCCGTTCGCATCCCGCAGCTCAGCGACTTACATCTCTACAGAAGTCGTTGGGCCTGCCACTTCACCGGCTAAAATGCGATGTGCCTACCCGGTGGAATTCAACTCTGCACATGTTGCAGCGACTGTGGCAGCACCAACAAGCTCTGGTGCAATACGTTGTGACGTATAGACTGGGCCAACGAGATCCAGAGGTGGGGCAAATCACGCTGGAGGAGTGGTCTCAGATCAGGGACCTATGCACCCTTCTGCACAGTTTTGAAATGCCGACGAAGATGTTTAGTGCTGACGATGCCATTATCAGCATGACTATTCCGGTGATTTACATGCTGGAGCACATGTTAAACAGAATGCGGAATCAGGTGGTGGCACAAGAGGAGGTGGAGGAAGTAGAGGAGGAGGAGTTGTATGCGGAAGGGCTAACATCTGCAAGGTCCAGACAGTCGGCAGCACCAAAGCGGCAGGCATGTGAGGGTGGGGGAGATTGTTTTACCAGGGCGCATGGTAGCAGCCAAACTAGTGAGGAAGGTGCAGGAGCCCAGGAAGAAGTGGAGGACAAACTGATGGAAGACTCATCAGATGAGGAAGACCTTGATCACATTTCTGTTGTGCGAGGTTGGGGGGAGAGGGCAGAGGAAGGAAGCATGATTGTTACCTCGCCACCAACACAACAAGGACTTGGTGCTCCTGGATGCGCAAGACACATGAGTGCCTTCTTGCTGCACTACCTGCAACATGACCCTCGAATTGTGAGAATTAGAAATAATCCTGACTACTGGGTTGCCACACTGTTAGATCCCCGGTACAAAAGTAAATTTGCAGAAATTATTCCTGCCATAGAAAGAGATGCATGCATGCAGGAGTATCAGCAGAGACTGTTGCAGAATCTTACATGTGCTTTTCCCCAAAACACTAGTGGTGCACGTAGTGAATCTCACAGTTCCAACTTGCCAACCGTGGGACCGTCGAGTGTTCAGCTCTCAAAACGTAACAGAAACACAGTATCTGCTGGTAACATCAATTTTGCGGAATCATTTCACCACTTTTTTAGCCCATCCTTTGCAAGGCCACAGGAGACAAGAAGTCTGACACATAGTCAACGCCTAGAGACGATGGTACAGGAGTATCTCCAAGTAAACATTGAAGCCATGACTGTGTCACTGGACCTTTGCTCTTTTTGGGCTTCCAATCTGGATAAATGGCCGGCGCTCGCCACTTACGCCTTGGAGATCTTGTCATGCCCTGCAGCCAGCGTTCTGTCTGAAAGTGTGTTCAGCGCTGCTGGTGGTGTGCTGACAGATAAGCGCACGCGGCTCTCTACTGATAATGTAGACAGACTCACGTTCATAAAGATAAACAAATCATGGATCCGAAACGACTTTTCTACCCCTGTGTCATCCTGGGGAGAGTAAAAGCTTGATGATTTGTTAAAATCACCTCACCAACCGTTTTAAACTTTAAAATTACTAATCATGTTTATCTGTATCTTGGCTGGAAAATAATTTGGGCCTTGTAGCAGTGTGCAGTACTGATTCTATTAGGCCATCTATACTAAGCTCCACCAGATTTAAAATTACTAATCATGTTTATCTGTATCTTGGCTGGAAAATAATTTGAGCTTTGTAGCAGTGTGCAGTACTGATTCTATTAGGCCATCTATACTAAGCTCCACCAGCTTTCAAATTAATAATAATTTTTAGCTGCATCTAGCCCGGAAAATAATTTTGGGGCTCCTAGATGCACAAGACACATGAGTGCCTTCTTGCTGCACTACCTGCAACATGACCCTCAGATTGTCAGAATTCAAAGTAATCCTGACTACTGGGTTGCCACACTCTTAGATCCCCCACACTCTTCGATCAACCTTTTTATTTTAATAAAGAACAAAAAAATGGTAATTTTTGAAATTATAAGCATTAGCAGGTTATTAGAAACTGAAATCAAACAGTTTTCAACTCAAAACTTTATTCTAGGTGATTTTACATTTTCACATAGGACCCCTTCTTCGAAAGGAGCTTCTCAACTCTCTCGTCCATTGAATTTGTCAGGTTTTGGATGGTTTCTGCTTCAATTGTTTTGCATGAGGACAGAATACCCTCCCAGAGCTGTTGCTTAGATGTGAACTGCCTCCCGCCATCATAGACACTCCTTTTGATGATGCTCCAGAGGTTCTGAATGGGGTTGAGGTCAGGGGAGCATGGGGGTCACACCATAAGTTTGTCCCCTTTTATGTCCATATCAGCCAGAGATGCAGATGTGTTATGTGCAGCATGAGACGTTGCATTATCATGCATGAAAATGATCTTGCTGCGGAATACACGGTTCTTCTTCTTGAACCATGGCAGGAAGTGCTGTTTGAGAAACTCCACATACATTATGGAGTTCATCTTTACCCCTTCAGGGATCCTAAAGGGGTCGACAATCTCTCTCCCCATGATTCCAGCCCAAAACTTTACTCCACCTCCTCCTTGTTGGCGCTGTAGACGTGTTTGCGTGCGGTGTCCATCAACCAGCCATCCTCCACTCCATCCATCTGGACCATCGAGCGTTGCACGGCACTCATCGGTGAACCAAACAGTTTTGAAGTCAGTCTTCATGTATTGTTTGGCCCACTGGAGCCGTTTCTGCTTGTGTGCAGTGGATAGAGGAGGTCGACAGGATGGCTTACGCACAGCTGCAAACCTCTGAAGGACTCTGCATCTTGTTGTTCGGGGGACGTTGGAGGCACCAGCAGCTTCAAAAACTTGTCTGCTGCTATGACAAGGCATTTTTGCCGCTGCTCTTTTAACCTGACGTAATTGCCTGTAGGAAAGAGTCCTCAATTTTCCCTTATCAGCATGCACACGTGTGTACTGTGAATCAGCTACATACTTCTTGATTGTGCGATGATCAGGATGAAGTGTCTTGGCAATGTTGATTGTAGTCATGCCTTGACCTAAACACTCCACAATTTGCTGCTTCTCAGCAGCCGACACATCCTTTTTCTTTCCTATTTTGGCAGAAAATGTAGGCTGCTTAATAATGTGGGACAGCCTTTTTAAGTAGTCTTGCCTTTCATTGGACACACCTGCCAAACTAATTAGCACAGGTGTCTGCAATTGCTTACAGTGATATAAAGAGCCCTGACACACATCACCATCAATGAGTTTAACTGACAAACAAAAAAATTCTTCCCTTATCACTCCTAAACACTTTTTGCATAATAATTTGGAACACAGTGTACATGTGCTTTTACACAAAACACCAGTGGTTCACGTAGTGAATCTTACAGTTCAAACTTGCCAACCGTGGTCTGTATGGAGTTGTTCAATAAAGGGCCCAAAATTAAGATAACATAGATGGGAGAGGTCTCTATGAATAGGAATTCCTAAGTATTTGATACCCTGTGAGGGCCAGGCAAAGGGAAAGTTGGACTGGATGGTATCCTGTATGGATTTGGGGAGGGAGACATCGAGGGCCTCAGACTTCGCTGCATTGATTTTAAAATTTGACCAATTAACAAAGTGATCTATTTCAGCCATAACAGCAGGGATGGATATATGTGATTGAGTGATATATACTAGGACATCATCAGCAAATGCAGAGCACTTGTACTCGGTGCCTCCCACCTCAATCCACCTAATATTGGGGTTATGGCGAATTGATGAGAGCAGGTGCTCCGTCACTAGGATGTATAAAAGAGGGGACAGAGGACATCCCTGCCTTGTCCCATTGGTGATTATGAAAGGTGATGAAAATGTTCCATTTATCTTCAGCCTAGGTGACGTATTGCGATACAGGGCCGTGATTTTGCCTATAAAAAGGTCCCCTAGACCCCTACCCCAAGCTTTTTAAGGGAATAATATATGGCGTGCCAGGAGACTCTATGGAGTGCTTTCTCAGCATCCAACGAGAGTATCTAATTACAAATTTTTAACTGCATCTAGGCCAGGAAATACTTTGTGCCTAGTAGCAGTGTCTGCTAGTCAGCGGATTATCCCAGCTGTTAAGCAAGCTACACCACCTGTAGTTTGGACACTTAATTTTTTCAAAGGAAATAGTTCGGGTCCCCGGGACACTCAGTGAAGAGCATCGGGGAGGCACCCCAAGGTACATGGGGCTGGGACTGGCGGTAGGACGTCTTGCAGGGGACCGCCAAGCTCGATCCTTGTAAAAGCTTTTTAACTGCAGCAGCTTTAGTGGACGCTACTGGAGCTGGAATTACGCGGCTGCTGGCATGAGACTTGCCCTCCAATAGATCCTTGTAAAAGGATTTAAACTGTATTCATTCAAATTAGAGAGACAATTTAAATGAAAAAGCTTAGACCTGCTTCCACCGCAGGGGGGCTCGCTCGAACCACCAGCGGACAGGCACCAGTATTGGGAGAGGGGGGCTGGCCGTCAGGGTCCACCGCAGCTCTGGCACAAACCCGGCGACACGGAGGTTGCACGGGCAGGAACGGACTGGCCGTGTCGGCTTCGCACTTTTTTGGTTTTAGAAGGGCATGACATGCCTATATCTGTGTCTCCCCCTCCTTTTACTCCTCCACCTCTTTTCTTTTCGCATGACTATATGTACTTGTCACTTTTCCATGTGTTAGTTGTGTCTTCTGAGCAGTTTGTCAGCTTTTGGACACCTTTGAAGGTGTTTTCTATGTGTTTCTATGTGTTTTTGTTTGCCTGCCATTGGTTTTAACGGTGTTCGACGGTGTTCGACGAACAGTTCGACGAACAGTTCGGCGAACATATGGGTGTTCAACGAACCGAACCGAACTCGAACACTACGGGGGTGGCTCAACACTAGAGGAGAGCATTTTACAGAAAAGAGTTGTGGTGGCGGCATTGGACTCCGTTTTGGGGGATGGGATTCTGAAAGCTCAAGATGATGCCCCATCGAACACTCCCCATGGGAGGTTGTTTTGTGCCTAGAACCTTTAGGAGAGATTTGTTTGTGGAGTGTCATGAGTCTCGGTTGGCAGGTCATCCAGGAATTTCTGAGACTAAGAGACTTATCAGTCGCAGTTTTTGGTGGCCTGGATGGCAGAAGGAAGTCATCAAGTGGGTGCGTCAATGTACTGTGTTTGCTGGGTCAAAGGCTTCACATACCCCTGCTGCGGGGTTGCTTTGCCCTCTGGATTTTCCTAGTACACCTTGGACGCATCTCACAATGGATTTTATTACTGATCTTCCTGTGTCCGAGGGTTTCGCTGTTATCTGGGTGGTCGTGGACTGTTTTAGTAAGATGTGTCATTTGGTTCCATTCATTAAGTTGCCCTGCGCCAAGACACTCGCTAAGGCATTTGTTAAGGAGATTGTCAAGCTCCATGGCGTTCCCACAGATATTGTTTCTGATAGAGGACCTCAGTTTGTGGCTCGCTTTTGGCGTGCTTTTTGTGACAGGTTGGGAGTTCATTTGTCATTTTCATCTGGGTATCATCCTGAGTCTAATGGACAGACTGAAAGAAAGAACCAGGATGTTGAACAGGTTTTGCGTTGTTTTGTGGCGGACAATCAAGAGGTGTGGTCTGAGTTTCTGCCTCTCGCAGAATTTGCTCTTAACAATCATACATCCTCCTCTGCTGGGTGTTCTCCTTTTTTTTGTTGTACTGGGAGACATCCGTCTTTTGGTTCGATATCCAAATTGGGGTCGGCGGTGCCGGAGGAGGAGAATTTTTCTGGTGATTTGGAGAGAGTTTGGACTAATGTATGTTGCAACCTTCAAGAGGCTAACAAGAAGTCTAAGAAGTATTTTGACAGAAAACGTAAGGAGGTTTTGTTTACTGTGGGTGACATGGTTTGGTTGTCCTCAAAGAACCTACGGTTGAGGATTCCCTCTAAAAAATTGGGTTCTAAGTTTGTGGGTCCATTTAAAGTGCTTCAGGTGGTTAACCCGTCTGCTGTTAGGTTGGGTGTCCCTACTTCCTGGAAGATTAATCCTGTGTTTCATGTTTCCTTGTTGAAAAAGGCTGATGTATCTGATAGGGATGCCACTGTCACTCCGGTGGTGGAAGACGGCGAATATGAAATTTCTCGTATCTTGAATTCTATATGGCATAGAGGGAGATTGCAGTATCTCGTCGCATGGAAGGGTTTCGGTCCCGAGGATAACTCCTGGGTAAGGGAGGATGGTGTCTCTGCCCCTAGGCTTGTCAGAGCGTTCCACAGGAGGTTTCCGGATAGGCCAGGGCCTGGAGGAAATGGAGGATCCTCATAAAAGAGGGGGTACTGTTAGAACCCTCCTGTTTGTTTGTTTTTCCATCTTGTGTTTTGCGGTCATGTGACCATTTGCCTTTATATTCCAGCTCCGCCCTTTTGGTTGTGCTGGACTTCTCTAGCCAGGTGCTTCTATGCCTATCTCTGTCAGTTCGCTTGGTCTTTCTGGGACCTTTAGTACCTTTTTGTCAGTTTGTATTTTTGTGTTCTGCAACAACTTCTCTGTTTAGGAAGTGTCCTATTTTTGTCCCAATCCTTAGTTCTTTTAGGGACCCCTTCCCTTACGCTATAGGTCTCCGTTCAGACTAGCCGAATCGTAGGGATTCAGCTTAGTTTTGCTGTAGGGACAGCTTTCCCCTCTCTTTCCTTAGTTCGTGTTGCAGATCATAACAGTAATAGAGTCGATAGTGACTGTGTCATTTAGAGGAAATCAAATTATATTTCCTAAAAAAAATGTTCATAGTGTGCAAAAGTAGCAAAGTGTCGCGCCCAGGGGATGGGGAACGACTCGGCACCCGGGCATTTTGCCTGGTTTTGGGGATGTCGCGGTAGTCGGCTCCCAGGCCCGTACCCTGGGGTCGCTCTTAAAAAGGGGGAATGATTATATTTATAGGGGTTTTGTAGTAAGTTCGTGATGCCACCTGTGGGTTGCGGCTAAAGGGAACCGCCGCTGCGGAGCAGTCCTCTAGAGCTGGTGTTACGGCAGCAGGGATGGTGTGGCTCTCCACAGGTAGAGCTAGCTCCAGGGCAACGTAGGGGTAGGGGTAAGATGCTGGTGAGAGACGGCAGGATGGTCCCGGAGAAAAGACGGACACTCACACGAGGGTAAGCTTCAGTACCTTTACAGGTGATGATGTAGGCACGGTCCAGGGTACTCCGGCTGAAGGGTGCACTTTTGGACTCTCCCCAGTGAGCGGATGTAGGGACTCCTGATCCGTTGCCTTCACTTGCTAAGCTTCTGACCTGCCTGGAGCTAGGCCTAGCTTGGTTACTGTCTCTCTCTCTCTTGCACCTGCTGACCTGATGGTAGGTCCTTCTCTTAGAGATCACTCTCCCTGGATGCTGAGGCCTCCGTGACTCCTAGCCCTGGTACTGTAGTCAGCGTTTGGTAGACCTGGGACCTGTAGTCATCCAGGGGTTCCGGTGGTCCCTACTGGGTATAATGAGACCCTGTAGGTGCGGACCCAGTGTCCGGTGTATGATTCGGGGTGAGCCTGGTGTGCTCCTCTGCCCCCTATATGTTTCTCCTTCTCCTCTCGCCTTCGGCCACACTCAGGGCCCTCACTAGGCTTCACCTCATGCTGTAGGCCTTGGCTCGCCTAAGCACCGCAGCAGCGTACTGCTCTTCGCTGCTCTCAGAGCATCAGCACACTCCCTGCTCTGACTCTACTCTCTAACTCCACTGAGGAACTCCCTGAGCAGACTCCCTGAGCAGACTGACTGCCTAACTCCACCCTCCAGTATATATCCCTGACGGGCTCCCTCTGGTGGTCTGAGGTGGTAGGGTGGAGGTGTGTGAATGTGTGAGGACCTCTTGTGGAGACTCCATCCATGCACCCCTCTGTGATCTGTGGCACCAGTGCGCAGCAGGGCGCCACAAAAGCATAAAAGAACTAAACATCTGGTATTACTGTAAGGTCGGGGCTACACGAGTGTGAAAAAAAATAGTGGAAAAAATTTGGATGATTTTTATCGATTTTGCCATCCGTATGGCATCATTCCATATTTATAAAAGATCAGAAATTTGATATAAATGTCAGGTAGTTCATTAACCCTTCAGGTGCTTTTCAGGAATTAATGCAAACTGGCATAACAGGAATGAAAAAGTTTATTTTCACCACCTACATTTTAATAACTTCTGAACAGGCCACTATACGCGGCAGGCTCTAAGGCCGTTATTCGACTGCCATGGCGAACATCAGGACAGCACGATCAAGATCTCAGGGTGCCAATGTAGTTAAAGAGGGAGCCCCCACACTCTGTTAACCATCTAGATGCTGTAGTCACTATTGGCAGCAGCATTTAAGGGGTTAAATGGCCATAATCAGTGCTGACCCTGATCGTGGCTGATGCAGCAAGTTGTTAGCTATAGTGTACAGCTGATAGCTGCAGGATTGTCACCTGTCGGGGGATGCTAATCTCTTATATCGCAGGTCCGTAAAAAGACGTATTGGTGGTCACTATGGGGTTAAAAAAATAGAATTGTTTCTTAATCTGATTTTTTTTGTCACAGTATACACATACACATTATACAGACACATGACCTACACATTATATATACACATATACACATGACCTTTAGATGAACACATGACCTGTACATATATACACTGTATATACACAGGAAAAAATAGAAAAATGCTCCAAAGAACCAAAGGATGAATTAAAACAAGCAAAGTTTATTGTTACATATTAAGAATATGCGGGATACGGGATGAGGTGCCACACACCCCAAAGTAGATAGTCTTAAGTCAAGATACAGGAGGATTAGATGGTATTATGCCGTTTCTCCGCTTAGTGGTAAGTTGTGCTCCATTCTGGAGCCACAAATGGGAAACTCGTAAAAATCCTCTGTTCTTCAGCCGGAATTGTCTCGTTCAGGTCTTCACTGCGCGGTGCTGGGATCTGCTGTCTCATGCTGACATTCATGTTCCTTCTTATAATAACTGGAGATGGCGCTTTCCCTGTTTCTATGTCTGTCCAGTTTAGATTTGAAAATAAGGGGTGTTTTCTGATTTTTCCATTAACCCCTAGCCGGACATAATGGTCTTTGCAGAGTAGTTTGGACATAATGTCCACAGCATCGTGGTCAGTGAGGTTTTCATATGATGGTTCAGAGTAGATGACATTTCTCTCAATTTCTTCAGTGGTGTCTCCTGGAAATGGTGAGTCTTGGAAAATCATGTTGTACAATATGACTCCAAAGGCGAACCAATCTACACCTTCATCATAAGCGTCTCCCATGATCATTTCTGGGGCGCCATACCCAGGTGTTCCACTGAAATCTCTGGCATTAAATCTCTTATCAAACTCATAAAGAGATAGTCCAAAATCAGTAATCTTTATGTGGCCGTCACCAGTCAGCAGGATGTTATCCGGTTTTAAGTCCCGGTGAATGATGTCATTGCTGTGCAGGAATTGTAGGCCACAGACGATTTCTGCTGCTATAAAGGTTACAGGTTCCTTCAGGGGAATGGTACTATATATATAGTCATGCAGGTCCCCTCCACTGGCCAGCTCGGTGACAAAATAGGCATGGTTTTCAGTATGAAATGCGGCATGGCAATGAGTTAAGAATCTGCTGTTGTGGCTAAGCTTCAGGACATGGTGCTCAACAAGGCATTCAGGGAAGGAGATAAGGCTTTCCTTCTTTATGATTTTAAGGGCCACACTTTGTTTCCGTATCTTATCCGTGGCCAGTACAACCTTCCCATAACTCCCTTCTCCAAGTATGCCATGGCAGATAAACTTATCCCTGGTGAGAGGGACAGTGGTCTTTATTTTTTTGCTACTGGGGCCACTAAATTCACCTGAGATGTCATCTTGACTGGTGGCTGGATCTTCATGATGTTTCCTTTTTCTCCCAGTTCTCTTCTCTTCTGCTGCACTTTCATTACCTCTCGTGTTAATGATCCTGGTTGGACCCACAGTCTCTCTTTTCCTCTCTCTTGTACTCAGCTTTTGTAGATTGGTATCAGCTTGATTTGTGATGTTTCCCACAAACTTGTCACATCTGTTTTGTACAGTGTCTAGGAAGGAAATATTCTGGGTTCCCTCATTGTCAGGTAATATTTGACCATCCTGCCCAGATTTCTTGGAGTCCATCTTCCTTATCTTTGGTGGAGGTTCCTGGTTATTTCCAGTGTCTTCTCCATCTGGTGTTTCTTTCCTTTTTCTCTTTCTTTTCCCTTTAAAGTTCATGTTGCATCAGGCAACAACAGGGCAATTATCCAAAAACCGTATGTAAAATTACTAAATGCAATCCACACGTATATTGTAGTCAAAGCCAACTACAACTAAAGCTCAATGGCTGCAGTCAGTTGTTTATGGAACTTTGTGGAATGTGATGTCACTGTGCCGGTGATGTCACACTCACTGTGATGTCAGCAGAGGTATGTGAGTGTTCCATCACTGCTGAACGTGAAAGTCTCGGAAGGGGCGGGGCTTAGTCACCAATAGCAACCAGACTAGTCACACTATTATAAAAGAAGAGTTAATGACTTATAAATGACTACCTGGGCAGATCTGGCATTATGCAGACTGGAAAAGCTGAAATGTGACACATTGTTTCTGTAGGCTAAATATATACAAAAGGAAAATATTAGGAGTGTTATAGAACAACTCTTCATTTTTACATAACACTGGTTCAATTAAATTGATATTAAATAGGTTGCTGTTACAGTAATAAAAATATAAGGCACGAATGTGCTTAAAATAAAAAATGGTGGCATACTCTCCCTACACTGCCCTCGCAAATCAAGCGCAGTCCACTTCGGAGATCGGTGACGACTCCTGAAGTGATGCCTACTTTTTTACGAAGTCAGAGAACCAGTGCAGCTAGTGATTGGCTGCAGCTGTCAGTTAACTAGAAAAGTGAGTCATGCGTTTTTTTCTCTAATGATGTGCTCTTCTAGTGATGATGGGAAGCAGTACGGTATACCACTATTTGTGAATTACTGGTGGACTTGTAACCACTACTGGAATCTAGGAAAATCCTTCCAGCAAAGAGCCAGCTCACGGTGTAGACAAAACGCATGAAGCTTATACCCAGACCCTCCATATGGCCTCCTTGGCTCTTGTGCACTGGCCTTAAAGGTTTTCTTCACCTCAGGAGCTCACCGTTTCCCTGCTGCCCAGCTTCCTTTTGTGCGGAGGTTGTGGCGTTGTTGTCGGACTGTGTGCTCTTCGCTTCTGCAAGCAAAGTCATCCTTGTCTTACAGCATTGGAGGAGCTGGGTGGTCCTGAACCTGTCCTGATCCAGCAATCCAGTGAGCTTCAGAATTGCTCCTTGCCTAGTAGATTAGTTACTCCTCAGCTGTAAGCAATAATACTTAAAAATGACTCCATTCTTGGAGAGGATTTTTAATAACAAGCAAATTGCAAAATTGCTTTTGCTTTTTTCAAGTGCTTTAAAATTGTACCCATTTATGATGAGACAACCCCTTCATAACATAGCTGCTCCTGTGGTAAGAATACACTGCTCTTCTGTTTTATGCTTTTAAATTGAAAAATCAAACAAAATGAGAACAAGAAATATATCAGAGCAGGGAAATCTAAATACAGTGAAGGAAAGAATTATTCCATCCCTTGCTGTTTTTGTAAGTTTGTCCACTGACAAAGACATGAACAGTCTATAATTTTAAGGGTAGGTTAATTTTAACATTGAGAGAATATCCAAAAAAATCAAGAAAATCCCATTGTATGAATTAGATAAATTTATTTGCATTTTGCAGTGAGAAATAAATATTTAATCCCCTACAAACCATTATGAGTTCTGGCTCCTACAGACCAGTTAGATGCTCCTAATCAACTCGTTACCTGCATTAAAGACAGCTGTCTTACATAGTCACCTGTAGAAAAGACTTCTGTCCACAGACTCCATTAATCAGTCAGACTCTAACCTCTACAACATGGGCAAGACCAAAGAGCTTTCTAATGATGTCAGGGACAAGATCATAGACCTGCACGAAGCTGGAATGGGCTACAAAACCATAAGTAAGATGCTGGGTGAGAAGGAGACAAGTGTTGGTGCAATGAGTAAAGAAAATGGAAGAAATAGAAAATGACTGTCAATCGACATTGATCTGGAGCATCATGCAAAATCTCAACTCGTGAGGTATCCTTGATGATGAGGAAGGTGAGAGTTCAATTATGCAAATTTAGATCAAAACTGTTCATTTTTACAAGAGGAAAATTAATGAAATACACTGTATTTTATTATGCAATTTCTCCCAAGAACGGCAACATCTTACATGTGGTCATATACCACTTTTTGGACGCAGAAAGATAGGAGCGCCAATCTTGCTGGAATGGTTTTAAAAAGTGGCCAAGAGATATGAGTATAATGTAAAAATTGCAAACTTCGTTAAAAATATATTAGATTTAAAAAATCATAAAACCAGATTTAGAATGAATCCATAAACTTAGCTCCTGATGCAGCTTCTTGTGCGAAACACAGTAAATGAGTTGGGCATCCTGTGTCCATGTTGTTGGTGGTTTTATGTTAATTATGAAATAATTTTCCAGGCTATCACTATTTTTACTTTAAGCTACTGCCTGTCAGTGTTGGACTTAAGTGGCTAGAGCCCACCAGTAATATTGACAATGGGAGCTCACTTTTCAGCTACATTTTGTCTTGACATAGTGAATCAAATGTATTGGGCCAATTACTGCTCATGTTAGGGGGTACGTTACTTACTCCTGCATAGGGGACCCCCGGGGGATTTACATGTTACCCTGTGGGTCAGGGCTCGCTCACATGGCCATCGATTCTCTCATGCAAGAGAATCTGGACGATTATGCTAAGGTCACTTGGATCAAACTCTGTCAGAGTTTGACCTGAGTGTCAACTTAGTGCGATCCGATTCTCTCTCTTGTGAGATTTGTATCACAGGTGCAGAGTAGACAGAGTACATACTTTCTCCATCTTCTCCCTTCTCTGAGTCCGTGGTAATTGGACTGCACTCAGATGACATCTGAGTGCAGTTCAATGTTTCACACTGATGTCATACAAGTCCATAGACTTGTATGCAAAATCGGCAAGAGAAAAAAAACACTAGTTGGCACTGCCCCACAGTATAACATTGGGCAGAGTGCTATCTGATAAAACATCGGACAGCACTCGGCCATGTTAAGCGGTCGTGTGGACGAGCCCTCAGTCTGAGCCTGCCATTGATAATCATGACTTGACACTATAGGTCCCATTATTTTCTTTGTGTTGTCAACCAGACATTTAACAGAACGAGTATTTTTTAAACACATTTATACACAGATCGTTTATTCTTGTAATGATTTAATCCTATTTGTATCTCTATTTATACCCAGCTTTACGCATACAAGGACTCTATCTGTCCCACCCTTTTTTTGCTGCATAGATTCATTTATCATCAGGTTTTTAATCTTATGTATTTTTATTTTTAATGATTTTAATGATCTTTTAATCTTATGTATTTTTAATAATGTTTGTGCTTCTTCACAATATCCCTCTACCCCTCACGACATTATCAAGGGATGCGGTGATCTTTTTTTTTAACTTAAAAGTAAGTGCAAGAGTATTGTTGAGCGAGCAGTAAAATGCTCTGGTGCTCGAAGCTCGGGCCGAGCTCACCGTGATACTCGGATGCTCGACCCGAGCAACGAGCCCAATTTTAGTCTATGGGAGACCCGAGCATTTTTGCTGTGGCACCCCCGGCAGTCTGTGGAAAGCCTAAAACGTGACTAAAACAATAGTGACAGTGCTCAAAAGACATGGGGACAGCATGGGGATCTCCCCTGGAAGCATTTCTGACCCCCAGGTCACTGTTGTCAACAACTTGGTCAGAGGTATTAAGCCAGTTTTACGGGCTCACAATAGAACGTTCAAAGACAAAACTGAAACGGTTTTCCTGTGAAATATGTTAAGGAATTTCCTTTCCAGGGTAAAGACTTGTGTATAAGGTAAAATAAATAACCAAAAACAAAAATACTCCTCCACACCTTGGGCTATGTTAACAAGTAGCATTTTTCATGCGTTCTTGCACTTTTGTATTGCTTTCAACCATGACAAATGCATTCACTGGGAAATGTCATTTTAACATTTTACAACCTTATCTGCCCATGTGCTGTGTGACACATGCATACAGTGCTGAAAAGATATGGCAACAGCATGGGGAAGACCCCTGGAAGCATCTCTGACTCCCAGGTCACTGCCTAAAAGTGTGCCCATCAGAAGTAATCCTTGCCGCATCAGAAGATGCAGACTTCCAACTATCCCTGTGCAAGTCCTTGTCCCAGGGCAGTGTTCAATTGTACCTCCCCCATTCCTTGCAATGCAAGCGCAGATGTGCAGCCAACCACCCACCCACCCACAGATTGCAATACCATACTGCTAGCCTGCACTTGAAATTGGGCCTTTTAGTTTGGTGGAGGCCGAAGCTGCCCACTACCTCATGGCTGCTTCGGCAGCAAGGCATCCATACTCAGTCCCCAGCCGCCCGGCGGCCGGGTGTCCACGCTCGGTCCCCAGCCACCAGGGGGCAGCCGGGTGTCCATACTCGGTCCCCAGCCGCCCCGCGGCCGGGTATCCATAAACGGTCCCCAGCTGCCCCTATTGCTCCTGTTACCTTCCCACGCACTTTTCTTAGCCTGGCCTGCTTTGGGGCAGCATTGGACGAGCCCACCAGAGAACCTGACTCCTCCGGTGGGCCCTGACTTCTCCATCAGGGGAGTTGAGAGTGCCAAGGTGAGGAGCATGATGATGATAGAAGTTAGCATCTGCTTTGTTTTCTTGGAATGCAAGCGTAAGTGTGCAACATGCCACCCACCCACTCCCAGGCTGCAATACCATACTGCTAGCTTGCTTGCACTTGAAATTGGGCCTTTTAGGCATGTGGAGGCAGACGCCGGCCACCATGTCATGGCTGCGTCGGCGGCCTGGTATCCATACTCAGTCCCCAGCCGCCTGGCGGCCGGGTGTCCACACATGGTCCCAAGCCGCCTGGGGGCGGCCGGGTATCCATAAACGGTCCCCAGCCGCCCCTATTTCTCCTGTTACCTTCCCACGCACTTTTCTTAGCCTGGCCTGCTTTAGGGCAGCATTGGACGAGCCCAACAGAGTACCAGACTCCTCCGGTGGGCCCTGGCTTCTCCGTCAGGGTATTTGAGAGTTCCAAGGAGAGGAGCATGATGATGATGATAGAAGTTAGCATCTGCTTTGTTTTCTTGGAATGCAAGTGCATGTATGTAGTAGCGGCTAGGCCTGAGGTGGTCAGCGTTTTGGCGCATATCCTACCTCCTCCGAGGATTGCTGGATGTTTTCCTGCTACTATCCCAGTTCTATGACTCCCATTAAAACAAAGCTTCAGGTCATAAATGATGGATGAAGTGGTGGCAAAGGAGAAAGAGCAGGAGGAACAGGGACCATTCACATCAATATCAGGCCAGTCAACCACACATGTCTTGTAGGATATGTTTCTGTAACAAAAGAATTTCGAGGCACTCCAATGCCCCTTGGAAGTGACATGGAGGTCAGAGGGCCTTAACTAAACCGTTTTTTCCATTTATAGCAACTGGGTCTCCTGTACACTGTTGGTCTAAGCAGTGAATGTAAGGCTTTCCAAAAATTATGAGGAACTGCAATGCCCCTTGAAACAGACGTGGATTACTGATTACTAAAAACCTTCTACCCATTATTGGGTAGTGGGTCTCCATTAGTTTTCGCCTTTGCATTGAAAAGCAAAAGCTGACTAAAATTAGGAGGAAATGCAATGCCCGTTGGAAGAGTCATGGAGGTTAGAGGTAATTAAAAACAACATTTCAATGCCCCTTGGAAGAGCTGTGGAGTTCAGAGTGGTTTAAGAAGACGCTTTTAATGCCCCTTTGAAGAGATGTGGAGGTCACATTAGCTTAACAAGACGGTTGTAATGCCCCTCGCAAAAGTGGTGGAGGTCACAGTAGCTTAACAAGACGGTTTTAATGCCCCTCGGAAGAGACGTGGCGGTCACAGTAGCTTAACAAGACGATTTTAATGCCCCTTACTAGAGCCATACAGTACAGCATCTTAAAAACATTATTCCCATTATTGAGGAGTGGGTCTCCCATAGTCTTTGCTTATGCCTTCCAAGCAAAAGCTGCCAAAAATTAGGACGGAGGAACTTGCAATACCCTTACAAGAGCCATGCAGTACAGCATATTACAAACATTATTCCCATTATTGAGAAGTGGGTCTCCCATAGTCTTTGCTTATGCCTTCCAAGCAAAAGCTGCCAAAAATTAGGACGGAGGAACTTGCAATGCCCCGTACAAGAGCCATGCAGTACAGCATATTACAAACATTATTCCCATTATTGAGGAGTGGGTCTCCCATAGTCTTTGCTTATGCCTTCCAAGCAAAAGCTGCCAAAAATTAGGAGGAAATGCAATGCCTGTTCGAAGAGTCGTGGAGGTTAGAGTTAATTAAAAACAACATTTCAATGCCCCTTGGAATAGACGTGGAGGTCACAGTAGCTTAACAAGACGGTTTTAATGCCCCTCGGAAGAGACGTGGAGGTTGCAGTAGTTTAACAAGACGGTTTTAATGCCCCTTGGAAGAGACGTGGAGGTCACAGATGCTTAACAAGACGGTTTTAATGCCCCTTGGAAAAGTGGTGGAGGTCGCAGTAGCTTAACAAGACGTTTTTAATGCCCCTTGGAAAAGTGGTGGAGGTCGCAGTAGCTTAACAAGAAGGTTTTAATGCCCCTTGGAAAAGTAATGGAGGTCACAGTAGCTTAACAAGACAGTTTTAATGCCCCTTAGAAAAGTGGTGGAGGTCGCAGTAGCTTAACAAGATGGTTTTAATGCCCCTTGGAAGAGAAGTGGAGGTCACAGTAGCTTAACAAGACGGTTTTAATGCCTCTTGGAAGAGATGTGGAGGTCACAGTAGCTTAACAAGACGGTTTTAATGCCCCTTGGAAGAGACGTGGAGGTCACAGTAGCTTAAAAAGACGGTTTTAATGCCCCTTGGAAAAGTGGTGGAGGTCGCAGTAGCTTAACAAGATGCTTTTAATGCCCCTTGGAAGAGACGTGGAGGTCACAGTAGCTTAACAAGACGTTTTTAATGCCCCTTAGAAAAGTGGTGGAGGTCGCAGTAGCTTAACAAGACGGTTTTAATGCCCCTTGGAAAAGTGGTGGAGGTCACAGTAGCTTAACAAGAATATTTTAATGCCCCTCGGAAGAGAAGTTGAGGTCACAGTAGCTTAACAAGACGGTTTTAATGCCCCTTACAAGAGCCATACAGTACAGCATCTTAAAAACATTATTCCCATTATTGGGGAGTAGGTCTCCCATAGTCTTTGCTTATGCCTTCCAAGCAAAAGCTGCCAAAAATAAGGACGGAGGAACTTTCAATAATGGCAACACGGACCACGGTCACCCTGGTGGTATAGTGGTGGTGGAGGCTGAGGATAAGGAGAAGAGCATAAAACAGCCGAAATAAGGAAGCGTATATCCATGTGTGGGTGTGAAGCGGTGCATGTGAATACACCTCCCGAAATAACACAGTGGATTTGACTTTATGTTACTCTGCTGTCATTTGGTGGTGTTGAGAAGTCTGGCCCAATCCAGCCCTTGTTCATTTTGATAAGGGTCAGCTTGTCAGCATTGTCAGTTGACAGGTGAGTGCGCTTATCAGTTATAATTCCAACAACGGCACTAAAAACACGCTCCGATAACACGCTAGCGGCAGGGCAGGCCAGGGCCTCCAAGGCGTACAGAGCGAGTTCATTCCAAGTGTCCAGCTTGGATACCCAATAATTAAAAGGCACAGAGGAATCACAGAGGACGCTGGTATGGTCGGCAAGGTACTCCCTCACCATCTTTTTAAACTTTCCACTCCTTGTGAGAGTACCCCGCGCTTCAGGGTCTGTCCGAAGGGAGGGTCTGAGAAACTCTCCCAGATCGTTGACAGTTTTCCCCTGCCTCTGCTGGATTGGAGTTGCGTCTCTCTCGCATGTACGCCTTGGCTGGGCAACGAACTGTGACCTCTGCCGCTAGCGTGTTCAGATGGGAATTTTTTTAACAGTTCTGCAGCAAGGGCCTTCTGGTACTGCCCCATTTTTGTAGACCTCTCCACCTCAGGAATAAGAGAGTGAAAGTTCTCCTTGTAGCGGGGGTCTAAAAGTGTCACCAACCAGTAATGACTGTCACCCAACATTTTGACAATGTGAGGGTCACGGTTAAGGCAGCGCAACATAAAGTCAGCCATGCGTGCCAGACTGGTAACGGGCAAGACTTCCGTGTCCTCACCAAGATGACGAATGACCATGCTCTCCTCCTCCTCCTCCTCCTCCCCCCCTGTCCTCAGGCCACCCACGCTGAACCGACGGTATGACAGTTGTACAGGTACTACCATCTACAGCGCATGATACCAGCTCCTGTTCTTCCTCCTCCTCCTCCTCCTTTCCCTCATTGTCCCCCAATGCACGTTGGGATGAGATGAGGCTGGGCTGTGTGTAATCGACCGCTATGGCTTCTTGATCCATCTCATCATACTAAGGCTGCAATGCCTCCTCTTTAATTCTCTGCAGAGAGCTTTGCAAAAGACAGACAAGTGCAATGCTGACTCTAATGATGGCGTCATCGTCATACACAATCTTGGTGGACTCCTCTAAGTTTGTCAAGATTGTACATATGTCAGACATCCAGGTCCACTCCTGAGGTCTTATGTGTGGAGTCTGACCTGAATATCAACGGCCTTGTTGCGGCTGGTACTCCACAACTGCTCTCTTCTGCTCACAAATCCTTTGCAACATGTGGAGGGTAGAGTTCCAACGTGTGAGGACATCACACACCAGTTGGTGTGACGGAAGCTACATACGCTGCTGCAACACAGCAAGGGCGGTGGAAGCTGTAGCCGACTTGCGAAAATGAGCTGACAGACGGCGTACTTTGACGAGCAGATCTGGCAACTCGGGGTACGATTTAAGAAACTGCTGAACCACGAGGTTAAGCACATGAGGCAGGCATGGTACGTGTGTGATCTCGCCTCCCCTCAGAGCCGCAACCAGGTTACGGCCATTGTCACACACGACCATGCCTGGATGTAGGTTCAGCGGTCTCAACCACAGATCTGCCTGCTCTTCCACAGCTGTCCACAACTCACAAGCAGTGTGAGGTTTCTCACCTAAGCTTATGAGTTTCAGCAGAGCCTGTTGCTGCTTGGCGGAGGCAGTACTGCAGTGCTTCCAGCTGGTAACTGATGTGGTGATATCTGAGATGGAGGCTGAACATGAGGAGGAGGAGGAGGATGATGATGCACAGGAGCTGTACACTGTGGGGGCAACTCTGACTGACATAGGGCCCGCAATACTCGGTGTGGGGAGGATGTGTTCCATCCCAAGGTCCGACTGGGTCCCGGCTTCCACTATGTTTACCCAGTGTGTCAGGGAGATGTACCGTCCCTGGCCACAAGCACTTGTCCACATGTCCGTTGTCAGGTAGACTCTCCCAGTAACTGCGTTGTTGAGGGCATGGCAGATGTTTTGGGACACGTGCTTGTGTAGAGCGGGAAAGGCACACTGGGCAAAAAAGTGTCGAATGGGGACCGAGTTCCGAGGGACGGCCACCGCCATAAGGTTGCGGAAGGATTCCGTCTCCACCAGCCTAAAAGGCAGCATTTCCAACGCAAGCAGTCGTGAAATGTGCAAATTTAGGACTGTGGCCTGTGGGGCGTTGGCTGCGAATTTCCGCTTTCGTTCAAAGGTTTGGGATATGGACAATTGAACGTTGCGGTGGGACGTGGACGTGGACGTTGATGCTGTTTCTTGAGAAACTGCCATAACAAGTGAAGACTGAGAGGAGGGGGCATCTTTGCATGCAGTATGGACAGGGGATTGCCTTGCACACACAACAGGGGGTTCTATTGCACGCACAACAGCGGAAGAAGCAGTGGTGACACCCGCTGACACTGGTCGTGGACCCTGGGGTTCACCCCACAAAGTCGGGTGTTTTGCTGCCATGTGCCTGATCATGCTGGTGGTGGTCAGGCTAGTAGTTTTGTCACACCTGCTGATGTTGATGCTGGCATGGCAGGTGGTACAAATGGCCTTTTTGGGGTTATCAGCAGAGTCTTTAAAAAAATTCCAGACTCTGGAAGACCTACAGGTTGTACTGGCAACGTCCCTCGTGTTGGTGTTATGGGGAAAGGTTGCCTGCCTTCTGTGTGCGGCCACCACACTGCTTCTTCCTGCCTGTTGGGGTACTCTGCCTCCCTCACCCTGTGTGCTGCTGGCCTCGCTCTGCATGTCCTCCTGCCACGTTGGGTCAGTTACTAGATCATCCACCACCTCCTCCTCTTCCACTTGCGCACCACGATCCTCCTCCTCACTTCCTGGCAATTGTGTCTCGTAATTATCCACCACTTGTGACAAATTGCCAGCGTCGACTTCCTGTGGCCATGGCTGTTCAAATATTTGGGCATCGCTACATGGGATCTCCTCTTCCACCACTTCAAGCGGAGCAGGCGAGGGGCACAAATCTGGAAATGGACCAGTGAACAGCTCTTCAGAGTATCCAAGTGTGGGATCAGTTGCTGTCTGATGACACTAGGCATGGTGGGAGGAAGGAGCATCAGGGTGAGGAGGAGTATGCTGTCGAGACTCATGGCTACTAACATTTGACCGTGTGGAAGACAGATTGGAGCTGGTGGTGGCCAGGTAACTGGTAGTATTATCTGCTATCCAATTAATAACCTGTTCACACTGATCAGGTCGCAATACTGGTGTTGTTCTGTGCTTCCCTAGTAATTCGGTCAAGAACTGGGAGTGAGAAGATGTGGATGTTGGTTGTGGCACATTTTCACCTTGGCCACGGCCCCTTCCTCTTCACGCACCATCACCAGAACATCCAGTTCCACGTCCCTTGCCACGCGCATTGCCCATTGTAAATGAAGTAAAATAGCTTACACTCGCACTATCAATGGAAAAAGGTAATAAAAAGTAGATTACAACCGTGGAAGAGGATAACCGCAGTTCTATTTCTCTGGCCTGCACCTGACTCTTTTAAACAATCTGAACAATCAGGGAGAAACTATTACTGTTTTTCTTTACGGAAAAAATACCAAAAGCTGGATAATAGAGATTTTTTACCGTGGAACGGCAAAACCACAGTTATAATTTACTGGTGTATACCAGACTCTTAAACAGATATATTGGTGTCTGAATAATCAGGAGACACTATTACTGTTTTTCTTTACGGAAAAAAATTCCAAAAGCAGGATAATACAGTGATGTGACCCGTGGAACTGCAAAACCACAGTTCTATTTCTCGGGCTTACACTAGACTATTTTCAACAGATATATTTGTGTCTGAACCATCAGGAGACACTATTACTGTTTTTCTTTACGGCAAAAAATGCCAAAAGCAGGATAATAGAGATTTTTCACCGTGGAATGGCAAAACCACAGTTATAATTTACTGGTGTATACCAGACTTTTTTAAATAGATATGTTTGCGGCTGAACAGTGAGTGACACACTCAAACAGTTTTTTTTTTAGGTAAAAATGGGCCAAAAGTGGATAATACAGAGATTTGACCCGTGGAACTGCAAAACCACACTTCTATTTCTCTGGCCTTCACCAGACTATTTTCAACAGATATATTTTTGTCTGAACAATCAGGAGACACTATTACTGTTTTTCTTTACAGCAAAAAATGATAAAAGCAGGATAACAGAGGTTTTTCACCGTGGAACAGCAAAACCACAGTTATAATTTGCTGGTGTATACTAGACTTTTTTAAATAGATATATTTGCGGCTAAACAGTGAGTGATACACTCAAACTGGGTTTTTTTTTTTGGTAAAAATGGCCCAAAAGTGGATTATACAGAGATTTGACCCGTGGAACTGCAAAACCACACTTCTACTTCTCTGGCCTTCACCAGACTATTTTCAACAGATATGTTTGTGTCTGAACAATCAGGGAGAAACTATTACTGTTTTTCTTTACGGAAAAAAATGGCAAAAGCAGGATATTACAGAGATTTGACCCGTGGAACGGCAAAACCACAGTTCTATTTCTTGGGCCTACACCAGACTATTTTAAACAGATATATTTGTGTCTGAACAATCATGAGACACTATTATTGTTTTCCTTTACAGAAAAAATACCAAAAGCTGGATAATAGAGATTTTTTACCGTGGAACGGCAAAACCACAGTTATAATTTACTGGTGTATACCAGACTCTTAAACAGATATATTGGTGTCTGAATAATCAGGAGACACTATTACTGTTTTTCTTTACGGAAAAAAATTCCAAAAGCAGGATAATACAGTGATGTGACCCGTGGAACTGCAAAACCACAGTTCTATTTCTCGGGCTTACACTAGACTATTTTCAACAGATATATTTGTGTCTGAACCATCAGGAGACACTATTACTGTTTTTCTTTACGGCAAAAAATGCCAAAAGCAGGATAATAGAGATTTTTCACCGTGGAATGGCAAAACCACAGTTATAATTTACTGGTGTATACCAGACTTTTTTAAATAGATATGTTTGCGGCTGAACAGTGAGTGACACACTCAAACAGTTTTTTTTTTAGGTAAAAATGGGCCAAAAGTGGATAATACAGAGATTTGACCCGTGGAACTGCAAAACCACACTTCTATTTCTCTGGCCTTCACCAGACTATTTTCAACAGATATATTTTTGTCTGAACAATCAGGAGACACTATTACTGTTTTTCTTTACAGCAAAAAATGATAAAAGCAGGATAACAGAGGTTTTTCACCGTGGAACAGCAAAACCACAGTTATAATTTGCTGGTGTATACTAGACTTTTTTAAATAGATATATTTGCGGCTAAACAGTGAGTGATACACTCAAACTGGGTTTTTTTTTTTGGTAAAAATGGCCCAAAAGTGGATTATACAGAGATTTGACCCGTGGAACTGCAAAACCACACTTCTACTTCTCTGGCCTTCACCAGACTATTTTCAACAGATATGTTTGTGTCTGAACAATCAGGGAGAAACTATTACTGTTTTTCTTTACGGAAAAAAATGGCAAAAGCAGGATATTACAGAGATTTGACCCGTGGAACGGCAAAACCACAGTTCTATTTCTTGGGCCTACACCAGACTATTTTAAACAGATATATTTGTGTCTGAACAATCATGAGACACTATTATTGTTTTCCTTTACAGAAAAAATACCAAAAGCTGGATAATAGAGATTTTTTACCGTGGGACAGCAAAATCACAGTTATAATTTACTGGTGTATACCACACTCTTTTTAACAGATATATTTGTGTCTGAACAATCAGGAGACACTATTACAGTTTTTTTTTTACGGCAAAAAAGACCAAAAGCAGGATAATAGAGATTTTTTCTGTGGAACGGCAAAACCACAGTTATAATTTACTGGTGTATACCAGACTTTTTTAAAAAGATATATTTGCAGCTGAACAGTGAGCGACACACTCAAACTGTTTTTTTTTGGGGAAAAATGGCCCAAAAGTGGATAATACAGAGGTTTGAACCGTGGAACTGCAAAACCACATTTCTGTTTCTCTGGCCTACAACAGACTATTTTAAACAGATATATTTGTGTCTGAACTGTCACATACACATTTTTTTTTGGGGGGGGGACACCAAAAGGTTAATAAGACGGGTATTTGTACAGTGTGAAGGAGGAAAAAAAAAAGAGGATTTAGATGTAAAAAAAAAAGGATTTTTCCTGGGCCCCGAGACCTGGAGCTAAGTCCAGAAATTTCAGCAACAGGAGCACACAGGACTGTAATGCAGCGTTTGCTGGTATAACCACTGTGTCTCCTATATAGCCTGCCTGCCTGATATCTGGGATGGATATTAGTCCTGAGAAGGACTGTTTGTTTGATTTGGCAGGCTTTAGAGACCCTACACTACCTATTTCGCACTATAAATCTCTCCCTAGCTCAGCAGCACTTTCCCTACACTAGCTGATTCTGGCCGTCTGTGTCCAAGATGGCGGCGCCCGGTTTTAAATACTCGAGGTGACGCTGTGTGGCCAGCCAATCAATGTAATGCCCACAACCAACATGGCTGCGGCATTACAGTGACTGGCTGGCAATCCCTGCATGCTCATTGGCTCTGTAAAGAGCGCCAAACATGCAGGGCGGAGACCCGAACTCCCGCCCGGCGGAAATGCTCGGTGCTCGCCGAACATCCCGAGCAGCGTGATGCTCGGGCGAGTACCGAGCAGTGTCGAGCATGCTCGCTCAACACTATTCAAGAGATAAATACGCGGCACCTGGCAAATGGTGAAAATATACATTTTTCCCCAGTTAAGGTTTATTTTTTACTGCATTGATCCTTTCATATAAATTACATATTAACTTTATTCTGTGGGTCAGTACAATTAACATAAAATCACCATTTACTTATGTTTTATGATGTCTGCATGAAAATAATACATTTTCAAAAACAAAACAATTTTACATTGCCATATATGGAGAGCCATAACTCTTATTTTTTCTGTTAACAGATTTGTATGAGAACCTATTTTTTTGCGGACCGAGTTGTATTTTTTATTATTGTTGTTATTTTGGAGTATAGGTTCTGTGAGGACCCATGGTCTTCCGTGGGGGTAACGCTACTCAGACAACGCAGGGTGAGGGTAAAACAACGTGGCAATATTTTATTGAACCATAAAGCGGACAATAAACACATAGAACAGTCCCAGTAAATGCCCAATATGGTGCAACATTACACAGTCTCACCCTCCCTTCTCCGCCCGCCTGGGATAGAACAGCTGCAACTTTAGAGACTTCCAGGGCCGACTACCTCAACCAGTGGCCCCCCCGCTTCTGGTGGGCCCCCACAGAGAGAAGGTAGCGGCAAGCTTAGGAAGCTAGCAGTCCATCGAGGTACAAGGCCAGGAGACCCGAGGGTCCCAACCTGGCCTCTCCGAGAGTTTCCATGGGGCCAGATGACCAGTGGGTCCCTCCTGGCAACTGCCAATGTCTCCATGGGTTCTAAGCAACCGGTGAGCCCCTCCTAGCAACCCCAAAACAACATATCCATGGCGCCAGGTGACTTCTTCATCCTCTCCTGGTCTCCCTAAAAGTATCCATGGTCTCTCTGATGGTTAATGGAGGAGATCCAAATCTTTCCAGTCAGGGCCATATCTTTAGACTAGAATCACGTAGAATACAAATCTGTGTCTCTTTGGATGCCATGCAATCCATCTACTTTCCTGAATGATGTCTCTCACTTTCCTTCTAAGGTCTTTCTGATGTTCCTAGATTCTCTGTCCCAATTCTTATTCTGTCTCAGAAACACATGTCCCTTCTTAAATGCACATCCATCCACAGGTTAAGAATTAATGAGTTCACTAGGAGGAATATTTCTGTGTAGGCACACATAAACGACTGACCAAGGTTAGGGAAGTGGCTTAGTGTAAAATAAAACTGTGGATTGCTACATAGTTTGTGTCACTCTTTCCTAACTTTCAAAGTTGGGAAGTATGCCTCTGTGCCTCCACACCTAATAATGCCCCTTTTGTGCCTCTTTATTATAAGAATGCCCCATTTAATTTGGCAGTACCACAGAGCTCAGTGATTGGCTGCAGTGCAGTTGACATGAAGATGCACCTGATTAAAAATGTCTGGAGCAGCAAAAAGCAGTGCTGGACCCCGGGTGAGTAAAAGCTCAGTTTGATCGGTTGTTTGTTTCCTCATGACCATCGTTGGAGTTCGGCCGTTTAACCCACTGGATGTAATAGAGTCAATAGTGACTGTGTCATTTAGAGAAAATCAAATTATAATTCCTAAAAAAAATGTTCATAGTGTGCAAAAGTAGCAAAGCATAAAAAACTAAACACATCTGGTATCACTGTAAGGTCGGGGCTACAAGAGTGTGAAAAAAAATAGTGGAAAAAATTTGGATGATTTTTATCGATTTTGCCATTCGTATGGCATCCTTCCTTATTTATAAAAAGATCAGAAATTTGATAAAAATGTACAAAAAATTGCAATTTTCAAACTTTTAATGATTATCCCTTTAATCCAGATAGTCATACCACACAAAACAATAATAAATTACATTTCAATCATGTCTGCTTTCCATCAGCACCATTTGTAAAATGTAAAAATGTTTTATTTTGTTAGCATTTTAGAAGGTTTAAAAATGGAGGAGTAATTTTTCATATTTTCAAGGAAATTTAAAAAACTTATTTTTATAGGGACCTGTTCAGTTTTGAAATTACTTTGAGGGTCCTATATATTGGAAATCCCCCCAAAAGTGATACCATTTTAAAAACCGCATCCCCGTATTAAAAATTGAATTGCTTTCAGGTGGTTCATTAACCCTTCAGGTTCTTTTCAGGAATTAATGCAAAGTGGCATAACAGGAATGAAAAAGTTTATTTTCACCGCCTACATTTTAATAACTTCTGAACAGGCCACTATACGCGGCAGGCTCTAAGGCCGTTATTCGACTGCCATGGCGAACATCAGGACCGCACGATCAAGATCTCAGGGTGCCAATGTAGTTAAAGAGGGAGCCCCCACACTCTGTTAACCATCTAGATGCCGTAGTCACTATTGGCAGCAGCATTTAAGGGGTTAAATGGCTATAATCAGTGCCGACCCTGATCGTGGCTGATGCAGCAAGTTGTTAGCTATAGTGTACAGCTGATAGCTGCAGGATTGTCACCTGTCGGGGGATGCTAATCTCTTATATCGCAGGTCAGTAAAAAGACGTATTGGTGGTCACTATGGGGTTAAAAACATAGAATTGTTTCTTAATCTGATGTTTTTTTGTCACAATATACACATACACATTATACAGACACATGACCTACACATTATATATACACATATATACATGACCTTTAGATATACACATGACCTGTACATATATACACTGTATACACACAGGAAAAAATAGAAAAATGCTCCAAAGAACCAAAGGATGAATTAAAACAAGCAAAGTTTATTGTTACATATTAAGAATATGCGGGATACGGGATGAGGTGCCACACACCCCAAAGTAGATAGTCTTAAGTCAAGATACAGGAGGATTAGATGGTATTATGCCGTTTCTCCGCTTAGTGGTAAGTTGTGCTCCATTCTGGAGCCACAAATGGGAAACTCGTAAAAATCCTCTGTTCTTCAGCCGGAATTGTCTCGTTCAGGTCTTCACTGCGCGGTGCTGGGATCTGCTGTCTCATGCTGACATTCATGTTCCTTCTTATAATAACTGGAGATGGCGCTTTCCCGGTTTCTATGTCTTTCCAGTTTAGATTTGAAAATAAGGGGTGTTTTCTGATTTTTCCATTAACCCCTAGCCGGACATAATGGTCTTTGCAGAGTAGTTTGGACATAATGTCCACAGCATCGTGGTCAGTGAGGTTTTCATATGATGGTTCAGAGTAGATGACATTTCTCTCAATCTCTTCAGTGGTGTCTCCTGGAAATGGTGAGTCTTGGAGAATCATGTCGTACAATATGACTCCAAAGGCGAACCAATCTACACCTTCATCATAAGCGTCTCCCATGATCATTTCTGGGGCGCCATACCCAGGTGTTCCACTGAAATCTCTGGCATTAAATCTCTTATCAAACTCATAAAGAGATAGTCCAAAATCAGTAATTTTTATGTGGCCGTCACCAGTCAGCAGGATGTTATCGGGTTTTAAGTCCCGGTGAATGATGTCATTGCTGTGCAGGAATTGTAGGCCACAGACGATTTCTGCTGCTATAAAGGTTACAGGTTCCTTCAGGGGAATGGTACTATATATATAGTCATGCAGATCCCCTCCACTGGCCAGCTCGGTGACAAAATAGGCATGGTTTTCAGTATGAAACGCGGCATGGCAATGAGTTAAGAATCTGCTGTTGTGGCTAAGCTTCAGGACATGGTGTTCAACAAGGCATTCAGGGAAGGAGATTAGGCTTTCCTTCTTTATGATTTTAAGGGCCACACTTTGTTTCCGTATCTTATCCGTGGCCAGTACAACCTTCCCATAACTCCCTTCTCCAAGTATGCCATGGCAGATAAACTTATCCCTGGTGAGAGGGACAGTGGTCTTTATTTTTTTGCTACTGGGGCCACTGAATTCACCTGAGATGTCATCTTGACTGGTGGCTGGATCTTCCTGATGTTTCCTTTTTCTCCCAGTTCTCTTCTCTTCTGCTGCACTTTCATTACCTCTCGTGTTAATGATCCTAGTTGGACCCACAGTCTCTCTTTTCCTCTCTCTTGTACTCAGCTTTTGTAGATTGGTATCAGCTTGATTTGTGATGTATCCCACAAACTTGTCACATCTGTTTTGTACAGTGTGTAGGAAGGAAATATTCTGGGTTCTCTCATTGTCAGGTAATATTTGACCATCCTGCCCAGATTTCTTGGAGTCCATCTTCCTTATCTTTGGTGGAGGTTCCTGGTTATTTCCAGTGTCTTCTCCATCTGGTGTTTCTTTCCTTTTTCTCTTTCTTTTCCCTGTAAAGTCCATGTTGCATCAGGCAACAACAGGGCAATTATCCAAAAAACATAAGTAAAATTACTAAATGCAATCCTCACGTATATTGTAGTCAAAGCCAACTACAACTAAAGCTCAATGGCTGCAGTCAGTTGTTTATGGAACTTTGTGGAATGTGATGTCACTGTGCCGGTGATGTCACACTCACTGTGATGTCAGCAGATGTATGTGAGTGTTCCATCACTGCTGAACGTGAAAGTCTCGGAAGGGGTGGGGCTTAGTCACCAATAGCAACCTGACTAGTCACACTATTATAAAAGAAGAGTTAATGACTTATAAATGACTACCTGGGCAGATCTGGCATTATGCAGACTGGAAAAGCTGGGTAATAACCTTTGTCTAAAATGTGACACATTGTTTCTGTAGGCTAAATATATACAAAAGGAAAATATTAGGAGTGTTATAGAACAACTCTTCACTTTTACATAACACTGGTTCAATTCAATTGATATTAAATAGGTTGCTGTTACAGTATTAAAAATATAAGGCACAAATGTGCTTAAAATAAAAAATGGTGGCATACTCTCCCTACACTGCCCTCGCAAATCAAGCGCAGTCCACTTCGGAGATCGGTGACGACTCCTGAAGTGATGCCTACTTTCTTACAAAGTCAGAGAACCAACGCAGCTAGTGATTGGCTGCAGCTGTCAGTTAACTAGAAAAGTGAGTCATGCGTTTTTTTCTCTAATGATGTGCTCTTCTAGTGATGATGGGAAGCAGTACGGTATACCACTATTTGTGAATTACTGGTGGACTTGTAACCACTACTGGGATCTAGGAAAATCCTTCCAGCAAAGAGCCAGCTCACGGTGTAGACAAAACGCATGAAGCTTATACCCAGACCCTCCATATGGCCTCCTTGGCTCTTGTGCACTGGCCTTAAAGGTTTTCTTCACCTCAGGAGCTCACCGTTTCCCTGCTGCCCAGCTTCCTTTTGTGCGGAGGTTGTGGCGTTGTTGTCAGACTGTGTGCTCTTCGTTTCTGCAAGCAAAGTCATCCTTGTCTTACAGCATTGGAGGAGCTGGGTGGTCCTGAACCTGTCCTGATCCAGCAATCCAGCGAGCTTCAGAATTGCTCCTTGCCTAGTAGATTAGTTACTCCTCAGCTGTAAGCAATAATACCTAAAAATGACTCCATTCTTGGAGAGGATTTTTAATAACAAGCAAATTGCAAAATTGCTTTTGCTTTTTTCAAGTGCTTTAAAATTGTACCCATTTATGATGAGACAACCCCTTCATAACATAGCTGCTCCTGTGGTAAGAATACACTGCTCTTCTGTTTTATGCTTTTAAATTGAAAAATCAAACAAAATGAGAGCAAGAAATATATCAGAGCAGTGAAGGAAAGAATTATTCCATCCCTTGCTGTTTTTGTAAATTTGCCCACTGACAAAGACATGAACAGTCTATAATTTTAAGGGTAGGTTAATTTTAACATTGAGAGATAGAATATCCAAAAAACAAATCAAGAAAATCCCATTGTATAAATTAGATAAATTTATTTGCATTTTGCAGTGAGAAATAAGTATTTAATCCCCTACAAACCATTATGAGTTCTGGCTCCTACAGACCAGTTAGATGGTCCTAATCAACTCGTTACCTGCATTAAAGACAGCTGTCTTACATAGTCATCTGTAGAAAAGACTCCTGTCCACAGACTCCATTAATCAGTCAGACTCTAACCTCTACAACATGGGCAAGACCAAAGAGCTTTCTAATGATGTCAAGGACAAGATCATAGACCTGCACAAAGCTGGAATGGGCTACAAAACCTTAGATAAGACGCTGGGTGAGAAGGATGTCGCTGAGTGCATCTTCTTACAGTCACCACTGTACTTACGAGAGCTTCAATCAGCAAGATATCTTGAGTAAACAGTATTTACTTCATACTGGATAAACATGAGATACAATTCAGTGTCACACAGTCCGTGTGCTGCTGACATAACATATTCAGGAAAGGAAAAGAAGGAAAAAAGGAAGTAAAAAAAACAACAACAATTGAGAGCTTCCCTCCCCACATTACAGCAAGCATATAACTTTACACACTATCGCCATCTGCTGTCTGGTTAGTATAAAGTCCTCCTTTCACTTATAATTAGTCCTAATCTGTTGCATATGCCAACACCCTTTCTCAACAGTAAGGTCTTATTCAATCAAACCCAACTTTTTTATTAGTCTCTTCTGTTTATCAGCATTCAATGCCTTCGTGAAGATGTCTGCTGTCATTTCTTCAGTAGGACAATACTCTAACTTCAAGACTCCTTGTTCCTGATGATCTCTCAACAAATGATATTTCACATCAATATGCTTGGTTCTTGGATTGACTCTTTCCATCCGAGCAAGAACAAGACATCCTTGATTGTCCTCTTTCAGTTTTGTTGGTTCCAACTGTGGTTGTCCTAATTCTGTCAACAATTGTCTTACCCACAGTACTTCTTGACTCGCATGTGCTGCGGCAACATATTCTGCTTCTGTTGAAGACAGTGTCACAATTGACTGTTTCTTACTTGTCCAACTTATTGTTCCACCTGAGAGAAAAAAAATATGTCCACTGGTAGATCTTCTGTCCGTTGGATCTCCAGCCCAATCTGCATCAAGATATCCTGTTAAAGTGTAATTATCACTTGTGGATAATTTGAGCTTAACATTGCTAGTTCCTTTCAAATAACGCATTACTCTCTTCACAGCATTCCAATCAGCTTTATTTGGTTTTGATACCTTTCTACTCAGGATTTCTACTGCTGCTGCGATGTCTGGTCTTGAAACAGTCGCTAGATACAGTAGTTTTCCTATTGCTGTTCTGTATTCTTCATTATTTGGTAGCATATTTTTTTCACTGTTCATCTCTTTGAGATAATTAGTTTCCATTGGAGACTTTACTGTTTTTGCATCTTTTAATCCAAATTTCTCTGTTATGTCTTGAATCATGTGATTTTGATTCAGTAGGAACTGTTTTACATTTCCCAAGTCTTTGATTTTGAAATGTTGCTTCAGGATTTTTAGAATGTTTTCTTTATCCCTTTCTTGTTTAAAACAAATCAAAATGTCGTCTACATATATGAGTACATAAATCCATCTATTAATCAGCCTTTTTGTGTATAAGCATGGATCAGCTTTGCTTCTTTGAAATTTTTCATTTGTAAGTACTTCCGTGATTTTGTCATTCCACGCTTTAGCTGCTTTCTTTAAACCATATATGCTTTTCTGTAGTTTGCAAACTTTGTTTGGATTTCTTTCATCTTTGAATCTTGGAGTTTGTTCCATATAAATGTCTTCTGTTAAATCTCCATTCAGAAAAGCTGTCTTTACTAGAGATGAGCGTTGTTCTACTCGAACTATTCGCCAATATCAAATTCGAGCTGTTTTGGGCGGTGTTCGAGCCGGTCGGCGAACACGAACAATTTGAGAAAAATTCGGCTGTTCGAGGTTATGTTCGATAACTGTTCGTGCACCAAAATCATAACTGGATTTTTTCTCAGTAATGATGAAAATTAATGTTAATACGCAGTTTGAGTGTACAGCGGGGCGGGGGGAGGGGCAGGGGATGGATCTCTGCAGGAACAATGAAGATCTCCATTTTTTTTTCTCTTTCCCGCATTTGCAGTGGGGAGGTGCAATCTGTCAGCCTATCAGCAGCGCACACACGGAGCGAAGTGCTTTTTTTCACACAAGCAAGGGCATGTGTGATTGGCAGTGTATGTCACATGTCCTTGCCCTATAAGACCAAGCCATTTTCCCCGTCGCCACCATTTTCTCACTGCTGCAGCTGCGTGTTAGACGGCACCGCTGTTGCTGTGTGCGCTATACCTTGTTAATTTCAAGCCAATTTTCACACAAATATACAGATAGCTTGGGAGTAGGGAATAGTTGTGATTGCAGTCCTTTTAAGGACTAGGTTACAGCATTTCCTACGACTTTTATCAGGCAGGTCTGTGCTCTTAAATAGATAGATTGTGGGAGTAAAGACTAATTGTAATTGGAGTCCTTTTCAGGACTAGGTTACATCAGTTCCTATCAGTTTTTGCCAGGCAGGTCTGTGCCAGTGCTGTGCAAGTTTTTTTCACAGCATTTGGCTGAATCTAGCAAAGCTAATCCTTTTTGGCCTATTGCAGAGTGTGTTAGTCAGTGGAGTAGCCTATCTGTGTTGCAAGATATACCACCTGTGTATAGAATACCAATTTTTTTACTGCACCTAGTGAAGTAAAATCTTTTGGGCATAGCATCATTCTATTAGTCCATCTATACTGACCTCCATCAGGTTGCAAACTGAATATAATTTTTTTCTGCATCTAGCTCTGAAACAATATTTGGGCTTCTAGCAGTGTGTGGGACTTGGTCTATTAGTCCATCTATACTGACCTCCATCAGGTTGCAAATTAAAAATAATTTTTTTCTTCATTTAGCTCTGAAAAAATATTTGGGCTTCTAGCAGTGTGTGGGACTTGTTCTATTAGTCCTTCTATACTGACCTCCAGCAGGTTGCAAATTGAATATAATTTTTTTCTGCATCTAGCTCTGAAAAAATATTTGGGCTTCTAGCGGTGTGTGGGACTTGGTCTATTAGTCCATCTATACTGACCTCCATCAGGTTGCAAATTAAAAATAATTTTTTTCTGCATCTAGCTCTGAAAAAATATTTGGGCTTCTAGCAGTGTGTGGGACTTGGTCTATTAGTCCATCTATACTGACCTCCATCAGGTTGCAAAGTAAAAATAATTTTTTTCTTCATTTATCTCTAAAAAAATATTTGGGCTTCTAGCAGCGTGTGGGACTTGTTCTATTAGTCCATCTATACTGACCTCCATCAGGTTGCAAATTGAATAAAAAAATTTTCTGCATCTAGCTCTGAAAAAATATTTGGGCTTCTAGCGGTGTGTGGGACTTGGTCTATTCTGCTGCTGTGATACCGCAATTTCCTCCGGGATAAAATAAAGTATATCTTATCTTATCTTATCTTATCTTATCTTATCTTATCTTATTAGTCCATCTATACTGACCTCCATCAGGTTGCAAATTAAAAATAATTTTTTTCTGCATCTAGCTCTGAAAAAATATTTGGGCTTCTAGCAGTGTGTGGGACTTGGTCTATTAGTCCATCTATACTGACCTCCATCAGGTTGCAAATTAAAAATAATTTTTTTCTTCATTTAGCTCTGAAAAAATATTTGGGCTTCTAGCAGTGTGTGGGACTTGTTCTATTAGTCCTTCTATACTGACGTCCAGCAGGTTGCAAATTGAATATAATTTTTTTCTGCATCTAGCTCTGAAAAAATATTTGGGCTTCTAGCGGTGTGTGGGACTTGGTCTATTAGTCCATCTATACTGACCTCCATCAGGTTGCAAATTAAAAATAATTTTTTTCTGCATCTAGCTCTGAAAAAATATTTGGGCTTCTAGCAGTGTGTGGGACTTGGTCTATTAGTCCATCTATACTGACCTCCATCAGGTTGCAAATTGAATAAAAAAATTTTCTGCATCTAGCTCTGAAAAAATATTTGGGCTTCTAGCGGTGTGTGGGACTTGGTCTATTAGTCCATCTATACTGACCTCCATCAGGTTGCAAATTAAAAATAATTTTTTTCTGCATCTAGCTCTGAAAAAATATTTGGGCTTCTAGCAGTGTGTGGGACTTGGTCTATTAGTCCATCTATACTGACCTCCATCAGGTTGCAAATTGAATAAAAAAATTTTCTGCATCTAGCTCTGAAAAAATATTTGGGCTTCTAGCGGTGTGTGGGACTTGGTCTATTAGTCCATCTATACTGACCTCCATCAGGTTGCAAATTAAAAATAATTTTTTTCTTCATTTAGCTCTGAAAAAATATTTGGGCTTCTAGCAGTGTGTGGGACTTGTTCTATTAGTCCTTCTATACTGACGTCCAGCAGGTTGCAAATTGAATATAATTTTTTTCTGCATCTAGCTCTGAAAAAATATTTGGGCTTCTAGCGGTGTGTGGGACTTGGTCTATTAGTCCATCTATACTGACCTCCATCAGGTTGCAAATTAAAAATAATTTTTTTCTGCATCTAGCTCTGAAAAAATATTTGGGCTTCTAGCAGTGTGTGGGACTTGGTCTATTAGTCCATCTATACTGACCTCCATCAGGTTGCAAATTGAATAAAAAAAATTTCTGCATCTAGCTCTGAAAAAATATTTGGGCTTCTAGCGGTGTGTGGGACTTGGTCTATTAGTCCATCTATACTGACCTCCATCAGGTTGCAAATTAAAAATAATTTTTTTCTGCATCTAACCCAGCCAATAGTTTTGGCCTAATACCACAGTTTGGCCACTCAGCTCTGCTCGGTTACCATCCATTGTTTTTTTGTGCAAACAACTCCAGAGTTGTGAATTAGTTAACCACCAAAATGAGTGGAAAAAGGCCTGCTGCTGGTGGAAAGGGGAATAGGCGTGTTGGGAAGGGGAAAAAAGGTTGTGTCCGTGGGGTAGGTGTTAAAGCAACAGTAACATCTGCAGAAGAAAGACCATCTTCCAGCCAAACTAAAATGTCTACTTCTTTTAGCGGACAATGTGATAAGATCCCTTTCTTACGGCCACGCCAATCGCTACAAATTCCAGATGAGGCACAAAAACAGCAGGTGCTTCAACGGATATCAAGTGCTCCTTTAAGTGGGCTCTCCTCCACATCAACTTCAACATCACAAATACTCCAGTCCTCAAAGGTGTCACCCAAATCGCACTTGCTTCCTCACAGCTCCCAAATCTCCAGCTGCCCGTCTGAGTATGAGGTAGAACAGATGGTTGAGTCTGCAGAGCTGTTTACTCATACTATAGCCTGGGAATCAGAGGTCGACTCCAGCGCTTCTGTGAATCCAGACGAGGAAATGATCTGCACTGATGCCCAGAATCTTTATGAGTCGGATCCAGGACCAGACGCAGAAGGTTCTGACCATAATGTAGACCCTCATTCCCAAACTGTAACTCCTGTTGGTGGAGACAATGAGGAAGACGATGATAAGACTCAAATACCTGATTGGAGCGACAACTTTAGTTTTTTGTCAGGGCAGGAACAGGTTGGCTCTGAGGACGACGGGTGTGATAACGCACAGGGTGATGATGATGAGGTCGGAGATCCCACTTACTGTCAACCCACAGTCAGCCAAGAGATGAGGTCAGCAGAGGAGGTGGAGGAAGATGCTAGTGACGACGAAGTCAGGTTGCGCCTTCCTGGACAGAGACGTAGTACTGGAAGCACGTCAACAACTGCATCCTCAAACACAACTCTGCCTCTCACCACAAGTCGTGGTGGCTCTTCAGGTCGCATGGGTGCTAAGCCTTGCATAGCCTGGGCATTTTTTCAGATCGATAAAGATGACCCAACTCGTGTTATCTGTAACATTTGTCAGCAAAAGCTAAGTAGAGGCCAAAAAATACATAGTTTGAGTACTTCATGCATGAACCGGCACATGGACATGAAGCATAAGTTGCAGTGGGAAGCTGAGTGTGCTACAATGCGGTCTAGCCGGCCGGGCCAACCACCGTCTGCCATATCTTGTGCATCCGCGGCCTCTTCATCCTCTGTGACTGGGGGGACAGCAGTCACACCTGTTTTGGGGCGCAGACCTGCCACCTCTTTACCCGCAACAGCCAGCGTGATTGGCAGGTCATCATTTTCTTTGGAGGTGGTAACACCAGCTGGTCTTGAGCGCTGTCCGACATCGATAGCACCACCTTTGGATCAAGGCAACCTAACATGTCCGCCTGCATCTTCCTCACAGACCGGCAGTTTGCCGGGGACACCCTTATCAACCCCGTCTAAGCACAATAGCCAGCCCTCGGTCCCTCAGATGTGGGCAAGTAAAAGACCATTTCCTCCTAGCCATGAGAAAGCTAAGAGGTTGAATTTCACCATCTGCAAGCTCTTGGCTACAGAAATGCTGCCTTTCCGCCTGGTGGACACAGAGGATTTTCGAGACCTTATGTCCGTCGCAGTGCCCCAGTACCAGATGCCCAGTCGGCACTACTTCTCAAAGAAAGGTGTGCCTGCGCTCCACCAGCATGTCGCACACAACATCACCGCTTCTTTGAGAAACTCTGTGTGTGACAGGGTGCATTTCACCACAGACACTTGGACGAGTAGGCATGGACAGGGGCGTTACATGTCGCTGACTGGGCACTGGGTAACTATGGTGACAGCAGGACAAGGGGCTGCTGTCCAAGTCTTGCCGTCCCCACGAGTTGTGCGTCAATCCTCTTTATGTCATTTTTCCTCCACTGCTTCTGCCTCCTCAACCTCCTCTCGGTCTTCCACCTGCACCCAAAGCCTGTCTGGTCATGCCACAACCTTTCTAACTGCGCAGAAGGGATCCTGCACACCTCCTTACTATGCTGGCAGTAGGGCTCAACGTCATCAGGCGGTTTTTACATTGAAATGTCTGGGAAATGTGAGTCACACAGCTGAGGAGTTGTGGTCAGCTCTGGAGAACCAATTTCATGAATGGTTGTCTCCACTGGACCTGAAACCAGGGAAGGCCGTGTGCGACAATGCTGCAAACCTGGGTGCGGCCCTTCGCCGGGGCAATGTCACACACGTGCCTTGTATGGCTCACGTGTTGAACCTGGTTGTCCAGCAATTTTTAGCCCACTATCCCAGACTAGATGGCCTTCTGCAGAGGGCACGGTCGCTGTGTGCTCACTTCCGCCGTTCGCATCCCGCAGCTCAGCGACTTACATCTCTACAGAAGTCGTTGGGCCTGCCACTTCACCGGCTAAAATGCGATGTGCCTACCCGGTGGAATTCAACTCTGCACATGTTGCAGCGACTGTGGCAGCACCGACAAGCCCTGGTGCAATACGTTCTGACGTATAGCCTGGGCCAACGAGATTCAGAGGTGGGGCAAATCACGCTGGAGGAGTGGTCTCAGATCAGGGACCTATGCACCCTTCTGCACAGTTTTGAAATGGCGACGAAGATGTTTAGTGCTGACGATGCCATTATCAGCATGACTATTCCGGTGATTTACATGCTGGAGCACATGTTAAACAGAATTCGGAGTCAGGTGGTGGCACAAGAGGAGGTGGAGGAAGTAGAGGAGGAGGAGTTGTATGCGGAAGGGCTAACATCTGCAAGGTCCAGACGGTCGGCAGCACCAGGGCGGCAGGCATGTGAGGGTGGGGGAGATGATTTTACCAGGGCGCATGGTAGCAGCCAAACTAGTGAGGAAGGTGCAGGAGCCCAGGAAGAAGTGGAGGACGAACTGATGGAAGACTCATCAGATGAGGGAGACCTTGATCACATTTCTGTTGTGCGAGGTTGGGGGGAGAGGACAGAGGAAGGAAGCATGATTGTTACCTCGCCACCAACACAACAGGGACTTGGTGCTCCTGGATGCGCAACACACATGAGTGCCTTCTTGCTGCACTACCTGCAACATGACCCTCGAATTGTGAGAATTAGAAATAATCCTGACTACTGGGTTGCCACACTGTTAGATCCCCGGTACAAAAGTAAATTTGTAGAAATTATTCCTGCCATAGAAAGGGATGCACGCATGCAGGAGTATCAGCAGAGACTGTTGCAGAATCTTACATGTGCTTTTCCACAAAATACCAGTGGTGCACGTAGTGAATCTCACAGTTCCAACTTGCCAACCGTGGGACCGTCAAGTGTTCAGCACTCAAACCGTAACAGAACCACAGTATCTGCTGGTAACATCAATTTTGCGGAATCATTTCACCACTTTTTTAGCCCATCCTTTGCAAGGCCACAGGAGACAAGAAGTCTGACACATAGTCAACGCCTAGAGACGATGGTACAGGAGTATCTCCAAGTAAACATTGAAGCCACGACTGTGTCACTGGACCCTTGCTCTTTTTGGGCTTCCAATCTGGATAAATGGCCGGAGCTAGCCACTTACGCCTTGGAGATCTTGTCATGCCCCGCAGCCAGCGTTCTGTCTGAACGTGTGTTCAGCGCTGCTGGTGGTGTGCTGACAGATAAGCGCACGCGGCTCTCCACTGATAATGTAGACAGACTCACGTTCATAAAGATGAACAAATCATGGATCCGAAACGACTTTTCTACCCCTGTGTCATCCTGGGGAGAGTAAAAGCTTGATGATTGGTTAAAATCACCCTACCAACCGTTTTAAGCTTTCAAATTACTAATCATGTTTATCTGTATCTTGACTGGAAAATAATTTGGGCTTTGTAGCAGTGTGCAGCACTGATCCTATTAGGCCATCTATAATAAGCTTCACCAGATTTAAAATTAAAAATAATTTTTAGCTGCATCTAGCCCGGAAAATAATTTTGGGGCTCCGAGATGCGCAAGACACATAAGTGCCTTCTTGCTGCACTACCTGCAGCATGACCCTCATATTGTCAGAATTCGAAGTAATCATGACTACTGGGTTGCCACACTCTTAGATCCCCCAAACTTTTCGATCAACCTTTTCATTTTAATAAAGACCAAAAAAATGTTCATTTTCGAAATTATAAGCATTAGCAGGTTGTTAGAAACTGAAATCAAACAGTTTTCAACTCAAAACTTTATTCTAGGTGATGTTACATTTTCACATAGGACCCCTTGTTCGAAAGGAGCTTCTCAACTCTCTCGTCCATTGAATTTGTCAGGTTTTGGATGGTTTCTGCTTCAATTGTTTTGCATGAGGACAGAATACCCTCCCAGAGCTGTTGCTTAGATGTGAACTGCCTCCCGCCATCATAGACACTCCTTTTAATGATGCTCCAAAGGTTCTGAATGGGGTAGAGGTCAGGGGAGCATGGGGGTCACACCATAAGTTTGTCCCCTTTTATGCCCATATCAGCCAGAGATGCAGATGTTTTATGTGCAGCATGAGATGGTGCATTATCATGCAGAAAAATGATCTTGCTGTGAAATACACGGTTCTTCTTCTTGAACCATGGCAGGAAGTGCTGTTTGAGAAAATCCACATACATTATGGAGTTCATCTTTAGCGCCTTCAGGGATCCTAAAGGGGCCGACAATCTCTCTCCCCATGATTCCAGCCCAAAACATTACTCCACCTCCTCCTTGTTGGCGCTGTAGCCGTGTTTGCGTGGGGTGTCCATCAACCAGCCATCCTCCACTCCATTCATCTGGACCATTGAGCGCTGCACGGCACTCATCCGTGAACAAAACAGTTTTGAAATCAGTCTTCATGTAATGTTTGGCCCACTGGAGCCGTTTCTGCTTGTGTGAAGTGGATAGAGGAGGTCGACAGGATGGCGTATGCACAGCTGCAAACCTCTGAAGGACCCTGCATCTTGTTGTTCGGGGGACGTTGGAGGCACAAGCAGCTTCAAAAACTTGTCTGCTGCTATGACAAGGCTTTTTTGCCGCTGCTCTTTCAACCTGACGTAATTGCCTGTAGGAAAGAGTCCTCAATTTGCCCTTATCAGCACGCACACGTGTGTACTGTGAATCAGCTACATACTTCTTGATTGCCAAGACACTTCATCCTGATCATCGCACAATGTTGATTGTAGTCATGCCTTGACCTAAACACTCCACAATTTGTTGCTTCTCAGCAGCCGACACATCCTTTTTCTTTCCCATTTTGGCAGAAAATGTAGGCTGCTTAATAATGTGAGAGAGCCTTCTTAAGTAGTCTTGCCTTTCATTGGACACACCTGCCAAACTAATTAGCACAGGTGTCTGCAATTGCTTACAGTGATATAAAGAGCCCTGACACACATCACCATCAATGAGTTTAACTGACAAACAAACAAATTCTTCCCTTATCACTCCTAAACACTTTTTGCATAATAATTTGGAACGCGGTGTACATGTGCTTTTCCACAAAACACCAGTGGTTCACGTAGTGAATCTTACAGTTCTAACTTGCCAACCGTGGTCTGTACGGAATTGTTCAATAAAGGGCCCAAAATTAAGATAACATAGATGGGAGAGGTCTCTATGAATAGGAATTCCTAAGTATTTGATACCCTGTGAGGGCCAGGCAAAGGGAAAGTTGGACTGGATGGAATCCTATATGGATTTAGGGAGGGAGACATCGAGGGCCTCAGACTTCGCTGCATTGATTTTAAAATTTTACCATGTAACAAAGTGATCTATTTCAGCCATAACAGCAGGGATGGATATATGTGATTGAGTGATATATACTAGGACATCATCAGCAAATAGAGAGCACTTGTACTCGGTGCCTCCCACCTCAATCCACCTAATATTGGGGTTATGGCGAATTGATGAGAGCAGGTGCTCCGTCACTAGGATGTATAAGAGAGGGGACAGAGGACATCCCTGCCTTGTCCCATTGGTGATTGTGAAAGGTGATGAAAATGTTCTGACGCACCCCCTGGGCCTTGGGACACCCGGAGCCGGACCCTTTTTGGTGGATGCTGGTGGTTGTAGTCTTCGTGGCGGCGATCCGGTTCCGTGGCTCAGGGCGGTCAAACCAGTGGCGGAACTATTTATGTGGTTTTGATGTTTAAATGTCCGACTACGCCACCCGTGGATTGCGGTCAGAGTGAACCGCCGCTACAGGGCAGACCGCTAAGGCTGGTGTTGTGGGTGCAGCAGAGCGTAGCATAACTCCCCACGGGAGGAGTATAGCCTCAGGGCAGTGTATGCGGAGGATGGGGGTGATGGTGCAGGGCAGCAGCAGTAACGACACGGAGTCAGTGATGCAGTTCAGGGCCTTTACTCACAGTTCTTATTATCCAGACCACGTCTGCAGGTAACGGCTGCCCACGTCGTACTGTGCTCACCAGGTGAGGGGCTCAGACAACTCCCAGATAACTTTGGAGCGCTTCACAGGTCCCCCTTTGTGTGTCCTTTGTCTGGCCTTTCTTACCAACACTTCTGTCCGGCTGCCTCGGGCCTCCTCTTGGTAAACTTGGCGCCAGTTTCCCTGACCCTATGTGGTGCCTTCCTAGCGGGTGGAGGAAGGGGCTGCGCCACATAAAATGTCAGAGCCTCCGGTTTCTAGCTGAGGGTCGTTTCCTGCCTCCACTAGTTCGGGGACCGGTCTCCCCCTTTGGCCTGACCCCTCCACGCAGGTGGATTCGGGCGTGCGGTGGCGACTCGCCTGTCCGCACCCCTGGGATCCCTTCATTCCTCGTTCCTGGAGCCTTCTCCGCTCCTCTTCCTTCCTTCTCCCTCTTGCAGGCCTGGGCCTCTGTTACTAGGCCCGCCTCCGGAGCAGAGCTCATGCAGAGCCCCTGCTCCCTGCCACTTCTGCTCAGACTTCTCTGCACTGAACTAAGATGGTGCCCACCTTTTATACTCCCTTCTCAATGCACCCAGGAACTGCTTCCTCCCTGCTCCTGCACTGCAGGGTTCCCCTTCCTCAGTGTTCCCTCCCCCCACTCCAGCCAGGGACAGGGACTGTCGTGCCCATCTCAGGGCCATATTGGTCGCCCTGCCCCACGGCAATGTGGTGTAATGCATGCAGGTGTCGGGTCCTGATCCACACTCCATCCTTATCTGAGAGTGAGATATCACACCTCTGGGTGAGGTGCAATACGTCTGTAGCAACCGAGCCCTCGGTGCTACAGTTCCATTTATCTTCAGCCTAGGTGACGTATTGTGATACAGGGCCGTGATTTTGGCTATAAAAGGGTCCCCTAGACCCCTACCCCAAGCTTTTTAAGAGAATCATATATGGCGTGCCAGGAGACTCTATGGAATGCTTTCTCAGCATCCAACGAGAGTATCTACTTACAAATTTTTAACTGCATCTAGCCCAGGAAATACTTTGTGCCTAGTAGCAGTGTCTGCTAGTCAGCGGATTATCCCGGCTGTTAAGCAAGCTACACCACCTGTAGTTTGGACACTTAATTTTTTCAAAGGAAATGCTTCGGGACCACGGGATACTTAGTGAAGAGCATCAGGAGGCACCCCAAGGCATAGGGGCTGGGACTGGCACTAGGATGCCTTGCGGTGGACAGCCGAGCTCGATCCTTATAAAAGCTTTTTAACTGCAGCAGCTTTAGTGGACGCTACTGGAGCTGGAATTACGCGGCTGCTGGCATGAGACTTGCCCTCCAATAGATCCTTGTAAATGGATTTAAAGTGTATTCATTCAAATTAGAGGGACAATTTAAATTAAAAAGCTTAGAGCTGCCTCCACCACAGGGGGGCTCTCTCGACCCACCAGCGGACAGGCACCAGTATTGGGAGAGGGGGGCTGGCCGTCAGGGTTCACCGCGGCTCTGGCACAAACCCGGCGACACGGAGGTGGCACGGGCAGGAGCGGACTGGCCGTCTCGGCTTCTCACTTTTTGGATTTTAGAAGGGCATGACATGCCTATATCTGTGTCTCCCCCTCCTTTTACTCCTCCACCTCTTTTCTTTTCGCATGACTATATGTACTTGTCACTTTTCCATGTGTTAGTTGTGTCTTCTGAGCAGTTTGTCAGCTTTTGGACACCTTTGAAGGTGTTTTCTATGTGTTTCTATGTGTTTTTGTTTGCCTGCCATTGGTTTTAACGGTGTTCGAAGGTGTTCGACGAACAGTTCGACGAACAGTTCGGCGAACACACGGGTGTTCGACGAACCGAACCGAACTCGAACACTACGGGGGTGGCTCAACACTAGTCTTTACATCCAGATGTCTCAGTTCCATCTGTTTCATTGCTGCAACTGTAAGTAAAGTTCTTATTGTAGTGTGTTTGACAACTGTAGCAAATGTCTCATCATAGTCTTCTCCATATTTTTGAGAATACCCTTTAGCTATGAGTCTTGCTCGGTATCTTTCAGCTGTGCCATCTGTTTGGTATTTTACTTTAAAAATCCATTTACATCCTATGGCTTTTCTTCCTTCTGGTAAATCTGTTAGTGTCCATGTATTTGAATCATGCATGGATTTAATTTCTGTTTCTGTTGCTTCTATCCATTTATTAGCTTCTTCTTCAGGAAGTTTAGATATGTCTTCCCAAGAGGTAGGCTCATAGATTTTTCTTATGCTTGTCTTGTATGAGAGACGTTTTGGTGGTTTTCCTTTGTTCTCTCTCATTGAACGTCTTGGTTCTGTGTCTGTTTGTAGTTGTGATTCTTCACTTTCAATATTTTGTTCTTCATTAATTTCTACTTCTTTCTCATCAGATATTTCTTCAGTTATGTCACTAGTGTTTTTCTCATTTTTTGCTTCAACTGAATTCATAATGTCTTCATTTAAATCTTCAATGAATGTCACACTGTTACTCACCGTAACTCTGTCTGTTTTGGGATCTAGGATTCTATTTCCTTTGCAATTTTCACTATATCCAACAAATAATCCTTCAATGGATCTGTTTTGAAGTTTGGAACGTTTTTCTGTTGGAATAAATATAAAAACTTTACATCCAAAAACTTTTAAATGATTGACACTTGGTTTCATTCCTTGCCACAGTTCATATGGAGTTTTCATCAGTTTTCTGGAAAAAAATCGGTTCTGTAGATATGTAGCTGTCATTGCTGCCTCACCCCAATATTTCTCTCGTAGTTTGGAATCCATCACCATACATCTTATCATTTCTGTTAGAGTTCTGTTTTTCCTTTCTGCTACTCCATTTTGTTCAGGTGTGTATGAAACAGTTTTCTGGTGTTCTATTCCATTTTGTCTTAGGTAGTCTTCTAATCTGTGATCTGTAAATTCACCTCCATTATCACTTCTGATGACAATTGGCTTCCTTTGAAATTTGTTACTTGATCTTGTTACATAGTCTACAAGTTTATCAAAAACTTCACTTTTGTTTTTAATTAAGTATGTGACTGTGTATCTTGAGTAGTCGTCTATAAAAGTCAACATGTATCTATTGCCTCCTGATGTAGTCACTTTCATGGGTCCACATACGTCAGTATGCACCAAATCAAGTGGTCTTTCGCTTTTCATCTCACTTTCTTTTGGAATAGATATCCTTGTGGCTTTGGATTTTATACAACATTCACATCTTACGGTAATTGAGCAATCTGATATCTTTAAATCTTTTGTCAATTCTTTTCTCTGTAGTTCCCTTATACTGTCAGGGTGTCTATGTCCTAGACGTCTATTCCACATGTGAATACAGTTTTTGTGATCATGTGTACATACCTTCATCTGTTCCTTTGGTGTGTCAAAATGATATAATTGTTCATCTGCCTTGACTTTGGTTATCACCTTGTTTCCTGCAATAATTACACACTCATTGTCTTTGAATTATACTGTAAGTCCTTTTGCTGTTAAACGTTTCACAGATAATAATCCGCCTTCCAATTTTGGAATATACAACACATCCTGTACAAGTATCTTTGAATCTTGTCCGAACTTGTTTGAACAATTTAGCATACCTTGTCCGATACCTTCTGCGGTTATTTTGCTTCCATCTGCAAGATAAATGGCTTCTTTCTTATCTAAATCAAGATCAGTAAAGAAATTCTTGTCACTTGTCATATAACTCATTGCTCCTGAATCAATAAACCAACCAAGCAATGATTTCTTGTCTGTTACTTTAAATGTGCCATTCCAATTATTCTCACATGAATCGGAAATTGTGTTTTTTACTTTCTGTGTATGCATTTTATGTTGTAATTTCTGTTGTTCTGCTTTCCATATGGTACAGTCTTTCTTTAAATTACCTTTTTTTCACATCTGAAGCATTCTCTTTTCTCTTTATTATAGTTTTTTTTTAATTCTGTAGCTTTAAGAGCGTTTTCACTGTCCTTTTCAGTAGAAGAATCATTTCTTTGTTTTTTTCTTCTCTGATATTCATCTATTAGTCTTGTTTTCACAAAATCTAATGTAATGTCAGTATCTGGTCTCGTCTCAAGGGCATTTATCAAGACTGTATACGAATCTGGTAAACTGCACAATAATATAGCTGCTACATGACTTTCTTTAATCTCTTCACCAATAGATCTTAGCTGTGATATCACTTCCATCATTGAGAATATGTGCTTCTGCATGTTGTCATTTGCACTCAATCTCATACTGTAAAGCTTTCTTAATAAAAATAACTTGTAATTCAAGCTAGGTCTTTCATACAGTTTTCTTAATGCTTCCCACATTCCTTTCGCTGTTTCTTCATTTCTTATATGTATTAATTGAGCATCATCCACTAATAAGCTAATGGTGGCTCTCGCTTGTCTATTCTTCTTATCCCATGTCTGATTATCTTGATCTGGTCTTTCTGTAACAATTACTTCCCATAAATCATCCTTAGATAACAACATCTCTACTTTGAATTTCCATAACTGATAATTTTCACTATTCAGTTTAGCTACTCTGAATTTCAGTTCTGTGTTACTCATCATCTTTATATAGTCTTACTTGTTTAGAGAGTTGTACTGAAGATATTCTCCTGTTTTTTTCTTGATAGTTCCTGTATGTCCTGCCTGTGTTGAATTCTCTGTAATTATATCCAGCTCCTGGGATCATGAATTCCTCTGTCACTCTGTATCTGGATTTATTTCCTTCTGTTTACAGAGCTTATCTGTGTGCTCCATTATCTGGGGTTATAAACCGGGATCCTGCTGCCTGGGCTTGTAGTGCGGGCCTGTAGTGTCTGGGCCCATAACCTGTCGCAGAGTGCATCTTCTTACAGTCACCACTGTACTTACGAGAACTTCAATCAGCAAGATATCTTGAGTAAACAGAATTTACTTCATACTGGATAAACATGAGATACAATTCAGTGTCACACAGTCCGTGTGCTGCTGACATAACATATTCAGGAAAGGAAAAGAAGGAAATACAGGAAGTAAAAAAACAACAACCAACAATTGAGAGCTTCCCTCCCCACATTACAGCAAGCATATAACTTTACACACTATCACCATCTGCTGTCTGGTTAGTATAAAGTCCTCCTTTCACTTATAATAAGTCCTAATCTGTTGCATATGCCAACAAAGGAGACAACTGTTGGTGCAATGAGTAAAGAAAATGGAAGAAATAGAAAATGACTGTCAATCGACATTGATCTTGAGCATCATGCAAAATCTCACCTCGTGAGGTATCCTTGATGATGAGGAAGGTGAAAGTTCAATTACGCAGATTTAGGTCAAAACTGTTCATTTTTACAAGAGGAAAATTAATGAAATACACTGTATTTTATTATGCAATTTCTCCGAAGAATGGCAGCATCTTATATGTGGTCATATACCACTTTTTGGATGCAGAAAGATAGGAGCGCCAATCTTGCTGGAATGGTTTTCAAAAGCGGCCAAGAGATATGAGTGTTAGGTGTTTGCTGGATCTGAAATGGGTTCAGAATCATCAGTGGATTCTGGGGTCTCCCATTCTGGTCCGGCTGGGGCAGATGCTGCTCAGCATCGCCGTCGGTCCCAGTGCCTAGCTGGTGCAAGAGATGTACAAGTTGTCTTTTGCGTATTTGTTCCTAGCAACATGAAGCATAGGTTGCGGAGGGAAACAGGGCTACTACAGCCTAAGTCCAGGATGCACTGCACTGAGCATGCCCGTGACATGGCGGACCGTGATTGGTGGTTTGTGAGTCAGCTGATCCGGTGACCTGGCATCACCTGATTGGTCGCGGGTGACGTCACCAATTATGCGATGGTGGGCAGAGCTTAATCTTTAAATAGCCCACCCACAAACATGGCGGCCGCTCTGATCATTGAGCTGAGACTGTGTTACTGTGTGAACGCTTGTTTGTTAGAGCTCCACGTGCTCTCTTGCTGTAATAGCTTCGGAGAGGCAGGTTTAGCGGGGAATAGGCAGCCTTAGCTGGAGGGAGGCAGGCAGCTTAGTCCGACAGTCTGGCTCCAACAAGGGGGTCGCTATACACCCCGATCAGACTGCGGATTCCCTATTCCCGGTACCGCCTGTGAACCACGTGGAGAGATACTCTGCAGTCCGGTAGCATGCCGGCTGGGAGTACGTATATGCCGGAGTGAATCACACACATGTCCTAGCGCCTACTGCGTAGCCCCTGTGCAGTTAACAGGGCTACGGCTACATTATCTGTCTCACATCTCTCGTGCTGTTAAAGGAGATAGTGCGAATCCCTATTCCCGTCCTTGTGTGCTGTAACACGGGAGGGATTGATATATTAGTTGGTTGTTTTTCCTTCTTCCCGGAAGGTGTTCGGCCACAGTCTTCCAGGCTGCATTGCGGACCCCGGGTTTGGTTGCTTTCCATTATTAATAACGTTGTTTGCAACCGTCCCCATAACAGTATCAGAGCGCCAGGGTCTAGCTGAACATGGCTGACAACCAGCAACTGCCATGTTATATACAGCAACTTGAGACCAGACTTAGGACTCTGGAACAAACCGCCCCAGTTGCTGATATCACTGCAGTAGCCACCCAGGCAGCTTCACAGGCAGCTAATCTAGTTAACACGGCTGCAGTGCATGCTGCGGCAGCTGCAATTGCTCCATTACCCCTTTTTGCTCTCCTGGAAAAATTTTCTGGCAACAGCAGATCCTGCAGAGGTTTCATTAATCTGTGCCTGTGCTCCATTCAGTTAGAGATGATGGAAACACGGTTCCCCTCCGAAAGGGCCAAAGTAGGTTTTGTCATCTCGTTATTTTCCCACAGGGCTTTGGAGTGGGCTACCCCTCTGTGGGAGCGGAATGACCCGGTAGTGGCCAATGCGTCCTCTTTCTTAAAGCCCTAAAGAGTGTTTTCCTAGGTCCTCAGGTCACGCATGATACGGCTCTTAAGCTTCTTGCGTTGGTCCAGGGTTCGGCCACCGCCAGCCATTATGCCATCCAGTTCAGAACCTTAGCGGCTGAACTGGATTGGTCTGAGTGGTCGCTAATCCCGGTGTTCTGGAAAAGTCTGGCTGGGCATATTAAACATGCTCTAGCTACCAGAGAGCTTCCAACCTCCATGGAAGAGTTAATTACTCTCGCTAACCGAATAGATTTGCGTCATGCAGAACGCAAGTTAGAGCTGGAGGTCTCCAGACCTCGGTTTCGGTTGGCACCTTCATTCTCTAGACCTATTTCCAAACCTGCGGCTCCCGACCCAGAGTCTGAGGCTATTGATATTTCCCAGACTAAGTCTAAGTCTCCTCGTTTCTGACCTGCTCATCTCTTGGAGTTCCCCATTAATAAGGGTTCCAAGCGGTCGGGAAACAAACGTGTCTAACCACCGTTGGAGGAGGTGTGTTAGATTCTGGGGCTTCTTCCTCCAAATTATTGTATGAGGTGACGTTGTTCTTCAGAACAACCATGGTTACTGCCAGGGCATGGGTGGATTCTGGTGCCGATGGCCATTTTTTGTCATCAACGTTTGCCCAGAGGCACGCCATCCCTATGGAGTTACTGCCAAAACCAATGAACATTAGGGTAGTCAACGGTTCACTGCTGGACACGCAAATCACTCACCAGTCGATTCCCCTCACCATGTCATTTCCTCAGGGTCACCGGGAGGTTATCTCCTTCCTTATTATTCCCGGTGGATTAGATGAGGTGCTATTGGGTCTTCCATGGCTACGTTGTCACACTCCACACATTGACTGGAATACGGGGAGAATTTCTTCCTGGGGTGAGAATTATGCTTCTCAGTGTATGGTTACGGCCGCTTGGAGGGTAGTCTCAGAGCCTTCTACCGACTTGTCCGCTATTCCTGTGCAATATCAGAGTTTTGCGGACGTCTTTTCCAAAAAGGCTGCAGAGACTTTACCTCACCACCGACCGTATGACTGTCCTATTGATTTGGTCCCCGACACGGAGCCTCCTCGCGGTAGGGTTTATTATCCCCTGTCTGTCCCCGAGACCCAGGTCATGTCAGATTATATCAAAGAGAACCTGGCCCGGGGGTTTATCAGAAAATCGGTTTCTCCTGCTGGAGCGGGGTATTTGTTCGTCCAGAAGAAAGAGGGTGATTTATGTCCCTGCATTGATTACAGAGGATTAAATGCCATCACCATCAAAAATAAATACCCTCTGCCCCTTATTTCTGAACTATTTGACAGGTTGCGAGGGGCTAACATCTTCACAAAATTGGTCTTGCGAGGGGCATATAATCTTGTACGAATCCGTGAGGGTGACGAGTGGAAAACAGCTTTTAACACTCATGATGGTCATTACGAGTATCTCTTCATGCCTTTCGGGTTATGCAATGCCCCTGCTGTTTTTCAGGATTTTGTCAATGATATCTTTCGGGATTTGCTGCTATCATCCGTGGTAGTCTATCTTGATGATATCCTTATCTTTTCCCAAGACCTCTCCACACACAGAGAGGATGTTTGCAGAGTTTTTGAACGCTTGCGTGCAAATTCTCTGTATTGTAAGCTGGAGAAATGCCAGTTCGAACGAGAGTCTCTACCGTTTCTGGGCTACATCATATCCAGTAAGGTATTAGCCATGGACCCAAAAAATTGGTGGCGGTACAAAACTGGCAGGAACCTCATTCCCTTAAAGTGGTACAACGCTTCATGGGCTTTATCAACTACTACCGGCAGTTCATACCACATTTTTTCACACTGGTGGCTCCTTTGGCCGCTTTAACCAGGAAGGGTGCCAATCCCAAGAATTGGTCTAAGGGGACATCCGAGGCGTTCCGAGAGATTAAATCCTATTTTTCTAGAGCTCCCATTCTCCATTGCACAGATGTGGACAAGCCATTCTTCCTGGAGGTCGACGCTTCCTCTGTCGGAGCAGGAGCGGTTCTCTCTCAAAAGAATGAACAGGGTCGGACAAGACCATGTTTTTTCTTCTCCAAGACCTTCTCTCCAGCAGAGAGGAATTTTACTATTGGGGACAAAGAACTACTTGCTATTAAGATGGCTTTCCAGTACGTCCCCATGACAGCACCGTAGGAGGAGTAATCGCATATCCTGTGTAGGGACAGGAAGCGCAAGAAGTTAAAAGTCCTCCCACCCCCAACCTCCTCAGTGTTTTTCCTGTCCCTACACAGGACAGGGAGTACAGGAGGAGCGCTGGTGCAGGAGCAATGGTGTGAAGACAGAGATACCTCAGGGGACCCCGGAAGGATCGGGGGGCCACGGCTCTCTCCTTCCCACCATCAAGCGGGTCCTGGGCCGACACTCCCTGTCGGGAGTCCCTCAGCCCTCCGGTGTGCTAGAGTCTCCGGGTGCCGCTTCCCCATCGCCGGGGCTCTCGGCGTCCTGCTCCGGGCGGGTCCGGCTTCTCCTGGCTCCGGAACCGCCCGGTGTCGAAACCGGAAGTTCGGGATGACGACTTCCGGTGGCGGTCGCGCGGGAAATTCAAACCGCGGTGAAGACCAGACGCCAGGGAGAAGGGAAAATGACTGGGCGACCAGGTAAGGCATAGGAAGGGGGGCTGGGGAGCACAAAGACAGGTTTACAGCTTGGGCACCCCTGACAGCAAGATGGCAGAGATGTCTCACCCTGATACCCTCCCTGGATCGCCCCACAGTCATGTGAGTGTACCATTACCTCCTTTATATGGTTAATGGAGCTTACTCTTTCCAGGCCCTCCATATTTTTTATAGGATCTATCTGGGCAGTTAGCACCTCCTTCTAAGAAGTAGAAGGATGCAGGAAAAAAAAGAAAAAAAAAAGGCCACAGTAAAATCCAAGAGGTGCCTGGATTGTAACATCAGACTTCCAGACTCATAAAAAAAGCGTCTATGTGCTGAGTGTAGAGCCTCCATGCTAAAGGAGGAGCACGGGGCTTTATTAAACGAAATGCGGAATATAATCAAAGAAGAAGTTCAGGCTTCTATTGTTCTCTGTAGCCCCCAGGGGATGAGATGTTTGGTGGTCTTAGAACCCAGAGATCCATGGTTTTTCCTGTTAAAAGCCCATGTGAAGGACATGATACTGGGGGAATGGAAGGATGTGGAGAAGAGACTCTCTATACCACGAGACTACCGCCCGACTATCTTTTGACCCAGGGGACACTATTCCTAAAATTGACGTCCTGGTGGATAAGGTGATCAAGAAAACATCTATCCCCTTTGAAGATTCGTCAGGACTTTAAGATCCTATGGATAGGAAGGCGAATGGACTTTTGAAGGTAGCCTGGGAAGCTTCAGTAGCAATTATTGGATCTAATCTCGCTGCTACATCTATTGCCAGATCCATGGGAGTCTGGCTGGAGGAGCTAGAGAGTCACCTACGAGATGGCATCCCGAGGGAATCTCTCCTTCAATCAATGCTCCTATTAAAATAGTCAACAAATTTTATGGCCGATGCTTCAGCGGAATCGGTCAGATTTGCGGCCAGAAATAATGCGCTTTCCAACTCAGCCCGTAGAGCTGTTTTGTTAAAAAAAAAAAAACATGGTCTGGAAATACAGCTTCTAAGAACAAACTGTGCTCCATTCTATTTTCAGGGCTCAGAGTATTCGGACCTGTACTAGATGACATTCTAGAAAAAGCGTCCGATAAAAAGAAGGGCTTCCCTGAGGAGATAAAGAAGGAGCAGCCCTTTCTTAAACCATTCTCCTCCCTTAAATAAAGTTTTTCAGAAACTCAAAATCCCTGAATACTAACAACTATAGCGCAGGGTTACAGGATAGAATTTTCTCAAAATCCCCCTCAAAATTCACACAGAAAAAAGGGGGGTCCACAAGCTGGAGTTTTAATAAGGGGAACAAAGATAGGAAATACCAGCCCAGTACTAGCTCCCATCCAAAACGACAATGACTATGTCAGAGTGGGGGGGCGATTAAAGTTTTTCAAAAACAGTTGGCATCGGGTCACTCAAAATCCCTGGATACTAACAACTATAGCACAGAGTTACAGGATAGAATTTTCTCAATATCCCCCTCAAAAATTCCGCCTGACGAGAGGTTCCCCTACCTCTCTTTCCCATCTGCAGGCAGACATGGAGAAGCTGCTGCATCAGAGGGTTATTGTACCAGTTCCAGAACACGAATAACATCAGGGCCATTATTCCTCCCTGTTTTCAATAAAGAAACCGTCGGGAGTTCCGTACGATTATCAACCTGAAACCCCTAAACCGGTGGGTCCGCTACAAGATATTCCGCAGGGAATCAGTAAGATCAGCCATCCCTCTAATAAACATGGATGCGGTAATGTGCACCGTGGACCTTAGGGATGCATACTACCACCTGCTAATACATTCCTCAAGTCAGCAATATCTGAGGTTTGCACTACCATCAGGCAGTCAGAGTCTGCACTCTCTTCCCTTTGGCCTGTCATCTGCTCCCAAAATCTTTACAAAGATCATGGCAGAGGTGATGGCCTGTATCCATCAGATATTACCATCATTCCGTACTTGGACGACTTACTGTTGGTAGCAGGATCTCCTCTAGATATGACGCAACATCTGGAACTTGTCCTACGGACATTAACCAGCCTGGGTTTGATTGTGAACAAAGAAAAATCCAGTTTTGTCCCAAGTACATCACACATCTTCCTGGGAGTCCATCTCGACTCCGGAATACGAATATCTTGTCTCCCGGAAGACAAGATGCTCTCAATTCCACAAAGGATTCTTTCTTTTGCAAGAGAGAAGAAACCTTCAATCCGGAAGGCAACGAGTTTTTTGGGAATCATAACGTCATGCATCTCCTGCGTCAGATGGAGCCAGTTCCATTCCAGGCCTCTACAGAAATGCATCCTGGAAGTGACAGACGGACATCAGAATTGCCTAGACAGGAAGATGTCTTTTTCCAGAAACGCCCAGGACTCTCTACACTTGTGGCTCGACCAGAAGAATCTACGGAAGGGAGTGCAGTGAATTCTGGAACCTTGTCTTTTAGTGACCACGGACACAAGTCTCTCAGGATGGGGAACTCGAGTGGGAGATTCTTATCTCCAAGGAACATGGTCCACGGAGATTCAGACCCGATCATCGAATTTTTGGGAACTACAGGCAATCTGACAAGCCCTACAGAGAAGCCGGGCGGTCTTAAAAGACAAACATGTAAAAATTTTGTCGGACAACATCACGGCAGTCTCTTTCATCAGACCTCAGGGCGGACCAGGACATCCACTTCTCCAGTCCCTGGCCAACAGGATATTCTTAGGTATAGAGAAGATAGTGAGCTCCATTTCAGCAGTTCACCTTCGGAGATCTGACAATCAGGAGGCAGATTACCTCAGAAGGCTTCAGAATGGGAACTGAAGGAAGAGATGTTCCAGCAATTAACCCGCAGGTGGGGTCAGCCGCACCTAGACCTTTTTTGCATCCAGAACAAATGCAAAGACGACATCTTTCTTCTCTCTCGACCGAGGAAATCATCCTCTGGCAGTGGACGCACTCTCACAATATTGGGGAGAGGGCCTAACATATGCCTTCCCACCTGCTCTTCTAATTCTGAGAATGCTGCGAAAAATTCAGGAAGATCGGGCGACTGTCCCGTTCTGTCCAAGGAGAAGTTGGTTCTCCCTTCTACATCATCTAGCGTTGGAAGACCCAATCATTTTTTCCTTTTCAGGAAGCTCTTCTGATGCAAGGTCCACTGTTTCATCAGAATCTTCAACAGCTCCAGTTCTCAGCTTGGCTTCTGAAAGGGAGATCTTGAAGAACAAGGGCTTATCCGCCAGAGTGATTCAGATTATGCATGCCAGTAGAAAACCTGTAACCCAGGCCATATATAAAAAAGTCTGGAGGACCTTTTGTCATTTCCACAGAACGGTAGACACCTCTCAGCCAGATATCCCTGCGATCCTTGATTTCTTGCAGGCAGGATTGACGCAGGTCTTAGACCAAGTACCTTGAGGGTGCAGCACTAGGTGCTTTCTTCGACACATCATTGTCCTCGCATCCTTGGATAATCAGGTTTGTCAGGGCAATCCAGAGACTTAGGCCTACACAGAATTTCTTCCCCTCTGTGGGATCTGAATCTTGTCCTGAGAGTCCTTTGCAAACCTGCCTTCGGCCCAGTTAATAATTTGGGAATAAGGAGCTTGACTCTGAAAACAGTCTTCTTGGTGGCAATCACCACAGCTAAGCGGTTGGATGAAATCCAGGCTCTATCTGTCATCAAGCCTTGTATGCAGATTCGGGATGATTGCATCATTCTGAAACTGGATCCAAATTTCTCTCCGAAGGAGGTGTCATCGATGACCTTAAATCAAGAAGTGTTTTTTCCATCATTCTGAGAAAACCCTAGGAATCAGAGGGAGGAAGAGTTCCACCATCTCGATGTCCGCAGAGCAGTGTTGGCCTATTTGGAGGCCACTCGGAACTGGAGATAAGACTCTAACCTTTTTTATACAGTTTGGGGGAAAAGATAGAGGCAGGAAGGCTTCAAGACAATCCTTAGCTAGATGGGTCACATCCATGATTAATCTAGCATATCTTTCATAAGAACAGCCTCCCCCTGAAATTATCAAAGCCCATTCCACCAGAGCAATTTCCACCTCATGGGCAACTAGAGCAGGGGCTACCATAGAACAAATATATACCGCAGCCACATGGTCAGGACATACTACTTTCCGCAAACACTACAAGCTAGATGTTCTCTCACAGCAGAGATCTGCGTTTGGTAGGAAGGTACTTCAGGCAGTTATCCCACCCTAAGCTATGAGTTCTTGGGTATATTCCTACGGTGCTGTCATGGAGACGTACTGGAAAACTGGAATTAGTCTTACCGGTAATGATGTTTCCAGGAGTCCACATGACAGCACCCTTACTTCCCTCCCTATATTGCTACTGTATGTGATTCTAAAATATGTCTAAGCAGTCTAAAGTAAAATTTTGTTGTACCCAGCCAATGTGGTTCTTGGAAAATCACTGAGGAGGTTGGGGGTGGGAGGGCTTTTAACCTCTTGTGCTTCCTGTCCCTACACAGGATATGGGATTACTCCTCCTACGGTGCTGTCATGTGGACTCCTGGAAACATCATTACCGGTAAGACTAATTCTGTTTTTTTCAGAGTGGAGGTACCTCTTGGAGGGAGCTAAACATCCTTTCGTGGTATATTCCGATCATAAAAATCTTTCGTTCCTACAGATGGTGCAGTGTCTTAACCCAAGGCAGGCCAGGTGGTCTCTTTTCTTTTCCCGATTCAGTTTTTCCATTCACTTTTTAAAAGGGAAAAAGAACCTTCGGGTGGATGCTTTGTCCCGGTCCATGGATACGGCTGAGGATGATAGCGAGCCCAGTCTTATTGTTCCTCCGGAGTGTATGCGGACGGTGGCTCCAGTGTCCCTAAACCAGGTTACCCCCGGGAGGACATTCATTCCTCCTAATTTACAAAATGAGGTGATCTCCTGGGCACATGCCTCTAAGATTGGAGGTCATTTTGGGGTCAAACGTGCACGGAGTTTCTCCAACGGTCGTATTGGTGGCCTCGGTTAACCCAGGACGTTAAGGAACATGTTCACGCAAGTGTCTCCTGTGCGAGAAATAAATCGTCCCGTCAGAGGCTGGCTGGTCTTCTTCATCCGTTACCCATGGTGGATAGACCTTGGGAGCTGGTTGGGATGGATTTCATTGTCGAGTTACCTAAGTCCCGGGGAAACATGACAATATGTGTGGTTTCTGACCATTTTTCTAAGATGGTTCACCTGGTTCCTCTGCCTAGGGTTCCTTCTTCCCAGGTTCTGGCATCACTGTTCATTCGTCACGTTTTCCGTCTCCACGGAATGCCTGATACGATTGTCTGTGACCGGGGTCCACAGTTTTCCTCCCGGTTCTGGAAAGAATTGTGTAACTTGCTTAGCATTGAACTGAATCTTTCTACTGCCTATCATCCGGAGACCAATGGTCTGGTGGAACGCACTAATCAGACGCTTGTGACATACTTGCGCCATTTCGTTTCGACCAGCATAATGATTGGGCGATATTGCTCCCTTGGGCAGAGTTTGCTCTAAACAACGCAGTGGCGGATTCCACAGGTCAGACTCCGTTTCTTCTAAATAATGGCCAACAACCGCGAGTCCCGGTTCCTATGCCAGTTTCCTCTGTGGAACCTGGGGTCAGAGATTGGGCTCTGGAGGCGCGGGAGGTTTGGGACCATACCCAGGATGCTATATTGGCCTCCAAGAATAGGATGAGAGAGTGTGCTAACACCCATCGCAGTCCAGCCCCCGTATTCTCCCCAGGCGACAGGGAGTGGCTCGCAATATCAGAATACGCGGGGAATCTGCTAAGTTTGCCCCCTGTTTCATTGGTCCTTTCAAAATTTTGGCCAAAATTATCCCCGTAGTGTACTGGTTACAGCTATCACGACACATGAGGATTCACGACACTTTTCATGTGTCGCTCCTTAAGCTGGTTCACCTGACAAAATTCTCGGAACCCCAACCTGCTCCAGGCACCAGGGGTGATGATCTCGAAGTACAGGCAATAGTGGGATCTAAGATGGTTCGTGGGAAAAAATATTACCAAGTACACTGGAGGGGCCATGGATCTGAGGTCCGTTCCTGGGAACCAGTGGACCACATTCATGCTCCCCTGCTCATTGAGGAATATGAGCGTCAAGTGGAGGGGGATGTTAGAAGGGGGATAATGTTAGGTGTCAGGTGCTTGCTGGATCTGAAATGGGTTCAGAATCATCAGTGGATTCTGTCATCTCCCATTCCAGTCCAGCCAGGGCAGATGCTGCTCAGCATTGCCGTCGGTCCCAACACCTAGCTGGTGCATGAGATGTACAAGTTGTCTCTCAGGTATTTGTTCCTAGCAAAGTGAAGCATAGGTATCGGAGAGAAACAGGGCTACTACAGCCTAAGTCCAGGATGCACTGCACTGAGCATGCCCGTGACATGGCGGACCATGATTGATGGTTTGGGAGTCAGCTGATCCGGTGACCTGGCACCGCCTGATTTGTCGCGGGTGACGTTATCAATTATGCGATGGTGGGCAGGGCTTAATCTTTAAATAGCCCGCCCACAGACATGGAGGAGCGCTCTGATCATTGAGCTAAGACTGTGTTACCGTGTGGACGTTTGTTTGTTAGTGCTCCACGTGCTCTCTTGCTGTAATAGCTTCGGACAGGCAGGTTTAGCGGGGGATAGGCAGCCTTAGCTGGAGGGAGGAAGGTAGCTTAGTCCGACAGTCTGGCTCCGACAAGGGGGTCGCTATACACCCCGAGCAGACTGCGGATTCCCTATTCCTGGCACCGCCTGTGAACCACGTGGAGAGATACTCCGCAGTCCGGTAGCACACCGGCTGGGAGCACATATATGCCGCCATGAATCACACACACGTCCTAGTGCCTACTGCGTAGCCCCTGTGCAGTTAACAGGGCTATGGCTACATTATCTGTCGCACATCTCTCGTGCTGTTAAAGGAGATAGTGCGAATCCCTATTCCCGTCCCGGTGTGCTGTAACACGGGAGGGATTGATATATTAGTTGGTTGTTTTTGCTTCTACCCGGAAGGTGTTTGGCCGCAGGCCGCAGGCTTCCAGGCTGCATCGCGGACCCCGGGTTCGGTTGCTTTCCATTATTAATAAAGTTGTTTGCAACCGTTCCCATAACAATGAGTATAATGTCAAAATTGCAAACTTCGTTAAAAATATATTAGATTTAAAAAGTCATAAAACCAGATTTAGAATGAATCCATAAACTTAGCTCCTGATGCAGCTTCTTGTGCGAAACACAGTAAGTGAGTTCGGCATCCTGTGTCCATGTTGTTGGTGGTTTTATGTTAATTATGAAATAATTTTCCAGGCTATCACTATTTTTTACTTTAAGCTACTGCCTGTCAGTGTTGGACTTAAGTGGCAAGAGCCCACCAGTAATATTGACTTTGGGAGCTCACTTTTCAGCTACATTTTGTCTGGACATAGTGAATCAAATGTATTGGGCCAACTACTGCTCATGTTAGGGGGTACGTTACTTACTCCTGCATAGGGAACCACTGGGGGATTTACATGTTACCCTGTGGGTCAGGGCTCGCTCACATGGCTATCGATTCTCTCATGCAAGAGAATCTGGACGATTATAGTAACATAGTAACATAGTTTGTAAAGCCGAATAAAGACTTGCGTCCATCAAGTTCGACCTGTTAGTTCTGTAATTGCTAAAGTTGATCCAGAGGAGGGCAAAAACCCCAAATGATTTAGCCAATCTTCACCTGAGGAAAAATTCCCTCCCGACTCTGAAACCAGCAGTCAGAATAAATCCCTGTATCAACCTACTATTTTATTTTATTTTTAAGTATATGCTGAAATCTGCCTGGTATCTAGAAATGCATCCAGTCCCCGTTTGAACTGGTGTAGTGAATCCGACATTACTGTCTCCTCACTCAGTGAATTCCATATTCTCACTGCTCTTACCGTAAAGAACCCCTTCCTATGCTGGTGCTGAAACCTTTTCTCTTCCAGTCTTAGTGAATGCCCTCTTGTTACCGTAATATCCCTCCTTTTGAACAAATCCCGGGCAAGATCTCTATACTGTCCCCTAACATATTTGTACACATTTATTATGTCTCCCCTCAACCTTCTCTTTTCCAGGCTGAATAGTCCTAGTTTTGCCAACCTCTCTGGGTATTGCAGTCCCTCCATTCCCTTTATTAATTTTGTTGCCCTCCTTTGTACCTTTTCAAGCTCATTTATATCCTTTCTATATATTGGGGCCCATAACTGAGCACAGTATTCCAAGTGTGGTCTGACCAGTGCTTTGTACAGTGGAAGAACAATGTTCTCATCCTTTGCAGCTATACCTCTTCTGATACATCCCATTACCCTGTTTGCCCTTACAGCAGCGGCCTGACTTTGGGCACTCCAATTTAGTTTGCTATCAATCAAGATGCCCAAGTCCTTCTCCATCTCTGAATTCCCCAATGATTTCCCATTCAGTGAGTACTGGTGACTTCCATTTTTCCTTCCCATATGTATGACCTTACATTTCTCCTCGTTAAACCTCATTTGCCATTTAATGCTCCACCTACCCAGCTTATCCAAATCCCTCTGTAGGTCTGCATTGTCCTCTTTTGTATTAATTGTTTTACATAACTTTGTGTCATCTGCAAATATTGATATTTTACTATTTATCCCGTTGACTATGTCGTTAATAAAGATATTAAATAACATTGGGCCTAGTACAGACCCCTGTGGTACCCCACTAGTGACGCTTACCCAATCTGAGTATATTCCATTTATAACCACCCTCTGCCTTCTATCCTTTAGCCAGTTAGCTACCCACTTGCAAACATTTTCCCCCAGCCCCATCATTCTCATTTTGTATACCAACCTATTATGTGGCACGCTATCGAACGCTTTTGAGAAGTCGAGATACACGACATCCACTGGTTCCCCCTGATCTACTCGAGAGCTAACCTCCTCGTAGAAGTCAATCAGGTTTGTTTGGCAGTAGCGATTCCTCATGAATCCATGTTGGTTCAGGATTAAAAGATTATTAGCATCAAGATGCTGCGCAATCGCCTCTTTAATGAAGCTTTCAAAAATTTTGCCCACAACGGACGTCAGACTCACCGGCCGATAGTTTCCGGCGTCACTTTTCGCTCCCTTTTTGAATATTGGCACTACATTCGCCTGTCGCCAATCAAGTGGTACAGACCCAGTCTCAACAGAGTCCTTAAATATAAGATATAACGGTCTATCACATTACTTAGTTCCCTTAGTACCCGTGGGTGTATGCCATCAGGTCCTGGTGATTTGTTTATTTTAATGTTACTGAGGCGTTTCTGTACCCCAGCTTGGGTTAGATTTGTCATACTTAGTGGAGGATTAAGCTTGTCACTTCTCATTTCTCCTGTTAGTTCTATTTCCTTTGTGAAAGTTGTCGAAAAAAAATTATTTAATAGATTAGCTTTATCCTCATCTTTCTCTATGATTTTGCCTTCCTCACTTTTTATCGGTCCAATATTATCCGATTTAATCCTTTTACTATTTATATACGTAAAGAACAGTTTGGGATTTGATCTACTTTCTCTAGCAATACGTCTCTCTGTTTCCTCCTTCGCTATTTTTATTTGTTTTTTACAGGTTCTCGTTTTTTCCTTGTAACACATTAGTGCCTCCTTACTGTTTTCTTGTTTTAATCTCTTGAATGCCTCTTTTTTGCTATTTAACGCCCCTTTTACGTTCTTGTTCAACCATATTGGTTTCCTCTTATTTCTGGCCCTTTTATTCCCATACGGTATATACCTCTTGCACTGAGTATTCAGAATTCTTTTGAAGGTTTCCCATTTATTATTCGTATTCCATTGATTAAGTACTTTGTCCCAGTCAATAAGTTGAAGGTTTTCTATCAGCTGATCAAACTTCGCCCTCCTAAAGTTTAATGTTTTTGTTGTTCCCTTATTGATAACCCTACTGAAGGGCATTTTGAAGTCGATAATATTATGATCGCTATTACCTAGGTGCCCCCCTATCTGTACCTCAGTTATTCTATCAGGCCTATTAGTCAATATTAACTCCAACACGGCCTTCCCTCTCGTTGGTTCCTGCACTAGTTGGGAGAGATAATTATCCTTAATATTTGTCAAGAACCTTTTTCCTTTCTGAGATCTACAGGTTTCTGTTTCCCAGTCAATATCCGGGTAGTTGAAATCCCCCATTACAATCACTTCATTATGTTTTGCTACTTTGTCTATTTGTCCTAATAGCAGATTCTCATTATGCTAATGTCACTTGGATCAAACTCTGTCAGAGATTGACCTGAGTGTCAACTTAGTGCGATCCGATTCTCTCTCATGCGAGATTTGTATCATGATGCAGAGTAGACAGAGTACATAATTACTCCATCTTCTCCCTTGTCTGAGTCCGTGGTAATTGGACTGCACTCAGATGACATCCGAGTGCAGTTCAATGTTTCACACTGATGTCATACAAGTCCATAGACTTGTATGCAAAATCGGCATGAGAAAAAAAACACTAGTTGGCACTGCCCCACAGTATAACATTGGGCAGAGTGCTATCTGATAAAACATCGGACAGCACTCGGCCATGTTAAGCGGTCGTGTGGACGAGCCCTCAGTCTGAGCCTGCCATTGATAATTATGACTTGACACTATAGGTCCCATTATTTTCTTTGTGTAGTCAACCAGACATTAAACAGAAGGATCTTAATAAAATCATTTTTTATTTCATCAATTAAAAACATTTTTTTTAAGAATACAATAAGAAATAAGTAAAAGCAGAGACCTAAAAACAATAAGAAGACCACTCCCAGTCAATCCAGTAACATATAGTATTATCCCTAACTGATATATCTACAAGAAATTATATCACTGCAGATCCATTAAGACATCAATACAAATTGCACTATTCCCATAAAAATTGCTCCCAATTTAATTTTGTGCATAATATGGAAAGCAATTTTATAAATAAATGTCAAGTGACAGACTAATTATAGAATGAAATCATATTATAAAGTGCCAAAAATAGTGCAATTGTTATAGTGAAAAACCCAGGTATGCGATATCTAGGGTATGTCTAAGGCATCTAAGATATGTCTAAAGTATCTATATTTAAGACAGCCATAGTACTTACAAAGGGATTGCTGATAATGCTATGTATCTGGAGGTCTCCAAGACAGAACCTGCCCCGACGACGCCGTTTCGCTAATGTGCTTCTTCAATAGGGGCGTATACTCAGTACGAAGCCTTCCGTTTTTATAAGTCCCCCCACCAATCGATTTCAATAATTATCAATATTCCTTTTTGCTAGGAAATTGGTCCTACAAAAGCTTCATTTTAAGTCAGATTTGGACTTACTTTTTCCTACCGAACTGGAAAGGAGGACCCTCAAAGATCTTGAAGATCTAGAGAATGAAAATATACAGAGTACCAGAGGTAGGTTTCCCATACATCTGGTCCAAAAATCAAAAATCTTTCCCCCACTCTCGACATGTTCAGCGGTAGATGTTTTCACTAGAATGGTGACTACCGAGATTGAATCACTTCCACGTGTCCCCAGGAGTAGACTTAATTTAAGTTCTGAAGAAAAAGTGGCCCTTGAGGACCTGAAAAAGTTACCAGATGTGATCATAAAACCGGCCGATAAAGGCGGGAATTTGGTTATTTGGCCTCAAAATCTCTATGAGAAACAAGCCAATAAAATCCTGGACTTCCCCGGCGGTTACCAGAAACTTACCTATAACCCATTGACTCAATTTCAGTCTCAATTAATCACAATCCTTGAAAAAGCATTTGAAGCAGATTTAATTCCCAAGAAATTTGTCGACTTAATTAAAAAACTACGACCAAGATTGTCTACTTTTTATTTACTACCAAAACTACACAAGGATCAGATGGACCCCCCTGGGAGGCCTATTATCTCTGGCAATGGTAGTCTCTGCGAGGATATTTGTGTCATTATTGATTTCTTTCTCCAGCCTTTGGTCCACACGTTACCATCATACATCAAAGACTCTACTGAAGCCTTGAAAAGAATAGACTCAGTACATTTGGAGACAGGATCTATGATGGTGACTGTTGATGTTGAGGCACTTTATTCACCAATTAGACATCAAGACGGATTGAAGGCAGTAGCCCTGTTTCTTTATGAGAGTAATATCGAACAATCTATGTCGACATTAATTATCACTCTACTTGAATTTGTTTTAGAACATAATGTTTTTATTTTCAATAAGAAAATTTATTTACAAAAACAAGGCACTGCAATGGGGGCTTCCTGTGCCCCTTCTTATGCAAACTTATTTTTGGGGGCATGGGAGAGATCCCTTTTTCAGGGCGATGTCATCGATGACATCCACCTCGTACAGGGGTGGATGAGATTCATCGATGACATCTGGTTCATTTGGGAAGGTACTGACGTGCAATTGAAGAGATTCATAGAGCAATTGAACAACAACGATTTGAACATTAAATTGACATTTCAATAGGGACGGGAAGTCAATTTTTTGGATCTACATATCTGGACTTCTGCTAGTGGTTGTATCATGACGGATATATATAGAAAAAATACCGCCACTAACACCATACTCCATAATACCTCCTCCCACCCACCATCCACCATTAGGGGCATTCCTGTGGGCCAATTTTTGAGGCTAAGACGGATTTGTACAAGCAATGCATCCTTTCAAAGTCAATCACGGGACCTTGTAAGACGCTTCCAGGACCGTGGATATAGTAAAAGGAATATAAAGGCGGGCTTTAAGAGAGCGGCAAATACTGATCAGCAACAACTATTATATGGTAATAAGACAACTAGGGAAGATAAACCAGGAATTGTCAGATTCATATCAGATTATAATGTTCAGTGGCCGGAGCTTGGGGCAATATTGAGGAAACATTGGGGAGTCTTATTAACTGACCCCATACTGAAAAAAATTTTACCTCCAAAACCAGTCATGGTTGCAAGACGTACCAGGAACCTGAAGGATTCCTTGGTACACAGCCATTATGAAAAAGATTCATATGTGCGTAAAGTGGACGATAATAAGAATGGCTTTTTCATATGTGGAAAATGTAAAGCATGCAAAAATATGACCAATAGTAAGGAGTTCAGGAATCACGACAATAGTCGAATATACGAGATTAGAAAGCCCCTATCATGCAGTTCAAAGGGTGTTATTTATCATGCGGAGTGTCCGTGTAAGAAAATATATATTGGGCTTACAACACGAGAATTAAGAATAAGGACTAGGGAGCATATCCTGGATATAGAAAAATCAATGTCCATGGAGGAAACAACTGGATTGAGAACTCTCCCTAGACACTTCAAGCTCCACCATAATAGCGACCCTAGAGGTCTTATAATAAAAGGCATTGACCAGGTTGATATGGGGATTAGAGGTGGTAATCTGGGCCAAACCTTAGCAAGACTGGAGAGTAAATGGATATTCAGGCTGGGCACTATATCCCCCCAAGGCCTAAATGAACAATTCGGCTTTGCTGCCTTTTTATAGCAACTTCATTAAGAATTAATTGGGATATACGACACATATTCATATCCATATCCATGACATTATGTCCATAATTTTGAAGTGCATAACTCCTAATACATATTCCATTATATAATATCTAAATTTTAATCTATACAATTGTCGCTGCATCTTCTTTATTCTCTAAATATATAATTTTTCATTTCCCTAAACCTTGTCTGGCACCTTTTTAAGCTGTTCTGTGTTTTTATATGGTTTTAATTTCATTTTGTTCTATTTAGTCCTCACCTGTTGTTCTGGTCGATGTTCCGTGGTGGTGTCCCTTGTGTTGGCCGTGGTTGGTTGTGTCCTTGTGGTGATCTGGCCAGACTTCTGCAAAAAAGGAGATGAATAACATAAGAAGATAAAGGTCGGAGCTTCTACCTGAAACCAAATCAACTAATAGTATAAAGATAAACTGTGGACTTTTTTTAAAAAAAAGTAAAAAAAGTATAAATATGTATAGTACAGTGATGATGGGAGGAACTATGAACTGTATTGCATTACTGTTATATATTGTATTAATTAATTATATATTTTTATTTAGATTTTATATCTTGGTAAAATAGTATATATATAAAAAAAAAATTATATTTATTTATTTATTTATTCTTCAATCTAACAACACTATTTCACCCTAGTCACTTTATATACCTTTCATATTTCTTACTTTTTATTTTTTATTCATGATCTTTTGCACATGTCACTATATTTTACATGTCACTAAATAATATATTATATATGAATATGGTCACTTCACTACAATATATTTAAATTTTATTTCATTCACATTACACCATTATATTTTACCACTTTTTTCACCTCCATACTTTATATCTTATGTAATATTGACAATAAATAATTATACCTCCCTACACATCACTTTACAACTCATACACAGCAGTCTACATCTACATTATGTGTTATTCATGGCATCTGCTATGACTAATTTATTTATGCAGTGTATAATGGGCATTATTTGATATACAGTACACTATCTATATGAATTCATCTTTATATGGCACTTTTTTTTGATCTTCCATTCTTTTTGCCATGTAACATATGTACATCATTATTTCATAATGACTATATGGTCACCCTTGGATTCAATTATGGTTAAAGCCACTGCCGTACCGCGTGTTATAGGGCTTAAAGCATGTACAACAGTAAATAGAATAGGTATCCACTTACGGGCACGATCTATACTTCGCCACTTCTATATGGGGAATTTAGGATGGAGAGTGCGCATGAGCACGAGCGGACCCGTGGGACTTCCGGTCTTGCGCACTACACACAGCGTGCGTTCCACCGCATGCGTGTCAGGCGCCATATTCCGGAAGTCCGGTTATACACACGGTACTCCCAGTAATGCGGTCATGCGCCGAAACCACTCCCATATTGATAATTATTGAAATCGATTGGTGGGGGGACTTATAAAAACGGAAGGCTTCGTACTGAGTATACGCCCCTATTGAAGAAGCACATTAGCGAAATGGTGTCGTCGGGGCAGGTTCTGTCTTGGAGACCTCCAGATACATAGCATTATCAGCAATCCCTTTGTAAGTACTATGGCTGTCTTAAATATAGATACTTTAGACATATCTTAGATGCCTTAGACATACCCTAGATATCTCATACCTGGGTTTTTCACTATAACAATTGCACTATTTTTGGCACTTTATAATATGATTTCATTCTATAATTAGTCTGTCACTTGACATTTATTTATAAAATTGCTTTCCATATTATGCACAAAATTAAATTGGGAGCAATTTTTATGGGAATAGTGCAATTTGTATTGATGTCTTAATGGATCTGCAGTGATATAATTTCTTGTAGATATATCAGTTAGGGATAATACTATATGTTACTGGATTGACTGGGAGTGGTCTCCTTATTGTTTTTAGGTCTCTGCTTTTACTTATTTCTTATTGTATTCTTAAAAAAAAAATATTTAATTGATGAAATAAAAAAATGATTTTATTAAGATTCTTTGTTGTATATCTTCCTTAAACCAGATTATTAACTGTGGTTTGTGTGTGTAAAAGATTCTATGGCGGAGGAATACTCTTTGACCTTTTTGATATGAAACTAACTGTGTACTGTTTTTGAACAGATGGTCTAACCAATTTAAATGGATTTCAAAGCCAGGGAGACAGCCTGGAGATCCAAAGCTTCCAATATGTTTAAGCAGGGACTCTCAGGTGCTGCACAAGACTCTATAAAGGAAAATAGGGATTTGATGATGCAATATAAATTTGAAATTCAGAAGAAATTGAGGGTATGGTGGAATAAGACAACATTAGAAAATTATCATGAACAGAAAATCATTCCTAGAGGTTTGCGAGTCCAAGTATATCCATCCTTTGACCTGGAGAACATAGATCTGATTAATAGGTGGAAAAATGCCGCTAGTGCTTGTTCATTAGAGTTTCTAAAAATAATCATTGAGAAAAATACTATTTCTCTCAATATAATTGACAAAAAAATTGAGGATCTACATAACGATCTGAGAAAGGAGCTCCACTCGGATAGATTTGACAGTTATCTTAAAACTGTAGAAAACGATATTGATAAGTGGGAAGATGAGATCAGTAGAATCAAACAAAAGAAATATATACGGGATTTGCATGACTATGAGAACAATAAAATTTTTAAGTGGCAATTGCCTAAACGTAAGACTCAGAATCAAGTGAATGCCACCAAGTCCTCGGTTTCTGAACCTTTTGGTTCAGAAACTAGCACCTCATGCAGTGAGACTGAAGAAACTGCTGAACAGACGAGACCCAATACAAGATTACAACAAAGAAAATACCCCGAGATATTCTCGAAAAGGTCTGGCAGGAAACAAGATGATAGACTAAAGGTAATAAATTTATCAAACGTGACACTAACAACAACACAGGTAAGAGTCTTGGAAAAGGGTTTAACATTCTCTCCATCCTCATATTTAGATCAATTCACGGTGGTAAAAGACCTCCACCTTTTTGCTAGGAAATTGGTCCTACAAAAGCTTCATTTTAAGTCAGATTTGGACTTACTTTTTCCTACCGAACTGGAAAGGAGGACCCTCAAAGATCTTGAAGATCTAGAGAATGAAAATATACAGAGTACCAGAGGTAGGTTTCCCATACATCTGGTCCAAAAATCAAAAATCTTTCCCCCACTCTCGACATGTTCAGCGGTAGATGTTTTCACTAGAATGGTGACTACAGAGATTGAATCACTTCCACGTGTCCCCAGGAGTAGACTTAATTTAAGTTCTGAAGAAAAAGTGGCCCTTGAGGACCTGAAAAAGTTACCAGATGTGATCATAAAACCGGCCGATAAAGGCGGGAATTTGGTTATTTGGCCTCAAAATCTCTATGAGAAACAAGCCAATAAAATCCTGGACTTCCCCGGCGGTTACCAGAAACTTACCTATAACCCATTGACTCAATTTCAGTCTCAATTAATCACAATCCTTGAAAAAGCATTTGAAGCAGATTTAATTCCCAAGAAATTTGTCGACTTAATTAAAAAACTACGACCAAGATTGTCTACTTTTTATTTACTACCAAAACTACATAAGGATCAGATGGACCCCCCTGGGAGGCCTATTATCTCTGGCAATGGTAGTCTCTGCGAGGATATTTGTGTCATTATTGATTTCTTTCTCCAGCCTTTGGTCCACACGTTACCATCATACATCAAAGACTCTACTGAAGCCTTGAAAAGAATAGACTCAGTACATTTGGAGACAGGATCTATGATGGTGACTGTTGATGTTGAGGCACTTTATTCATCAATTAGACATCAAGACGGATTGAAGGCAGTAGCCCTGTTTCTTTATGAGAGTAATATCGAACAATCTATGTCGACATTAATTATCACTCTACTTGAATTTGTTTTAGAACATAATGTTTTTATTTTCAATAAGAAAATTTATTTACAAAAACAAGGCACTGCAATGGGGGCTTCCTGTGCCCCTTCTTATGCAAACTTATTTTCGGGGGCATGGGAGAGATCCCTTTTTCAGGGCGATGTCATCGATGACATCCACCTCGTACAGGGGTGGATGAGATTCATCGATGACATCTGGTTCATTTGGGAAGGTACTGACGTGCAATTGAAGAGATTCATAGAGCAATTGAACAACAACGATTTGAACATTAAATTGACATTTCAATATGGACGGGAAGTCAATTTTTTGGATCTACATATCTGGACTTCTGCTAGTGGTTGTATCACGACGGATATATATAGAAAAAATACCACCACTAACACCATAATCCATAATACCTTCTCCCACCCACCATCCACCATTAGGGGCATTCCTGTGGGCCAATTTTTGAGGCTAAGACGGATTTGTACAAGCAATGCATCCTTTCAAAGTCAATCACGGGACCTTGTAAGACGCTTCCAGGACCGTGGATATAGTAAAAGGAATATAAAGGCGGGCTTTAAGAGAGCGGCAAATACTGATCGGCAACAACTATTATATGGTAATAAGACAACTAGGGAAGATAAACCAGGAATTGTCAGATTCATATCAGATTATAATGTTCAGTGGCCGGAGCTTGGGGCAATATTGAGGAAACATTGGGGAGTCTTATTAACTGACCCCATACTGAAAAAAATTTTACCTCCAAAACCAGTCATGGTTGCAAGACGTACCAGGAACCTGAAGGATTCCTTGGTACACAGCCATTATGAAAAAGATTCATATGTGCGTAAAGTGGACGATAATAAGAATGGCTTTTTCATATGCGGAAAATGTAAAGCATGCAAAAATATGACCAATAGTAAGGAGTTCAGGAATCACGACAATAGTCAAATATACGAGATTAGAAAGCCCCTATCATGCAGTTCAAAGGGTGTTATTTATCATGCGGAGTGTCCGTGTAAGAAAATATATATTGGGCTTACAACACGAGAATTAAGAATAAGGACTAGGGAGCATATCCTGGATATAGAAAAATCAATGTCCATGGAGGAAACAACTGGATTGAGAACTCTCCCTAGACACTTCAAGCTCCACCATAATAGCGACCCTAGAGGTCTTATAATAAAAGGCATTGACCAGGTTGATATGGGGATTAGAGGTGGTAATCTGGGCCAAACCTTAGCAAGACTGGAGAGTAAATGGATATTCAGGCTGGGCACTATATCCCCCCAAGGCCTAAATGAACAATTCGGCTTTGCTGCCTTTTTATAGCAACTTCATTAAGAATTAATTGGGATATACGACACATATTCATATCCATATCCATGACATTATGTCCATAATTTTGAAGTGCATAACTCCTAATACATATTCCATTATATAATATCTAAATTTTAATCTATACAATTGTCGCTGCATCTTCTTTATTCTCTAAATATATAATTTTTCATTTCCCTAAACCTTGTCTGGCACCTTTTTAAGCTGTTCTGTGTTTTTATATGGTTTTAATTTCATTTTGTTCTATTTAGTCCTCACCTGTTGTTCTGGTCGATGTTCCGTGGTGGTGTCCCTTGTGTTGGCCGTGGTTGGTTGTGTCCTTGTGGTGATCTGGCCAGACTTCTGCAAAAAAGGAGATGAATAACATAAGAAGATAAAGGTCGGAGCTTCTACCTGAAACCAAATCAACTAATAGTATAAAGATAAACTGTGGACTTTTTTTAAAAAAAAGTAAAAAAAAGTATAAATATGTATAGTACAGTGATGATGGGAGGAACTATGAACTGTATTGCATTACTGTTATATATTGTATTAATTAATTATATATTTTTATTTAGATTTTATATCTTGGTAAAATAGTATATATATAAAAAAAAAATTATATTTATTTATTTATTTATTCTTCAATCTAACAACACTATTTCACCCTAGTCACTTTATATACCTTTCATATTTCTTACTTTTTATTTTTTATTCATGATCTTTTGCACATGTCACTATATTTTACATGTCACTAAATAATATATTATATATGAATATGGTCACTTCACTACAATATATTTAAATTTTATTTCATTCACATTACACCATTATATTTTACCACTTTTTTCACCTCCATACTTTATATCTTATGTAATATTGACAATAAATAATTATACCTCCCTACACATCACTTTACAACTCATACACAGCAGTCTACATCTACATTATGTGTTATTCATGGCATCTGCTATGACTAATTTATTTATGCAGTGTATAATGGGCATTATTTGATATACAGTACACTATCTATATGAATTCATCTTTATATGGCACTTTTTTTTGATCTTCCATTCTTTTTGCCATGTAACATATGTACATCATTATTTCATAATGACTATATGGTCACCCTTGGATTCAATTATGGTTAAAGCCACTGCCGTACCGCGTGTTATAGGGCTTAAAGCATGTACAACAGTAAATAGAATAGGTATCCACTTACGGGCACGATCTATACTTCGCCACTTCTATATGGGGAATTTAGGATGGAGAGTGCGCATGAGCACGAGCGGACCCGTGGGACTTCCGGTCTTGCGCACTACACACAGCGTGCGTTCCACCGCATGCGTGTCAGGCGCCATATTCCGGAAGTCCGGTTATACACACGGTACTCCCAGTAATGCGGTCATGCGCCGAAACCACTCCCATATTGATAATTATTGAAATCGATTGGTGGGGGGACTTATAAAAACGGAAGGCTTCGTACTGAGTATACGCCCCTATTGAAGAAGCACATTAGCGAAACGGCGTCGTCGGGGCAGGTTCTGTCTTGGAGACCTCCAGATACATAGCATTATCAGCAATCCCTTTGTAAGTACTATGGCTGTCTTAAATATAGATACTTTAGACATATCTTAGATGCCTTAGACATACCCTAGATATCTCATACCTGGGTTTTTCACTATAACAATTGCACTATTTTTGGCACTTTATAATATGATTTCATTCTATAATTAGTCTGTCACTTGACATTTATTTATAAAATTGCTTTCCATATTATGCACAAAATTAAATTGGGAGCAATTTTTATGGGAATAGTGCAATTTGTATTGATGTCTTAATGGATCTGCAGTGATATAATTTCTTGTAGATATATCAGTTAGGGATAATACTATATGTTACTGGATTGACTGGGAGTGGTCTTCTTATTGTTTTTAGGTCTCTGCTTTTACTTATTTCTTATTGTATTCTTAAAAAAAAAATTTTTAATTGATGAAATAAAAAAATGATTTTATTAAGATTCTTTGTTGTATATCTTCCTTAAACCAGATTATTAACTGTGGTTTGTGTGTGTAAAAGATTCTATGGCGGAGGAATACTCTTTGACCTTTTTGATATGAAATTAAACAGAACGAGTATTTTTTAAACACATTTATACACAGATCGTTTATTCTTGTAATGATTTAATCCTATTTGTATCTCTATTTATACCCAGCTTTACGCATACAAGGACTCTATCTGTCCCACCCTTTTTTACTGCATAGATTCATTTATCATCAGGTTTTTAATCTTATGTATTTTTATTTTTAATGATTTTAATAATCTTTTAATCTTAAGTATTTTTAATAAAGTTTGTGCTTTTTCACAATATCCCTCTACCCCTCACGACATTTATCAAGGGATGCGGTGATCTTTTTTTTTAACTTAAAAGTAAGTTCAAGAGATAAATACGCGGCACATGGCAAATGGTGAAAATATACATTTTTCCCCAGTTAAGGTTTATTTTTTACAGCATTGACCATTTCATATAAATTACATATTAACTTTATTCTGTGGGTCAGTACAATTAACATAAAATCACCATTTACTTATGTTTTATGATGTCTGTATGAAAATAATACATTTTCAAAAACAAAACTATTTTACATTGCCATATATGGAGAGCCATAACTCTTATTTTTTCTGTTAACAGATTTGTATGAGAACCTATTTTTTGCGAAACGAGTTGTATTTTTTTATTATTGTTGTTATTTTGGAGTATAGGTGCTGTGAGGACCCGTGGTCTTCCGTGGGGGTAACGCTACTCAGACAACGCAGGGTGAGGGTAAAACAGCGTGACAATATTTTATTGAACCACAAAGCGGACAATAAATACATAGAACAGTCCCAGCAAATGCCCAAGATGGTGCAACATTACACAGTCTCACCCCGCCTTCTCCGCCCACCTGGGATAGAACAGCTGCAACTTTGGAGACTTCCAGGGCCGACTACCTCAACCAGTGGCCCCCCGCTTCTGGTGGGCCCCCACAGAGAGAAGGTAGCGGCAAGCTTAGGAAGCTAGCAGTCCATCAAGGTACAAGGCCAGGAGACCCGAGGGTCCCAACCTGGCCTCTCCGAGAGTTTCCATGGGGCCAGATGACCAGTGGGTCCCTCCTGGCAACTCCCAATGTCTCCATGGGTTCTAAGCAACCGGTGAGCCCCTCCTAGCAACCTCAAAACAACATATCCATGGCGCCAGGTGACTTCTTCGTCCTCTCTTGGTCTCCCTAAAAGTATCCATGGTCTCTCTGATGGTTAATGGAGGAGATCCAAATCTTTCCAGTCAGGGCCATATCTTTAGACTAGAATCATGTAGAATACAAATCTGTGTCTCTTTGGATGTCATGCAATCCATCTACTTTCCTGAATGATGTCTCTCATTTTCCTTCTAAGGTCTTTCTGATGTTCCTTGATTCTCTGTCCCAAGTCTTATTCTGTCTCAGAAACACATGTCCCTTCTTAAATACACATCCACAGGTTAAGAATTAATGAGTTCACTAGGAGGAATATTTCTGTGTAGGCACACATAAACGACTGACCAAGGTTAGGGAAGTGGCTTAGTGTAAAATAAAACTGTGGATTGCTACATAGTTTGTGTCACTCTTTCCTAACTTTCAAAGTTGGGAAGTATGCCTCTGTGCCTCCATACCTAATAATGCCCCTTTTGTGCCTCTTTATTATAAGAATGCCCCATTTAATTTGGCAGTACCACAGAGCTCAGTGATTGGCTGCAGTGCAGTTGACATGAAGATGCAGCTGATTAAAAATGTCTGGAGAAGAAAAAGCAGTGCTGGACCCCGGGTGAGTAAAAGCTCAGTTTGATTGTTTGTTTGTTTCCTCATGACCATCGTTGGAGTTCGGCCGTTTAACCCACTGGATGTAATAGAGTCAATAGTGACTGTGTCATTTAGAGGAAATCAAATTATATTTCCTAAAAAAAATGTTCATAGTGTGCAAAAGTAGCAAAGCATAAAAAACTAAACACATCTGGGATCACTGTAAGGTCGGGGCTACACGAGTGTGAAAAAAAATAGTGGAAAAAATTTGGATGATTTTTATCGATTTTGCCATCCGTATGGCATCATTCCTTATTTATAAAAAGATCAGAAATTTGATATAAATTTAAAAAAAATTGCAATTTTCAAACTTTTAATGATTATCCCTTTAATCCAGATAGTCATACCACACAAAACAATAATAAATTACATTTCAATCATGTCTGCTTTCCATCAGCACCATTTGTAAAATGTAAAAATGTTTTATTTTGTTAGCATTTTAGAAGGTTTAAAAATGGAGCAGTAATTTTTCATATTTTCAAGGAAATTTACAATTCTTATTTTTATAAGGATCTGTTCAGTTTTGAAATTACTTTGAGGGTCCTATATATTGGAAATCCCCCCAAAAGTGATACCATTTTAAAAACCGCATCCCCGTATTAAAAATTGAATTGCTTTCAGGTGGTTCATTAACCCTTCAGGTGCTTTTCAGGAATTAATGCAAAGTGGCATAACAGGAATGAAAAAGTTTATTTTCACCACCTACATTTTAATAACTTCTGAACAGGCCACTATACGCGGCAGGCTCTAAGGCCGTTATTCGACTGCCATGGCGAACATCAGGACAGCACGATCAAGATCTCAGGGTGCCAATGTAGTTAAAGAGGGAGCCCCCACACTCTGTTAACCATCTAGATGCTGTAGTCACTATTGGCAGCAGCATTTAAGGGGTTAAATGGCCATAATCAGTGCCGACCCTGATCGTGGCTGATGCAGCAAGTTGTTAGCTATAGTGTACAGCTGATAGCTGCAGGATTGTCACCTCTCGGGAGATGCTAATCTCTTATATCGCAGGTCCGTAAAAAGACGTATTGGTGGTCACTATGGGGTTAAAAAAATAGAATTGTTTCTTAATCTGATTTTTTTTGTCACAATATACACATACACATTATACAGACACATGACCTACATATTATATATACACATACATACATGACCTTTAGATATACACATGACCTGTACATATATACACTGTATATATGACGCGCCCCCTGGGCCTGTGTTGTGGATGCATGTGTGCGGGAGTACCCGGAGCCGGATCGCTGGGGGTTGTAGTCTTCCGTGGCGGTGACCCGGTCCGTGCCCAGGGCGGTCAAACCAGTGGCAGTTTTAGTATTGTGATAGTTGTCCGACTACGCCACCCGTGGATTGCGGTCAGTGGGGACCACCGCTGCAGGGCAGACCGCTGAGGCTGGTATTATGTGTGCAGCTTAGAATGGGATGACTCCCCACGGGAGAAGTATAGCCTCAGGGCAGTTAGTGTGGATGATGGGAGTGATGGTGCACGAGCGCAGCAGTAATAACTCAGAGTCCGTGCAGTGCAGTTCAGGGTCTTTACTGGTATCATGAAGCAGACCCTCCCGGGAGTACTGGTTAGCAGTAGGGGCCTGGTCAGTCTGTGAGCAAGCAGGATCTCCCCCTGGCCAGGTGGAGTTGTAGGCCTCCCCGTCTATCTGCACTCTTTCCTGGCTACCTTGCTCTATGCGGGTAGAAGTAGCCCACGTCCCTGAGTATCCCGTGTGGTGCTCACCCGTATGGCCGGTGACTTGGGGCCTCCTGTTAGCCTCCGCTCCACGATGGCGGTACTGGTCCCTTGCTTGTGACCGTGCCTCCGGGCTTCTATGGCCAGAGGACATGGAATCCCCTGCCGGTTGGATTCTGCTGCTGGACCTGGATGTCCCCACAGCCTCGGACTCCGTGTCCGGGTTTAGTGTCTTCAGCCAAGGCGAGCTATCTAGCTTCCAGCCTCTGGCACTCGCTCCTGCTCCTACAGAGCTCCTGCTCTCACTTTCCCTTTCCAGGCTCTGACTCCCAGACTCTGACTGACCTAATCCCGCCCCAGACCCAGTTTATAAGGGCAGATTCCTCCCCTCCCAGGTCTGGGCGGGCGGTGTTGCATGCTTAGGGCTCCTGACCAGAGAAACCTCCCACTTGCTCTCAGACATAATATTTCTATTACTGTGGCAACCAGACCCCTGGGGTGCCACATATACACAGGAAAAAATAGAAAAATGCTCCAAAGAACCAAAGGATGAATTAAAACAAGCAACCTTTATTCTTACATATTAAGAATATGCGGGATACGGGATGAGGTGCCACACACCCCAAAGTAGATAGTCTTAAGTCAAGATACAGGAGGATTAGATGGTATTATGCCGTTTCTCCGCTTATTGGTAAGTTGTGCTCCATTCTGGAGCCACAAATGGGAAACTCGTAAAATTCCTCTGGTCTTCAGCCGGAATTGTCTCGTTCAGGTCTTCACTGTGCGGTGCTGGGATCTGCTGTCTCATGCTGACATTCATGTTCCTTCTTATAATAACTGGAGATGGCGCTTTCCCTGTTTCTATGTCTGTCCAGTTTAGATTTGAAAATAAGGGGTGTTTTCTGATTTTTCCATTAAGCCCTAGCCGGACATAATGGTCTTTGCAGAGTAGTTTGGACATAATGTCCACAACATCGTGGTCAGTGAGGTTTTCATATGATGGTTCAAAGTAGATGACATTTCTCTTAATTTCTTCAGTGGTGTCTCCTGGAAATGGTGAGTCTTGGAAAATCATGTTGTACAATATGACTCCAAAGGCGAACCAATCTACACCTTCATCATAAGCGTCTCCCATGATCATTTCTGGGGCGCCATACCCAGGTGTTCCACTGAAATCTCTGGCATTAAATCTCTTATCAAACTCATAAAGAGATAGTCCAAAATCAGTAATTTTTATGTGGCCGTCACCAGTCAGCAGGATGTTATCCGGTTTTAAGTCCCGGTGAATGATGTCGTTGCTGTGCAGGAATTGTAGGCCACAGACGATTTCTGCTGCTATAAATGTTACAGGTTCCTTCAGGGGAATGGTACTAGATATATAGTAAAACAGATCCCCTCCACTGGCCAGCTCGGTGACAAAATAGGCATGGTTTTCAGTATGAAACGCGGCATGGCAATGAGTTAAGAATCTGCTGTTGTGGCTAAGCTTCTGGACATGGTGCTCAACAAGGCATTCAGGGAAGGAGATTAGGCTTTCCTTCTTTATGATTTTAAGGGCCACACTTTGTTTCCGTATCTTATCCGTGGCCAGTACAACCGTCCCATAACTCCCTTCTCCAAGTATGCCATGGCAGATAAACTTATCCCTGGTGAGAGGGACAGTGGTCTTTATTTTTTTGCTACTGGGGCCACTAAATTCACCTGAGATGTCATCTTGACTGGTGGCTGGATCTTCATGATGTTTCCTTTTTCTCCCAGTTCTCTTCTCTTCTGCTGCACTTTCATTACTTCTCGTGTTAATGATCCTGGTTGGACCCACAGTTTCTCTTTTCCTCTCTCTTGTACTCAGCTTTTGTAGATTGGTATCAGCTTGATTTGTGATGTATCCCACAAACCTGTCACATCTGTTTTGTACAGTGTCTAGGAAGGAAATATTCTGGGGTCCCTCATTGTCAGGTAATATTTGACCATCCTGCCCAGATTTCTTGGAGTCCATCTTCCTTATCTTTGGTGGAGGTTCCTGGTTATTTCCAGTGTCTTCTGCATCTGGTGTTTCTTTCCTTTTTCTCTTTCTTTTCCCTGTAAAGTCCATGTTGCATCAGGCAACAACAGGGCAATTATCCAAAAAACGTATGTAAAATTACTAAATGCAATCCACACGTATATTGTAGTCAAAGCCAACTACAACTAAAGCTCAATGGCTGCAGTCAGTTGTTTATGGAACTTTGTGGAATGTGAAGTCACTGTGCCGGTGATGTCACACTCACTGTGATGTCAGCAGATGTATGTGAGTGTTCCATCACTGCTGAACGTGAAAGTCTCGGAAGGGGCGGGGCTTAGTCACCAATAGCAACCTGACTAGTCACACTATTATAAAAGATGTTAATGACTTATAAATGACTACCTGGGCAGATCTGGCATTATGCAGAGTGGAAAAGCTGGATAATAATCTCTGTCTAAAATGTGACACATTGTTTCTGTAGGCTAAATATATACAAAAGGAAAATATTAGGAGTGTTATAGAACAACTCTTCATTTTTACATAACACTGGTTCAATTAAATTGATATTAAATAGGTTGCTGTTACAGTAATAAAAATGTAAGGCACGAATGTGCTTAAAATAAAAAATGGTGGCATACTCTCCCTACACTGCCCTCGCAAATCAAGCGCAGTCCACTTCGGAGATCGGTGACGACTCCTGAAGTGATGGCTACTTTTTTACAAAGTCAGAGAACCAGCGCAGCTAGTGATTGGCTGCAGCTGTCAGTTAACTAGAAAAGTGAGTCATGCGTTTTTTTCTCTAATGATGTGCTCTTCTAGTGATGATGGGAAGCAGTACGGTATACCACTATTTGTGAATTACTGGTGGACTTGTTACCACTACTGGAATCTAGGAAAATCCTTCCAGCAAAGAGCCAGCTCACGGTGTAGACAAAACGCATGAAGTTTATACCCAGACTCTCCATATGGCCTCCTTGGCTCTTGTGCACTGGCCTTAAAGGTTTTCTTCACCTCAGGAGTAGAGATGAGCGTTGTTCGACTCAAACTGTTCGCCAATCTCAAATTCGAGCTGTTTTGGGCGGTGTTCGAGCCGTTCGGCGAACACAAACGATTTGAAAAAAATTCGGCTGTTTGAGGCTATGTTCGATAACTGTTCGTGCACCAAAATCATAACTGGATTTTTTCTCAGTAATGATGAAAATTAATGTTAATACGCAGTTTGAGTGTACAGCGGGGTGGGGGGAGGGGCAGGGGATGGATCTCTGCAGGAATAATGAAGATCTCCATTTTTTTTTCTCTTTCCCGCATTTACAGTGGGGAGGTGCAATCTGTCAGCCTATCAGCAGCGCACACACGGAGCGAGTTGCTTTTTTTCACACAAGCAAGGGCATGTGTCATTGGCAGTGTATGTCACATGTCCTTGCCCTATAAGACCCAGCCATTTTTCCCGTCGCCACCATTTTCTCACTGCTGCAGCTGCGTGTTAGACTGCACCGCTGTTGCTGTGTGCGCTATACCTTGTTAATTTCAAGCCAATTTTCGCACAAATCTACAGATAGCTTGGGAGTAGGGAATAGTTGTGATTGCAGTCCTTTTAAGGACTAGGTTACAGCATTTCCTACGACTTTTATCAGGCAGGTCTGTGCTCTTAAATAGATAGGTTGGAAGTAAAGACTAATTGTAATTGCAGTCCTTTTCAGGACTAAGTTACATCAGTTCCTATCACTTTTTGCCAGGCAGGTCTGTGCCAGTGCTGTGCAAGTTTTTTTCACAGCATTTGGCTAAATCTAGCAAAGCTAATCCTTTTTGGCCTATTGCAGAGTGTGTTAGTCAGTGGAGTAGCCTATCTGTGTTGCAAGCTACACCACCTGTGTATAGAATACCAATTTTTTTTACTGCACCTAGTGAAGTAAAACCTTTTGGGCATAGCATCATTCTATTAGTCCATCTATACTGACCTCCATCAGGTTGCAAATTAAAAATAATTTTTATCTGCATCTAGCTCTGAAAAAATATTTGGGCTTCTAGCAGTGTGTGGGACTTGGTCTATTAGTCCATCTATACTAACCTCCACCAGGTTGCAAATTAAAAATAATTTTTATCTGCATCTAGCTCTGAAAAAATATTTGGGCTTCTAGCAGTGTGTGGGACTTGTTCTATTAGTCCATCTATACTGACCTCCATCAGGTTGCAAATTGAATATAATTTTTTTCTGCATCTAGCTCTGAAAAAATATTTGGGCTTCTAGCAGTGTGTGGGACTTGTTCTTTTAGTCCATCTATACTGACCTCCATCAGGTTGCAAATTGAATAAAAAAATTTTCTGCATCTAGCTCTGAAAAAATATTTAGGCTTCTAGCAGTGTGTGGGACTTGGTCTATTAGTCCATCTATACTGACCTCCATCAGGTTGCAAATTGAATATAATTTTTTTCTGCATCTAGCTCTGAAAAAATATTTCGGCTTCTAGCAGTGTGTGGGACTTGGTCTATTAGTCCATCTATACTGACCTCCATCAGGTTGCAAATTGAATATAATTTTTTTCTGCATCTAGCTCTGAAAAAATATTTGGGCTTCTAGCAGTGTGTGGGACTTGTTCTATTAGTCCATCTATACTGACCTCCATCAGGTTGCAAATTGAATATAATTTTTTTCTGCATCTAGCTCTGAAAAAATATTTGGGCTTCTAGCAGTGTGTGGGACTTGTTTTATTAGTCCATCTATACTGACCTCCATCAGGTTGCAAATTGAATATAATTTTTTTCTACATCTAACCCAGCCAATAGTTTTGGCCTAATACCACAGTTTGGCCACTCAGCTCTGCTCGGTTCCCATCCATTGTTTTTTTGTGCAAACAACTCCAGAGTTGTGAATTAGTTAACCACCAAAATGAGTGGAAAAAGGTCTGCTGCTGGTGGAAAGGGGAATAGGCGTGTTGGGAAGGGGAAAAAATGTTGTGTCCGTGGGGTAGGTGTTAAAGCAACAGTAACATCTGCAGAAGAAAGACCATCTTCCAGCCAAACTAAAATGTCTACTTCTTTTAGCAGACAATGTGATAAGATCCCTTTCTTATGGCCACACCAATTGCTACAAATTCCAGATGAGGCACAAAAACAGCAGGTGCTTCAACGGATTTCAAGTGCTCCTTTAAGTGGGCTCTCCTCCACATCAACTTCAACATCACAAATACTCCAGTCCTCAGAGGTGTCACCCCAATCGCACTTGCTTCCTCACAGCTCCCAAATCTCCAGCTGCCCATCTGAGTATGAGGTAGAACAGATGGTTGAGTCTGCAGAGCTGTTTACTCATACTATAGCCTGGGAATCAGAGGTCGGCTCCAGTGCTTCTGTGAATCCAGACGAGGAAATGATCTGCACTGATGCCCAGAATCTTTATGAGTCGGATCCAGGACCAGACGCAGAAGGTTCTGACCATAATATAGACCCTCATTCCCAAACTGTAACTCCTGTTGGTGGAGACAATGAGGAAGACGATGATGAGACTCAAATACCTGATTGGAGCGACAACTTTAGTTTTTTGTCAGGGCAGGAAGAGGTTGGCTCTGAGGACGACGGGTGTGATAACACACAGGGTGATGATGATGAGGTTGGAGATCCCACTTACTGTCAACCCACAGTCAGCCAAGAGATGAGGTCAGCAGAGGAGGTGGAGGAGGATGCTAGTGACGACGAGGTCAGGTTGCGCCTTCCTGGACAGAGACGTAGTACTGGAAGCACGTCAACAACTGCATCCTCAAACACAACTCTGCCTCTGACCACAAGTCGTGGTGGCTCTTCAGGTCGCATGGGTGCTAAGCCTTGCATAGCCTGGGCATTTTTTCAGATCGATAAAGATAACCCAACTCGTGTTATTTGTAACATTTGTCAGCAAAAGCTAAGTAGAGGCCAAAAAATATATAGTTTGAGTACTTCATGCATGAACCGGCACATGGATATGAAGCATAAGTTGCAGTGGGAAGCTCACTGTGCTACAATGCGGCCTAGCCGGCCGGGCCAACCACTGTCTGCCACATCTTGTGCATCCGCGGCCTCTTGATCCTCTGTGACTGGGGGGACAGCAGTCACACCTGTTTTGGGATGCAGACCAGCCACCTCTTTACCCGCAACAGCCAGCGTGATTGGCAGATCATCATTTTCTTTGGAGGTGGTAACACCAGCTGGTGTTGAGCGCTGTCCGACATCGATTGCACCACCTTTGGATCAAGGCAACCTAACATGTCCGCCTGCATCTTCCTCACAGACCGGCAGTTTGGGGACACCCTTATCAACCCCGTCTAAGCACAACAACCAGCCCTCGGTCCCTCAGATGTGGACAAGTAAAAGACCATTTCCTCCTAGCCATGAGAAAGCTAAGAGGTTGAATTTCACCATCTGCAAGCTCTTGGCTACAGAAATGCTGCCTTTCCCTTTCCGCCTGGTGGATACAGAGGATTTTCGAGACCTTATGTCCATCGCAGTGCCCCAGTACCAGATGCCCAGTCGGCACTACTTCTCAAAGAAAGGTGTGCCTGCGCTCCACCAGCATGTCGCACACAACATCACCGCTTCTTTGAGAAACTCTGTGTGTGACAGGGTGCATTTCACCACAGACACTTGGACGAGTAGGCATGGACAGGGGCGTTACATGTCGCTGACTGGGCACTGGGTAACTATGGTGACAGCAGGACAAGGGGCTGCTGTCCAAGTCTTGCCGTCCCCACGAGTTGTGCGTCAATCCTCTTTATGTCAAAGTTCCTCCACTGCTTCTGCAGCCTCAACCTCCTCTCGGTCCTCCACCTGCACCCAAAGCCTGTCTGGTCATGCCACAAGCTTTCTAACTGCGCAGAAGGGATCCTGCACACCTCCTTACTATGCTGGCAGTAGGGCTCAACGTCATCAGGCGGTTTTTACTTTGAAATGTCTGGGAAATGTGAGTCACACAGCTGAGGAGTTGTGGTCAGCTCTGGAGAACCAATTTCATGAATGGTTGTCTACACTGGACCTGAAACCAGGGAAGGCCGTGTGCGACAATGCTGCAAACCTGGGTGCGGCCCTCCGCCGGGGCAATGTCACACACGTGCCTTGTATGGCTCACGTGTTGAACCTGGTTGTCCAGCAATTTTTAGACCACTATCCTGGACTAGATGGCCTTCTGCAGAGGGCACGGTCGCTGTCTGCTCACTTCCGCCGTTCGCATCCCGCAGCTCAGCGACTTACATCTCTACAGAAGTCGTTGGGCCTACCACTTCACCGGCTAAAATGCGATGTGCCTACCCGGTGGAATTCAACTCTGCACATGTTGCAGCGACTGTGGCAGCACCGACAAGCCCTGGTGCAATACGTTCTGACGTATAGCCTCGGCTAACGAGATCCAGAGGTGGGGCAAATCACGCTGGAGGAGTGGTCTCAGATCAGGGACCTATGCACCCTTCTGCACAGTTTTGAAATGGCGACGAAGATGTTTAGTGCTGACGATGCCATTATCAGCATGACTATTCCGGTGATTTACATGCTGGAGCACATGTTAAACAGAATTCAGAGTCAGGTGGTGGCACAAGAGGAGGTGGAGGAAGAAGAGGAGGAGGAGTTGTATGCGGAAGGGCTAACATCTGCAAGGTCCAGACGGTGGCAGCACCAAGGCGGCAGGCATGTGAGGGTGGGGGAGATGGTTTTACCAGGGCGCATGGTAGCAGCCAAACTAGTGAGGAAGGTGCAGGAGCCCAGGAAAAAGTGGAGGACGAACTGATGGAAGACTCATCAGATGAGGGAGACCTTGATCACATTTCTGTTGTGCGAGGTTGGGGGGAGAGGACAGAGGAAGGAAGCATGATTGTTACCTCGCCACCAACACAACAGGGACTTGGTGCTCCTGGATGCGCAAGACACATGAGTGCCTTCTTGCTGCACTACCTGCAACATGACCCTCGAATTGTGAGAATTAGAAATAATCCTGACTACTGGGTTGCCACACTGTTAGATCCCCGATACAAAAGTAAATTTGCAGAAATTATTCCTGCCATAGAAAGGGATGCACGCATGCAGGAGTATCAGCAGAGACTGTTGCAGAATCTTACATGTGCTTTTCCACAAAACACCAGTGGTGCACTTAGTGAATCTCACAGTTCCAACTTGCCAACCATGGGACCGTCGAGTGTTCAGCACTCAAACCGTAACAGAAACACAGCATCTGCTGGTAACATCAATTTTGCGGAATCATTTCACCACTTTTTTAGCCCATCCTTTGCAAGGCCACAGGAGACAAGAAGTCTGACACATAGTCAACACCTAGAGACGATGGTACAGGGGTATCTCCAAGTAAAAATTGAAGCCATGACTGTGTCACTGGACCCTTGCTCTTTTTGGGCTTCCAATCTGGATAAATGGCCGGAGCTCGCCACTTACCCCTTGGAGATCTTGTCATGCCCCGCAGCCAGCGTTCTGTCTGAACGTGTGTTCAGCGCTGCTGGTGGTGTGCTGACAGATAAGTGCACGCGGCTCTCCACTGATAATGTAGACAGACTCACGTTCATAAAGATGAACAAATCATGGATCCGAAGCGACTTTTCTACCCCTGTGTCATCCTGGGGAGAGTAAAAGCTTGATGATTGGTTAAAATCACCTCACCAACCGTTTTAAGCTTTCAAATTACTAATCATGTTTATCTGTATCTTGGCTGGAAAATAATTTGGGCTTTGTAGCAGTGTGCAGTATTGATTCTATTAGGCCATCTATACTAAGCTCCACCAGATTTAAAATTACTAATCATGTTTATCTGTATCTTGGCTGGAAAATAATTTGGGCTTTGTAGCAGTGTGCAGTACTGATTCTATTAGGCCATCTATACTAAGCTCCACCAGATTTAAAATTAATAATAATTTTTAGCTGCATCTAGCCCGGAAAATAATTTTGGGGCTCCGAGATGCGCAAGACACATAAGTGCCTTCTTGCTGCACTACCTGCAACATGACCCTCAGATTGTCAGAATTCGAAGTAATCCTGACTACTGGGTTGCCACACTCTTAGATCCCCCACACTCTTCGATCAACCTTTTCATTTTAATAAAGACCAAAAAAATGGTCATTTTTGAAATTATAAGCATTAGCAGGTTATTAGAAACTGAAATCAAACAGTTTTCAACTCAAAACTTTATTCTAGGTGATGTTACATTTGCACATAGGAACTCTTGTTCGAAAGGAGCTTCTGAACGCTCTCGTCCATTGAATTTGTCAGGTTTTGGATCAATTCTGCTTCAATTGCTTTGCATGAGGACAGAATACCCTCCCAGAGCTGTTGCTTAGATGTGAACTGCCTCCCACCATCATAGACACTCCTTTTGATGATGCTCCAGAGGTTCTGAATGGGGTAGAGGTCAGGGGAGCATGGGGGTCACACCATAAGTTTGTCCCCTTTTATGCCCATATCAGCCAGAGATGCAGATGTGTTATGTGCAGCATGAGATGGTGCATTATCATGCATGAAAATTATCTTGCTGTGGAATACACGGTTCTTCTTCTTGAACAATGGCAGGAAGTGCTGTTTGAGAAACTCCACATACATTATGGAGTTCATCTTTACCCCTTCAGGGATCCTAAAGGGGCCGACAATCTCTCTCCCCATGATTCCAGCCCAAAACATTACTCCACCTCCTCCTTGATGGCGCTGTAGCCGTGTTTGTGACGCGCCCCTGGGCCTGTGTCGCGCTGCGTTGCGCACGCGGGAGCTTACCCGGAGCCGGATCTGTTGAGGGTTGTAGTCTCGTGGCGGTGATCCGGTCCGTGCCCAGGGAGTCAGACTAAGTGGCGCTGTTTTAGCGGTAGATGTTGGACGACTACGCCACCCGTTGAGTGCAGCCAGGGAGCTGCTGCTGCAGGGCAGACCGCTGAGGCCGGTGGTAGGATTGTGCAGCGTGATAGTATAACCCCCAACGGGAGGGGTATGGCCTCAGGGCAGCCGACGTGGATGATGGGGGTAGCAGGAACCACTCGGAGACGGTACTGTGTAGTTCAGGGTCTTTACTGGTGACAAAGATAGACCCTCCCGGAGTACTGGCTAGCGATTGGGGCCTGGTCAGTCCTTGAGCAGATGGGATCTCCCCTGGCCAGGCGGAGTTGTAGGCCTCCCAAACTAACGATACTCTTCTGGCTACCTTGCTAGAGGCGGGTATAAGTAGCCCACGTCCCTGAGTGTACCGTGTGGTGCTCACCCGTATGGCCGGTGACTCGGGGCCTTCGGGTTTCTGGGCCATAGGACCTGCAATCCCCTGCCGGTCGGTTTCTGCTGCTGGATAGGAGTTAGTCCCCACAGCCTCGGACTCCGGGTCCGGTAAGAAATCTTCTCAGTCAGGGCGAGCTCTGCAGCTGCCAGCCCCTGACTCCTTGTAACACTGCTCCCACAGAGCTCCTGTTGTTTCTTCCTATGCTGCTTCTCTTCTCTACTTCTGGCATGGCCCAGGAGCTGGGCCCAGCCGGAGCCACAGCTCCCTGTCAGCCCTCCTGGCTGAACTCTCCCTCTCAACTCCCTAACCCTGCCTCAGCCCCAGGTTTATACAGGGGAAGTTCTTCCCCTCCCAGGACTGGGCAGGAGGTGTGGCATGCATAGGATTCCTGACCAAGAGACCTCCCACCTGCTCTCAGACATAACATTGCCGTTACTGTGGAAACCAGACCCCTGGGGTGCCACATTTGCGTGGGGTGTCCATCAACCAGCCATCCTCCACTCCATCCATCTGGACCATCGAACGTTACACGGCACTCATCCGTGAACAAAACAGTTTTGAAGTCAGTCTTCATGTATTGTTTGGCCCACTGGAGCCGTTTCTGCTTGTGTGCAGTTTATAGAGGAGGTCGACAGGATGGCGTACGCACAGCTGCAAACCTCTGAAGGACCCTGCATCTTGTTGTTCGGGGGACGTTGGAGGCACCAGCAGCTTCAAAAACTTGTCTGCTGCTATGACAAGGCTTTTTTGCCGCTGCTCTTTTAACCTGATGTAATTGCCTGTAGGAAAGAGTCCTCAATTTGCCCGTATCAGCACGCACACATGTGTACTGTGAATCAGCTACATACTTCTTGATTGCCAAGACACTTCATCCTGATCATCGCATAATGTTGATTGTAGTCATGCCTTGACCTAAACACTCCACAATTTGTTGCTTCTCAGCAGCCGACACATCCTTTTTCTTTCCCATTTTGGCAAAAAATGTAGGCTGCTTAATAATGTGGGACAGCCTTCTTAAGTAGTCTTGTCTTTCATTGGACACACCTGCCAAACTAATTAGCACAGGTGTCTGCAATTGCTTACAGTGATATAAAGAGCCCTGACACACATCACCATCAATGAGTTTAACTGACAAACAAAAAAATTCTTCCCTTATCACTCCTAAACACTTTTTGCATAATAATTTGGAACACAGTGTACATGTGCTTTTCCACAAAACACCAGTGGTTCACGTAGTGAATCTTACAGTTCTAACTTGCCAACCGTGGTCTGTATGGAGTTGTTCAATAAAGGGCCCAAAATGAAGATAACATAGACGGGAGAGGTCTCTATGAATAGGAATTCCTAAGTATTTGATACCCTGTGAGGGCCAGGCAAAGGGAAAGTTGGACTGGATGGAATCCTGTATGGATTTGGGGAGGGAGACATCGAGGGCCTCAGACTTCGCTGCATTGATTTTAAAATTTGACCATGTAATAAAGTGATCTATTTCAGCCATAACAGCAGGGATGGATATATGTGATTGAGTGATATATACTAGGACATCATCAGCAAATAGAGAGCACTTGTACTCGGTGCCTCCCACCTCAATCCACCTAATATTGGGGTTATAGCGAATTGATGAGAACAGGTGCTCCGTCACTAGGATGTATAAGACAGGGGACAGAGGACATCCCTGCCTTGTCCCATTGGTGATTATGAAAGGTGATGAAAATGTTCTGACGCGCCCCCTGGGCCTTGGGACACCCAGAGCCGGACCCTTTTTGGTGGATGCTGGTGGTTGTAGTCTCCGTGGCGGCGACCCGGTTCCGTGGCTCAGGGCGGTCAAACCAGTGGCGGAACTATTTATGTGGTTTTGATGTTTAAATGTCCGACTATGCTACCCGTGGATTGCGGTCAGAGTGAACCGCCGCTGCAGGGCAGACCGCTGAGGCTGGTGTTGTGGGTGCAGCAGAGCGTAGCATAACTCCCCAAGGGAGGAGTATAGCCTCAGGGCAGTGTATGCGGAGGATGGGGGTGATGGTGCAGGGCAGCAGCAGTAACGACACGGAGTCAGTGATGCAGTCCAGGGCCTTTACTCACAGTTCTTATTATCCAGACCACTTCTGCAGATAACGGCTGCCACGTCGTACTGTGCTCACCATGTGAGGGGCTCAGACAACTCCCAGATAACTTTGGAGTGCTTCACAGGACCCCCTTTGTGTGTCCTTTGTCTGGCCTTTCTTACCAACCCTTCTGACCGGCTGCCTCGGGCCTCCTCTTGGTAAACTTGGCGCCAGTTTCCCTGACCCTATGTGGTGCCTTCCTAGCGGGTGTAGCGAGGGGCTGCGCCACATAAAATGTCACAGCCTCCGGTTTCTAGCTGAGGGTCATTTCCCGCCTCCACTAGTTTCGGGGACCGGTCTCTCCCTTTGGCCTGACCCCTCCACGCAGGTGGATTCGGGCGTGCGGTGGCGACTCGCCCGTCCGCACCCCTGGGATCCCTTCGTTCCTCGTTCCTGGAGCCTTCTCCACTCCTCTTCCTTCCTTCTCCCTTTTCCAGGCCTGGGCCTCTGTTACTAGGCCCGCCTCCGGAGCAGAGCTCATGCAGAGCCCTTGCTCCCTGTCACTTCTGCTCAGACTTCTCTGCACTGAACTATGATGGTGCCCACCTTTTATACTCCCTTCTCAATGCACCCAGGAACTGCTTCCTCCCTGCTCCTGCACTACAGGGTTCCCCTTCCTCAGTATTCCCTCACCCCACTCCAGCCAGGGACAGGGACTGTCGTGCCCATCTCAGGGGCATATTGGTCGCCCAGCCCCACGGCAATGTGGTGTAATGCATGCAGGTGTCGGGTCCTGATCCACACTCCATCCTTACCTGAGAGCGAGATATCACACCTCTGGGTGAGGTGCAATACCTCTGTAACAACCGAGCCCTCAGGGTGCTACAGTTCCATTTATCTTCAGCCTAGGTGACGTATTGCGATACAGGGCCGTGATTTTGGCTATAAAAGGGTCCCCTAGACCCCTACCCCAAGCTTTTTAAGAGAATAATATATGGCGTGCCAGGAGACTCTATGGAATGCTTTCTCAGCATCCAACGAGAGTATCTAATTACAAATTTTTAACTGCATCTAGCCCAGGAAATACTTTGTGCCTAGTAGCAGTGTCTGCTAGTCAGCGGATTATCCCGGCTGTTAAGCAAGCTACACCACCTGTAGTTTGGACACTTAATTTTTTCAAAGGAAATGCTTCGGGACCACGGGATACTCAGTGAAGAGCATCAGGAGGCACCCCAAGGCATAGGGGCTGGGACTGGCGGTAGGACGCCTTGCGGTGGACAGCTCGATCCTTATAAAAGCTTTTTAACTGCAGCCGCTACTGGAGCTGGAATTACGCGGCTGCTGGCATGAGACTTGCCCTCCAATAGATCCTTGTAAAAGGATTTAAAGTGTATTCATTCAAATTAGAGAGACAATTTAAATTAAAAAGCTTAGAGCTGCCTCCACCACAGGGGGGCTCGCTCGACCCACCAGCGGACAGGCACCAGTATGGGGAGAGGGGGGCTGGCCGTCAGGGTCCACCGCGGCTCTGGCACAAACCCGGCGACACGGAGGTGGCACGGGCAGGAGCGGACTGGCCGTGTCGGCTTCTCACTTTTTGGATTTTAGAAGGGCATGACATGCCTATATCTGTGTCTCCCCCTCCTTTTACTCCTCCACCTCTTTTCTTTTCGCATGACTATATGTACTTGTCACTTTTCCATGTGTTAGTTATTTCTTCTGAGCAGTTTGTCAGCTTTTGGACACCTTTGAAGGTGTTTTCTATGTGTTTCTATGTGTTTTTGTTTGCCTGCCATTGGTTTTAACGGAGTTCGAAGGTGTTCGACGAACAGTTCGACGAACAGTTCGGCGAACACACGGGTGTTCGACGAACCGCACCGAACTCGAACACTACGGGGGTGGCTCAACACTACTCAGGAGCTCACCGTTTCCCTGCTGCCCAGCTTCCTTTTGTGCGGAGGTTGTGGCGTTGTTGTCGGACTGTGTGCTCTTCGTTTCTGCAAGCAAAGTCATCCTTGTCTTACAGCATTGGAGGAGCTGGGTGGTCCTGAACCTGTCCTGATCCAGCAATCCAGCGAGCTTCAGAATTGCTCCTTGCCTAGTAGATTAGTTACTCCTCAGCTGTAAGCAATAATACTTAAAAATGACTCCATTCTTGGAGAGGATTTTTAATAACAAGCAAATTGCAAAATTGCTTTTGCTTTTTTCAAGTGCTTTAAAATTGTAACTAGTGTTGAGCGGGCACTAAAATGCTCGGGTGCTCGAAGCTTGGGCCGAGCTCACCGTGATACTCGGGTGCTCGACCCGAGCAACGAACCCAATGTTAGTCTATGGGAGACCCGAGCATTTTTGCGGCGGCACCCCCGGCAGTCTGTAGAAAGCCTAAAAAGTGCCCAAAACGATAGTGACAGTGCTCAAAAGACATGGGGACAGCATGGGGATCGCCCCAGGAAGCATTTCTGACCCCCAGGTCACTGCTGTCAACAACGTGGTCAGAGGTATTAAGCCACTTTTACGGGCTCACAATAAAACATTCAAAAACTAAACTGAAACGGTTTTCCTGTGAAATATGTTAAGGAATTTCCTTTCCAGGGTAAAGACTTGTGTATAAGGTAAAATAAATAGCCAAAAACAAAAATACTCCTCCACACCTTGGGCTGTGTTCACAAGTAGCATTTTTTATGCGTTTTTGCTCTTTTGTATTTCTTTCAACAGTGACAAATGCATTCACCGGGAAATGTCATTTTAACACTTTACAACCTTATCTGGCCATGTGCTGTGTGACACATGCATACACTGCTGAAAAGACATGGGAACAGCATGGGGAAGACCCCTGGAAGCATCTCTGACTCCCAGGTCACTGCCTAAAAGTGTGCCCATCAGAAGTGATCCTTGCTGCATCAGAAGATGCAGACTTGCGACTATCCCCATGCAAGTCCTTGTCCCAGGGCAGTGTTCAATTGTACCTCCCCCATTCCTTGCAATGCAAGTGCAAATATGCAGCCAACAACCCACACACCCATAGGCTACAATACCATACTGCTAGCTTGCGCTTGAAATTGGGGTCTTTGAGTTTGGAGGAGGCCGAAGCTGGCCACTACCTCATGGCTGCTTCGGCAGTTAGGTATCCATACTCGGTCCCCAGCCACCCCGCGGCCGGGTGTCCACACACGGTCCCCAGCTGCCTGGCGGCGGCCGGGTGTCCATAAACGGTCCCCAGCCGCCCCTATTTCTCCTGGGAACTTCCCCCACACTTTTCTTAGCCTGGCCTGCTTTAGGGCAGCATTGGACGAGCCCACCAAACAACCAGACTCCTCCGGTGGGCCCTGACTTCTCCATCAGGGGAGTTGAGAGTGCCAAGGTTAGGAGCATGATGATGATGATAGAAGTTAGTGTGGCGCCCTGCTACGCAATGGTGCCACAGATCCCAGAGGGGTGCATGGACGGATTTCTCCACAAGAGGCCCTCAGAGTATACACACACCTCCACCCTACCACCTCAGGCCACCAGAGGGAGCCCGGATAGGGTTATATATATACGGAGGGTGGAGTTAGGTAGACAGATCTCAGTGAACAGTCTAGTTCAGGAGTAGAGCTGGGAGTTCCTGCAAGTTCTGAGTTCTCAGTTCTCAACTAGTCAGTGAGTTGTAGCTCGGGCTAGTAAGCTTAAGGCGTCCCGATGCCATAAGAGCGGTGAAGAAGCAGTGTGCCTGCTGCTGTGTATAGCCTAGTGAGGACCTCGAGCCGAAGGCTAGTGGAGTGAGCAACATAGGGGGCAGAGGAGCTGTACCAGCTCACCCCAAAAACATATACCGGACACCGGGGCCGCGTCTACAGGGCCCTATATCCCCTGTAGAGACAACCGGAACCCCTGGAAGACTTCAGGTCCAGGATCACCCAAGAGCTGATACGTACCAGAGCCAGGAGTCACGGAGGCCCCGCCACCAGGGAGAGTGATCTCCAAGAAAAGGCCCTACAACAAGGTCAGCCGATGCAGGACAGAAACCAAGTTAGGCCTAGCTCCAAGCAGGTCAGAGACTTACTAAACAAAGGCAAGAAACAGGAGGCCTTACACCTGCTCACTGGGGAGAGTCCTGATATGCACCCTTCACCCTACAGTGCTCTGGAACGTGCCTGTATTTCCACCAGTAAAAGGTACTGAAGTGAACTGTGTGTTTGCCTATCCTTCTTCCGACCCGGCTGGGTCCCCTCTGTCCTGCAGCCCTGCACCCACGCTGCCCTGAGGCCCTGCTCCACCTGTGGGGAGCCATACCACCCAAGCTGCCTAACACCGGCCTCAGAGGACTGCTGCAGCGCTGGTGAACTTCACCAGAAACCACAGGTGGCGTCACAAACATTTAAACCCCAACTTAAATTCCCCTTTTTAAGAGATACCCCAGGGTACGGGCCCGGGAGCCGACTACCGCGACATTCCTGAGACCAGGCAACAAGGCCCGGGCGCTTTTCCCCATCCCCTGGGCGCGTCATCTCTAACTGGCGTCACGAACAGGAATGTGTACCCGCGGCAACGACCGAGTGTTCTGCCCATTGCCACCGGGTACTGTGCGCCTTTAATAACAAACTGTGTATTGTACTGTGGCGAAGATTGCCGCCATTGTTGCGTCACCGCGCGAGAAGAAGAGCGTAACCGCGGGAAAACTCGGAGGCGTACTTGGAGCAGCGCGCGAAGTCTCGGACACGTCCCACGCACTGACGCAGCGTCAGGTCCTGGCAGGAAGCCCCAGCGAGCGCTCTGACGTAGGATGCGAAGCAACGCAAGGTCCTAACAAAAGACCGTCACCTGCGGAGCTGCGGCCCACAGAAAAGAAGGTAGGCCACGGTTCGCTAGGGGGACGCCAGGATGTCGGAAGAACAGGCCGACACCGGGGTCCAAGCTGACAGCCCCGATAATCCACCCGCGGCCGCCGCGCAGGCCGAAGCAGCCTCTCCATCAGCAGGGCCTGTAACCCCTGTCGCGCCCATGGCCCTACCGTATATCCCTGGAGCAAAGTGGCTCCCCCAGTACAGCGGCAAACCAGACACCCTGTCTGGATTCAAACAGAAAATATGCGGTATATTGGACATGTACTCTATGACGGGCAGACAGAGAGCCGCTGTTGTTTTGGGACAATTAACTAGTGCTGCGGAGAGAAAACTGGAGACTTGGTTGGCCGCAGACCAGGAGTCAGTGTCCGCAATCTTTAAAAAGTTACAGACTGTATTTGAGGACCGCACCTCCGGATGAGGTTCTACCACTGCTGTCAGCAACCGGAGGACAGTGTTCGGGACTATTCCTGGTGTCTACAAGGGGCCCTGCGAGCTCTGAAATAGGTTAGTCCAACCAGCATAACTGATGAAAATAAAATGCTAAAAGAACAGTTTGTCCGGGGGCTGAGGTCCCAAGAGGAGAGCAGGACTGTAAGTTGGTGGTCCTTGGATCATCCAGATGCCACCTTTGATACCCTTAAGGACATGGCTATCAAGGGATTGCAACCCCTGGAAACAACAGATACTGCTATCCAACGTTAGCAGGGTGGGGCCACTCCAACACTCCCCGCTGGCTGCTGAAGCTAAAGTGCAAGCAGCGCCCCCTTGTGAGCTGGACAGTCTGCGCTCAGAAGTGCGCCAGCTGACTAAAAACCTGGCCACTGTGATGAGTGCGGACAGAGCCAGAGACGGAGGGAAGGATCCTGCTAGCCGACAGCCCCGAGGACGTCCCCTGGATGAGCCGGAGGAGGAGGACAACGTCGCCCCGGAGGAGGACAACGCCGCGCCCTGGAAGGACCAGCAACCAACGGCACCCTCAAGGAGAGTTCACCTGTCACCACTGCCAGAAGGCAGGCCACACAGTAAAGAACTGTATGAGGACCACTTGAAGCACCTGGCAGAGGTATTTGAGTCACTGTCCCGGTATGGGATGAAGCTGAAGCCCTCAAAGTGCCACCTGCTCAAGAGAAAGGTACAGTACCTGGGGCACATTGTCAGTCCAGAAGGAGTAGCACCAGACCCGGAGAAGGTCACTGCCATCCAGAAATGGCCGGAGCCGAAGAGCCTCAAGGAGGTACGTCAGTTCCTGGGACTAGCAGGATACTACCGGAGGTTTGTAAAAGATTACACCAAGAAAGCAGCACCTCTGCAAGACCTCCTGGTAGGACAGTCCCCCAAAGGCAGAAATCCCCCGTTCCACTGGGGTAAAGAGCAAGCTGAATCCTTCAAGGAGATGAAGGAGATCCTGACTGGCGAAGAGATCCTGGCCTACCCTGACTACAGCCAACCGTTCCTGCTGTATATGACTCGCCCCCTGGGCCGTGGGGCACTCGGATCCGGGCAATAGGGGGTAGTAGTGGCTACCCGGTTCCGTGGCTCAGGGCGGTCAGACCAGTGGTAGTCTGCTATGCGCTGTTGGTATGTCCGACTACGCCACCCGTGGATTGCGGTCAGTGCGAACCGCCGCTGCCAGGCAGACCGCTGGGGCTGATGATGTATGCAGCTGGGGTAGTGTGACTCCCCACGGGAAGAGTGCGGCCCCAGGGCAGTATAATGGAGGATGGGGGTGATGGTGTAGGGCGTCCCAGTACCGTTAGTGCTGGAGGAGCAAGGAGCACACAGGGTCTTTACTAGAACAGGTGACATGACCCACAAACAGTCCCGGCTAAGAGGGGACCTGGATGTCTGAGAGCAAATGGGAAGTTGGCCCTGGTCAGGGTGAGGGTGTAGGCCTACCATGCTCTGTGCGCTCCTTCTGGCTATCTCCTCCTTATAGGGTAACAGCCCACGTTCCCGAGCTCACCGTGTCCTCTCGCCCGTATGGTTTGCAACGTGGGTCCCTTTCTACTCTCGGCCTGGTACGGCTTTGCTGGTCCCTTCTGCTGTGGTGGAGCCTCCGGGCTTCTTAGGCCAAGGAACATACAGTCCCCCGCGGACTAGTTATCTGCTGCAGGACGTGGAATCCTCACAGCCTCAGACACCAAAGTCTGGTAAATTTGGTTCTTTGTCTGCCAGGACAAGCGTACTTCACCTCTTGTCCCTGGCTTGTGGCTCTCCTACTGCCACACGTCCTCTTAGGCTGCAACACAACTGTTTCTCTCTGCTCTGGGACACCTCTCAGTCCTGAGACAGGTCGTCCAGTTCTCCCTAACCCTGCCCCCAGTTCCAGCTTTTATAGGGGCAGCCTGCTCCCCCTACTGGCCTGAGACAGGAGGTATTGCATGCTAATGTTCCCCTGACTAGAGAACCTCCCCCTTGCTCTCAGACACAGCTTTATTATATTTGTGGCATCCAGGCCAGGGTGACACATTCCCCCCTAGTAAAATTTAGTACTCCGGGACTAAACAGGAAACAAGAATAACATGTATGACCATAAAACATTAACAGACTGATGACGCACAGGTTGAGTTCTTAAGGTCACAGGGTGGTCTGTGACTGGGTGTCCATATCACCAACACAACGGGGAGCCTTAACCAGGTGGGGGTCTGTCCTAGCCCCAAGTCCTTTACAGTCTTAGTTCATACCTTGGTCAGGCTCCGAACACAGTCCATGTGTAGCGTCGGCGTCCCTGCCTCCTGCTAGGCAGGGACGCTGTTCCCCTCACCTCTCTGCTCCGTGCCCGGCGGCTTCCTCCCGCTCTGCCTGCAGCGCCCGCTCTCCCCCGGTCACTGTGCTTAGGGCGCGCACGCTCTCCCTCTCTTAAAGGGGCCGCGCGCGTCGCCCTAAGGAGTCCCCGGCCAATGGCCGGAGGATCCCTCCATATATAAGGCACCTCCTCCAAAATGGAGGTGCCCGAGCAATGTTGTTGCACTGTTCACTACTCTGCTTCAGCCCTCAAGTCCCGTTGCCTGTTACCTGCCTGTTACCTGCCTGTTACCTGCCTGTTACCTGCCAGTTGCCTGCCAGTTGCCTGCCAGTTGCCTGCCAGTTTCCTGCCAGTTTGCTGCCTGATTCCTGCCTGTCATCCGCTTTCCTGCTTGCTAGCCTGAGGTCCGACGGTCTGCCTTCCGACACCTGTCAGTCTGTCTATGGACCAGCTTGCCCGCTCACCTGGGAGCGCTCACCTGCTACATGTCTGCTAGCCTACCTGGAGGCTCCGCCGTCACGTGCTGTGACCACCTGCCAGTCCAGAGACTCTTGCCTGCTCACCTGGGAGCGCTCATCTGTTACCTGCCTGTTAGCCTACCTGGAGGCTCCGCCGTCACGTGCTGTGACCACCTGCCAGTCCAGAGACTCTTGCCCGCTCACCTGGGAGAGCTCATCTGCTACCTGCCTGTTAGCCTACCTGGAGGCTCCGCCGTCACGTGCCGTGACCACCTGCCAGTCCAAAGACTCTTGCCTGCTCACCTGGGAGCGCTCATCTGCTACCTGCCTGTTAGCCTACCTGGAGGCTCCGCCGTCACATGCTGTGACCACCTGCTTATCCTGAGACTCTCGCCTGCTCACCTGGGAGCACTCATCTGCCATCTGCCTGCTAGCCTACCTGGAGGCTCCGCCATCACAGGTCGTACCTGCCCGTTTACCCAGAGACTGTCCCGGTCACTTGCTGTGACCTCCTGCCCGTTTACCCAGAGACTGTCCCGGTCACTTGCTGTGACCTCCTGCCCGTTTACCCAGAGACTGCCCCGGTCACTTGCCGTGACCTCCTGCCCGTTTACCCAGAGACTGTCCCGGTCACTTGCTGTGACCTCCTGCCCGTTTACCCAGAGACTGTCCCGGTCACTTGCTGTGACCTCCTGCCCGTTTACCCAGAGACTGTCCCGGTCACTTGCCGTGACCTCCTGCCCGTTTACCCAGAGACTGTCCCGGTCACCTGCTGTGACTGCCTGCCTGTCTTCCCTGGTCGCCACCCGCTTCCTTACAAGGACCACCCCCTTGTATAAGTTGCTCAGAGGTTCCGCCTCCCAGTCCCGTTACACCATGCAAAGTCCCGGTTATTAAAAGTTCATAACCTTTGAGTCCGTACGGTAACTGCAAGAAATTGAAATACACTATTAATAATCATGCAGGTAACTTGGCAAACATTTCAACACTTGGCAACAGGGTTATTTACAGTTTTAGTACACCCTATATTCTCCAGCGAGCGGGTATCTGCCCCTTTGTGCTCCTGGTTGATCTCCTTAACCCACTGTCTGGTGTTGGACCGACCTGGCTTTCCCCACTAGCGTTAGGGGTACAGCTACCAACTGGGTGTACAGGTAGGGCAGGCAGCTGTCTGCGGGTCCTTTGGCTTACCGCAGGTATGGCAGGCTCACTGTCAGCAGAGGGTAGACTCTCCTGGGCTGCTGGTACAGGCTCTTTTGCCTCTGGAACTGCTTGCTCCTCTTCACCTTCCAGCTCTGGTGTAGGTTGTTGCTGAGCCGGTTGCAGGAAATGCAGGACGGGTACCACTATGGCATCGTTTATTCGAGTCCAGGACTGAGGGAACTCTCCGAGAACGGTGCTGATCATTTCTTCCTTGTCTCTGCGGGTTCAAGGTCACTTTGATCCTCTTCTGCACTACGGAGTTGCTCGGGGCACCTTTTTAGGTGGTCTCTGGCGACGGTACTAGTGGTTTCTCCTCCATCCCTGGTGATCACGTACACCTTCGAGTTGTCAGACTGCAGTACGGTGTAGGGTTCCCTTTCCCGCTGGTCGTCCAACTTATGTAGCCTTCTCTTTCGCTTCAGGACCTGCTCACCAGGTTCCAGGGGACCAGCAGGGGCGTGTTGGTTGAAGAGTTTTTCTTGCCTCTCTCTCACCTTGGCCAGGCTCTTCTCCACACTCTCCTGTACCTTCTTGTACTGCAGTTGACTTTCCGTATCCCAGTCCGCATCCGGGGAGGTGTCCTCAGGTGTTAGGACTCCCATCTCCAGGTCTACGGTTTGCTTACCTGGTCTGGCTCGCATCAGGTAAGCCAGGGTGCAGTTTGTAGCATTCACCGGGATATGGTTGTATAAGTCTATTAGATCCGGCAGTTTTTCTGGCCACAGGCTGCGTTCCTCCAGGGGCAACATCTTCAGGAGATCAATGACTATATTGTTCATTTTCTCACACATCCCGTTGGTTTGTGGGTGGTAAGGCGTTGTCCGAATCTTCTTACAGCCATAGAGGTTGCAGAACTCTTGGAAGATTTCGGCTTCGAACGCTGGACCCTGGTCTGTCAGGACCTGTTCCGGATGTCCGTGTGGACGGCAGAAGTATTGCTGGAAGGCTCTGGCCGCCGTTTGGGCTGTCAAGTCTTTCACCGGGACCACCACTAGAAAACGGGAATAGTGGTCCACGATTGTCAGGGCGTAGATGTATCCTGACCGGCTTGGAGCTAATTTAACGTGGTCCAGAGCTACCAGTTCAAGAGGCTGCTGGGTGACGATGGGCTTCAAGGGTTTCTCCTTAAGTTACAAGGGCCACAGTCCCTGCACCACTTCTCTACAGCCCCTCTCATGCCGACCCAAAAGAACCGTCCTCTTAGCAGGAACTCCAGTTTCTTCCAACCGAAGTGCCCCGCTCTGTCATGGTAAGCCCCCAGGACCATAGCTGCATCCCGCCTTGGGACCACGACTTGCCAGGTGAGCTCGTGTGTCCGGTGGTTGACAAGTCTTCTGCACAGCTTGCCTTTGTAGAGGAACAGCTTGCTCTTCTCTTTCCATAGCTGCTTGGCTTCCTCTGGAGCATCCGGATCTAAGCGGGCGTCTTCCTGGGTCAGCAGATCTTTCACCAGGCGGATTGCAGGGTCACTATCTTGGGTCTCGGCCCAGCTGTGGTGAGGTAGGGGATTGATCATAACGGTTGTTAAATCTTCCTCCTTCACGCGATGTGAGTATTGAGCGGCTCCGTACCGGTGAAACGCGGGGAGTTCTACCTCCTCCAGCTCTTCTGGGTCTTCGTCACCTTCAGGTAAGTGAGGCATTCTCGATAGGGCATCAGCGTTGGCATTGGTTTTGCCTGCCCGGTACTTGATCACGAAGTCATAATTGGAGAGACGGGCCATCCACCGCTGTTCCAGGGCACCGAGTCTTGCACTGTCTAGGTGTGTTAACGGGTTGTTGTCCATGTACACAGTGAACTTTGCGGAGGCCAGGTAATGCTTGAAGCGTTCTGTTATGCCCCACACCACCGCCAAGAATTCTAGCTTTAAGGAGCTGTAATTCTCCGGGTTCCTCTCGGTGGGCCTCAGCTTCCGGCTGGCGTACGCGATCACCCTTTCTCTGCCCTGTTGGTTTTGGGACAGTACGGCTCCCAGTCCCACATTACTGGCATCTGTGTGGAGAATAAAAGGCTGGCCATAATCAGGGTAGGCAAGGATCTCATCCCCTGTGAGGGCCATCTTCAACTGGCGGAAGGACTCCTCTTCCGGTTTATCCCACTTGAAGGGTGGCTTTTGGCTTCCGGACTTAGACTGTCCTATCAGGAGGTCCTGCATAGGAGCTGCCATCTTAGTGAACCCGGGGATGAACCTTCGGTAGTAGCCTACCAACCCGAGGAATTGTCTCACTTCCTTGATGTTTGAAGGGCTTGGCCAGCTCTTGATTGCCGTGACCTTGTCAGGGTCGGGGGCTACTCCTTCCGCACTTACCACGTGCCCTAGGTACTGGACCTTCGGTTTCAACAGGTGACACTTTGATGGTTTCACCTTCAGGCCATAGCCTGCCAGGGCTTCGAACACCTCGGCCAGGTGCTTTAGATGATCCTCGTAGGTCTTCGAATAGACGATCACGTCGTCCAGGTAAAGGAGGACCGTCTCGAAGTTTCTGTGCCTTAGACAGCATTCCATCAGCCTCTGGAAGGTCCCTGGTGCATTGCAGAGCCCGAAGGGCATACAGTTGAACTCGCTCAGTCCCATCGGGGTGGTGAAGGCGGTCTTCTCCTTGTCAGCCTCTGCCACAGGAACCTGCCAGTAACCGCTAGTAAGGTCCAAAGTAGAAAAGAAGTTAGCTGATTTTAGTGCGGCTAAAGACTCCTCTATTCTAGGCAGCGGATATGCGTCTTTGTGGGTGATACAGTTGATTTGTCTATAGTCCACGCACATTCTCATGGTGCCGTCTTTCTTTTTTACCAGAACCAAGGGGGCTGCCCAGGGGCTACTGCTATCTCTAATGACCCCAGCTTCTTTCATTTCCCTCAGCATACCCTTGGCGTTCTGATAATGTGCAGGGGGTACAGGCCTGTGTCTCTCTTTTATTGGTGGGTGGCTCCCTGTGGGGATGTGGTGTTCTATCCCTTTTACTCTGCCGAAATCTAGCGGGTGCTTACTAAAGACTCTCTCGTACTCCTGTACCACCCGGTAGACTCCTTGCTTTTGGTGCAGGGGAGTGGAGTCAGCACCCACATGGAGTTTTTGGCACCAGTCCTCCTTTTGTTTCTGGGAGTCATTACCCTCCGCCTGTGGAGATGGAGGCAAAGGCTCCACGGCCCTGATAGCTTTGTGTTCGACAACAAACAGTTTGGCAAGTGTAGCGAATGTTGAGAATGCGAACGGGCACCCTCCCATGACGGACATCAACCACCCCCCGGGCTGTCAAAATGGTGGGCCTGCTGTCTGAGTACACGGGTTCTACCATGGCTTGGTAGTCTCTACCTCTCAACCCGATTGCAGTCCGACACCAGATCATCATTTCACTTTTGGGAGGCATGGAAATGGGGAATGGGTCACTCAGTCTTACGCTACTGATCTCACCACCAGACAGTTCTACCTGCTGCCGTCTCATCAGGGCTTTTATCTCCTTGTTGAGGACTCTCTGTTGGCTGGAACTAGCATTCACCGCCACCTGTTGTAAAATTACAATTACCTCTGAAAGACAATTTTCAATCACGTTAGTACCCACAGTTATTTTAGGGTGACTTTCACTACGGTCAATGTCCACAATAATTACTCCCTGTGCCGGTAGTTCAACTTTACCAATTTTAATGGTCATCTCCTTGAACCCCATCTGCGGCACGGGTAAGCCATTACTGGCGATGATGCTCAAGTTACTGTCTGGATACCGTGTGATATCAGCATCAGTCCAATACTGCTTAAAAAGTACATAAGGGATAGTGGTTACTTGCGACCCAGTATCCAGCAAGGCGCTCATGGGGATACCGTCCAGCACCACGGGTAAAACCGGGCGCCCCCCAATGTACTTATCATGCCAATTATAAGGGCCTGGTGATCTTATGCCTGGGGGTCGGCCCTCTGCCCCCGGTTGGACCCGTTTAAATTACAGTACCTGGAAATGTGTCCGGGCTGGTTGCATCGACGGCAAATGGGCTGTCCATCCTCGGCTTAGCGGTCTGTGGGCCTCCCTTGGAACGACGGGATCCTCCTCTGTCAACGCCCCGGGACATCCTCTGGACTTGAGGCCAACTCGATGGGCCTTGACGGGTCCACTTGCAACGCCTGGACGGTCCTGGTCAACGCCGCGACGCTCCTGGTCAGCTCCTGGACTTGGTGGTGCAGATCCTTCGACGGGGCTTGGTTCAGGGCCTGTGCATCAGCCTCCACGGAGTCCATAGAGGAGGGCGCCGCCTCCTGGTGGTAGGTGACAGCAGGGCGCCGGGGGTTTATAGCGCCACTTGTTGCGGGTTCACGGAGGACCCTTATGGCCCTGTCTTTGAATTGGGCAAAGGTCAGATCAGGGTTCTGAAAGAACATGAGGTGCAGCTGGGTCCTGTGGGCGCTAGACAGCAGACCTTCTATGAACTGTTCTGTTAGTAGCTTATCCGTATCCTGCACGCTGCCAGGGTCAGTTTGTTGGATGGCCATCAAGGCTTCCTGCAAATTTATGGCATAGTCTCTGATGCTGTCCTGTGCCCGCTGCTTACATCCATAGAACCTCATTTTAATTTCAGCGGAGGTACATGTGTCAAAGGTACCCCGCAGCCGAGCCAGAATACCCTTCACGGTCCTTTTCTCCTCAGCGGGCCATGACTTTACCTCCCTTTGGGCTGCGCCAGTTAACAGCCCTGTTAGTATGCTAACCTTCTGTTCCTCTGTCAGGGGGTAAACTTGGAACAAACTGTACAGCCTTTCCTTGAAGTCAGTTAGGGCATGGGGCTCCCCTGAATATTTAGGCAGCCAGGCCGCTCCAGGGATGTAGGGCAGGGAGAATGGCATCACCGCTGCTGCAGCTGCGCTGGTGGTAGTGGTCGCCTCCGTGTCCGACATCTTCCTCCCCCCTAGTTAAGCGTGGCCTACCTTCCGACGATCCTTTTCTGTAGGCCGCGGCTCCGCTGATGCTGCTCCGGACGAGGACCTTGTGTCGCGTCCTGGTGACGTCAGCGTCGCTCTCTCTCCCTTCCAGGACCTTGCGCAGCGTCGGTGCGTGGGGCGGAGCTTCGGGTCTCGCGCGGTTTGGACGTCCACGCCCCTCTTCTTCCCGCGCGGTGTACTCAAGATGGCGTCCGATGGCGGGAAAACGTCTGACGATGGCGGGAACCGGCGGAAGATGGCGGGAAACAGCTGCGGATGGCGGGAACCGACTGAAGATGGCGGCAAACGGCTCCGGAGGGTGATAACCTCTTTTTAAGGTACGTGTACAGTCTCTTTCAGGCACGCAATACCCGTTTGTGGCGGGTTGGTTACAATCCTGCCGACTACGCCAAAGCTGACTCGCCCCCTGGGCCGTGGGGCACTCGGATCCGGGCAATAGGGGGAACGATGGGGGTAGTAGTGGCTACCCGGTTCCGTGGCTCAGGGTGGTCAGACCAGTGGTAGTCTGCTATGCGCTGTTGGTATGTCCGACTATGCCACCCGTGGATTGCGGTCAGTGCGAACCGCCGCTGCCAGGCAGACCGCTGGGGCTGATGATGTATGCAGCTGGGGTAGTGTGACTCCCCACGGGAAGAGTGCGGCCCCAGGGCAGTATAATGGAGGATGGGGGTGCTGGTGTAGGGCGTCCCAGTACTGTTAGTGCTGGAGGAGCAAGGAGCACACAGGGTCTTTACTAGAACAGGTGACATGACCCACAAACAGTCCCGGCTAAGAGGGGACCTGGATGTCTGAGAGCAAATAGGAAGTTGGCCCTCGTCAGGGTGAGGGTGTAGGCCTACCGTGCTCTCTGCGCTCCTTCTGGCTATCTCCTCCTTATAGGGTAACAGCCCACGTTCCCGAGCTCACTGTGTCCTCTCTCCCGTATGGTTTGCAACATGGGTCCCTTTCTACTCTCGGCCTGGTACGGCTTTGCTGGTCCCTTCTGCTGTGGTGGAGCCTCCGGGCTTCTTAGGCCAAGGAACATACAGTCCCCCGCGGACTAGTTATCTGCTGCAGGACGTGGAATCCTCACAGCCTCAGACACCAAAGTCTGGTAAATTTGGTTCTTTGTCTGCCAGGACAAGCGTACTTCACCTCTTGTCCCTGGCTTGTGGCTCTCCTACTGCCACACGTCCTCTTAGGCTGCAACACAACTGTTTCTCTCTGCTCTGGGACACCTCTCAGTCCTGAGACAGGTCGTCCAGTTCTCCCTAACCCTGCCCCCAGTTCCAGCTTTTATAGGGGCAGCCTGCTCCCCCTACTGGCCTGAGACAGGAGGTATTGCATGCTAATGTTCCCCTGACTAGAGAACCTCCCCCTTGCTCTCAGACACAGATTTATTATATTTGTGGTATCCAGGCCAGGGTGACACATATACTGATGCCAGCAATGAAGGATTAGGAGCTGTCCTAAGTCAGAAGCAGAATGTCCAAGAGAAAGTGATCACATACGCAAGTAGGAAGCTCCGCCCGACTGAGAGGAACCCAGAGAACTATAGGAGCTTCAAGTTAGAGTTCCTGGCCCTGGTCTGAGCCATCACTGAACGGTTCAAACACTACTTAGCCTCCAGCAAGTTCACTGCCTACACTGACAATAATCCCTTGACTCATCTTGAAACAGCCAAGCTAGGAGCCATGGAACAACGATGGATGGCTCGGCTGTCAAACTACCAATTCACAATTAAGTACTGGGCGGGCCGCAAGAACGCCAACGCCGATGCCCTGTCCAGGATGCCTCACCAGTCAGACACTGAAGAAGAAGTGGATGACCTGGAGGAGATAGAGCTACCTGCCTTTCACTGGAATGGGATGGTCCACGAGCAACGAGCCTCCAGGAGGCAGCGTGGTAGGAACCCTTTGCCTCACAACAGCTGGAAGGAGACCCAGGACAGCGACCTGGTTGTCAGCCGTATCAAAGAACTGATAACCCAAGAAGGTTCCTCCCTGGAGAAGGATGCATCTCCCCAAGCAAAGCAGCTGTGGAATGAGAGAAGCTGGCTGTTCATCTATAGAAAGAAGCTGTGCCGGAGGTACGTCAACCCGAAGACCCATGAGATGGTATGGCAGATAGTGGTCCCCAAGACAGATATCTAAATGGTGTTGGAGACCTACCATGATCAGGCAGGGAACTTTGGCTGGAAAAAGCTAGAAACCCTACTGAAGTGTCGATTCTACTGGGTGGGAATGCGCAGCTCCATTGAGAGGTGGTGCCGAAACTGTGGACCCTGTAGCCTCAGAAGAAAAGACTACAGCAGCCAGAAGGCACCCCTGCAACCCATCAAGACGACTCGACCCCTGGAGATCGTGGCCCTGGACCATGTCAAACTGGCACCCAGCAGGTCAGGGTACTCCTATGCCCTGACCACGGTGGATCACTACTCTAGGTTCCTGGTGGTCTCCCCCGTCAAAGACCTGACGGCAGAAACAGCAGCAAAAACGTTCCAAGCGTATTTCTGCAGACCCCATGGATACCCTGAGCAGGTGCTGACGGACCAAGGCCCTGCCTTTGAGGCTGAGTTGTTCAAAGAGTTCTGCCATTTGTACGGGTGTAAAAAGATCAGAACCACACCGTACTACCCCGAAACCAATGGTCTCTGTGAAAAGATAAACAACATCGTCATCGACCTGCTGAAGACCTTACCACTTGAGGAGAGGAATCAGTGGCCCGACCTACTACCTGACCTGGTACATCTGTACAACCACATACCTGTGAGTTCCACCAATTGCACTCCAGCATATCTCATGCGAGCAAGACCCGGAAAGTTGCCCATGGACCTGGTTTTGGTGTTGTAGAACCAGAAGCAGATATATCCACTGAGGACTGGGACACGTCCAGACAGGAGCAGTACAGAAGAGTACAAGCCTGTGTCGAAGACAGTCTCACTAGGGTGAGGGACAAGCAGGAAGCCGAATACAACAGAGGTGCACCAGCAGAACCCTTCACACCAGGAGAAGTGGTGTTAAAAAGGAAAAAGAGAAACCACAAACTTGATGACCAGTGGGAGAGAGAACCCTACACTGTGCTGAATTCAAGGTTTGATAACAAGAAGTCCTGTCTGATTAGCAAAGATGGAGGAAGAACAACTGCAACGGTATCTAGAGACCACCTGAAGTTGTGTCCAGATCTGCTAAAGCCCCAAGAAGAAGTGCCTCTCATCATCCCGGAGGAGCCTAAAGAAGCAGTAATACACACTGAATTAGGAGACTTCCTGGCAGATTGGCCTCAAATAGGAGGAGCAGTAATAATCCCAGTAATACACTTCTTCCAACAGCCAGAAGACCCTCCACAACAAGTAGAACCTGAAAGTGCTGCAGAAGAGCCTAGTGTTGCAGAAGAGCCTAGTGTTGCAGAAGAGCCTGCTCAAGAAGAATCCCCGGAAGGAGGATCCCCGATAGGAGTGGAGCAAGAAGGCCCAGCCAATGGTATACTTGCCAGGCCCAGAGAGAGGTTAAGGAAGTTTTACAACCTACTCACACATAGAACTGACAGCGTAGAGGTAGATGCAGACACTGACACCACTCAAACCCCCGCACTACGCAGATCTAAACGTAGCACGAGAGGTCAACCCCCTGTCAGGTACAGAGAGTAAAATAGTTAAACGCTGACAGTGTAAATAGTTGCCCCTGGGGTATTGTATAATATTGCATAGTATTGTGCATTATATTGTGTGACATATTGCGTAATTTCATGTGTTTGCATTTTAATTTTTATTTTTCCTCATTTATGGACAATTCAAGTGAAATGGACACTTTTCTTTTATTTACTTCCCATTACCCGTAAGGGTACATAAGAACTCTGTGGCTAAGGACTATGTGCAGCCCAAAGACTTTTCTTGTAAATAATTGCACTCCCTGGAGTGCCCCATTGAACAACCTCTCCGGAAGAGACTTGGACTTTCAAGGTTGCTTATTGCACTGTACATATCTATTTACTATTTATTCATGTTTATATGCAACGTTTAAGGAACTGAGCCTCCCATAAAGGGAAGAATTGTTACTTGTTATTGTTATAAAATGTACTTCAACCCGGAAGTGCTGACCTTTGCTAGGGGGGAATGTGGCACCCTGCTATGCAATGGTGCCACAGATCCCAAAGGGGTGCATGGACGGATTTCTCCACAAGAGGCCCTCAGAGCATACACACACCTCCACCCTACCACCTCAGACCACCAGAGGGAGCCCGGATAGGGTTATATATATACGGAGGGTGGAGTTAGGCAGACAGATCTCATTGAACAGTCTAGTTCAGCAGTATAGCAGGGAGTTCCTGCAAGTTCTGAGTTCTCAGTTCTCAACTAGTCAGTGAGTTGTAGCTCGGGCTAGTAAGCTTAAGGCGTGCTGATGCCATAAGAGCGGTGAAAAAGCAGTGTGCCTGCTGCTGTGTATAGCCTAGTGAGGGCCTCGAGCGAGGCCGAAGGCTAGTGGAGTGAGCAACATAGGGGGCAGAGGAGCTGTACCAGCTCACCCCAAGAACATATACCGGACACCGGGTCCGCGTCTACATGGCCCTATATTCCCTGTAGAGACAACCGGTCCCAGGATCACCCAAGAGGTGATACGTACCAGAGCCAGGAGTCACGGAGGCCCCGCCACCAGGGAGAGTGATCTCCAAGAAAAGGTCTTACAACAAGGTCAGCCGGTGCAGGACAGAAACCAAGTTAGGCCTAGCTCCAAGCAGGTCAGAGACTTACTAAACAAAGGCAAGAAACAGGAGGCCCTACACCTGCTCACTGGGGAGAGTCCTGATATGCACCCTTCACCCTAGAGTGCTCTGGAACGTGCCTGTATTTCCACCAGTAAAAGGTACTGAAGTGAACTGTGTGTTTGCCTATCCTTCTTCCGACCCGGCTGGGTCCCCCCTGTCCTGCAGCCCTGCACCCTCGCTGCCCTGAGGCCCTACTCCTCCTGTGGGGAGCCATACCACCCAAGCTGCCTAACACCCGCCTCAGAGGACTGCAGCAGCGCTGGTGAACTTCACCAGAAACCACAGGTGGCGTCGCGAACATTTAAACCCCAACTTAAATTCCCCTTTTTAAGAGATACCCCAGGGTACGGGCCCGGTAGCCGACTACCGCGACATCCCTAAGACCAGGCAACAAGGCCCGTGCGCCGAGTACGTCCCCATCCTCTGGGCGCATCATTAGCATCTGCTTTATTTTCTTGGAATGCAAGCGTAAGTGTGCAACCTGCCACCCACCCACCCCCAGGCTGCAATACCATACTGCTAGCTTGCACTTGAAATGGGGCCTTTTAGTTTGGAGGAGGCTGAAGCTAGCCACTACCTCATGGCTGCTTCGGCAGCGAGGTATCCATACTCAGTCCCCAGTCGACCGGCAGCCAGGTGTCCACGCTTGGTCCCCAGCCGCCAGGGGGCGGCCGGGTGTCCATACTCGGTCCCCAGCCGCCTGGGGGAAGCCGGGTGTCCATAAACGGTCCCCAGCCGCCCCTATTTCTCCTGTGACCTTCCCCCACACTTTTCTTAGCCTGGCCTGCTTTAGGGCAGCATTGGACGAGCCCACCAGAGAACCAGACTCCTCCGGTGGGCCCTGGCTTCTCCATCAGGGGAGTTGAGAGTGCCAAGGTGAGGAGCATGATGAGGATGATAGAAGTTAGCATCTGCTTTGTTTTCTTGGAATGCAAGCGAAAGTGTGCAGCCTACCACCCACCCAAGCCCAGGCTGCAATACCATACTGCCAGCTTGCTTGCACTTGAAATGAGGCCTTTAAGGCTTGTGGAGGCAGACGCCGGCCACCATGTCATGGCTGCGTCGGCGGCCTGGTATCCATACTCAGTCTCCAGCCGCCCGGCAGCCGGGTGTCCACACTCGGTCCCCAGGCGCCAGGGGGCGGCTGAGTGTCTATACTCGGTCCCCAGCCGCCCCTATTTGTCCCGGTGCGCCTTATACATAAGATTAAGCGCGCATACCAAAACATTACCTGTGCCCTCCCCAGTGCATTTGGTGGGAAGGACAGCCTATTCCGCTGTAGTGTGTGAATGCCAACCCCCTGTTCATGGCACATGCGAAGATGCCTCCCACCCTGCACCTGTCGTTGCAGACTTGCAACTATCCCCGTTCAAGTCCTTGTCCCAGGGCAGTGTTCAATTGTACCTCTCCCATTCCTTGCAATGCAAGTGCAAGTATGCAGCCTGCCATCCACCCACCCCCAGGCTGCAATACCATACTGCTTGCTTGCTTGCACTTGAAATTGGGCCTCTTAGGCATGTAGAGGCGGAATCTGGCCGCTACGTCATGGCTGCATCGGCGGCCTGGTATCCACAGTCAGTCCCCAGCAGCCCCGCAGCCGGGTGCCCACACACGGTCCCCAGCCACCCCTATTTCTCCTGGGAACTTCCCCCACACTTTTCTTAGCCTGGCCTGCTTTAGGGCAGCATTGGACGAGCCCACCAGAGAACCAGACTCCTCCGGTGGGCCCTGGCTTCTCCATCAGGGGAGTTGAGAGTGCCAAGGTGAGGAGCATGATGATGATGATAGAAGTTAGCATCTGCTTTGTTTTCTTGGAATGCAAGCGCATATATGAAGTAGCGGCTAGGCCTGAGGTGGTCAGCGTTTTGGCGCATATCCTACCTCCTCTGAGGATTCCTGGATGTTTTTCTGCTACTATCCCAGGTCTAGGACTCCCGTTAAAACAAAGCTTCAGGTGATAAATGATGGATGAGGTGGTGGCAAAGGAGAAAGAGCAGGAGGAACAGGGACCATTCACATCAATATCAGGCCAGTCAACCACACATGTCTTGTAGGATATGTTTCTGTACCAAAAGGAGCGGTTCGGCTACACAGTTATAGGGCATACAGTGAGTGCAATGCCAACCAAAAATTTTGAGGCACTCCAATGCCCCTTGGAAGTGACATGGATGTCAGAGGGCCTTAACTAAACCGTTTTTTCACTTTATAGCAACTGGGTCTCCTGTACTCTGTTGGCCTAAGCAGTGAATGGAAGGCTTTTGAAAAATTATGAGGAACTGCAGTGCCCCTTGAAACAGACGTGGATTACAGCGTACTAAAAAGCTTCTACCCATTATTGGGGAGTGGGTCTCCCTTAGTTTTTGCCTTTACATTGAAAAGCAAAAGCTGACTAAAATTAGGAGGAAATGCAATGCCCATTGGAAGAGTGGTGGAGGTTAAAGGTAATTAAAAACAACATATCAATGCACCTTGGAAGAGCTGTGGAGTTCACAGTGGTTTAACAAGACGGTTTTAATGCCCCTTGGAAGAGACGTGGAGGTCACAGTAGCTTAACAAGATGGTTTTAATGCCCCTTGGTAAAGTGGTGGAGGTCGCAGTAGCTTAACAAGACGGTTTTAATGCCCCTTGGAAGAGAAGTGGAGGTCGCAGTAGCTTAACAAGACGGTTTTAATGCCCCTTGTAAAAGTGGTGGAGGTCGCAGTAGCTTAACAAGACAGTTTTAATGCCCCTTGGAAAAGTGGTGGAGGTCGCAGTAGCTTAACAAGACGGTTTTAATGCCCCTTGTAAAAGTGGTGGAGGTCGCAGTAGCTTAACAAGGCGGTTTTAATGCCCCTTGGAAGAGACGTGGAGGTTGCAGTAGCTTAACAAGACGGTTTTAATGCCGCTTAGTAAAGTGGAGGAGGTCGCAGTAGCTTAACAACACGGTTTTAATGCCACTTGGAATAGAAGTGGAGGTCTCAGTAGCTTAAAAAAACGGTTTTAATGCCCCTTGGAAGAGACTTGGAGGTTGCAGTAGCTTAACAAGATGGTTTTAATGCCCCTTGGAAAAGTGGTGGAGGTCGCAGTAGCTTAACCAGATGGTTTTAATGCCCCTTGGAAAAATGGTGGAGGTCGCAATAGCTTAACAAGACAGTTTTAATGCCCCTTGGAAGAGCTGTGGAGTTCAGAGAGATTTAACAAGACAGTTTTAATGCCCCTTACAAGAGCCATACAGTACAGCATCTTAAAAACATTATTCTCATTATTGGGAAGTGGGTCTCCCATAGTCTCTGCTTATGCCTTACAAGCAAAAGCTGCCAAAAATTAGGATGGAGGAACTTGCAATGCCCCTTACAAGAGCCATGCAGTACAGCATCTTAAAAACATTATTCCCATTATTGGGGAGTGGGTCTCCCATAGTCTTTGCTTATGCCTTCCAAGCAAAAGCTGCCAAAAATTAGGACGGAGGAACTTGCGATGCCCCTTACAAGAGCCATGCAGTACAGCATCTTAAAAACATTATTCCCAATATTGGGGAGTGGGTCTCCCATAGTCTTTGCTTATGCCTTCCAAGCAAAAGCTGACAAAAATTAGGACGGAGGAACTTGCAATGTCCCTTACAAGAGCCATGCAGTACAGCATCTTAAAAACATTATTCCCATTATTGGGGAGTGGGTCTCCCATCTTCTTTGCCTATGCCTTCCAAGAAAAAGCTGACAAAAATTAGGAAGAGACATGGAGGTTGCAGTAGCTTAACAAGACGGTTTTAATGCCCCTTGGAAAAGTGGTGGAGGTCGCAGCAGCTTAACAAGACGGTTTTAATGCACCTTGGAGAAGTGATGGAGGTCGCAGTAGCTTAACAAGATGGTTTTAATGCCCCTTGGAACAGTTGTGGAGTTCAGAGAGGTTTAACAAGACAGTTTTAATGCCCCTTACAGGAGCCATACAGTACAGCATCTTAAAAACATTATTCCCATTATTGGGGAGTGGGTCTCCCATAGTCTTTGCTTATGCCTTCCAAGAAAAAGCTGCCAAAAATTAGGACAGAGGAACTTGCAATGCCCCTTACAAGAGCCATGCAGTACAGCATCTTAAAAACATTATTCCCATTATTGGGGAGTGCGTCTCCCATAGTCTTTGCCTATGCCTTCCAAGCAAAAACTGCCATAAATTAGGAGAAAATGCAATTCCCGTTGGAAGAGTCGTGGAGGTTAGAGTTAATTAAAAACAACATTTCAATGCCCCTTGGAAGAGCTGTGGAGTTCAGAGTAGTTTAACAAGACGCTTTTAATGCCCCTTGGAAGAGACGTGGAGGTCACAGTAGCTTAACAAGATGGTTTTAGTGCCCCTTGGAAATGTGGTGGAGGTCACAGTAGCTTAACAATACGCTTTTAATGCCCCTTGGAAGAGACGTGGTGGTCACAGTAGCTTAACAAGACGGTTTTAATACCCCTCGGAAGTGACGTGGTGGTCACAGTAGCTTAACAAGACAGTTTTAATGCCCCTTGGAAAACTGTTTGAGGTCGCAGTAGCGTAACAAGATGGTTTTAATGCCCCTTGGAAGAGACGTGGAGGTCACAGTAGCTTAACAAGATGGTTTTAATGCCCCTTGGAAAAGTGGTGGAGGTCACAGTAGCTTAACAATACGCTTTTAATGCCCCTTGGAAGAGACGTTGAAGTCACAGTAGCTTAACAAGACGGTTTTAATGCCCCTCGGAAGAGACGTGGAGGTTATAGTAGCTTAACAAGACGGTTTTAATGCCCCTTGGAAAAGTGGTGGAGGTCGCAGTAGCTTAACAAGATGGTTTTAATGCCCCTTGGAAAAGTGGTGGAGGTCGCAGTAGCTTAACAAGACGGTTTTAATGCCCCTTGGAAGAGACGTGGAGGTCATAGTAGCTTAACAAGACGGTTTTAATGCCCCTTGGAAGAGACATGGAGGTTGCAGTAGCTTAACAAGACGGTTTTAATGCCCCTTGGAAAAGTGGTGGAGGTCGCAGCAGCTTAACAAGACGGTTTTAATGCACCTTGGAGAAGTGATGGAGGTCGCAATAGCTTAACAAGATGGTTTTAATGTCCCTAGGAAAAGTGATGGAGGTCGCAGTAGCTTAACAAGACGGTTTTAATGCCCCTTGGAACAGTTGTGGAGTTCAGAGAGGTTTAACAAGACAGTTTTAATGCCCCTTACAGGAGCCATACAGTACAGCATCTTAAAAACATTATTCCCATTATTGGGGAGTGGGTCTCCCATAGTCTTTGCTTATGCCTTCCAAGAAAAAGCTGCCAAAAGTTAGGACGGAGGAACTTGCAATGCCCCTTACAAGAGCCATGCAATACAGCATCTTAAAAACATTATTCCCATTATTGGGGAGTGGGTCTCCCATAGTCTTTGCTTATGCCTTCCAAGCAAAAGCTGCCAAAAATTAGGACAGAGGAACTTGCAATGCCCCTTACAAGAGCCATGCAGTACAGCATCTTAAAAACATTATTCCCATTATTGGTGAGTGGGTCTCCCATTGTCTTTGCCTATGCCTTCCAAGCAAAAGCTGCCAAAAATTAGGAGGAAATGCAATTCCCGTTGGAAGAGTCGTGGAGGGTAGAGTTAATTAAAAACAACATTTCAATGCCCCTTGGAAGAGCTGTGGAGTTCAGAGTAGTTTAACAAGACGCTTTTAATGCCCCTTGGAAGAGACGTGGAGGTCACAGTAGCTTAACAAGATGGTTTTAGTGCCCCTTGGAAAAGTGGTGGAGGTCAAAGTAGCTTAACAAGACGCTTTTAATGCCCCTTGGAAGAGACGTGGTGGTCACAGTAGCTTAACAAGACACTTTTAATGCCCCTTGAAAAAGTGGTGGAAGTCGCAATAGCTTAACAAGACAGATTTAATGCCCCTTGGAAAAGTTGTGGAGGTCAAAGTAGCTTAACAAGACGGTTTTAATGCCCCTTGGAAGAACTGTGGAGTTCAGAGAGGTTTAACAAGATTGTTTTATTGCCCCTTACAAGAGCCATACAGTACAGCATCTTAAAAACATTATTCCCATTATTGGGGAGTGGGTCTCCCATTGTCTTTGCTTATGTCTTCCAAGCAAAAGCTGTCAAAAATTAGGACGGAGGAACTTGCAATGCCCCTTACAAGAGCCATGCAGTACAGCATCTTAAAAACATTATTCCCATTATTGGGTTGTGGGTCTCCCATAGTCTTTGCTTATGCCTTCCAAGCAAAAGCTGCCAAAAATAAGGACGGAGGAACTTGCAATGCTGGTAACACGGACCACGGTCACCCGGGTGCTATAGTGGTGGTGGAGGCTGAGGATAAGGAGAAGAGCAAAAAACAGCCGAAATGAGGAAGCGTATACCCATGTGTGGGTGTGAAGCGGTGCATGGGAATACACCTCCCGAAATAACACAGTGGATTTGACTTTATGTTACTCTGCTGTCATTTGGTGGTGATGAGAAGTCTGGCCCAATCCAGCCCTTGTTCATTTTGATAAGAGTCAGCTTGTCAGCATTGTCAGTTGATAGGCGAGTGCGCTTACCAGTTATAATTCCCGCAGCGGCACTAAAAACACGCTCCGATAACACGCTAGCGCAGGGCAGGCCAGGACCTCCAAGGCGTACAGAGCGAGTTCATTCCAAGTGTCCAGCTTGGATACCCAATAATTAAAAGGCACAGAGGAATCACAGAGGACGCTGGTAAGGTCGGCAAGGTAGTCCCTCACTTTCTTTTGAAATTTTTCACTCCTTGTGAGAGTACCCCGCGCCTCAGGGCCTGTCCGAAGGGAGGGTCTCAGAAAACTCTCCCAGAGTGTTGACAGTGTTCCCCTGCCTCTGCTGGATTGGAGTTGCGTCTCTCTCGCATGAACGCCTTGGTTGGGCAACGAACTGTGCCCTCTGCCACTAGCGTGTTCAGATGGCAATTTTTTTAACAGTTCTGCAGCAAGGGACTTCTGGTATTGCCCCATTTTTGTAGACCTCTCCACCTCAGGAATAAGAGAGTGAAAGTTCTCCTTGTAGTGGGGGTCTACAAGTGTCACCAACCAGTAATGACTGTCACCCAACATTTTGACAACGCGAGCATCACGGTTAAGGCAGCGTAACATAAAGTCAGCCATGCGTGCCAGACTGGTAACGGGCAAGACTTCCGTGTCCTCACCAAGATGACGACTGACTATGCTCTCCTCCTCCTCCTCCTCCACCTCCCCCCTGTCCTCAGGCCACCCACGCTGAACCGACGGTATGACAGTTGTGCAGGTACTACCGTCTACAGCGCATGATACCAGCTCCTGTTCTTCCTCCTCCTCCTCCTCTCCCTCATTGTCCCCCAATGCACGTTGGGATGAGATGAGGCTGGGCTGTGTGCAATCGACTGCTACGGCTTCTTGATCCATCTCATCATACTCTGGCTGCAATGCCTCCTCTTTAATTCTCTGCAGAGAGCGTTGCAAAAGACAGACAAGTGGAATGCTGACCCTAATGATGGCGTCATCGCCACTAACCATCTTGGTGGACTACTCAAAGTTTGTAAAGATGGTACATATGTCAGACATCCAGGTCCACTCCTGAGGTCTTATGTGTGGACTCTGACCTGAATATCGATGGCCTTGTTGCAGCTGGTACTCCACAACTGCTGTCTTCTGCTCACAAATCCTTTGCAACATGTGGAGGGTAGAGTTCCAACATGTGGGGACATCACACACCAGTCGGTGTCAGTGAAGCTGCAAACGCTGCTGCAACACAGCAAGGGCGGCGGAAGCTGTATCCGACTTGCGAAAATGAGCTGACAGGCGGCGTACTTTGACGAGCAGATATGGCAACTCTGGGTACGATTTAAGAAACCGCTGAACCACGAGGTTAAGCACATGAGCCAGGCATGGTACGTGTGTGATCTCGCCTCGCCTCAGAGCCGCCACCAGGTTACGGCCATTGACACACACGACCATGCCTGGATGTAGGTTCAGCGGTCTCAGCCACAGATCTGCCTGCTCTTTCACAGCTGTCCACAACTCACAAGCAGTGTGAGGTTTCTCACCTAAGCTTATGAGTTTCAGCACAGCCTGTTACCGCTTGGCGGAGGCAGTACTGCAGCGCTTCCAGCTTGTAAGTGATGTGGTGATATCTGAGATGGAGGCTGAACATGAGGAGGAGGAGGATGATGCGCAGGAGCTGTACACTGTGGGGACAACTCTGACTGACATAGGGCCCGCAATCCTCGGTGTGGGGAGGATGTGTTCCGTCCCAAGGTCCGACTGGGTCCCGGTTTCCACTATGTTTACCCAGTGTGCCATCAGGGAGATGTACCGTCCCTGGCCACAAGCACTTGTCCACGTGTCCGTTGTCAGGTGGACTCTCCCAGTAACTGCGTTGTTGAGGGCACGGCAGATGTTTTGGGACACGTGCTTGTGTATTGCGGGGATGGCACACCAGGCGAATTAGTGTCGGCTGGGGACAGAGTACCGAGGGACGGCCACCGCCATAAGGTTGCGGAAGGATTCCGTCTCCACCAGCCTAAAAGGCAGAATTTCCAACGCAAGCAGTCAGGAAATGTGCGAATTTAGGACTGTGGCTTGTGGGGTGTTGGCCGCGAATTTGCGCTTTCGTTCAAAGGTCTGGGATAAGGACAATTGAACGCTGCCGTGGGACGTGGACGTAGATGCTGTTTCTTGAGAAACTGCCATAACAAGTAAAGACTGAGAGGAGGGGGCATCTTTGCATGCATTATGGACAGGGGATTGCCTTGCACACACAACAGGGGGTTCTATTGCACGCACAACAGCGGAAGAAGCAGTGGTGACACCTGCTGACACTGGTCGTGGTGCTTTGCTGCCATGTGCCTGATCATGCTGGTGGTGGTCTGGCTGGTAGTTTTGTCACCCCTGCTGATGCTGGCATGGCAGGTGGTACAAATGGCCTTTTTGGGGTTATCAGCACAGTCTTTAAAAAAATTCCAGACTCTGGAAGACCTACAGGTTGTACTGGCAACGTCCCTCGTGTTGGTATTACGAGGAACTCTTGCCTGCCTTCTGTGTGCGGCCACCACACAACTTCTTCCTGCCTGTTGGGGTACTCTGCCTCCCTCACCCTGTGTGCTGCTGGCCTCACTCTGCATGTCCTCCTGCCACGTTGGGTCAGTTACTAGATCATCCACCACCTCCTCCTCTTCCACTTGCGCACCACGATCCTCCTCCTCACTTCCTGGCAATTGTGTCTCGTCATCGTCCACCTCTTGTGACAAATTGCCAGCGTCGACTTCCTGTGGCCGTGGCTGTTCAAATATTTGGGCATCGCTACATGGGATCTCCTCTTCCACCACTTCAAGCGGAGCAGGCGAGGGGCACAAATCTGGAAATGAACCAGTGAACAGCTCTTCAGAGTGTCCAAGTGTGGGATCAGTTGCTGTCTGACGACACTCGGCATGGTGGGAGGAAGGAGCTTCAGGGTGAGGAGGAGTATGCGGTCGAGACTCACGGCTACTAAGATTTGACCGTGTGGAAGACAGACCGGAGGTGGTGGTGCTCAGGTAACTGGAAGTAGTATCTGCTATCCAATTAATAACCTGTTCACACTGATCAGTTCGCAATACTGATGTTGTTCTGTGCTTCCCTAGTAGAGAGTAATAGAGATTTTTTACCATGGAACGGCAAAACCACAGTTATAATTTACTGGGGTATACCAGACTTTTTTAAATAGATATATTTGCGGCTGAACAGTGAGCGACACACTCAAACTGTTTTTTTTTAGGTAAAAATGGCCCAAAAGTGGATAATACAGAGGTTTGAACCATGGAACTGCAAAACCACACTTCTATTTCTCTGGCCTACACCAGACTCTTTTAAACAGATATATTTGTGTCTGAACAATCAGGGAGACACTATTACTGTTTTTCTTTATGGCAAAAAATTCCAAAAGCAGGATAATAGAGATTTTTTACCGTGGAATGGCAAAACCACAGTTATAATTTACTGGGGTATACCAGACATTTTTAAATAGATATATTTAGTGTCAGGGAGACACTATTACTGTTTTTCTTTACGGCATAAAATGCCAAAAGCAGGATAATAGAGATTTTTTACCGTTGCACGGCAAAACCACATAATTTTCCTATGGTGTCCGATTGTATAGGAAAACGCAGCAATGTACACATTCCTGTACACTACAGAAAAAAAGGTATACTGACACACACCTGCCCAAAACTCTTCAGGTATCTGGGGCTGGTATACAGTGGGGGGAATAAGTATTTGATCCCTTGCTGTTTTTGTAAGTTTGCCCACTGACAAAGACATGAACAGTCTATAATTTTAAGGGTAGGTTAATTTTAACATTGAGAGCTAGAATATCCCCCCCAAAAAAATCAAGAAATCACATTGTATAAATTAGATAAATTTATTTGCATTTTTCAGTGAGAAATAAGCATTTGATTCCAGGTATTTGGGCTATGTCGTGGGCAGAGGCGTGATCAAGCCCCAAATAAATAAAATTGACGAGATCCGGGGTTGGCCACAACCTCTCTCAAAAAAAGCAGGTCAGAGCATTCCTGGGCATCGTGGGCTACTACCGCGGGTTCATCCCCAACTTCACTATGGTAGCTGCCCCTTTGATAGGCCTCCTTAAAGGGACAAAGTCGGCTATGGCTAAGTGGTCTCCAGAAGCGGAAACGGCTTTCCAGGAACTAAAGCAGGCTCTGTGTAAACAGCCAGTGCTGGTGGCTCTGGATTTTTCCAAGGAGTTTGTGGTCCAGACGGATGCATCAGATGTTGGACTGGGTGCTGTCCTATCACAAGAGGTGAACGGGGAGGAGCACCCCATAATATATTTAAGATGGAAGCTGACATACTGTGAGAAAAATTACTCCATAGTGGAGAAGGAATGTTTGGCCATTAAGTGGCCTTGGACACCCTAAGTTAATACCTCTTAGGCAGGAATTTCAGGCTTGTATCAGATCATGCCCCACTAAGGTGGATGAGCGAGAAGAAGGGGAATAATGCTCGAGTGACCAGGTGGTTCCTAGCCCTTCAAGATTTTAGCTTCCGTGTAGAGCATAGGCCTGAAAACCTGCATGCAAATGAGGGATTAGGGGTGCCATGCATATCAGGATAAGGATGGTGGGTGCCTTGCATACCAGGATGGAGATCAGGGGTGCCATGCATACCAGGATGGGGATCAGGGGTGCCATGCATACCGGGATACGGATGAGGGGTGCCATACACACCAGGATAATGATGAGGTGGGCCATGGTCCAACATGTGCATATCAACCCAAGGACAAAAGCAAAAGACCTTGTGAAGATGATGGCGGAAGCTGGTAAGATTGCGTCAATATCCACAGTGAAATGAGTACTGTATCAGAATGGGCTGAAAGGCCAGTCTGCCAGGAAGAAGCCATTACTCGAAAAGAAACATAAAAAAGCCAGATTAATGTTTGTAAATGCACACAAAGACCTTAATTTTTGGAGACATGCCCTGTGGTCTGATGAAACTAAAATTTAACTTTTTGGGCATAATGACCATCATTATGTTTGGAGGAAAAGGGGATAAGCTTGGAAGCCTAAGAATACCATCCCAACTGTGAAACAAAGGGATGGCAGCATCATGTTGTTGGATTGCTTTGCAGCAGGAGGGACTGGTGCACATCACAAAATAGATGGCATCATGAGAAAAGAGGCAATACTGAAGCAACATCACAAGACATCAGCCAGGAAGTTAAAGAAGATGTCCAGTACTTTTTTATTATGTCCCCAATATATTCACCCTCTTCAGATAAGGGTTTTTGTAAATACCTCTCCTTGTCCTTCTTGCCTGTGAGCGACGCTACGGATGGCCGCTAACAGGCATCACGTGACCCCTGGCTGAAGCCGGCTCTGACATCCGCAGATGTCACGTCAAGTTCCGGCTGCAGCCGGTCGTGACTGAGTGCTGCATTCCACAATGAGTGATGGGTTGTGAGCGGGGTTACCCCACGCATCACATCCAGCATCCAACGAGCGCTTTCCTTCTCCTCATTTATTGGGATGCTGGGTGTGATGCACAGGGGATAACCCCGCCCACAGCCCAGTATCCACCTCGGGGACCACATCATTGATGTCACGCCTCACTTGACATGACATCAGAGGAGGCTGCAGCCGGGGGTCACAAGAAGGACAAAGTGAGGTATTTCAAAAACCCTTATCTGAAGAGGGCAAATACATTGGGGGACATTTGGGCCATACTAAAAAGTACTGGACAACTCCTTTAAAGCTTGGGCGGAAATGGGTCTTCCAAATGGACAATGACCCGAAGCATACTGCCAAAATGGTAACAAAGTGGCTTAAGGATAACAAAGTCAATGTTTTAGAGTGGCCATCACAAAGCCCTCATCTCAATCCTATTGAAAATTTATGGGCAAAGCTGAATAGGCAAGGCGACCTACAAGCCTGGATCAGTTACACCAGTTTTGTCAGGAGGAATGGGCCCAAATTCCGACCAACAATTGTGAGAAGTTTGTGGAAGGATATCCCAAACGTTTGACCCAAGTCATTCAGTTTAACGGCAATGGTACCAAATACTAATGAAATGTATGTAAACTTTTGACATTGCAGTAAGTAATAAAAATGCCTTAAAACATTCTCTCTCTCATTATTCTGGCATTTGGCAAATATGAAAAATTATCGTAATCCTAATTAACCTAAAAAGGGAAAGGTTTATTCTGATTTCAAGTCAGATATTGAGAAGAACATGCATATGTGTCTTTTTATATAGTGCATGTAAACTTCTGGTTTCAAGTGAAGGTATCTTACCTGGGGGACGGTGGAGCGGGGGTCTCAGGAGGCAGGGTCCCTCAGGAAGCCGGCGGAGGTGGAGAAATGCTGCGGACCTGGGGTGCTCCAGCAGCGGGGAGTTACGGTGGTGGTGGTGCAGGGTCGTAGGAAGCAGGGCCCTCCATTCCCTCCCTCAGGAACCCAGCAGAAGCAGAAGAGGTGAGATGCTGCGGGTCCGGTGTCTGACTGTAGGCGGTGAGGCAAAGCGGCATGTGCTGCTTTTCCGGTGGCTGCGGCCATCTCCCTGAAGCCGTGGGCCTCAGGGAAATGGCTGCCGAGCTCCCAGTCTGCGCATGCGCCATTTTCCTGTAGATCATAGATTAAGAAAGATGGCCATGGCCACTGGAAAAGCCGCACATGCCGCTCTGTCTCACTGTCTATAGCCAGACAACGGCCCCGCAGCATCTCACCTCTTCTGCTGCCGCTGCCACCACCACCAGATTACTGATGGAGGGAATGGAACGGCCTGCTTACCAGGATCCAGCTCCACCACCACCGCAACTTCCAGGTACGTTCGGACCATAAGACACACACCCCCATTTTCCTCACAAAGGAGAGATGTTGAGTGCTGTCAGTAGCGCAATTAACTCCTTACATGCCACGATCAATATCAACAGCTGCACATAAGTAGTGTGACAGATGGAGATAACTCCCTCTATCACCCTATCAGCTCTCTGCAATGCGATTGCAGTGAACTAATTGTTACTATGGCAAATGGGGCTTTAACAATGGCTTTTGATGTGTCATGAATCAAATTCTAATATGTCGTGCAAGACGCATGATCTTATAGGCAACCTGTCAGTACAACATTGAGTCTATACATAAATTGGATGGCCATGAGGCATAATACAGTGTGTGGGACTGTGAGGACATTATAATGTGTGAGAACATCATACTGTATGGGGACTGTAGAGGCATTATATTGTGTGATGGGGATAGTCGAGCATCAAACTGTGTGGGGGCATCATACTGTATGAGGGTGCTGTGGTATGTCATACTATATGGGTGTGAAGGGTTGTATGATTATCATACTATATGATTGGGCTGTGGGGGGGCATCATACTGTTGGGTGCTCTGGGATCACAGTGTGCGGGTAATGTGGGAGTCATCATATTGTGTGAGTGTGCTGTTGTGGAATCATATTGTGTGAGTAGAATGTGGGGCATTATTCTGGGTCAGTGCCCCATACTGTGTGGGGGGATTGTGAGGAAATCATACCGTGTGGGGGAGTGAGAGGGCATTATATTGTGTGGACTGACTGTGGAGGCATTACACTGTGTGAGGGATTGTAGGAACAGTATACAGTGTACAATGTACACTGTATACAGAGCATGCACTGCTTTTCTTGTGGCTTCTGCCATCTTCCTAAAGCCATGGGCCAGGGGCGTACATAGAAATCATGGGGCCCCATAGCAGAAGTTCTAATTGCCTCCCCCCCCAAAAAAATAAACAAATATATGTCTCTGTGGCGCCCCTGAGGGTTCAGTCGCCACAGGGGTACTGCACCTCAGATAGAGGTGTGGTATCTCCTCTTCCAGGTAAGGATGGAGCATCACACAGGACTCCACTTCACACTCAACACTACACCGCTCCAGTTCTGTAGGGGGCCTAAATGCACCAGGGTGCTGCCCCGGGCCGGAATGGAGGAGTTGGGGGGAACCAAAGAGAGGGGGAACCAAGTAGTGGGAGAGGGTGGAGGAAACACTTACCAGAGCACTTTATAGAATCATATATATTAGGTGGCCATCTTAAGTTCAAGGTCTTTGATTGTGGGTCTTCAGTCGGGGTCCAGCAGAAGTCTGTAACTGGCTGAAGGTTCACGGTCCTCGGTCTCAGGCCTTGAGATGAGGAGTGGGACAGAGTTAACAAGTGTCTCTGCCCCGGTCAGGGTCCTGTTCTAAGAAGGCCTAGCAGGGGAGCGGAGGAGTTAGGCTCCACAGGTGAAAGGAACCCAGGGTGTACGGACGGAGCGGAGTCGCCACCTGTACACCTCATTCTGGCCTAGCTAGAGGGACCCTGCCGCAAGAGGGGTGATCGGTCCCCGATTTCTGACTTTGTACTTCACGTCACTGTTGGAAAAGTCCGGAGGCTTAGTGGATCCCAGGGGGATACAGAAGGAGCGGAGTCGTCACCTGCATCCCTTAATCTGAGTTCATCCAGAGGGACCCGGCCTTACACCATGTTCTCATCTCAAGTCACCAAAGTGGGACATTGCAGTTCTCGCACGGGACTTAGTGGGGGACGCAAGGCAGGAGGAGAGAGGAAGGAGAGGAACACACTAGCGGGGTCTTGACAGGTGCTCCTGATATACCTGGAAAGTGCTGAACCCCTTCCTGGTGGCCGCAGTACGCCGCATGAAGCAGAGAGAAGCTTTGCAGCTGATATTTCATCAAAATGAGTAAAGACTTGGATGACTTCAACTACTGCCTCCGCTTGTTCATTACTCCGCGGCACTGCACCCATCATAGCTTCACAGTTCATCTACTCTGCCCTGAGGCCCAGCTCCACCTGTGGGGAGCTATACCATCCAGGCTGCCAGAACACCGGCCTCAGAGGACTGTAGCAGAGCTGGTGACCCTCACCAGACACCACAGGTGGCGTAGTCGAACCTTACCACCAACATTCCAACAACCCAAGCCCAATCCTTTTAAGTGACAGCCCTGGGCCACGGGCCGGGCCACGGCCACGACGACATCCCACCCCACACCATCAACCGGCCCAGCACCGAGTAAACCCCACGGTCCAGGGTGGGCGCCACAAATCTGGCGTAGTCGGCAGGATTGCGTGCCCGCGGCAACGGGAGAAGTTAATACCCATTACCGCCGGGTACTGTGTGCCTTTCTACAGAACTGTATTTCCACATTCCATGTGGCGCCGGCCCAAGAAGAACGGACGCCATTATATGCAGGGAAAACAACAACTTAAGACCTCCCATCGTGGGCCCGGTTTCACAATGGCACCAAAAGAGCAGACCTCCCCCTCCAATAGAGACTGTCCACATAGTTGTGTCCGTCAAGACGGATGGGATGTCCCAAGGAGTGACCGTCAGCCAGCAGCCATGGAACCGCCCCCGAAAGAGGAGGAGAAGAAGAGGGAGACTAGGTGTGGCCGGAACAAGCCCAGACAGACCGCACCCTGAAGCAGTGATGGAAGCAGCAGCAGAGATGCCCTCCGTCGCTGGCCCACCAGTTGCCACCTCCCTCACCCTGGAGGGAATACACCTAACCACGGAGGAGGCCGAGTTCCTCCGTGGCGAGACGCGGCACCTTACCTGGAGGATCGATGAGGCTCAACGGATGGCGGCCGCCACGTGGAGGGAAGAGATGCTGGAGAAACTTGCAGCCCGACGTCGGAGCTCGTCGCGACCAGTCAGCAAGGCCCCAGCTCAGGCGGAAGGTCCCCAGGAGGCCCCGTGCAGCCCAGGAGTGGGTAAGAGAGAACCCCCTGCCCCGGGCGCTGAGTGCACTGACACCCTCCTAGACTTCCTGCCATCACCTCTATCCCCGGGCGCCATCATATGGGAGCAGCTCCAGTCCCCGGAACCTGAGGCCCAAGCCGGCGCAACACCCGGAGGCCTGCTACACCTCCCGCTTCCGGATCCAGAGAATCCTGCACCCTCCTGGGTGTATACACACTCCAACCCGGACAGGTCCATGCAAATGGAGGACCCACAGCAGCCCCCGCTAATACCGCTGCCCGCACCCCCGGTTGCCTGCCCGGCAGCGGAAGAGTTTGTCTGGGACAACCAGGGGGGGGACTTAATGGGATTTCCCCGGGAGACCCAGTCCGAAGCTCGGAGGTGGGAGGAGTTTTGCCGCCGCGAACTCCTCCAGCTCGAGAAGGAGCGGCGTGAGAGGAGGGTCCGCTGTAAGCGTCTGGAGGTGCGGTCCAAAGCTGCCAAGACCCAAGCCCACCAGGCGGAGGCCTCCCGTCCTCGTCCTAGCCCCCGGCAGGAAGGCCTGATCGTACGCTTCCACCACCAGGAGGCAGGAGGTAGTGGGATTCATCCGCAGCCCCCAGTTCAACAGAGACGTCTTAGTCAATCGGCGGGATGTCGAGCCGCGGTTGGAGCAAGGCCACCCTGACCGCAACCTCTACCCTGGGGACTTGGTATCTTACACCCGCCACCACAGGGTGTGTGGGTGGTATGCCCTGGACGTACACAGGGTGTTCAAGGAAGATGCCCCTACGCACCTGGCCATTGAGGATCGGTCAGGCTCTGTTGGCAAACACGAGCCTTACCCCCGGAGGGGATACCACCTCTAGCGCGGCCCCGGCGGCTGAACCTTTTTAGTTGATTTTGTTTTCCAGGTTTTTGTATTTACAGACTAACTTTGTAAATAGTTTGCACCTATTAAGGTGCCCCCTATTGGTTTTATACAAAACCACCTCTGACCTCAGAATGAAAACCTGTCTGGCGTGGTCCTACTGGAGGTCCAACTCAGGGTCTCCATGCCCTGCAGCCACCCCAGGGCCTACGTTGAGGGTTTTTCGGCAGGTCCCTCATGCTGCTTAACTAGCACTTTCATCACCTTTTCTACAGTAATTTCTATAGCATTTTCTACAGTGTTTTCTACTATATAATGTCTTGCAAATGTTTATATTTATACCCTATATATAACCAGTAACGTTAAAGAAACCGAGCCTCCCATAAAGAGAAGATTGTTTACTGTTTTATTGTTACAAAGGGTATAAACTTTTTGAATGTCTGAAATGTACCAACTCTTTGCTCTATTGCAGCCTGCGGACGTGCTGTGTTTCACAAGGGGGGAATGTGGCGCCCTTGAGGGTTCAGTCGCCACAGGGGTACTGCACCTCAGATAGAGGTGTGGTATCTCCTCTTCCAGGTAAGGATGGAGCATCACACAGGACTCCACTTCACACTCAACACTACACCGCTCCAGTTCTGTAGGGGGCCTAAATGCACCATGGTGCTGCCACGGGCTGGAATGGAGGAGTTGGGGGGAACCAAAGTGAGGGGGAACCAAGTAGTGGGTGAGGGTGGAGGAAACACTTACCAGAGCACTTTATAGAATCATATATATTAGGCGGCCATCTTAAGTTCAAGGTCTTTGATTGTGGGTCTTCAGTCGGGGTCCAGCAAAAGTTTGTAGCTGGCTGAAGGTTCACGGTCCTCGGTCTCAGGCCTTGAGACGAGGAGCGGGACAGAGTTAACAAGTGTCTCTGTCCCGGTCAGGGTCCTGTTCTAAGAAGGCCTAGGAGGAGAGCGGAGTAGTTAGGCTCCACAGGCGAAAGGAACCCAGGGTGTACGGACGGAGCGGAGTCACCACCTGTACACCTCATTCTGGCCTAGCTAGAGGGACCCTGCTGCAAGTGGGGTGACCGGTCCCCGATATCTGACTTTGTACTTCACGTCACTGTTGGAAAAGTCCGGAGGCTTAGTGGATCCCAGGGGGATACAGAAGGAGCGGAGTCGCCACCTGCATCCCTTAATCTGAGTTCATCCAGAGGGACCCGGCCTTACGCCACGTTCTCATCTCAAGTCACCAAAGTGGGACATTGCAGTTCTCGCACGGGACTCAGTGGGGGACGCAAGGCAGGAGGAGAGAGGAAGGAGAGGAACACACTAGCGGGGTCTTGACAGGTGCTCCTGATATACCTGGATAGTGCTGAACCCCTTCCTGGTGGCCGCAGTACGCCGCATGAAGCAGAGAGAAGCTTTGCAGCTGATATTTCATCAAAATGAGTAAAGACTTGGATGACTTCAACTACTGCCTCCGCTTGTTCATTCCTCCGCGGCACTGCACCCATCATAGCTTCACAGTTCATCTACTCTGCCCTGAGGCCCAGCTCCACCTGTGAGGAGCTATACCATCCAGGCTGCCAGAACACCGGCCTCAGAGGACTGTAGCAGCGCTGGTGACCCTCACCAGACGCCACAGGTGGCGTAGTCGAACCTTACCACCAACATTACAACAACCCAAGCACAATCCTTTTAAGTGACAGCCCTGGGCCACGGGCTGGGCCACGGCCACGATGACATCCCACCCCACACCATCAACTGGCCCGGCACCAAGTAAACCCCACGGTCCAGGGAGGGCGTCACATCTGTGTCACAGAAGACCAGATCTCACAACTTTCCAGCCTTTGCAAAGTAATCTTCCTCCTGTTGAAGTCCTAGATTTCTCTTTCATTGCCCCATAAAGTTTGATGCAAATAAAAGTGCCCCCCAAACACAGTATGATACCCCCATGGTGCATTTAAACACATTAGCCTCCTGATGCACAGTATAATGACCCTACTGTACCCCACTTCAACTCCCAACTGTTACCCCCACACAGGCCTCCATACAGTATGATGGCCCGCACTAGCCCTCCAAACAGTATGATGGCCCCACACAAACCTTCACACCGTATAATTGCTTTCATACAGTATAATAGCCCCTCACATAGCCCTCAAAATATTATAATGGCCCCACAAAGCCTTCCATTTAGTATAATACGCCACCCATAATCCTCCATATAGTATAATGCGCCCCCCATAATCCTCTATATAGTATAATGCACCCCCATAATCCTCTATATAGTATAATGAACTTCTCATGGTTCTCCATAGAATGTAATGCACTTCTCATAGTCCTCCATACAGTATATTACACACCCCATAGGGTAAAATGCAGCCCCCATATAGTATAGTGCACCCCACAGTCCTGCAGTATTATGGGCACCATGTACTCACTGATTTAAAAATACGGTATATTTTAAATAAGCCGACCCGAGTATAAGCCGAGGCCCCTAATTTTACCACAAAAAACTGTGAAAACGTATTGACTCGAGTATTTATTTATTTTTATTTATTTTACTCACTTATATAGTGCCATTATTTCCGCAGCACTTTACAGACATTATGGTCACTGTCCCCATTGGGGCTTACAATCTAAATATAAGCCTAGGTTAGGAAATGCAGCAGCTACTGGTAAATTTCTCCATCCTGGTATGTATGGCACCCCTCATCACCCAATCCTGGTACGTATGGCAACCCTCATCTCCCAATCCCGGTACTTGTGGCACATCTCATCCCCCAATCCTGGTACTTATGGCTCCCCTCATCCCACAATCATGGTACGTTTGGAACCCCTCATCCCACAATCCTGGTACATATGGCACCCCTCATCCTCCAATCCTGGTACGTATAGCACCCCTCATCTCCCAATACTGGTATATATGGCATCCCTAATACCCCTATCCTGGTACGTATGGCACCCTTCATCCCAAATCCTGGTATGCATGACCCCCTCATCCCCAATCCTGGTATGCATGGCCCTCTCATCCCCAATCCTGGTATGCATGGCCTCCTCATCCCTCAATCCTGGTATGCATGGCCCCCTCATCCCCAATCCTGGTACGTATGGCCTCCTCATCCCCCAATCCTGGTACTTATGGCCTCCTCATCCCCCAATCCTGGTATGCATGGCCCCCTCATCCCCAATCCTGGTATGCATGGCCCCCTTATCCCCAATCCTGGTATGTATGGCCTCCTTACCCCCAGTCCTGGTATGCGTGGTACCCCTCATCCCCCAATCCTGGTACAGTTGACATAAACTGCAGCTGATTAAAAATGTCTGGAGCAGCAAAAAGCAGTGCTGGACCCCGGGTGAGTAAAAGCTCAGTTTGATTGTTTGTTTTCGTCATGACCATCGTTGGAGTATGGCCGTTTAACCCACTGTATGTAATAGAGTCAATAGTGACTGTGTCATTTAGAGGAAATCAAATTATATTTCCTAAAAAAAATGTTCATAATGTGCAAAAGTAGCAAAGCATAAAAAAACTAAACACATCTAATATCACTGTAAGGTCGGGGGTACACAAGTGTGAAAAAAAATAGTTAAAAAATCATCCAAAAAATTTGAATGATTTCTATCCATTTTGCCATCCGTATGGCATCATTCCTTATCTATAAAAAGATAAGAAATTTGATATAAATTTAAAAAAAATTGCAATTTTCAAACTTTAAATGATTATCCCTTTAGTCCAGATAGTCATACCACAAAAATAATAATAAATTACATTTCAATCATGTCTGCTTTCCATCAGCACCATTTGTAAAATGTAAAAATGTTTTATTTTGTTAGCATTTTAGAAGGATTAAAAATGGAGCAGTAATTTTTCATATTTTCAAGGAAATTTACAAAACTTATTTTTATAGGGACCTCTTCAGTTTTGAAATGACTTTGAGGGTCCTATATGTTGGAAATCCCCCAAAAGTGATACCATTTTAAAAACCGCATCCCCGTATTAAAAATTTAATTACTTTCAGGTAGTTCATTAACCCTTCAGGTGCTTTTCAGGAATTAATGCAAAGTGGCATAACAGGAATGAAAAAGTTTATTTTCACCACCTACATTTTAATAACTTCTGAACAGGCCACTATATGCGGCAGGCTCTAAGGCCGTTATTCGACTGCCATAGCGAACAACAGGACCGCACGATCAAGATCTCAGGGTGCCAATGTAGTTAAAGTCTGTTAACCATCTAGATGCCGTAGTCACTATTGGCAACAGCGTTTAAGGGGTTAAATGCCATAATCGGTGCCGACCCTGATCGTGGCTGATGCAGCAAGTTGCTAGCTATAGTGTACAGCTGATAGCTGCAGGATTGTCACCTGTCGGGGGATGCTAATCTCTTATATCGCAGGTCAGTAAAAAGACGTATTGGTGGTCACTATGGGGTAAAAAAATAGAATTGTTTCTTAATCTGATGTTTTTTTGTCACAATATACACATACACATTATACATACACGTGACCTACACATTATATATACACATACATACATGACCTTTAGATAAACACATGACCTGTACATATATACACTGTATATACACAGGAAAAAATAGAAAAATGCTCCAAAGAACCAAAGGATGAATTAAAACAAGCAAAGTTTATTGTTACATATTAAGAATATGCGGGATACGGGATGAGGTGCCACACACCCCAAAGTAGATAGTCTTAAGTCAAGATACAGGAGGATTAGATGGTATTATGCCGTTTCTCCGCTTAGTGGTAAGTTGTGCTCCATTCTGGAGCCACAAATGGGAAACTCGTAAAAATCCTCTGTTCTTCAGCCGGAATTGTCTCGTTCAGGTCTTCACTGTGCGGTGCTGGGATCTGCTGTCTCATGCTGACATTCATGTTCCTTCTTATAATAACTGGAGATGGCGCTTTCCTTGTTTCTATGTCTGTCCAGTTTAGATTTGAAAATAAGGGGTGTTTTCTGATTTTTCCATTAACCCTTAGCCGGACATAATGGTCTTTGCAGAGTAGTTTGGACATAATGTCCACAGCATCGTGGTCAGTGAGGTTTTCATATGATGGTTCAGAGTAGATGACATTTCTCTCAATCTCTTCAGTGGTGTCTCCTGGAAATGGTGAGTCTTGGAAAATCATGTTGTACAATATGACTCCAAAGGCGAACCAATCTACACCTTCATCATAAGCATCTCCCATGATCATTTCTGGGGCGCCATACCCAGGTGTTCCACTGAAATCTCTGGCATTAAATCTCTTATCAAACTCATAAAGAGATAGTCCAAAATCAGTAATCTCTATGTGGCCGTCAACAGTCAGCAGGATGTTATCCGGTTTTAAGTCCCGGTGAATGATGTCATTGCTGTGCAGGAATTGTAGGCCACAGACGATTTCTGCTGCTATAAAGGTTACAGGTTCCTTCAGGGGAATGGTACTATATATATAGTCATGCAGGTCCCCTCCACTGGCCAGCTCGGTGACAAAATAGGCATGGTTTTCAGTATGAAACGCGGCATGGCAATGAGTTAAGAATCTGCTGTTGTGGCTAAGCTTCAGGACATGGTGCTCAACAAGGCATTCAGGGAAGGAGATTAGGCTTTCCTTCTTTATGATTTTAAGGGCCACACTTTGTTTCCGTATCTTATCCGTGGCCAGTACAACCTTCCCATAACTCCCTTCTCCAAGTATGCCATGGCAGATAAAATTATCCCTGGTGAGAGGGACAGTGGTCTTTATTTTTTTGCTACTGGGGCCACTAAATTCACCTGAGATGTCATCTTGACTGGTGGCTGGGTCTTCATGATGTTTCCTTTTTCTCCCAGTTCTCTTCTCTTCTACTGCACTTTCATTACCTCTCGTGTTAATGATCCTGGTTGGACCCACAGTCTCTCTTTTCCTCTCTCTTGTACTCAGCTTTTGTAGATTGGTATCAGCTTGATTTGTGATGTATCCCACAAACTTGTCACATCTGTTTTGTACAGTGTCTAGGAAGGAAATATTCTGGGTTCCCTCATTGTCAGGTAATATTTGACCATCCTGCCCAGATTTCTTGGAGTCCATCTTCCTTATCTTTGGTGGAGGTTCCTGGTTATTTCCAGTGTCTTCTCCATCTGGTGTTTCTTTCCTTTTTCTCTTTCTTTTCCCTTTAAAGTCCATGTTGCATCAGGCAACAACAGGGCAATTATCCAAAAAACGTATGTAAAATTACTAATGCAATCCACATGTATATTGTAGTCAAAGCCAACTACAACTAAAGCTCAATGGCTGCAGTCAGTTGTTTATGGAACTTTGTGGAATGTGATGTCACTGTGCCGGTGATGTCACACTCACTGTGATGTCAGCAGATGTATGTGAGTGTTCCATCACTGCTGAACGTGAAAGTCTCGGAAGGGGCGGTGCTTAGTCACCAATAGCAACCTGACTAGTCACACTATTATAAAAGAAGAGTTAATGACTTATAAATGACTACTTGGGCAGATCTGGCATTATGCAGACTGGAAAAGCTGGGTAATAACCTCTGTCTAAAATGTGACACATTGTTTCTGTAGGCTAAATATTTACAAAAGGAAAATATTAGGAGTGTTATAGAACAATTCTTCATTTTTACATAATACTGGTTCAATTAAATTGATATTAAATAGGTTGCTGTTACAGTAATAAAAATATAAGGCACGAATGTGCTTAAAATAAAAAATGGTGGCATACTCTCCCTACACTGCCCTCGCCAATCAAGCGCAGTCCACTTCGGAGATCGGTGGCGACTCCTGAAGTGATGCCTACTTTTTTACAAAGTCAGAGAACCAACGCAGCTAGTGTGGCACCCTGCTGCGCAATGGTGCCACAGATCCCAGAGGGGTGCATGGATGGACTTCTCCACAAGAGGCCCTCACAGCATACACACACCTCCACCCTCAACCTCAGACCACCAGAGGGAGCCCGGATAGGGTTATATATACTGGAGGGTGGAGTTAGGCAGGCAGTCTGCTCCAGAACAGGTTTCGTTCGAGAAGGAGTTCAGGCTCAGTGAGCTCAGGTTAGTGAGCTTAGGGCGTGCCGACGCCATAAGAGTGGCGAAGCGCAGCGTGCCTGCTGCTAGTGTGTAGCCTAGTGAAGGCCCTGAGTTTGGCCGAAGGAGAGTGGAAAGAGTAAAATAGGGGGCAGAGGAGCTTTACCCGCTCACCCCAAGAACATATACCGGACACCGGGTCCGCGTCTGCAGAGATTCTATACACCCAGCAGAAACAACCGGAACCCCTGGCGAACTATATGTACCAGGTTCACCAAAAGCTGTTCATGTACCAGGGCCAGGAGTCACGGAGGCCTAGAGACCAGGGAGTGAATCTACAAGAGAAGGCCCTACCACCAAGACAGCAGGTGCAAGATAGAGATCAAGTTAGGCCTAGCTCCAGGCAGGTCAGAAACTTACCAAGAAAAGGCAAAGAACAGGAGGCCCTACACCCGCTCACTGGGGATAGTCCGGATATGCACCCTTCACCCTAAAGTGCCCCGGATCGTGCCTGAAACACCACCACTAAAGGTACTGAAGTGAACTGTAGTGTGCGTGCATATTCTTCCCCTGATCCGGCTGGGTCCCCACTGTCCTGTATCCCTTCACCTACACTGCCCTGATGCCCCGCTCCACCTGTGGGGAGTCGTACTTACTAAGCTGCTTGAACACCGGCCTCAGAGGACTGCTGCAGAGCTGGTGATCCTCAACAGACACCACGGGTCGCGTCACATACATTCCCATATCCCCCAATAACTTTCCCTCCTTTTTAAAGAGTGACCCCAGGGTACGGGCCCGGGAGCTGACCACCGCGACATCCCCAAAAATCAGGCAACAAGGCCCGGGCGCCGAGTCGTCCCCATCCCCTGGGCGCATCATCTCTTCCCGGCGTCACAAACAGGATTCCGTGCCCGCGGCAACGACAGAAGTCTGTGCCCATTGCCACCGGGTACTGTGCTCCTTTATTAAAGAACTGTGTATCGAACTGTGGCGAAGATCGCCCACGTTGTTGCATCGCCGCGCGGGAAGAAGAGCGTAACCGCGGGAAACCGAGAGGCGTACCTGAAGAAGTGCGCGAAGCCCAGGACACGCCCTACGTACTGACGCAGCGTCAGGTCCTGGCAGGATCCCCAGCGAGCGCTCTAACGGAGGACGTAAAGCGACGCAAGGTCCTAGCGAAAGACCGTCACCTGCGGAGCTGCGGCCTACCGGAAGACAAGAAGAGAAGGTAGGCCAAGGTTCGCTAGGGGTGCGCCAGAATGTCGGAAGAACCGCGCAACGCTGGAGGACCGGTTAACGGCCCTAACGATCCACCAGTGCCCGACGCCGCACAGGCCGAAGCGGCCGCTCCACCAGCAGGGCCTGTAACCCCTGTCATACCCATGGCCCTACCGTACATCCCTGGAGAAAAGTGGCTCCCCCAGTACAGCGGCAAACCCGATACCCTGTCGGGGTTTAAGAGGAAGATCTGCGGTATACTGGACATGTACTCAATGACGGGCAAGCAGAGAGCTGCTGTTGTATTGGGACAATTGACTGGTGCTGCGGAGCGAGAGGTAGAGACCTGGTCGGCCGCAGACCAGGAGTCAGTTCCCGCAATCTTTAAAAAGTTACAGACTGTATTTGAGTATTGCACTGAGACCGACCTCCGTATGAGGTTCTACAACTGCTCTCAGAAACCGGAGGACAGTGTTCGGGACTATGCCTGGCATTTACAAGGGGCCCTGCGAGCTCTGAAACAGGTTAGTCCAACCAGCATCATTGATGAAGACAAAATGCTGAAGGAACAGTTTACCCGGGGACTAAGGTCCCAAGAGGAGAGCAGGACTGTGCGTTGGGGGACCTTGGATCATCCAGATGCCACCTTTGACACCCTTAAGGACATGGCTATAAAGGGACTGCAACCCCTGAAAACAACAAGCACAGCTATCCAATGTTTCCAGGGTGGAGCCACCCCAGTGCCCGCAGCATCCACCTTTTCCCCGTTGGCTGCTGAAGCCAAGGTGCAAGCAGCGCCTCCTAGTGAGCTGGACAGCCTGCGCTCAGAAGTGCGTCAGCTGACTAAAAATCAGCCTGCAGCTACGGACGGAGCCTGAGACGGAAGGAAGGATCCTGCTAGCCGACAGCCCTGAGGATGTCCCCTGGATGAGAAGGAGGAGGAGGACAACGCCGCCCCGTGGAAGGACCAACGACCAACGACACCCTCGAGGAGAATTTTTCTGCCACCGCAGCCAGAAGGCAGGCCACGCAGTCCGGAGCTGTCCTTTAAACGAGCAAACCCTGGGGCCGAGGGCCGACACCCAGGAGTAGACCCCCCAGGCCCATGTAACTGGTACCGCAGGTTCGTGGGAGGAAGACCTTTCCTGTCCATTATATTGGACGGCATCACGACACCTGCCCTGCTGGACACTGGATCTCAGGTAACCTTCATGCCTGATGTCCTCTACAAAAGGTTCTGGTCCATGGACGATCTCTACCCGCCAGATCCAGATCTTTCCGTATATGCCTCAAACGGCCTCCCCCTTAACCTAATCGGAGTTAAGGATGTGGCAGTATAGGTGGGGAGAGTGGAGCTGAAGGACCAAGGACTCATTGTAGTAGAGACTACTTCTGATGATACAGAACTGTATATGGTACTTGGCACCAATATTGTTAGTAACTGTTTGGGAGAAGTGTTGTTTTTGCTTCAACAGATAGCTGACACTGCCAGGCCTGGGCAGAGAATGGTGCTCCAAAAAGAGATTCGAGCCCTCATGTATCAGCATCAGGTAAAGCTAACAGGTGGTGAAATTGGTAAAGTACGGGTGACAGACCCGGTACCCATTGTGATTTCCCCAATGAGTAAAATGCTGATTTGGTGTAGAGCAGCAATAGGTCTCAAAGTACGGAGCTACCAGGCGGTAGTAGAGCCCCTTAGCTCAGAGTATAGACCTACACTCTTAACTGCCAGAGGGGTAGTGGATGTACGCAATGGGAGGGTACCCGTCCGTCTTCTCAACTATGGGGAAGACTATGTCAGATTACCACGCTATGCCACTGTTGCCAAACTGTACACAGTAATTAACAACTCCATACACACGGCGGAGTCCTTAAACGCACCAGACGAAGTGGAGGGTAATGACCCCGGAACTCATGTGGAGGATTGGTGTCAACAGCTCCATGTTGGGACAGACACCACTCCTACCCATCAGAAACAGGGGATATACAGGGTCGTTCAGGAATACGCGCAGGTATTCAGTAAGCACCCACTTGACTTTGGGAGTATTAAGGTGGTTCAACACCATATCCCCACAGGTGACCATCCACCCATCACAGAACGTTACAGACCTATACCACCAGCACACTACCAGAAGGCGAAGGAGATGTTGCACGACATGAAGAAGGCAGGGGTAGTGAGGGATAGTTGTAGTCCCTGGGAAGCTCCCCTAGTTTTAGTCAGGAAAAATGACGGAAGCATGAGAATGTGTGTAGATTACAGACAAGTAAATCGCATTACACATAAAGATGCATACCCTTTACTCCGTATAGAGGAATCCCTGGCTGCCTTAAAGTCTGCAAATTACTTTTCCACCCTTGACCTCACTAGTGGGTACTGGCAAGTAGCTGTTGCTGAGGAGGATCGGGAGAAGACGGCCTTCACCACCCCGATGGGACTCTGCGAGTTCAACAGTATGCCATTTGGACTCTGCAACGCCCCCGGAACGTTCCAGACATTGAAGGAGTGCTGCCTGGGACACCGCAACTTCAAGACTGTACTACTATACCTGGATGACGTGATTGTGTATTCCAAGACGTACGAGGACCACTTGAAGCACCTGCCGGAAGTATTTGAGTCGCTGTCCCGGTATGGGATGAAGCTGAAGCCCTCAAAGTGCCACCTGCTCAAGCGAAAGGTACAGTACCTGGGGCACATCGTTAGTGCAGAGGGAGTAGCACCAGACCCAGAGAAGGTCACTGCCATCCAGAAATGGCTGCTGCCGAAGAGCCTCAAGGAGGTACGTCAGTTCCTGGGACTAGTCGGGTATTACCTGAGGTTTGTGAAGGACTATACCAAGAAAGCGGCGCCTCTGCAAAACCTCCTGGTAGGACAGTCCCCCAGAGGAAGAAATCCCCCATTCCAGTGGGGTAAGGAGCAAGCTGAATCCTTTAAAATGATGAAGGAGATCCTGACCGGCAAAGAGATCCTAGCCTACCCTGACTACAGCCAACCGTTCCTGCTGTACACTGATGCCAGCAACGAAGGATTATGAGCTGTACTGAGTCAGAAGCAAGATGGCCGAGAGAAGGTGATCGCCTATGCAAGCAGGAAGCTCAGCCCGACCGAGAGGAACCCAGAGAACTATAGCAGCTTCAAGTTGGAGTTCCTGGCCCTGGTCTGGGCCATCACTGAACGGTTCAAGCACTACCTAGCCTCTAGTAAGTTCACTGCCTACACTGATAATAACCCCTTGACTCAACTAGAAACAGCCAAGCTAGGAGCCATGGAAGAACGATGGATGGCTCGGCTGTCATACTACCAATTCACTATTAAGTACCGGGCGGGCCGCAAGAACGCCAACGCCGATGCCCTGTCCAGGATGCCTCACCAGTCGGACACTGAAGAAGAAATGGATGACCTGGAGGAGATTGAACTCCCTGCCTTTCACCGGAATAGGATGGTCCACGAGCTGCGAGCCTCCAGGAGGCAGCGTGGTAAGACGTTGAACCCTTTGCCTCACCACAGCTGGAAGGAGACCCAGGACAGTGACCCGGTTGTCAGCTGTATCAAAGAGCTGATAACCCAAGAAGGTTCCTCCCTGGAGAAGGACGCGTCTCTACAAGCCAAGCAGCTGTGGACTGAGAGAAGTCGGCTGTTTATCTATCGAGAGAAGCTGTGCCGGAGGTACGTCAATCCCAAGACCCATGAGATGGTATGGCAGATAGTGGTGCCCAAGACAGACATCCAGATGGTTTTGGAGGCCTACCACGATCAAGCGGGGCACTTTGGCTGGAAAAAGCTAGAAACCCTGCTGAAGTGTCGGTTTTACTGGGTGGGAATGCGCAGCTCCATTGAGAGGTGGTGCTGGAACTGTGGACCCTGTAGCCTCATAAGAAAAGACTACAGCAGCCAGAAGGCACCCCTGCAACCCATCAAGACGACTCGACCCTTGGAGATCGTGGCCCTGGACCATGTCAAGCTGTCACCCAGCAGGTCAGAATATTCCTATGCCCTGACCATGGTGGATCGTTACTCCCGGTTCCTGGTGGTCGCCCCCGTCAAAGATCTGACGGCAGAGACAGCAGCGAAGACGTTCCAAGCGTACTTCTGCAGACCCCATGGATACCCAGAACAGGTGCTGACGGATCAAGGCCCAGCCTTCGAAGCCGAACTGTTCAAGGAGTTCTGCCATCTGTACGGATGTATAAAGATCAGGACTACACCGTACCACCCCCAAACTAATGGTCTCTGTGAAAAGATGAATAACATCATCATCGACCTGCTGAAGACCTTACCACTAGAGGAGAGAAATCAGTGGCCAGACCTACTACCTGACCTGGTAGATCTGTACAACCACATACCTGTGAGTTCCACCAACAAAACTCCAGCATATCTCATGCGAGCAAGACCCGGAAAGTTGCCCATGGACCTGGAGCTTGGTGTTGTAGAACCAGAAGCAGATATGTCCACTGAGGACTGGGACACGACCAGACAGGAGCAGTACAGAATAGTACAGGCCTGTGTCGAAGACAGTCTCACTCGGGTGAGAGACAAGCAGGAAGCCCACTAAAATAAGAGTGCGCCCGCAGAACCCTTCACACCAGGAGAAGTGGTGTTAAAGAGGAAGAGGAGAAACCACAAACTTGATGACCAGTGGGAGAGAGAACCCTACTCTGTGCTAAACTCAAGATTTGATAATAAGAAGACCTGTTTAATCAGTAAAGACGGAGGAAGAACGACTGCAATGGTATCTAGAGACCATCTGAAGTTGTGTCGAGACCTGCTAAAGCCCCAAGAGGAAGTGCCTCTCACCGTTCTGGAGGAGCCTAAAGAAGCAGTAATACATACTGAATTAGGAGATTTCCAGGCAGATTGGCCTCAACTAGGAGGAGCGGTGATAATACCTGTGGTCCACTTCTTTCAACAGCCAGAAGACCCTCCACAGCAAGTAGAACCTGTAAGTGCTTCAGAAGAGCCTGCTCAAGAAGAATCCCCGGAAGAAGGATCCCCAGTAGGAGCAGAGCAAAAAGGCCCAGCCAATGGTGTACTTGCCAGTCCCATAGAGAGGTTAAGGCAGTTTTACAACCTACCCACACGTAGAACAGACAGGGTAGCTGAAAATGCAGAAACAGATACCACTCAGACACCCGCACTACGCAGATCAACACACAGTACGAGAGGTCAACCCCCTGTCAGAAACAGAGAATAGTAAAATCTGACAGTGTAGATAGTTGCCCCTGGGGTATAGTATTGTGTATTATATTGTGTATTATATTGTGAATGCATTTATTGTTTAACTTGTATTTTTCCTTACCAATGGACAATTCAAGTGAAATGGACACTTTCTTGTTTGCCCCTAACTACCCGTAAGGGTATATCTAAAGAACTCTGTGAGAAGCCCAAAAACTGTTGCTGTAAATAATTGCACTCCCTGGAGTGCCCCTTTAAGTGACCTCACCAGAAGAGACTTGGACTTCTGAGGTTGCTTATTGCATTGTATATACGTATATATTTATTATTATTTATAATGTTTTGGTTATGCAACGTTTAAGAACTGTGCCTCCCATAAAGGGAAGATTAGTTAATGTTGTCATTGTTTTATAAAAAGTACTTCAGCCCGGGAGTGCTGAGCTTTGCTAGGGAGGAATGTGGCGCCCTGCTGCGCAATGATGCCACAGATCCCAGAGGGGTGCATGGATGGACTTCTCCACAAGAGGCCCTCACAGCATACACACACCTCCACCCTACCACCTCAGACCACCAGAGGGAGCCCGGATAGGGTTATATATACTGGAGGGTGGAGTTAGGCAGGCAGTCTGCTCCAGAACAGGTTTAGTTCGAGAAGGAGATCAGGCTCAGTGAGCTCAGGTTAGTGAGCTTAGGGCGTGCCGATGCCATAAGAGCGGCGAAGCACAGCATGGCGGCTGCTAGTGTGCAGCCTAGTGAGGGCCCCGAGTGTGGCCGAAGGCGAGTAGAAAGAGTAACATAGGGGGCAGAGGAGCTTTACCCGCTCACCCCAAGAACATATACCGGACACCGGGTCCGCGTCTGCAGAGATTCTATACACCCAGCAGAAACACCCAGAACCCCTGGCGAACTATATGTTCCTGGTTCACCAAAAGCTGTTCACGTACCAGGGCCAGGAGTCACGGAGGCCTAGAGACAAGGGAGTGAATCTCCAACAGAAGGCCCTAAGACCAAGACAGCAGGTGCAAGACAGAAATCAAGTTAGGCCTAGCTCCAGGTCCTAGGTCAGAAACTTACCAAGAAAAGGCAAAGAACAGGAGGCCTTACACCCGCTCACACGGGAGAGTCCTGATATGCACCCTTCACCATAAAGTGCCCCGGATCGTGCCTGAAACACAACCAGTAAAGGTACTGAAGTGAACTGTCGTGTGCGTGCATATTCTTCCCCTGACCCGGCTGGGTCCCCTCTGTCCTGCATCCCTTCACCTACACTGCCCTGAGACCCCGCTCCACCTGTGAGGAGTCGTACCAACTAAGCTGCTTGAACACCGGCCTCAGAGGACTGCTGCAGAGCTGGTGATCCTCACAAGACGCCACGGGTGGCGTCACGTACATTCCCATATCCCCCAATAACTTTCCCCCCTTTTTAAAGAGTGACCCCAGGGTACGGGCCCGGGAGCCGACCACCGCGACATCCCCAAAAATCAGGCAACAAGGCCCGGGCACCGAGTCGTCCCCATCCCCTGGGCGCGTCACTAGTGATTGGCTGCAGTTGTCAGTTAACTAGAAAAGTGAGTCATGCGTTTTTTTCTCTAATGATGTTCTCTTCTAGTGATGATGGGAAGCAGTACGGTATACCACTATTTGTGAATTACTGGTGGACTTGTAACCACTACTGGAATCTAGGAAAATCCTTCCAGCAAAGAGCCAGCTCACGGTGTAGACAAAACGCTTGAAGCTTATACCCAGACCCTCCATATGGCCTCCTTGGCTCTTGTGCACTGGCCTTAAAGGTTTTCTTCACCTCAGGAGCTCACCGTTTCCCTGCTGCCCAGCTTCCTTTTGTGCGAAGGTTGTGGCGTTGTTGTCGGACTGTGTGCTCTTCGTTTCTGCAAGCAAAGTCATCCTTGTCCTACAGCATTGGAGGAGCTGGGTGGTCCTGAACCTGTCCTGATCCAGCAATCCAGCGAGCTTCAGAATTGCTCCTTGCCTAGTAGATTACTCCTCAGCTGTAAGCAATAATACTTTAAAATGACTTCATTCTTGGAGAGGATTTTTAATAACAAGCAAATTGCAAAATTGCTTTTGCTTTTTTCAAGTGCTTTAAAATTGTACCCATTTATGATGAGACAACCCCTTCATAACATAGCTGATTCTCTCTCAAGCGAGATTTGTATCCCAGGTGCAGAGTAGACAGAGTACATAATTTCTCCATCTTCTCTCTTGTCTGAGTCTGTGGTAATTGGTCTGGACTCAGATGACATCCGAGTGCAGTTCAATGTTTCACACTGATGTCATACAAGTCCATAGACTTGTATGCAAAATCAGCATGAGAAAAAAAACACTAGTTGGCACTGCCCCACAGTTTAACATTGGGCAGAGTGCTATCTGATAAAACATCGGACAGCACTCGGCCATGTTAAGCGGTCGTGTGGACGAGCCCTCAGTCTGAGCCCGCCATTGATAATTATGACTTGACACTATAGGTCCCATTATTTTCTTTGTGTTGTCAACCAGACATTTAACAGAACGAGTATTTTTTAAACACATTTATACACAGATCGTTTATTCTTGTAATGATTTAATCCTATTTGTATCTCTATTTATACCCAGCTTTACGCATACAAGGACTCTATCTGTCCCACCCTTTTTTTACTGCATAGATTCATTTATCATCAGGTTTTTAATCTTATGTATTTTTATTTTTAATGATTTTAATGATCTTTTAATCTTATGTATTTTTAATAATGTTTGTGCTTTTTCACAATATCCCTCTACCCCTCACGACATTTATCAAGGGATGCGGTGATCTTTTTTTTTAACTTAACAGTAAGTTCAAGAGATAAATACGCGGCACATGGCAAATGGTGAAAATATACATTTTTCCCCAGTTAAGGTTTATTTTTTACAGCATTGACCATTTCATATAAATTACATATTAACTTTATTCTGTGGATCAGTACAATTAACATAAAATCACCATTTACTTATGTTTTATGATGTCTGCATGAAAATAATACATTTTCAAAAACAAAACAATTTTACATTGCCATATATGGAGAGCCATAACATCTTATTTTTTCTGTTATCTGATTTGTATGAGAACCTATTTTTTTGCGGGACGAGTTGTATTTTTTATTATTGTTGTTATTTTGGATTATAGGTGCTGTGAGGACCCGTGGTCTTCCGTGGGGGTAACGCTAATCAGACAACGCAGGGTGAGGATAAAACAGCATGGCAATATTTTACTGAACCACAAAGCGGACAATAAACACATAGAACAGTCCCAGCAAATGCCCAAAATGGTGCAACATTACACAGTCTCTTCCTTCTCCGCCCGCCTGGGATAGAACAGCTGCAACTTTGGAGACTTCCAGGGCCGACTACCTCAACCAGTGGCCCCCCACTTCTGGTGGGCCCCCACAGAGAGAAGGTAGCGGCAAGCTTAGGAAGCTAGCAGTCCATCGAGGTACAAGGCCAGGAGACCCGAGGGTCCCAACCTGGCCTCTCCGGGAGTTTTCATGGGGCCAGATGACCAGTGGGTTCCTCCTGGCAACTCCCATTGTCTCCATGGGTTCTAAGCAACCGGTGAGCCCCTCCTAGCAACCCCAAAACAACATATCCATGGCGCCAGGTGACTTCTTCTTCCTCTCCTGGTCTCCCTAAAAGTATCCATGGTCTCTCTGATGGTTAATGGAGGAAATCCAAATCTTTCCAGTCAGGGCCATATTTTTAGACTAGAATCATGTAGAATACAAATCTGTGTCTCTTTGGATGCCATGCAATCCATCTACTTTCCTGAATGATATCTCTCATTTTCCTTCTAAGGTCTTTCTGATGTTCCTTGATTCTCTGTCCCAAGTCTTATTCTGTCTCAGAAACACATGTCCCTTCTTAAATACACATCCACAGGTTAAGAATTAATGAGTTCACTAGGAGGAATATTTCTGTGTAGGCACACATAAACGACTGACCAAGGTTAGGGAAGTGGCTTAGTGTAAAATAAAACTGTGGATTGCTACATAGTTTGTGTCACTCTTTCCTAACTTTCAAAGTTGGGAAGTATGTGTCTGTGCCTCCATACCTAATAATGCCCCTTTTGTGCCTCTTTATTATAAGAATGCCCCATTTAATTTGGCAGTACCACAGAGCTCAGTGATTGGCTGCAGCGCAGTTGACATGAAGATGCAGCTGATTAAAAATGTCTGGAGCAGCAAAAAGCAGTGCTGGACCCCGGGTGAGTAAAAGCTCAGTTTGATTGTTTGTTTGTTTCCTCATGACCATCGTTGGAGTTCGGCCGTTTAAACCACTGGATGTAATTGTTAGAACCCTCCTGTTTTTTTTTTTTTCCATCTTGTGTTTTGCAGTCATGTGACCATTTGCCTTTATATTCCAGCTCCGCCCTTTTGGCTGTGCTGGACTTCAGTGTTTTACTGCTTCTCTAGCCAGGTGCTTCTGTGCCTATCTCTGTCAGTTCGCTTGGTCCTTCTGGGACCTTTAGTACCTTTTTGTCAGTTTGTATTTTTGTGTTCTGCAACAACTTCTCTGTTTAGGAGGTGTCCCATTTTTGTCCCAGTCCTTAGTTCTTTTAGGGACCACTTCCCTTATGCTATCGGTCTCTGTTCAGACTAGCCGAGGACTAAGGCGGGTCTGTTCGCTAGGAACAGGCAACCCGCTTCATCGTCGGGATTCAGCTTAGTTTTACCGTAGGGACAGCTTTCCCCTATCTTTCTTTAGTTCATGTTGCAGATCATAACAGTAAGTCCAGCCCAAAAAATTAAAAGGAAAGAAATCCGGGGATCTGTATGGTTTCCGCCCAAGATTTGGCTCAACGCTTGCAAGGATTGTCTCTGGAGGTGTCAGAGCTCCAGCAACATGTGAGTAGCTATCCTGGAGTGCATTTTGTGTAACCCAAGGTAGGACTGCCTGATGTTTTTTATGGTAAACAGCAAGATTTTTTATTCCTTTAAAAAAGCTTGTTTGTTATATTTTCGTTTGAGACCAAGGTCCTCTGGGAATGAATCACGGCGCATTGGTTTTTGTAATGCACACGCCTGGGCTGAGCGGCGTGTGCGTGTGATTCCACTGGACCGTGCCGGAGAGTGAATGCCTGGAGGGGCGTAACTAGGTATTCACCCGATCCGACCAGGGTCGCACGACGGCATACGATGCCAATGCACCAACGAGGAACCGAGCAGAGGGACCAGGTGCTACTCCAGGACAGACCCCGGACACGGCTGTTGACCCACACAGGGGAATACAGGAACAGACTGGTTAGGCTGGCACACAGACTGGTGGGAATAGGCAGGCACGACTGGTATGCAGGCAGGCGGGTATGCAGGCAGGGGGGTACAGGCAAGCACGGCTAGAGTGCAGACAGGAAGGCACTAGCAGGTAGGAACACAGGCGGGATAGGACCCAGTACACACTGGGACTCTGGAACAGAACAACAGATGTGGCGGACAAACACAGCAGAGTGAGGCCGCCCAGAGAGGTGAGCGAGAGCAGGGCAGGACGAGACCGCCCGGAGCGGTGAGCAAGAGCAGGGCAGGACGAGACCGCCTGGAGCGGTGAGCAAGAGCAGGGCAGAACGAGACCGCCTGGAGCGGTGAGCAAGAACAGAGCAGGACGAGACCGCCTGGAGCGGTGAGCAAGAGCAGAGCAGGATGAGACCGCCTGGAGCGGTGAGCAAGAGCAGAGCAGGACGAGACCGCCTGGAGCGGTGAGCAAGAGCAGAACAGGGCGAGACCACCTGGAGCGGTGAGCAAGAGCAGAGCAGGACGAGACCGACTGGAGCGGTGAGCAAGAGCAGAGCAGGACGAGACCGCCTGGAGAGGTGAGCAAGAGCAGAGCAGAGCAGGACGAGACCGCCAGGAGCGGTGAGCAAGAGCAGAGCAGGACGAGACCGCCTGGAGCGGTGAGCAAAGGGTCAGAGCTGAGCGAGACTGCTGGAGCAGTGAGCAAGGAGTCAGAGCAGGACGAGGCCGCCAGGACAGCGAGCAAAGGGGAGAGAGCAGAACGAGACTGCCGGAGCAGTGAGAAAGAAGGAGCAGAGCGAGACTGCTGGAGCAGTGAGAAAGAAGGAGAGAGCAGAACGAGACTGCCGGAGCAGTGAGAAAGAGGGAGCTGAGCGAGACTGCCGGAGCAGTGAGGTAAAGGGAGAGAGCAGAACGGACAGGGCTCTGTTCACACGGAACAGACAGGAAGGGAAAGAGAACCAGATACCCACAGGGTACTGGCAGTGAAGTAGCGAGTGGACCACAAACTCACAAACGGGAGTACAGAGACAACAAGCAGGAGTTAGGTACGAGTTCAGACTCTGCAGAAAAAGGAAAGGAACGGACATAGAGAAAAAACAGTTAAAGGATAGGAGAGAGTTCAGACTGGAACTGAGTGTACGGAAGAGACTGACACTGCAGCGGGATACAGGAGCGGGTCTGGGAATACGGCCCCCAGAGAGGCGGGACGAACAGGCAAGGAGCGTGTTCAGACAGGACAGACAAGATACAGGAGCGGGTCTAGGTAATCGGCCCCTAGAAGGCGGGAGGAACAGGCTAGGAGCGTGTTCAGACAGGACAGACAAGATACAGGAGCGGGTCTAGGTAATCGGCCCCTAGAAGGCGGGAGGAACAGGCTAGGAGCGTGTTCAGACAGGACAGACAAGATACAGGAGCGGGTCTAGGTAATCGGCCCCTAGAAGGCGGGAGGAACAGGCTAGGAGCGTGTTCAGACAGGACAGACAAGATACAGGAGCGGGTCTAGGTAATCGGCCCCTAGAAGGCGGGAGGAACAGGCTAGGAGCGTGTTCAGACAGGCCTGGAAATACAGCCTCCAGGATAGGCAGACAAGAGAAACACAGAACGGGACCTGGCACCTTCAGAGTGCAAGCACACACTGAATGAAGCAAAATGCTCAGGCCGGGATTGATTGGAGCAGCTGGGTTATATACCAGGTGACAGACAGCAATAGGCTGAGGATGCACAAGGGGTGTGACCCACAGCAGGTGCAAAAAGCAGGAAGTGATCGGGCGCCGCCCTTAAGCAGCAGAAACAGACACAAACAGACAGCATGGAGGGAAGCCAGAGAGACATTCTGGACTGGAGATCAAGTGCACGCTCTTGCACAGTGGGAGATGGACCACTATGCAAGGACGCCGCCAGGTATGTTACAGTACCCCCCCCCTTACGCCCCCTCTTCTTCAGGCCTGCCAGAATCTTCCGCAGGGAATTCGAGGGCCAATCCTTCACTTTAAGGAGATCACTCCCACTGTCCACAGGAAAAACTGGTCTCATCTGGTTAGCTAGGATGCTACCTCCTATCCAGCCATCCTCAGCAACAGACTAAACGGGTGGAGTACCAGGAACAGCACACAAGGAAGTCTCTCTCCACATATTTTCAGGTGGCACCCCAGAGGGTACAGGAGACAACTGGAAGTCCTCCACCGGGTTGGAGGGGAGCAGAGACTTGGGGGTAAACTCAGCTTCGAGGTACATCTTGTCAAGCTCACAGGAAGAATTAGACGGGTTATCAGGTACAGGATGAGGAAAAATCACTGTCTCTTTGTTATCTGGTGGTACCCCGGAGGATTCAGGAAACAACTGGAGGTCCTCCGCCGGGTCAGAAGAGTGCAGAGGCTCGGAGAAAACATCTGCTTCAGAGTACACTAGGTCGGACTCACTGGACGAAGCAGGCGAGGTATCGGGTACCGAGTATTGGAAAGTCTCTGTCCATTCACCACCAGGTGGCACCCCGAAGGGTTCTGGAGACAACTGGAGGTCCTCCGCCTGGTCAGAGGGGTGTAGAGACTCATGGGTAACCTCTGCTTCAGAGTACACTAGGTGGGACTCACTGGACGAAGCGAGCAAGGTATCAGGTACAGAGTATAGGAGCGTCTCTGTCCTTTCGCTACCAGGTAGCACCCCGAAGGGCTCAGGAGACAACTGGAGGTCCTCCGCCAGGTCAGAGGGGTGAAGAGACTCATGGGTAACCTCTGCTTCAGAGTACACTAGGTCGGACTCGTTGAATGAAGCAGCCGAGGTATCATGTACCGAGTATAGGAAAGTCTCTGTCCATTCGCTACCAGGTAGCACCCCGAAGGGTTCAGGAGACAACTGGAGATCCTCCGCCTGATCGGAGGGGTGTAGAGACTCAGGGGTAACCTCTGCTTCGGAGAACACTAGGTCAGACTCACTGGACGAAGCGGGCGAGGTATCAGGTGCAGGGTATAGGGAAGTCTCTCTCCAATTGTCCTCAAGTGGTATCTCGGGGGATTCAGGAGGCAACAGGGGGTCCTCCGGTGTGAATTCTGGGTGGGCAGCAGTCTCTTCGGGCAGGAGAACTGGTGCACTACCCACGCACATTACCCGTTGGGGCTTCTCCGGGATACAGGGAGATGAAGCTTCAGTAGGGACTTCAAGGTTGGGGTCAGGAGGTCTCAGGGAGGACAGACCCTGGCGTGACGGCTTGCCTCTACGTCTAGCACGTCTGGACTGCCTCTTGAGGTTGGGAGAAGTATTCCGGAGAGTGTAGTCACCCTGTGAGGATTCTGGGTGGGCAGTAGTCTCATTGGGCTGGAGGACTATTGCGCTACCCACACACATTACCCATCAGGGCTGCTCCGGGATACTGGGAAGTGAAGCTTCAGCAGGAGCCTCCGGGTTAGGATCATCGAAGACCATTAGAAAGGCCACCAGGAAGGCCATTATGTCTAGGACGATAGGATCCTGTGCGTCCCATAGGGGAATGATTCAATTCAATGCATCACCCGCTAGGTAAGACATCATGAATCCCACCTTAACCCGATCTGTGGGAAAACATAGAGGGTAGAACTTGAAGTGTAGCATGCATTGCTCCACAAATGCACGACTCTGTCTTGGATCCCCATAGTAACGTGGAGGATCCGCAGGAACGAGAGCTGATAGATCCATCTGGACGGGTGCGTAATTCGCCTGGAACTCAGCTAAGAAAAAAAAAAATTATTTATTTATTTTTAATGCACGTATTCGCTGGAAAACATCTCAGAGAGCGAAGGCCGTGGGGCTCAACGGGAACCATGGCCTGAGCATGCTGTAATGCACACGCCCGGGCTGAGCGGCATGTGCGTGTGATTCCACTGGACCGTGCCGGAGAGTGAATGCCTGGAGGGGCGTAACTAGGTATTCACCCGATCCGACCAGGGTCGCTCGACGGCATACGACGCCAGTGCACCAAGGAGGAACCGAGCAGAGGGACCAGGTGCTACTCCAGGACAGACCCCGGACACGGCTGTTGACCCACACAGGGGAATACAGGAACAGACTGGTTAGGCTGGCACACAGACTGGTGGGAATAGGCAGGCATGATTGGTATGCAGGCAGGCGGGTATGCAGGCAGGGGGGTACAGGCAAGCACGGCTAGAGTGCAGACAGGAAGGCACTAGCAGGTAGGAACACAGGTGGGATAGGACCCAGTACACACTGGGACTCTGGAACAGAACCACAGATGTGGCGGACAAACACAGCAGAGTGAGGCCGCCCAGAGAGGTGAGCGAGAGCAGGGCAGGACGAGACCGCCCGGAGCGGTGAGCAAGAGCAGGGCAGGACGAGACCGCCTGGAGCGGTGAGCAAGAGCAGGGCAGGACGAGACCGCCTGGAGCGGTGAGCAAGAACAGAGCAGGACGAGACCGCCTGGAGCGGTGAGCAAGAGCAGAGCAGGACGAGACCGCCTGGAGCGGTGAGCGAGACCGCCTGGAGCGGTGAGCAAGAGCAGAGCAGGATGAGACCGCCTGGAGCGGTGAGCAAGAGCAGAGCAGGACGAGACCGCCTGGAGCGGTGAGCAAGAGCAGAACAGGACGAGACCACCTGGAGCGGTGAGCAAGAGCAGAGCAGGACGAGACCGCCTGGAGCGGTGAGCAAGAGCAGAGCAGGACGAGACCGCCTGGAGCGGTGAGCAAGAGCAGAGCAGAGCAGGACGAGACCGCCAGGAGCGGTGAGCAAGAGCAGAGCAGGACGAGACCGCCAGGAGCGGTGAGCAAAGGGTCAGAGCTGAGCGAGACTGCCGGAGCAGTGAGCAAGGAGTCAGAGCAGGACGAGGCCGCCAGGGCAGCGAGCAAAGGGGAGAGAGCAGAACGAGACTGCCGGAGCAGTGAGAAAGAAGGAGCAGAGCGAGACTGCTGGAGCAGTGAGAAAGAAGGAGAGAGCAGAACGAGACTGCCGGAGCAGTGAGAAAGAGGGAGCTGAGCGAGACTGCCGGAGCAGTGAGGTAAAGGGAGAGAGCAGAACGGACAGGGCTCTGTTCACACGGAACAGACAGGAAGGGAAAGAGAACCAGATACCCACAGGGTACTGGCAGTGAAGTAGCGAGTGGACCACAAACTCACAAACGGGAGTACAGAGACAACAAGCAGGAGTTAGGTACGAGTTCAGACTCTGCAGAAAAAGGAAAGGAACGGACATAGAGAAAAAACAGGTAAAGGATAGGAGAGAGTTCAGACTGGAACTGAGTGTACGGAAGAGACCGACACTGCAGCGGGATACAGGAGCGGGTCTGGGAATACGGCCCCCAGAGAGGCGGGACGAACAGGCAAGGAGCGTGTTCAGACAGGACAGACAAGATACAGGAGCGGGTCTAGGTAATCGGCCCCTAGAAGGCGGGAGGAACAGGCTAGGAGCGTGTTCAGACAGGACAGACAAGATACAGGAGCGGGTCTAGGTAATTGGCCCCTAGAAGGCGGGAGGAACAGGCTAGGAGCGTGTTCAGACAGGACAGACAAGATACAGGAGCGGGTCTAGGTAATCGGCCCCTAGAAGGCGGGAGGAACAGGCTAGGAGCGTGTTCAGACAGGACAGACAAGATACAGGAGCGAGTCTAGGTAATCGGCCCCTAGAAGGCGGGAGGAACAGGCTAGGAGCGTGTTCAGACAGGCCTGGAAATACAGCCTCCAGGATAGGCAGACAAGAGAAACACAGAACGGGACCTGGCACCTTCAGAGTGCAAGCACACACTGAATGAAGCAAAATGCTCAGGCCGGGATTGATTGGAGCAGCTGGGTTATATACCAGGTGACAGACAGCAATAGGCTGAGGACGCACAAGGGGTGTGACCCACAGCAAGTACAAAAAGCAGGAAGTAATTGGGCGCCGCCCTTAAGCAGCAGAAACAGACACAAACAGACAGCATGGAGGGAAGCCAGAGAGACATTCTGGACTGGAGATCAAGTGCGCGCTCTTGCACAGTGGGAGATGGACCACTATGCAAGGATGCCGCCAGGTATGTTACAGTTTTATTATGTCACTTTTGCGCAAGGAACCACAGAGATGGGCCTTTTCTCTCCAACCTGATGATCCATGTTTGAGGTCAGTAGAAGAGTTTTTTTCTGCTATGGGGCTATTATATGACGATCCTGATCGAATCTCATCTGCTGAGATAGAACTCAGACGTTTGAATCAGGGGTCAGGTGATGTTGAAAATTATTTCACACTCTTCATAAGGTGGTCCTCAGAAGTTAAATGGAATGATCCAGCGCTAAAATGTTTATTTCTTGCTGGTCTGAGTGAAAGGGTTAAGGATCTGCTAATTGCATTCCCTGCACCTGAGACTCTGCAGGATGCCATGCAATTAGCTGTACGTGTGGACAGAAGACTGAGGTCCAGGGTGAATGATCTAAAAACTCCTGTAATGTCAGGTCCTAGTCCCCAGAGGGTCTACTCTGACGGCGGAGAACCGATGGAAGTTGTGGCGATGTCACTCCGCTCTCAGGAAAGAGACCGGAGGTTTGCCATGGGATTGTGTCTTTATTGTGGTAAAGCTGACCATTTGATTAAGAACTGTGAGCTTCATTTAGGTAAAGAAAAAAAAAAAGGTAAGTTACGCCGTATTGCTTGTTTACGCTCTGCAGGAGTATTTCTTTCAAGGAGCACTGTGGCGCCCTGCTGCGCACTGGTGCCACAGAACCCAGAAGGGTGCATGGATGGGCTTCTCCACAAGAGGCTCTCACACATTCACACACCTCCACCCTACCACCTCAGACCAGCAGAGGGAGCCCGTTAGGGATATATATACTGGAGGGTGGAGTTAAGCAGTTCAGTTGGTAGTTGAGTTGTCAGTTGGAGTGCAGTCTGTGAGGAGAGAGCGTGCTGACGCTCAGAGAGCAGCTCAGAGCAGCACGCTGCTGCGGTGCTTAGGCGAGCCGAGGCCTACAGCACGAGGTGAAGCATAGTGAGGGCCCTGAGTGTGGCAAAAGGCGAGAGGAGAAGGAAGAAGCAGCAAGGGGGCAGAGGAGCATACCAGGCTCACCCCGGGTCCGCGACTACGGGGTCCCTTTATACCCAGTGGGGAACACCGGAACCCCTGGAGGACTACTGGTCAGAGGTCTACCAAACGCTGACTATAGTACCAGGGCTAGGAGTCACAGAGGCCCCAGCGTCCAGGGAGAGTGATCTCCAAGAGAAGGCCTTACCAAAAGGTCAGCAGGTGCAAGAGAGAGACAGTAACCAAGCTAGGCCTAGCTCCAGGCAGGTCAGAAGCTTAGAGAGTAAAGCCACGGATCAGAAGGCCCTATACCCGCTCACTGGGGAGAGTCCAAAAGTGCACCTTTCAGTCGAAGTACCCTGGACCGTGCCTGCATCATCACCAGTAAATGTACTGAAACTTACCCCCGTGTGAGTGTCCGTCTTTCCTCCGGGACCGTCCTGCCGTCTCTCACCAGCATCAACCATTTACACCTCTACACTGCCCTGGAGCTAGCTCTACCTGTGGAGAGCCACACCATCCCTGCTGCCGTAACACCAGCTCCAGGGGACTGCTCCGCAGCGGCGGCTCCCTTTAGCCGCATTCCACAGGTGGAGTCATGAACTTACTATAAATCCCCTACAATATATTCCCCTTTTTAAGTAACCGCCCTGGGCCACGGACCAGGCCAGCCACCGTGATATCCCCCAACCGGCATCCAAGGGCCTGGCTGCCGAGTACCCCATGGCTCTGGGGGTTCGTCATCTTTCTGGCGTCACGAACAGGATTGCGTGCCCGCTGCCACCGGGTACTGTGCGCCTTTATTGAACTGAGCTGTGTGTTAAACTGCGGTGAAGATCACCGCCATTATCGCGCTGCAGCATGGGAAGAAGAGGGGCGTTACCGCGGGAACCTGAAAGGCGTAACTGCTAAAGCGCGCAAAGCCCAGGACACGCCCCAGGAATCAGTATCAATCATCTTTAAGAGACTGCAAACTGTGTTTGAAAACCGCACTGAGACAGATCTCCGGATGAGGTTTTACCACTGTGTCCAGAAACCTGAGGACAGTGTCCAGGACTACACCTGGCTCTTACAGGAAGCCCTGCGGGCCCTGAAACAGGTTGGTCCAGCCAGCATACAAAATGAAAATAAAATGCTGATGGAACAGTTCATCCGGGGGTTGAGGTCCTAGGAGGAGAGCAGAACTGTACGGTGGTGGGCCTTAGATCATCCAGATGCCACCTTTGACACCCTGAAGGACATGACTATTAAGGGTCTGCAGCCCCTGCAAACAACAGATACTCCTATCCAAGGTTACCAGGGTGGGGCTACCCCAGTGCCCGCAGCGTCCACCGTTCCCTCGTTGACCGCTGAAGCCAAGGTGCAAGCAACGCCCCCTAGTGAGCTGGACAGCCTGCGCTCTGAAGTGCGTCAGTTAAGCAAAGTTAAGTGGTTAAGCAAAGCTCTAACCACTGTCATGAGCGCCCTGCAGCTAAGGACGGAGTCCGAGACAGAAGGAAGGATCCTGCTAGCTGACAGCCCTGAGGATGTCCCCTGGATGAGGAGAAGAAGGAGAGCAAAGCCACCCCGTGGGAGGACCAGCGACCAACGCCGCCCTCCAAAGGAACTCGTCTGCTACCGTTGCCGCAAGGCGGGCCACGCTGCCCGGACCTGTCCTTTAAACGAGAAAACCCTGGGGCCGAGGGCCGACACCCAGGAGTAGACTAACCAGGCCCATCAAACTGGTACCACCGTTTCGTGGGAGGAAGACCTTTCCTGTCCATTGTGCTGGACGGCATCACAACACCTGCCCTGCTGGACACTGGATCTCAGGTAACCATCATGCCTGATATCCTCTACAAAAGGATCTGGTCCATAGACGAACTTCACCCGCCAGATCCAAACCTTTCCGTGTATGCCTCAAATGGCTTTCCCCTTAACCTAGTCGGGGTTAAAGATGTGGCAGTAAAGGTGGGAAGAGTGGAACTGAAGGACCAGGGACTAATTATAGTAGAGACTAATCCTGATGATCAAATTCGAGCTGTTTTGGGTGGTGTTCGAACCGTTCGACGAACCCGAATGATTTGCAAAAAATTTGGCTGTTCGAGGTCATGTTCGTTAACTGTTCATGCACCAAAATCGTAACAGTAATACTGTTAATCAATGTTAATAGACAGTTTCAGTGTACAGTGGGCGGGGGGAGGGGCAGGGGATGGATCTCTGCAGAAATAATGCCTTTCTCCATTTTTTTTTCTTTCCCGCATTTACAGTGGGACGGTGCAATCTGTCAGCCTATCAGCAGCGCACCCACGCAGCGAAGTGCTTTTTTTCACACAAGCAAGGGCATGTGTCATTGGTTGTGTATGTCACATGTCCTTGCCCTATAAGACCAAGCCATTTTCCCCGTCGCCACCATTTTCTCACTGCTACAGCTGAGTGTTAGACTGCACCGCTGCTGCTGTGGGCGCTATACAGTATAACTGTGTGAATTGCGAGCGAATTTGCAGTTAAATCGAGAGATTGGTTTAGGGAGTAGGGACTAGTTGTAATTGCAGCCCTTTTGAGGGCTAGGTTACAGCAGTTCCTAGCACTTTTTGCCAGGCCGGTCTGTGCCAGTGCTGTGCAAGTGTTTTTCACAGCATTTGGCTAAATGTAGCTAAGCCAATCCTTTTGGGCCTGTAGCAGTGTCTGTTACTCATTGGAGTAGCCCATCTGAACCAAGCTACACCACCGGTGTATCTAATACCAATTTTTTACTGCATCTAGCCCAGTAAATCCTTTTGGGCATAGTAGCAGTGTCTGTTAATCATTGTTGTAGCCCATCTGAACCAAGCTACACCACCTGTTGATCTAATAACAATGTTTTACTGCAGCTAGCCCAGTAAGTCCTTTTGGGCCTGTAGCAGTGTCTGTTACTCATTGTAGTAGCCCATCTGAACAAAGCTCATCACCTGGATACTTAATAACAATTTTTTACTGCATCTAGCCCACTAAATCCTTTTGGGCCTGTAGCAGTGTCTGTTACTCATAGTAGTAGTCCATCTGAACCGAGCTACACCACCTGTGTATTTAATGACAATTTTTTACTGCATCTAGTCCAGTAAATCCTTTTGGGCCTGTAGCAGTGTCTGTTACACATTGTAGTAGCCCATCTGAACCAAGCTTACCACTTGTGTATTTAATAACATTTTTTTACTGCATCTAGCCCAGTAAATCCTTTTGGGCCTGTAGCAGTGTCTGTTACTCATTGTAGTAGCCCATCTGAGCCAAGCTACACCACTTGTGTATTTAATAACAATTTTTTACTGCATCTAGCCCAGTAAATCCTTTGGGGCCTGTAGCAGTGTCTGTTACTCATTGTAGTAGCCTATTTGAACCAAGCTATACCACATGTGTATTTAATAACATTTTTTTACTGCATCTAGCCCAGTAAATCCTTTTGGGCGTGTAGAGGTGTCTATTACTCATTGTAGTACCCCATCTGAACCAAGCTACACCACCTGTGTATTTAATAACATTTTTTTCCTGCATCTTGCCCAGTAAATCCTTTTGGGCCTGTAGCAGTGTCTGTTACTCATTGTAGTAGCCCATTTGAACCAAGCTACACCACCGGTGTATTTAATAACAATTTTTTACTGCATCTAGCCCAGTAAATCCTTTTGGGCCTGTAGCAGTGTCTCGTAATCAGCGGAGTAGCCCACCTGTGAAGCAAGCTACACCGCCTGTGTATCTAATAAAATTGTTTTACTGCATCTAACCCAGCCAATCCTTTTGGGCTAGTACCACAGTTTGGCCACTCAGCTCTGCTCGGTTTCCATCCATCGTTTTTTGTGCTAACAACTACAGAATTGCCAATTAGTTAACCACCAAAATGAGTGGCAAAAGGAATGCTGCTGGTGGAAAGGGGAATAGGCGTGTTGGAAAGGAAAAAAGGGTTGTGTCCGTGGGGTAGGTGTTAAAGCAACAGTAACATCCGCAGAAGAAAGACCATCTTCCAGCCAAACTAAGATGTCTACTTCTTTTCTTGGACAATGTGATACGATCCCTTTCTTATGGACACGCCCATCTCTACAAATTCCAGATGAGGCACAAAAACAGCAGGTGCTTCAACGGATATCAAGTGCTCCTTCAAGTGGGCTCTCCTCCACCTCAACTTCAACATCACAAATACTCCAGTCCTCAGAGGTGTGACCCCAATCACACTTGCTTCCTCACAGTTCCCAAGTCTATAGCTGCCCGTCTGAGTATGGGGTAACACAGATGGTTGAGTCTGCAGAGCTGTTTACTCATACTATAGCCTGGGAATCAGAGGTCTGCTCCAGAGCTTCTGTGAATCCAGACGAGGAAATGATCGGCACTGATGCCCAGAATGTTTATGAGCCGGATCCAGGCCCAGATGAAGAAGGTTCTGAGCATAATGTAGACCCTCGTTCCCAAAGTATAACTCCTGTTGGTGGAGACAATGATGAAGACGATGATGAGACTCAGATACCTGATTGGAGCGACAACTTGACTTTTCGGTCAGGGCAGGAAGAGGTTGGCTCTGAGGACGACGGGTGTGAGAACACACAGGGTGATGATGACGAGGTTGGAGATCCCACTTACTGTCAACCCACAGTCAGCCAGTCAATGAGGTCAGCAGAGGAGGTTGAGGAGGATGCTATTGACGACGAGGTTAGGTTGCGCCTTCCTGGACAGAGACGGAGTACTGGAAGCACGTCGACAACTGCATCCTCAACCACAACTCTGCCTCTGACCACAAGTCGTGGTGACTCTTCAGGTCACATGGGCTCTAAGCCTTGCATAGCCTGGGCATTTTTTCAGATCGATATGTGGCGCCCCTGAGGGTTCGACCGCCACAGGGATGCTGCACTTTTTTAATGGAGTGTAGTGTCCCTCCTCTGAGGTAAGAACAGTGTGATGGTCAGGACCCAACCTCCACATCCAACACCACACTTCTCCCACCAGAGGGGGCTATTATGTACCAGATGCTGCCACTCCTGGTACTCGGGAGACTGGGGAACCAAGAGATAGGGGAACCATTTAGTGGGTGAGCGTGGAGGACTCACATTTTAGTGACACTTAATAATTCATATTTAATACACAGCTATCTTGGTTCATGGTCTTTTGATGGTTCTTTGACTATCTTTTGATTGTGATCTCCCACCCTGAACGTGGATCCTGTGTGGACCTGCAGTGGATGAAGACATGGCCCTCATACCCTGGCCTTGGGTCGAGGGGCAGATTGCAGATAATGGATGTCTCAACCCGGTCAAGGATCATGACCAAGAAGACCCAGAGCTTAGGAGTGTAGCTCCACCGCAAATGGATCCCAGGGAAGATGCAGATGGAGCGGTATACGCCACCTGTCCTCTCTATGCTGATCTATTCAGAGGCATTCGGGCTGCAAGAGGGGTTCCGGCCCCCGACACCTGACCTTGCAACTCCACGTCCTGGTCAGGGAAGTCTGGTAGGCCCACAGGATCCCACCGGGTAACGGAAGGAGCGGTGCTGCCACCCGTACCCCTTTTCTGAGTGAAGTTCAGAGGGAGACCCGGTTTATCTACACACACACAGACAGGAAAGGACCCGGTCTGAAGTCTAGGAACACTCTGGTGCCGGGTCCTGATTAAACACTTGTATTACTCGGAGGTTGTCAGATCCTCGTTACTGGTGACCTCAGAACTCCGTGAGGAGCAGGGAGAAGCCTTGCAGCTGTACTCTTCAACGTGAGTAAAAACCCTGGAAGTTAACCCCTATGGCCTCCGGACTCTTTATTCTCCATTACACCGCGTTGCACAGCACCAGACCTCCTGGACTACTACCCCCTCCATCCTATCCCTCTGCCCTGAGGCCCTGCTCCGCCTGTGGGGAGTAGTAACAACGACGGCTGCGATAACACCATGCTTCAGCGGACTGCAGCAGCGCTGGTGGCCTTCACCAGGTGCCACAGGTGGCGTAGTCGAGATCAGCCACTCAACCCGGATGAGCCCATACCATCTCTTTGTTTTAGTGTGACGACCCTGGGCACGGAGTTGGTCCGGGCCACGGCTGCACCCCATCTACATCACAGAACCCGACTCCGAGTCCCCCATCTCCCTGGGTAGGGCTTACAGAGGACGCGCTTGAGTCACACAGATAAGGATGACCCAACTCATGTTATCTGTAACATTTGTCACCAAAAGTTAAGTAGAGCCCAAAAAATCCATAGTTTGAGTACTTCATGCATGAACTGTCACATGGATATGAAGCATAAGTTGCAGTGGGAAGCTCACTGTGCTACAATGCGGCCTAGGGGGACAGCAGTCACGCATATTTTTGGACGCAGACCTGCCACCTCTTTACCCGCAACAGCCAGTGTGATTGGCAGGTCATCAGTTCATTTAGAAGTTGAAACACCGACATCGAGAGCACCACCTTTGGATCAAGGCAACCTAACATGTCCGCCTGCATCTTCCTCACAGACCGGCAGTTTGCCGGGGACACCCTACTCAACCCCATCTAAGCACAACAGCCAGCCCTCGGTCCCTCAGATGTGGACAAGTAAAAGACCATTTCCTCCTAGCCATGACAAAGCTAAGAGGTTGAATTTCACCATCTGCAAGCTGCTGGCTACAGAAATGCTGCCTTTCCGCCTGGTGGACACAGAGGATTTTCGAGACCTTATGTCCGTCGCAGTGCCCCAGTACCAGATGCCCTGTAGTTACTACTTCTCAAATAAAGGTGTGCCTGCGCTACACCAGCATGTCGCACACAACATCACTGCTTCTTTGAGAAACTCTGTGTGTGACAGGGTGCATTTCACCACAGACACTTGGACGAGTAGGCATGGACAGGGGCGTTACATGTCACTGACTGGGCAATGGGTAACTATGGTGACAGCAGGACAAGGGGCTGCTGTCCAAGTCTTGCCGTCCTCACGAGTTGTGCGTCAATCCTCTTTATGTAGAAGTTCCTCCACTGCTTCTGCCTCCTCAACCTCCTCTTGGTCCTCCACCTGCACCCAAAGTCTGTCTGGTAATGCTACCCGCGTTCTAACTGCGCTGAAGGAATCCTGCATACCTCCTTACTATGCTGGCAGCAGGGCTCAACGGCATCAGGCGGTGTTTACTTTGAAATGTCAGGGAAATGTGAGTCACACAGCTGAGGAGTTGTGGTCAGCTCTGGAGACCGAGTTTCATGAATGGTTGGCTCCACTGGACCTGCAGCCAGGGAAGGCGGTGTGCGACAATACTGCAAACCTTGGTGCGGCCCTTCGCCGGGGCAATGTCACACACATGCCTTGTATGACTCACGTGTTGAACCTGGTTGTCCAGCAATTTTTAGCCCACTATCCCGGACTAGATGGCCTTCTGAAGAGGGCACGGTCGCTGTGTGCTCACTTCCGTCGTTCACATCCCACAGCTCAACGATTTACATCTCTACAGAAGTCGTTGGGCCTGCCAGTTCACTGGCTGAAATGCGACGTGCCGACACGGTGAAATTCAACTCTGCACATGTTGCAGCGACTGTGGCAGCACCGACGAGCTCTGGTGCAATACGTCCTGGGCCAACGAGATCCAGAGGTGGGGCAAATCACGCTGCAGGAGTGGTCTCAGATCAGGGACCTATGCACCCTTCTGCACGGTTTTGAAATGGCGACGAAGATGTCTAGTGCTGACGATGCCATTATCAGCATGACTATTCCGGTGATTTACATGCTGGAGCACACGTTAAACAGAATTCAGAGTCAGGTGGTGGGACAAGAGGAGGGGGAGGAAGTAGAGGAGGAGTCGTATGCAGAAGGGATAACATCTCCAGGGTCGCCAGCAACAAGGCGGCAGGCATGGGAGGGTGGGGGAGAGGGATTAACGAGGGCGCATGGTAGCAGCCAAACTGTTGAGGAAGGTGCAGGAGCCGAGGAAGAAGTGGAGGACGAACTGGCGATGGGCATGGAAGACTCATCAGATGAGGGAGACCTTGATCACATTTCTGCTGTGCGAGGTTGGGGGGAGAGGGCAGAGGAAGGAAGCATGATTCTTACCTCGCCACCAACACAACAAGGACTTGGTCCTCCTGGATGCGCAAGACACATGAGTGCCTTCTTGCTGCACTACCTGCAACATGACCCTCGGATTGTCAGAATTCGAAGTAATCCCGACTACTGGGTTGCCATACTCTTAGATCCCCGATACAAAAGTAAATTTGCCAAAATAATTCCTGCCATAGAAAGGGATTCACGCATGCAGGAGTATTAGCAGAGGCTGTTACAAAATCTTACATCTGCTTTTCCACAAAACACCAGTGGTGCACGTAGTGAATCTCACAGTTCTAACTTGCCAACCGGGGGACTGTTAAGTCTTCATCACTCAAACCATAACAGTAACACCGTATCTGCTGGTAACAGCAATTTTGTGGAATCGTTTCACCAATTTTTTAGACGATCCTTTGCAAGGCCACAGGAGACAAGAAGTCTGACACATAGTCAACGCCTAGAGAAGATGGTACAGGAGTATCTCCAAGTGAACATCAAAGACATGACTGTGTCACTGGACCCTTGCTCATTTTGGGCTTCTGATTCGCCCCCTGGGCCGTGGGGCACTCGGAAGCGCGCTTCAGTGTGATGATGGGGGTAGTAGTGGCAACCCGATCCCGTGGCTCAGGGTGGTCAGACCAAATGCTGTGGCAGTGTATTTGTAGGTTTTGAATGTTCGACTACGCCACCCGTCGATTGCGGTCAGGGAGGACCGCCGCTGCAAGGCAGACCGCTGAGGCTGATGTAGATATGCAGCACAGGGATAGGATAACTCCCCACGGGAAGAGTGTAGCCTCAGGGCAGTGTAATAGGATGCTGGGGGTGATGGTGCAGGCGCAGCAGAAATCACACAGAGTCCAATAATGCAGTCCAGGGTCTTTTACTGCAGATGTTATCACTGATCCACCAGGAGTACAGGGTAGGAATGGGCCTGGGTGTCTGAGGGCATTCGGGCGAGCCCCACTGGTCAGGGTGAGTGGGTAGGCCTACCGTTCCCTCTCTGCCCTTGCTGACTATCCCCCCCTTTTCGTGGTGTGATAGCCCACGTCCCTGAGCTGGCCGTGTACTACGCCTGTATGGCTTGCGACTCGGGCCTTAGGTACCTGTGGCTTCTCCGTGCTGTACCGGTCCCTCTGTGTGGCGGAGCCTCCAGGCTTCTCAGGCCAAGGGACCTGAAATCCCTCGCGGGTTGTTTATCTGCTGCCGGGCTTGCAACCCTGACAGCCTCGGACCCCAGTGTCCGGTTGTGTAGTTCTCTCTCTCAGTCAGGACCGGCTCTCGTCGCCTCTGTCACTGGCTTGCTGTTCCTCCTATGCCTCCTGGACTCCTCACCTGCGGCTGACCTGTCCCTCTCCTCTGGAAACCCTTCTGGATGCTTCAGAAGTGGGTCCTGGTCTCCCTAACCCTGCCCTCAGTTCCAGCTTTTATAGGGGCAGCCTGCTCCCCCTACTGGCCTGGGACAGGAGGTGCTGCATGCTAATGGTCCCTGACCAGAGAACCTCCCTCCTGCTCTCAGACACAGCCTTTGAAATTTGTGGCATCCAGGCCTGGGGTGACACATTCCCCCCTAGTAAATTTTAGTACTCCGGGACTAAACAAGAAACACAAATACAGGGTAAAAACGCATGACCATAAACACAACAGGGAAGGAAATAACAAACAACACCACATATTGAGTTCTTTAGGTCACAGTATGGTCTGTGACCGGGTGTCCATATCACCAACAAAAGAATAGGGTCACAGTATGATCCATGACCGGGTGTCCATTTCACCCAATAAGGCGAAGTTTTTGAGCGATGTGGGGACCTGTCCCTATAAACCCCAAGTTCCTGGCCTTGGGCGTGGCGGCAAGGCTGAGCTACCTACTTTGGACCACAAGAGGGCCACGCCGGACAGGTTTTTCTTCCGTGGTCAACTTCACAAGAGGGCACCAAGTGCAACTATCTACATGGTAGTTCCGGTTATTCACTGTCCATAACCTGTTAGTCCATTGCATCTAGGAAAACTGGAGAAACATTATTAATAACCAGGGTACAAACATAACACATTAAATATATACATTATCCATTTAGATCTTCCAGCGTGCTGGTATTTGACCCCTAGTGCTCTGGGTCGACCTCCGTAACCCACTGTCTGGTGGTGGTCTAACCTGGCTTTCCCCACCTTCATCTAGGGTACAGCTACTAGCTGGGTTTACAGGCAGGGCAGGCAGCTGTCTGCAGGTTCTTTGGCTTACAGCAGGCATGGCAGGCTCACTGTCAGCAGAGGGTAGACTCTCCTGGGCTGCTGGCGTGGGTTCTTCTGCCTCTGGCGCCGCTTGTTCCTCTTGTTCTTCCTGCTCTCCTGTAGGCTCTTGCTGGGTAGGCTGAAGGAAGTGTAGGACGGGTACCACTATCGCGTCATTTATCCGAGTCCAGGTCCGGGGGAACTCTCCGAGAACCGTGCTGATCATTTCTTCCTTGTCCTCTGCGGGTTCAAGGTCATCTTGATCTTCACTTGGACTCTGTAGCTGCTCGGGGCACCGTTTTAGGTGGTCTCTGGAGACGGTGCTAGTGGTTTCTCCTCCATCCTTGGTAATCACACATACCTTCGGGTTGTTGTGGTCAGACTGCAGTACTGTGTACGGGTTTCTCTCCCACTGGTCGTCCAGCTTGTGAAGCCTTCTCTTCCGCTTCAGGACCTGCTCACCAGGTTCCAGGGGACCAGCAGGGGCATGTTGGTTGAAGAGCCTCTCTTGCTTTTCTCTCGCTTGAGCCAGACTCCTCTCCACACTCTCCTGTACCTTCTTGTACTGTAGCCGCCATTCCGTATCCCAGTCCTTGTCTGGGGAGGTGTCCTCAGGTGTCAGGACTCCCATCTCCAGGTCTATTGGCAACTTACCTGGTCTTGCTCGCATCAGGTAAGCCGGGGTGCAATTTGTAGCATTCACCGGGATGTGGTTGAACAAGTCAATCAGGTCTGGCAGCTTCTCCGGCCACAGGCTGCGTTCTTCCAGGGGCAACGTCTTGAGGAGATCAATGACGATATTATTAATTTTCACACACAGCCCGTTGGTTTGCGGGTGGTAAGGCGTTGTCCGAATCTTCCTACAGCCGTAGAGGTTGCAGAACTCCTGGAATACTACAGCCTCAAACGCTGGACCTTGATCTGTCAAGACCTGTTCCGGATACCCGTGTGGACGGCAGAAGTGTTGCTGGAAGGCTCTGGCCGCTGTTTGGGCTGTCAGGTCTTTAACAGGAACCACCACCTGGAACCGGGAGTAATGGTCCACAATTGTCAGGGCATAGACGTAGCCCGACTGGCTTGGAGACAATTTCACATGGTCCAGAGCTACCAGCTCAAGAGGCTGCCTGGTGACGATGGGCCTCAAGGGTGTCTGCTGGCTGGTACGGTCCTTCCTTCTGAGGTGACATGGGCCGCAGTCCCTGCTCCACTTCTCTATGGCCCTTCTCATGCCGACCCAGTAGAACCGCTCTCTCAGTAGGAACTCCAGTTTCTTCCACCCGAAGTGTCCCGCTCTGTCATGGTAGGCCTCCGGGACCATTGCTGCATCTCGTCTTGGGACCACTAACTGCCAGGTTAGCTCATGCGTCCGGTGGTTGACAAGCCTTCTGCACAGCTTACCCTCATAGAGGAATAGCCTGCTTTTCTCCTTCCATAACAGCTTGGCTTCCTCTGGAGCGTCCGGGCCAGGGCTAGCATCTGCCTGGGTTAACAGGTCTTTCACCAGGTGAACTGCAGGTTCACTATCTTGCGTTTCTGCCCAGCTGTGGTGGGGTAAGGGGTTGAACATGACGGTGGTTAGGTCTTTGTCTCTTACCCGGTGATAATACTGAGTGGCCCCATACCGGTGGAACGCAGGGAGCTCTACTTCCTCCAGCTCTTCCGAGTCTTCTTCTCCTTCGGGGAGGTGAGGCATTCTTGATAGGGCGTCTGCATTGGCGTTGGTTCTGCCTGCCCGGTACTTGATTGAGAAGTCATAATTGGATAGCCGGGCCATCCACCGCTGTTCTAGGGCACCTAGTCTTGCATTGTCCAGGTGTGTCAGTGGGTTGTTGTCCGTGTACACAGTGAACTTTGCGGAGGCCAGGTAATGCTTAAACCATTCTGTGACGGCCCACACCACTGCCAAGAATTCTAGCTTGAAGGAGCTGTAATTCGGCTTTCTTTCAGTGGGCCTCAGATTCCGGCTGGCGTACGCGATCACCCTTTCTCTGTCCTGTTGGTTCTGTGACAGTACGGCTCCCAGCCCCACATTGCTGGCGTCTGTGTGGAGGATAAAGGGCTGGCCATAATCGGGGTAGGCCAGGATCTCATCCCCCGTGAGGGCCATCTTCAACTGGCAGAAGGACTCCTCTTCCGGCTTGTCCCACTTGAAGGGTGGCTTTTGACTTCTGGTCTTGGATTGACCTATCAGGAGGTCCTGCATTGGAGCTGCCATGTTTGTGAACCCGGGGATGAACCTTCGGTAGTAGCCTACCAACCCGAGGAACTGCCTCACTTCTTTGATGTTAGAGGGGCTTGGCCAGCTCTTGATGGCTTTAACTTTGTCGGGATCGGGGGCTACTCCCTCAGCACTCACCACGTGTCCTAGGTACTGGACCTTCGGTTTCAACAGGTGACACTTTGAGGGTTTCACCTTCAGGCCATAGCCTGCCAGGCCTTCGAACACCTCAGCCAGGTGCTTTAGATGGTCCTCGTAAGTCTTCGAATAGACGATCACGTCGTCCAGTTAAAGTAGGACCGTCTCGAAGTTTCAGTGCCCTTGACAGCATTCCATCAGCCTCTGGAAGGTCCCGGGTGCGTTGCAGAGCCCGAAGGGCATACAGTTGAATTCGCTCAATCCCATCGGGGCGGTGAAGGCGGTCTTCTCCTTGTCAGCCTCTGCCACAGGAACCTGCCAGTACCCGCTAGTAAGGTCCAAAGTAGAGAAGAAGTTAGCTGATTTTAGGGCTGCTAAAGACTCCTCTATCCTAGGTAACGGGTACGCGTCTTTATGGGTGATACGATTGATTCGTCTATAGTCCACGCACATTCTCATGGTACCGTCTTTCTTTTTTTTACCAGAACCAAGGGGGCTGCCCAGGGGCTACAGCTATCTCTAATGACCCCAACTTCTTTCAATTCTCTCAGCATGCCCATTGCATTCTGATAATGTGCAGGGGGTACAGGTCTGTGTCTCTCTTTTATCGGTGGGTGACTCCCCGTGGGGATGTGGTGTTCTGCTCCCTTTACTCGGCCGAAGTCTAGCGGGTGCTTACTAAAAATTCTCTCGTACTCCTGTACCACCCGGTAGACTCCTTGTTTTTGGTGCAGGGGAGTGGAGTCAGCACCCACATGGAGTTTCTGGCACCAGTACTCCTTGTGTTTCTGGGAGCCATTACCCTCCACCGGGGAAGATGGAGGCAAGGGTTCCACGACCCTGATAGCATTGTGTTCGACGGCAAACAATTTGGCTAGTGTAGCATACCGGGGCAAGTGTACTTCCCTTTCCACGATGTTTAAGATCCGGACGGGCACCCTTCCATGGCGGACATCAACCACCCCCCTGGCTGTCAAAATGGTGGGCCTGCTGTCTGAGTACACGGGTTCTACCATGGCTTGGTAGTCTCTCCCTCTTAAACCGATTGCAGTCCGACACCAAATCATCATTTCACTTTTGGGAGGCATGGCAATGGGGAACGGGTCGCTCATCCTCACGCTACCGATCTCACCACCAGACAGTTCTACCCGTTGCCGTCTCATCAGGGCTCTTATCTCTTTCTGGAGGACCCTCTGTTGGCTGGAGCTCGCATTCATCGCCACCTGCTGCAAAATCACAATTACTTCTGAAAGACAGTTTTCAATCACATTAGTACCCAAGGTTATTTTAGGGTGACTTTCACGACGGTCAATGTCCACAATGATCACTCCCTATGCCGGCAGTTCCACCTTACCAATCTTGATGGTCATCTCTCTGAACCCCACCTGCGGCACGGGTTGGCCATTGCTGGCGATGATGCTTAAGTCATCGTCTGGATAGCGGGTTATGTCAGCGTCACTCCAGTACAATTTGAAAAGTACGTAGGGGATGGTAGTCACTTGAGACCCGGTGTCCAGTAGTGCACTCATGGGGATACCGTCCAGCACTACAGGTAAGACCGGGCGTCCCCCCACGTACTTATCACGCCAATTAGACGGGCCTGATGACCTTATGCCTGGGGGTTGGCCCTCTGCCCTAAGTTGGACCCTGCTTCCCCTACTGGCCTGGGACAGGAGGTGCTGCATGCTAATGGTCCCTGACCAGAGAACCTCCCTCCTGCTCTCAGACACAGCCTTTGAAATTTGTGGCATCCAGACCTGGGGTGACACACTTCCAATCTGGAAAAACCACTCACGCCTTGGAGATCTTGTCATGCCCCGCAGCCAGTGTTCTCTCTGAACGTGTGTTCAGCGCTGCTGGTGGTGTGCTGACAGATAAGCGCACGCGGCTGTCCACTGACAATGAAGACAGACTCACATTCATAAAGATGAACAAATCCTGGATCCGCAAGGACTTTTCTACCCCTGTGTCATCCTGGGGAGACTACAAGCTTGAGGATTTGGGAAAATCACCTCACCAACCATTTTTTTTTTTTTTAATACTGTAACACATGTGTTGCCTTCACCTGTATCGGGCAGTTAGTGACTATTAATATTGCTACCGCTCCCTTTTTGTTGCTATTATGGGCCGAATATACTGTGGGGTATTGTTGGGAAGCAAAATTGAACGTGCTCTTATTATCAAAGTGGGTCTCCTGCAGGAAGACTATATCCGCCCTCAGGGATCTCATCTCCTGAAGCACGAGACATCTCTTTCTAGGGGAGTTAACACCCCGTACATTAAATGAAATTATACGTGCCATGTTTATATCTTGTTGTATGGAATGTGCCTTTTAATGTGCCTCTACTCAAGGAATGCTTCCGAAGACCTTCTCCATCTGGAAACCTTTGTGCTGGGGAATCTCTGAAATCCCCCATCCTCTGACGAAGAAACCTTAGCCCGCATAGGAAAGGAAGGGAGGGGAGACACATGAGGGAAGTGGGGAGACACTGACGAGAAAACAAAATATGCATTAAACACACTGACAATACACCAAATTCTACGTTCAATAGACTTGTTCCCAGGATATCTCCTGGAGAAAAAGGGGGACTCTCCTGTAGCACAAAATGAGCCCACAGAATAGGCAAATTTAAAGAGAAACCCCCTGGAACTATCCAGGTATTCGCTAATAAACTATAGATGAAAAAAGGGAATACCCCTTTAATTAATTCGGGAGGGTGCCCTGAAAGATTCTTTAACTACCAACTAGGGATGGGAGTTTTCGTCTCCCAAATGGGAACCCACTAAAAGTAGAGAGGATGGAAAACTAACAAGAGTACAACACCTCTCAGTGGCTCCCCAGGCACTTATTATATATAATGAATGAATAAAACATGTCCAGCAATTAAGTGATGGGTTGTGCCACCACTATCACATCTTGTTTAGCACCGGCCTGTGCTAGGCTCCCCCCCACCCAAGGCATACAAAAGAGAGGGGGAACAAAGAAACTATAGAAACCCCTAAGCTAGGGGGGTAGTGATCAATGGGGGAATTTTGGAGAGATGACTCCACGTATCCCTCCTCCCCTCCTCTCTTCCTTCCCCGTCGCTCCTTCCGGGACCACAAAAGGTGGGGGAGCTTCCTGGAGGTTAGGAGCCTCCCAGCCTGAATCTTTGGGCACGACAATCCCAGGGAGTCACAAAAAATCGTCAGGTTCTCCAGGACTCTCAAGGTTGACGTTGTTCCATTGCAGCTCACGTGCAGGGCAAAGGGGAAACCCCATCTGTATGAAATCCGCTGGTCTGTCAAGATCTTTAGTAGCGGTTTAAGGATTCTTCTTTTCTGAAGTGTTACTCTGGAGAGGTCCGGGAACAGCTGCAGGTCGCTGCCCTTATACGTTATGGATTTTTGTGTTCTGGCTTTGTACATTATCTTCTCTTTGGTTTCAAAATCATGCAAGCAACAGATGTTGTCCCTCGGGAGTGCAGAGGAGCCCTTTGGTTGAAGGGCCCTGTGAGCTCTGTCCATCTTTATATTGGATGTAGGGGGTTCCCCTAGGACAGAGTTGCAAATTGCTTGGAGAATTGCTTTGGGATTTTCCTGCCCCTCAGATTCTGGGACCCCCCGGACTCGTATGCCCCTGTTGTCTAGATCCTCCATGTGGGACTGCAGCTCTTTCATCATCTTATTTTGTTTGGCTATGACATGCTGTAAGTCCTTCATGTAAACTCTAGTGGCATCATGATCCTCCTCCAGAGTATTCAAGCGCCCTGCCAGGCTTTGTAGATCTTGCCTGACGCATGATATTTCAGACCTGCAGGCTTCTTTCACTTCAGCTATTAGAGTTTTAAAACCTTCTCTGCAAGGAATCTGGGACAGAAATTTCTTCCAAGCATACTGGTGACGCACCCCTGGGCCTGTATCGCGCAGCGTTGCGCACGCGGGAGCTTACCCGGAGCCGGATCTGATGAGGGTTGTAGTCTCGTGGCGGTGACCCGGTCCGTGCCCAGGGAGTCAGACTAAGTGGCGCTGTATTAGCGGTAGATGTTGTACGACTACGCCACCCGTTGAATGCAGCGAAGGAGCTGCCGCTGCAGGGCAGACCGCTGAGGCCGGTGGTAGGATTGTGCAGCGTGATAGTATCACCCCCAACGGGAGGGGTATGGCCTCAGGGCAGCCGACGTGGATGATGGGGGTAGCAGGAACCACTCGGAGACGGTACGGTGTAGTTCAGGGTCTTTACTGGTGACAAAGATAGACCCTCCCGGAGTACTGCTAGCGATTGGGGCCTGGTCAGTCCTTGAGCAGATGGGATCTCCCCTGGCCAGGCGGAGTTGTAGGCCTCCCAAACTAACTGTACTCTTCTGGCTACCTTGCTAGAGGCGGGTATAAGTAGCCCACGTCCCTGAGTGTACCGTGTGGTGCTCACCCGTATGGCCGGTGACTCGGGGCCTTCTAGTAGCTTCCGCTCCACGACGGCGGTGCTGGTCCCACGCGTGTGACCGTGCCTTCGGGTTTCTTGGCCAGAGGACCTGAAATCCCCTGCCGGTCGGTTTCTGCTGCTGGATAGGAGTTAGTCCCCACAGCCTCGGACTCCTGGTCCGGTGATAGCTTCTCAGTCAGGGCGAGCTCTGCAGCTGCCAGCCCCTGACTCCTTGTAGCACTGCGCCCACAGAGCTCCTGATGTTCTTTTCCTATATCTGCTTCTCTTCTCTGTCTCTACTTCTTCTCTACTCACTAACCCTGCCTCAGCCCTAGGTTTATATAGGGGAAGTTCTTCCCCTCCCAGGACTGGGCAGGAGGTGTGGCATGCACAGGATCCCTGACCAAGAGACCTCCCACCTGCTCTCAGACATAACATTGCTGTTACTGTGGAAACCAGACCCCTGGGGTGCCACATTCCCCTCTAGTGAAATTTAGTACTCCGGGACTAAACATATTTTTAAACATAACAAGGTATAAACAATAATACTACAATAAGAAAAACATATAAAGATGGTCACGGCGTGTCCGCAACCGGGTGCAGTTTTTGAAGAAAAGCAAGGTGTCCATTTCACCAAAACAGGGAGACGTAACCAGGTAGGGGTCTGTCCTGCCCCGAGTCCTTAACAGTCTTTAGTCCATTCCTAGGTTACGCTCCAACCATGTACAAGGATTCCCGGTAAATCCACCAAGGACTCCTATAAATAACTAGAAACACATAATTATACACAAGCAACAAGAAAAACAGGTAACCACAAATAAAACAATTTATACACTTCAAATCCTCCAACGTGCGGGTAACTGGCCTCTAGTGGCCCTAGTGGACCTACGGAGCTGACTGTCTAGCCCTGAACTACAGGGTGTAGGAGCTGTCAAGGGTAAACTGGGCAGCTGTCTACCAGCTCTTTGGCTCACTAGGGGTACGGCGGGCTCACTATAAGCAGAGGGTTGATCCTTCTGTTCTGCTTGTGTGGAGTCTTCTGCCTCCTGGACCGGCTGCTCTTCCAGCTCTACCTGTTGCTCCGTAGGCACTTGGGATGCTGGTTGGAGGAACGTGAGGACGGGTACCACAACTGCACCATTGACTTGAGTCCAGGACCGAGGGAAGTCTCCGAGCACAGTACTAACCATATCTTCCCTTTCCTCTACGGGTCGATGGTCTTCTTGTTCCTCTTCAGGGTTCCGTAGCTGTTCAGGACACTTCTTCAGGTGATCCCGGGATACAATGGCTATGGTCTCCCCTCCGTCTTTACTGATGGTACAGACTTTCGGGTTCTCGTGGCTTGAGGGCAGTACGGTGTACGGGTCCTTCTCCGACTGGTCGTCCAACTTGTGGAGCCGTCTTTTCCTCTTCAAGACCTGCTCTCCAGGTGCCAGGGGAACAGCGGGAGCATACTGGTTGTAAGTTTTCTCTTGTCTTTCCCTAGCCTGACAGAGACTTCGCTCCACGCTCTCCTGTACTTTCCGGTACTGCCGCTGCCTCTCTGTGTCCCAGTCTGCTTCTGGTGAAGTGTCCTCGGGTGTCAGGACTCCCATTTCCAGGTCAACAGGTAACTTACCAGGTCTCGCCCTCATTAGGTAAGCCGGGGTACAGTTGGTGGAACCTACCGGGATGTGGTTGTATAGGTCCACTAGATCGGGCAGCTTCTCAGGCCACAGACTGCGTTCTTCCAGGGGCAACGTTTTCAGGAGATCCATTACCACCTGGTTCATTTTCTCACAAAGTCCATTAGTTTGCGGATAATAGGGTGTCTTCCTTATCTTCCGGCAGCCATACAGATTGCAGAATTCCTGGAAGACCTCCGCTTCAAAGGCAGGTCCCTGGTCCGTCAGCACTTGGTCCGGGTACCCGTGTGGACGGCAGAAGTGCTGCTGGAAGGCTCTAGCTGCTGTTTGAGCCGTTAAGTCCTTAACGGGGACGACAACCAAGAACCGGGAGTAATGATCCACAATGGTTAACGCGTAGACGTAGCCACTTCTGCTTGGGGTCAGTTTTACATGATCCAAGGCTACCAGTTCCAACGGCTGCCGGGTGACGATGGACTGCAGGGGAGTCTTCTGGCTGGCACGGTCCTTCCTTCTTAGGTTGCACGGGCCACAGTCTCTGCACCACCTCTCGATGGTTCCCCTCATGCCTACCCAGTGGAACCGCCCACGCAGCAGGAACTCCAGCTTCTTCCATCCGAAGTGTCCAGCCCCGTCGTGGTATGCCTCCATCACCATGGCTGCGTCTCTCCGTGGCACCACTACTTGCCAGATTAGTTCATGCGTCCGGGAGTTAACCATTCTGCGGCACAACTTCCCCTTGTAAAGGAACAGTCGACTCTTCTCAGCCCACAGTTGCTTGGCTTCCTCCGGAGCGTCTGGGTCAAGGCGAGCCTCTGGCCGAGTCAGCATCTCCTTTACCAGCCGGACGGCAGGGTCACTGTCTTGCGTTTCCTCCCAGTTGTAGTGAGGCAAGGGGTTAAACGTAGCGGCTGGCTTACTCCTTACCCGATGGGAATACTGGATAGTCCCATGACGGTGGAACGCGGGGAGTTCGACTTCTTCCAGTCCCTCTGGATCTTCTCCTACGTCCGGTAGGTTTGGCATCCTGGACAGGGCGTCCGCGTTGGTATTGGAGCGTCCTGCCCGGTATTTGATTGTGAACTCGTAGTTGGACAGACGGGCCATCCATCTCTGCTCTAGGGCACCGAGTCTTGCCGTGACCAGGTGTGTCAACGGGTTGTTATGCGTGTACACGGTGAACCGGGAAGAAGCGAGGTAGTGCTTAAAGCGTTCGGTGACTGCCCACACCACTGCCAGGAACTCTAGCTTAAATGAGCTGTAATTCTCAGGGTTTCTTTCGGTGGGTCGCAGTTTTCGGCTAGCGTAAGCAATTACTCGTTCTTTCCCCTGCTGGATCTGGGACAGTACGGCTCCTAGCCCGATGTTACTTGCGTCGGTGTAGAGGATAAAGGGCTGGCTGTAATCAGGGTACGCCAGGATTTCATCCCCCGTGAGGGCCATCTTCAGCTGGCGGAAGGACTCTTCTTCTAACTTCTCCCATTTGAAGGGCGGCTTCTGGTTCTTGGCCTTCCGGGACTGGCCTATCAGGAGGTCCTGCATAGGAGCTGCCTTTTTGGTGAAACCGGGGATGAATCTGCGGTAATAGCCTACCAACCCGAGGAACTGCCGCACTTCCTTTACACTGGAGGGACTTGGCCATTCCTTAATTGCGGTGATCTTATCAGGGTCGGGAGCCACTCCGTCAGCGCTCACCACGTGTCCCAGGTACTGCACCTTTGGTTTCAAGAGGTGACACTTGGAGGGTTTTACCTTTAAGCCGTAGCTTGCCAGAGCTTCGAACACTTCCGCCAGGTGTTTCAGGTGGTCCTCATAAGTCTTGGAATATACGATGACATCGTCCAGGTACAACAGGACCGTCTCGAAGTTTCTGTGGCCCAGACAGCACTCCATTAATCGTTGGAAGGTTCCCGGTGCGTTGCAGAGTCCGAACGGCATGCAGGTAAACTCGCTAAGTCCCATCGGGGTGGTGAATGCGGTCTTCTCCCGGTCCGCCTCTGCTACAGGAACCTGCCAGTACCCGCTAGTGAGATCCAAGGTAGAGAAGAAGTTAGCAGATCTTAAAGCAGCCAAAGACTCCTCTATCCTCGGTAAGGGGTACGCATCCTTGTGTGTGATACGGTTAATTTTCCGGTAATCTACACACATCCTCATGGTGTTGTCTTTCTTTTTGACTAAGACTAGTGGAGCTGCCCAGGGGCTACAACTATCCCTGATCACCCCAGCCTCCTTCATGTCCCTAAGCATCCCCTTGGCGTGTTGGTAGTGTGCAGGGGGTACGGGTCGATACCTCTCTTTTATGGGAAGATGGTCTCCCGTGGGGATGTGGTGTTCTACCCCTTTGACTCGCCCGAAGTCTAACGGGTGTTTACTAAACACTCTCTCGTACTCTTGAACCACCCGATAGACTCCCTGTTTCTGGTGTGAGGGAGTGGAGTCAGTACCCAAATGTAGTTGCTGACACCAGTCCTCCATTGTTTCCTTAGAGCCGTTACCTTCCTCCGGGGAAGATGGAGGCAAGGGCTCCACGGACTGTATGGAATTTCGATTGATGGTATACAATTTGGCTAGCGTGGCATACCGGGGCAGGTACACTTCCCTCTTCCCGATATTTATTATGCGAACGGGCACCCTCCCATGGTGTACATTGACCACCCCCCGTGCTGTCAAAATGGTGGGCCTACTGTCTGAGTAAACTGGTTCTACCATTGCCTGGTAATCTCTACCTCTCAGACCAATAGCTGCCCGGCACCAAATCATCATTTCACTTTTTGGGGGCATGGCAATAGGGAAAGGGTCACACATTCTTACGCTACCAATCTCACCACCGGAGAGTTCTATCTGTTGCCGTCGCATCAGTGCCCGGATCTCTTTCTGGAGCACTCGCTGCTGGCCGGAGCTGGCGTTCTTGGCAACCTGTTGTAAAAGGAAAATCACCTCTGCAAGACAATTTTCAATTACATTAGTTCCTAGAGTTATCTTTGGGTGACTCTCGTGTTTATCAATGTCTACAATGATCAGTCCCTGTGCTGCCAGTTCGACTCTACCGATTTTAATGGTCACCTCTTTAAATCCAATCTGTGGCACGGGCTGACCATTGCTGGCGATGATACTCAAGTCGTCGTCAGGGTAGCGGGTGATATCCGAGTCATTCCAGTACTGCTTGAAGAGCACGTACGGGATAGTGGTGACCTGTGACCCGGTGTCCAATAGGGCACTCATAGGGATGCCATCCAGTACCACAGGCAAGACTGGACGTCCTCCCACATATCTGTCGCGCCAGTTCGATGGGCCTGATGATCTTTTTCCTGGGGGTTGGCCCTCTACCCCAGGTTGTGCCAGTTTAAAGGACAGTACCTTGCCATATGTCCGGGTTGATTGCAGCGGCGGCAGATGGGTTGTCCGTCCTCGTTGTATCGGTCGCTGGGTCTTCCTCTGGCCGGTGGGGTCCTCCTTGGTCGACGCCACGGGATGTCCTCCGGTCCGGATGCCAGCTGGATCTTCCCTGGAGTGGAAACCTGTAAAGACTGCACAGTTCGGGTTAGCGCAGCAACGCTTTTAGCTAGCTCTTGGACCTGATGGTGCAGGTCTGGAGCCGGGTCATTGTTCAAAGCCTGCGCATCAGCTCCCACAGGCCCTGCCGACAAGGGCGCCGCCTCCTGGTGGTAAGTAGTAGTGGGGCGTCTGTGGGTCACAACGCCACCTGGTGCTGGTTCTCGGAGCACCCGGATGGCTCTGTCCTTGAACTGTGCAAATCCCAGATGAGGGTCCTGTAAGGCCATTGCCCGCAACTGGGTTCGGTGGGCATTGCAATATAAACCCTCTATAAATTGTTCAGTCAACAGCCTGTCCTCGTCTCCCACGCCGTCAGGGTCGGTCTGCTTAATGGCTCTCAGGGCCTCTTGTAGGTTCAGGGCATAGTCCCTTATACTCTCATGTGCCCGCTGTTTGCACCCGTAGAATCTAAGCTTGATCTCGGCTGAGGTGCGGGTATCAAAGGTGTCCCTCAGCCGGGTTAGTATCTCTGCGACAGTCCTCCTCCCAGGTGGCCAGGACTTTACCTCCCTTTGGGCTGCCCCGGTTAATTGGGCCACCAGGATGCTCACTTTTTGCTCCTCTGTGAGGGGATACACCTGGAAGAGGCTATCCAGCTTTTCTCTAAAGTCATGCAGGGTATGTGACTCCCCTGAGTACTGGGGTAGCCAGGCTGCCCCCGGGATATAGGGCATGGTGAAAGGCATGACCGCAACAGCGGTGGCGCTGGCGGGGGTTGAAGCGGTGAAGCTCTCCTCCGTATCCGACATCCTTCTCCCCCCTAGTGGACCGTGGCCTACCTTGCGATGATCCTCTTCCGTAGGTCGCGGCTCCGCAGTGGATCGTCAGGGTTGAGGACCTTCCGTCGCGCTCCTGTGACGTCGGCGTCTGCTGGGCTCCTTCCAGGACCTTACGCAACGTCCGGACGTGAGGCAGGGCTTCAGTTTCTCGCGCGCTTTCGGAGTCCACGCCCCTCTTCTTCCCGCGCGGCGTCCTCAAGATGGCGTCCAATGGCGGGAAAACTCCACGGCTGGCGGGAAGAAGGCCGAAGATGGCGCCGAATGGCGGGAAAACTCCACCGATGGCGGGAAGGAAGCGGAAGATGGCGCCGGATGGCGGGAATCTTCACCACAGGTAAGTTTGAACAGTCTTTTTCAGGCACGCAGTACCCGGTGGTTGCGGGCACGAGATCCTGCCGACTACGCCAAAAGTTGACGCACCCCTGGGCCTGTATCGCGCAGCGTTGCGCACGCGGGAGCTTACCCGGAGCCGGATCTGTTGAGGGTTGTAGTCTCGTGGCGGTGACCCGGTCCGTGCCCAGGGAGTCAGACTAAGTGGCGCTGTATTAGCGGTAGATGTTGTACGACTACGCCACCCATTGAATGCAGCAAAGGAGCTGCCGCTGCAGGGCAGACCGCTGAGGCCGGTGGTAGGATTGTGCAGCGTGATAGTATCACCCCCAACGGGAGGGGTATGGCCTCAGGGCAGCCGACGTGGATGATGGGGGTAGCAGGAACCACTCGGAGACGGTACGGTGTAGTTCAGGGTCTTTACTGGTGACAAAGATAGACCCTCCCGGAGTACTGCTAGCGATTGGTCCTGGTCAGTCCTTGAGAAGATGGGATCTCCCCTGGCCAGGCGGAGTTGTAGGCCTCCCAAACTAACTGTACTCTTCTGGCTACCTTGCTAGAGGCGGGTATAAGTAGCCCACGTCCCTGAGTGTACCGTGTGGTGCTCACCCGTATGGCCGGTGACTCGGGGCCTTCTAGTAGCTTCCGCTCCACGACGGCGGTGCTGGTCCCACGCGTGTGACCGTGCCTTCGGGTTTCTTGGCCAGAGGACCTGAAATCCCCTGCCGGTCGGTTTCTGCTGCTGGATAGGAGTTAGTCCCCACAGCCTCGGACTCCGGGTCCGGTGATAGCTTCTCAGTCAGGGCGAGCTCTGCAGCTGCCAGCCCCTGACTCCTTGTAGCACTGCGCCCACAGAGCTCCTGATGTTCTTTTCCTATATCTGCTTCTCTTCTCTGTCTCTACTTCTTCTCTACTCACTAACCCTGCCTCAGCCCTAGGTTTATATAGGGGAAGTTCTTCCCCTCCCAGGACTGGGCAGGAGGTGTGGCATGCACAGGATGCCTGACCAAGAGACCTCCCACCTGCTCTCAGACATAACATTGCTGCTACTGTGGAAACCAGACCCCTGGGGTGCCACACTGGCACCACCCTTCCTCCTCTGACTCACAAGGCAAGGAGTCATGTTCCAGTGCACTGCAGGGAGGGCACTGTGGCTGCAAGGGCCCCCCCTTCCTGCCCCCCTCAACTCCTGCTCTCTGTGAGGTTCATCAGTCTCCAATCCTCCAGTGCCAGGTGAAACATGTATACTCTCACCATGAGATTCCCCTCATTGTCAGTGCAGATGCTTATAAAGCTGCTTCCTTGTACTTTTCTCTGTTGGCAATTAGCTTTCAGGGAGGGGAGGGAGGCTGTTACTCTGGAGCTGCAAGTTTTCTCCTTCCAGTCAGCGTTCTGCTGGGGGGGAGGGGGGGCTGCTGCAGTGAGGCAATGGCTGTGGCTCTGTTCTCCTGAGCCTCCCTGCTTATCTTCCCTTACTGTGCGTACAGAGCTGGGAGCCTGCATCACCCCCTCCCTTCTGGTGAGAGCCCTCAAGCCTCCTACCATATCGTCTGCTACTTCTCCTCCGTCCTCCTGGGCCAGCATGATCTCTCCTCTGGAGCAAGATGGCACCTGACCTCCTGTCTCAGCCGACCCTCTGATTAGAAAGGCATCCAGGACTGTCTCTGGGGGAGCCTCGCTTCCACCCCTGGGGGCAGGGGTCCTTGTTCTTCTGGGACCCATAGTTTTTTAGTTATTGGCCAGTGCTGTGAGTTAGAAACCTGCTGGATTGCTCGGTGCCTGGAGGAGCTCCACACTCCTGCTTCTGCTCAGGTCTGCATACAGGACACGCCCCTCTCACCAACCATTTTAAGCAACTCTGGGGCAATTGATGCCACTTAAGTGGTTAAGTGGTGTTGTGTCACCCTGGCCTGGATGCCACAAAATGTAATAAAGCTGTGTCTGAGAGCAAGGGGGAGGTTCTCTAGTCAGGGGAACATTAGCATGCAGTACCTCCTGTCTCAGGCCAGTAGGGGGAGCAGGCTGCCCCTATAAAAGCTGGTGCTGGGGGCAGGGTTAGGGAGAACTTGAAGACCTGTCTCAGGACTGAGACTTGTCCCAGAGCAGAGCAGGGACAGACAGTTGTGTTGCACCTAAGAGGAAGTGTGGCAGGAGGAGAGCCACAAGCCAGAGACAAGAGGCGAAGAGAGCCTGTCTTGGCAGATAAAAGACTTACTTTACCAGACTTTGGTGTCTGAGGCTGGGAGAATTCTACATCCTCCAGCAGAGAACCAGTCCGCAAGGGACTGTATATTCCTTGGCCTAAGAAGCCTGGAGGCCCTGCCACAACAGAAGGGACCAGCAAAGCCGTACAAGGCTGGGAGCAGAAAGGAACCCACGTCGCAGGTCATACAGGCGAGAATACACGGAGAGCTCGGAAACGTGGGCTGTTACCCTATAAGGAAGAGATAGCCAGAAGGAGCGCAGAAAGCACGGTAGGCCTACACCCTCACCCTGACCAGGGCCAATTTCCCCGTTGCTCTCAGACATCCAGGTCCCCTCCTAGCTGGGACTGTTTGTGGGTCAATTTACCTGTTCTAGTAAAGACCCTGGACTGCAACCTGTTGTCTGTGTGCTCCTTTGCTCCTCCAGCACTATCAGCACTGGGACTCTCACTACCATCACTCCCACCATCCATTATACTGTCCTGGGGCCGCACTCTTCCCGTGGGGAGTCACACTACCCTAGCTGCACACCTCATCAGCCCCAGCGGTCTGCATGCAGCGGCGGTTCCTAATGACCGCAATCCACGGGTGGCGTAGTCGGACATAATCATCAGCGCATAACGGACTACCACTGGCCTGACCACCCTGAGCCACGGAGCCGGGTAGCCACTACTACCCCCATCGTTCCCCTATTGCCCGGCTCCGAGTGCCCCACGGCCCAGGGGGCGAGTCAGTGTCTGTGCCACAATTTTTGGAAAAAATGGAGACTCTTTTTGGAGTCCCCTTGCTGTGTTTTACATGACGTTGGCATAGTCAATTCCAGGTGGGTCGGGTCGCTCCCCCCCCCTTTTAACCGTAAGAAACTACATACCCTATGGCTTGGGGTAACACAGATGGTTGAGTCTGAAGAGCTGTTTACTCATACTATAGTATGGGAATCAGAGGTCTGCTCCAAAGCTTCAGTGTCTGCTAGTCAGCAGAGTAGCCCAGCTGATAAGCAAGCTACACCACCTGTGGTTTGGACACTTAATTTTTTCAAAGGAAACGCTTCGGGCCCCTGGGACACTCAGTTAAGAGCATTGGGGAGGCGCCCCAAGGCAAAGGGGCTGGGACTGGCGGTAGCACGCCTTGCGGCGGACCACCAAGCTCGATCCTTATAAAAGCTTTTTAACTGCAGCAGCTTTAGTGGACGCTACTGGAGATGGAATTACCACGGCTGCTGGAACCAGACTTGCCCTCCAATAGATCCTTGTAAAAGGATTTAAAGTGTACTCATTCAAATTACAGAGCTTAGACCTGCCTCTACCGCAGGCGGTCTCGACCCACCAGTGGACAGGCACCAGTATTGGGAGAGGGGGGCTGGCCATCAGGGTCCACCGCGGCTCTGGCACAAACCCCGCGACACGGAGGTCGCACGGGCAGGAGCGGCTTGGCCGTGTCGGCTTCGCACTCCAGCGTAGTCCCTCTGCCCGCTCGCGCCCCTAACCTCAAATGGATGCGCAAGCGGCTTTTCTTCCCAGGGCTGTTCCCCGCCTAACAGGAGAAACGTGGGGGAGCTCAGGTCGGCCTTCCACCATACTCCCTTACCTCCCTCGCCCTCTTTCCTTCTTCCATTCTCCATCTAACCCTTCGGCTCTGTGGTGTCCGCTCTCCCTCCAGCTCTCTCCTTCTCACAGGTGGACTACCACATGTATTCACAGTGTGGCGAATCTTTTGGGCCCAGGCATAAGAAGTCGTCGAGATAATGGATAATATATTCCCCCTTAGAAACGTCCATGACGACCCATTCGAGGAAGCAACTAAGCGCCTCAAATAGTGAGCAGGATCTGGACCACCCCATGGGCAAACAGCGATCTATATAGTATACTCCTTCTCAGAAGCAGCCCAATAGGCAGACACTATTCAGAGGCACAGGTAGTAAGTAACTGGAACGCCCCCTCAATGTCTGTTTTGGCCATTAGGGTGCCCCTTCCCAACTTCTTGACCTGCCTGATTACCTTGTCAAAGGATGTACAGTATATACTACTGTACTTGGATTTGCGTCGATGTTGTCGTTTACTGACCTGCCCCTTGGATATGACAAATGGTGGATTAGTCCGAATGTATTGGGTTCCATTTTTGGCACGACTCCCAACGGGGATACCACTACGTCTTGTAAGGAAAGTGTTCTGAATGGAACCACCATTCTACCTAAACATATTTCTTTTTTTAATTTTCTTGTCGCGACATCTGGGTGTTGGTAGGCTGATTTTAGATTTTTACTCCAGCCTTTCTTGATTTTAGAAGGGCATGACATGCCTATATCTGTGTCTCCTCCTCCTTTTACTCCTCCACCTCTTTTTCTTTTCGCATGACTATATGTACTTGTCACTTTTCCATGTGTTAGTTGTGTCTTATGAGCAGTTTGTCAGCTTTTGGACACCTTTGAAGGTGTTTTCTATGTGTTTTTATGTGTTTTTGTTTGCCTGCCATTGGTTTTAACGCTGTTCGATGGTGTTCGACGAAAAGTTCGACGAACATACCGGTGTTCGACGAACCGAGCCGAACCCGAACACTACGGGGGTGGCTCAACTCTACTCACTAGTGGGTACTGGCAAGTAGCTGTTGCTGAGGAGGACCGGGAGAAGACGGCCTTCACTACCCCGATGGGACTCTGCGAGTTCAACAGTATGCCGTTCGGACTCTGCAACGCCCCGGGAACGTTCCAGAGATTGATGGAGTGCTGTTTGGGACACCGTAACTTCGAGACCATGCTGCTATACCTGGATGACGTGATATTGTACTCCAAGACGTATGAGGACCATTTGAAGCTCCTGGCGGAGGTATTTGAGTCGTTGTCCCGGTATGGGATGAAATTGAAGCCTTCCAAGTGCCATCTGCTCAAACAGAAGGTTCAGTACCTGGGGCACATCGTCAGTCCAGAAGGAGTAGCACCAGACCCGGAGAAGGTCACTGCCATCCAGAAATGGCCTGAACCGAAGTTCCTGGGACTGGCCGGGTATTACCGGAGATTTGTAAAGGACTACACCAAGAAGGCTGTGCCTTTGCAAGATGTCCTGGTAGGAGAGTCCGGGAGAGGCAGAAATCCCCGGTTCCAGTGGGGTAAGGAGCAAGCCAAATGCTTTGCAGTGATGAAAGAGATCCTGACCGGCGAAGAGATCCTGGCCTACCCTGACTACAGCCAACCGTTCCTGCTGTACACTGATGCCAGCAACGAGGGATTAGGAGCTGTGTTGAGTCAGAAGCAGAATGGCAGAGAGAAGGTGATCGCCTATGCCAGTAGGAAGCTTCACCCGGCCGAGAGAAACCCAGAGAACTATAGCTCCTTCAAGTTGGAGCTCTTGGCCTTGGTCTGGGCCATCACTGAGCGGTTCAAGCACTACCTGGCCTCCAGTAAGTTCACTGCCTATACTGACAACAATCCCTTGACACATCTAGAAACAGCCAAGTTGGGAGCCATGGAACAGCGTTGGATGGCCCAGCTGTCAAACTATCAGTTCACCATCAAGTACCGGGCAGGTCACAAGAATGTCAACTCCGATGCCCTGTCCAGGATGCCTCATCAGTCAGACACTGAAGAAGAAGTGGATGACCTGGAGGAGATTGAGCTACCTGCCTTCCATCGAAATGGGATGGTCCACGAGCAACGCACCTCCAGGAGGTATCGCGGTAAGACATTAAACCCTCTGCCTCACCACAGCTGGAAGGAGACCCGGTTTTCAGCCGTATTAAAGAACTAATAACCTAGGAAGGTTCCTCCCTGGAGAAGGACGCTCCTCCGCAAGCCAAGCAACTGTGGAATGAGAGAAGCCAGCTGTTCATCTATAGAGAGAAGCTGTGCAGAAGATACAGTATGTCAACCCCAGGACCCATGAGATGGTATGGCAGATAGTAGTGCCCAGGACAGACATCCAGATGATGTTGGGGGCCTACCGCGATCAAACGGGGCCCTTTGGCTGGAAGAAGCTAGAAACCCTGCTGAAGGGTCGGTTTTATTGGGTTGGAATGCGCAGTTCCATAGAGAGATGGTGCTGGGATTTTGGACCCTGTAGCCTCAGAAGAAAAGACTACAGCAGCCAGAAGGCACCCCTGCAGTCCATCAAGACAACTCGACCTTTGGAGATCGTTGCATGGGTCACGTCAAGCTGTCACCCAGCAGGTCAGGATACTCCTATGCCTTGACCATGGTGGATCACTACTCCCATTTCCTGGTGGTTGCCCCCGTCAAGGATCAGATGGCAGAGACTGCGGCAAAGACGTTTCAAGCGTACTTCTGCAGGCCCCATGGATACCCGGAGCAGGTGCTGACGGATCAAGGCACTGCCTTTGAAGCCGAATTGTTCAAGGATTTCTGCCATCTGTACGGGTGTAAGACGATCCGGACTACACCGTACCACCCCCAAACCAATGGGTTACGTGAAAAGATGAATAACATAGTCATCGACCTGTTGAAGACCTTACCTGTAGAAGAAAGAAACCAGTGGCCAGACAAACTACGTGACATGGTAGATCTGTACAATCACATACCTGTGAGTTCCACCAATTGTACTCCAGCGTACCTCATGAGAGCAAGACCCGGAAAATTGCCCATGGACCTGGAGCTTGGAGTGGTAGAGCCAGAAGCAGATATGTCCACTGAGGACTGGGATACGACGCGACAGGAGCAGTACAGGAGAGTACAGGCTTGTGTCGAAGACAGTCTGAATAGGGTAAGAGACAAACAGGAAGCACAGTAGAACAAGAGTGCACCAGCCGAACCATAAACTTGACGACCAGTGGGAAAGAGAACCTTACACTGTGTTGAATTCCAGATTTGACAATTGGAAAACCTGTCTAATTAGCAAAGATGGAGGAAAAACAACTGCAACGGTATCGAGAGACCATCTGAAGTTGTGCCCAAGTTTGTTGAAGCCCCAGGAAGAAGTGCCTCTCACCGTACCGGAGGAACCTAAAGAAGAAGTACTCCATACTGACTTAGGAGATTTCTCGGCAGATTGGCCTCAAATAGGTGGAGCTGTAATAATACCTGTGATGCACTTCTACCAACAGCAAGAAGACTCTCCATTACAAATAAGACCTGTAAGTGCCCCAGAAGAGCCTGCTCAAGAAGAATCCCCGGAAGAAGGATCCCCGGCTGGAGCAGAGCAAGAGGGCCCAGCAGACGGCGGGCTTGCCAGTCCCATAGTGAGGTTAAGGCAGTTTTACAATCTACCCACACGTAGAACTGACAGGGTAGCAGACAGTGCAGACACAGATACCATCCACACTCCCATACTACGCAGGTCAACACGTAGCACCAAAGGCCAGGCCCCTGTCAGGTATAGAGAGTAAATAGAGAAACACTGACAGTATAAATAGTTACCCCGTAGGGTATGTTCTTGTAATAATTTCATGTATTTATTTATAGATTTATTTTGCCTTGCTAATGGACAATGTATGTGACGACACTTGTCATTGCATTTAGTTACCCGTAAGGGTATATATATAAAGGACTCGGTGACTGAGGACTGTGAGCAGCCCAAGAACTGTCATGTATATAGTTGCACTCCCTGGAGTGCCCCTTAAGTGAACACGGACCAAAAACCCGTTTGGCGTGGCCGAAGACGTGGTCCAGCACCTGGATCACCTATGCCCTGTAGCCACGCCCAGGGCCTACGTTGAGGGTTTTCAGGCGGGTCCCTCATGTTCCTCATGTTCTTTCACTGGTGAGATGGACACCATTTACTTGAAAAACTATGAAATTGTTTTATATATATTTATTGTATTATTATGTTTTATACCTGTAACATTCAAGAAAAGTACCTCCCATAAAGGGAAGAAATGTTATTGGTTAACCTGTTTTGAGAAAATTGCTTCAGTCCAGGAGTACTGAGTTTTACTAGGGGGGAATGTGGCGCCCTGCTGCGCACTGGTGCCACAGAACCCAGAAGGGTGGATGGATGGACTTCTCCACAAGAGGCCCTCACACATTCACACACCTCCACCCTACCACCTCAGACCAGCAGAGGGAGTCCATTAGGGATATATATAATGGAGGGTGGAGTTACGCAGTTCAGTTGGTAGTTGAGTTGTCAGTTGGAGTGCAGTCTGTGAGGAGAGAGCGTGCTGACGCTCAGAGAGCAGCGAAGAGCAGCACGCTGCTGCGGTGCTTAGGCGAGCCGAGGCCTACAGCACGAGGTGAAGCCTAGTGAGGGCCCTGAGTGTGGCCAAAGGCGAGAGGAGAAGGAAGACGTAGCAAGGGGGCAGAGGAGCATACCAGGCTCACCCCGAGTTATATAACGGACACCGGGTCCACGCCTACGGGGTCCCTTTATACCCAGTGGGGAACACCGGAACCCCTGGAGGACTACAGGTCCGAGGTCTACCAAACGCTGACTACAGTACCAGCGCTAGGAGTCACAGAGGCCCCAGCGTCCAGGGAGAGTGATCTCCAATAGAAGGCCCTACCACCAGGTCAGCAGGTGCAAGAGAGAGACAGTAACCAAGCTAGGCCTAGCTCCAGGCAGGTCAGAAGCTTAGAGAGTAAAGCCACGGATCAGGAGGCCCTATACCCGCTCACTGGGGAGAGTCCAAAAGTGCACCCTTCAGTCGGAGTACCCTGGAGCGTGCCTGCATCATCACCAGTAAAGGTACTGAAGCTTACCCCCGTGTGAGTATCCGTCTTTCCTCCGGGACCATCCTGCCGTCTCTCACCAGCATCAACCATTTACACCCCTACACTGCCCTGGAGCTAGCTCTACCTGTGGAGAGCCACACCATCCCTGCTGCCATAACACCAGCTCCAGAGGACTGCTCCGCAGCGGCAGCTCCCTTTAGCCGCATTCCACAGGTGGCATCACGAACTTACTATAAATCCCCTACAATATATTCCCCTTTTTAAGTAACCGCCCTGGGCCACGGACCGGGCCAGCCACCATGATATCCCCCAACCGGCATCCAAGGGCCCGGCTGCCGAGTACCCCACGGACCTGGGGGTGCGCCAGTACTACTCTGCAGGAAGATTTGATTGAATTTCAGGTATTTGTAGATTGTGGTTCAACACTTAATGTGATTGATAAAGGGTTTTTGGAAAACCTTAAATTGGAATCCAAACCTTTGTCATCACCTATTTCTGTGATTGCAATTGATAACACTCCCTTGAAATGTATTATTCACAAGGTTGCTGCATTTCCCCTCACTATCAATGGAGTTCACCAAGAAATATTTGACTTGCTTGTGTTAGATAATTTACCCTCTCGGGTCGTTTTAGGTTTACCTTGGTTAAATCAGATCACACGTTCTTGATTGACAAGTAAAAGGGAAAATAGTCTAACATCTAACGTAAAAATAACCCTTTTTCATAAAAAGATAATCTTTAATAATCATAACATGACACATACAACATGAAAAAAGTGCCCATAAAAAAGTGACTTAGTGCAGGTAATTATATGGTTAATGACCCTATGCGGTCCCTTCCCCCACACCCCCACCAGAGGAGATAAATAGGATATTTTGCAACTGGATATACAATATCTTAGTGTGAAGTCTAAACATAAAGAAAAAACCTTGAATGCATAAATCACTTATTTAAAAAAACAGCAGGAAAAAAATACAGTTGGGGGATACACATCTGATACTAATAGGTCCTACTAATCTTATCCCCCAAACCACAGATAACACAAAGCAACATATCAGGGGTGCAGCCCACAAGATAAGCTCAGACACTGTTCACACATCCTACTTAAGATGCAGTAACCCTGTGGTTCCCTATGCTGCTGGAACCACAGTTAATTTAAAGTGGCAGGCTGATATCACTGGCACATTTGCCATAACATAATAGCAACATAATATGTAAGGAATTAGAAAATGAACTCTCTGGAGGATGACTGGATCTTCTCCTGATGAACCAACCACTAAAGGGGAAACGCGTTGAGAAGCACTGGGGGCAACCCAATACCTTTGCAAAGATAAGTTCATTTTCTAATTCCTTACATATTATGTTGCTATTATGTTTGTGCCTAGAACCTTTAGGAGAGATTTGTTTGTGGAGTGTCATGAGTCTCGGTTGGCAGGTCATGCAGGAATTTCTGAGACTAAAAGACTTATCAGTCGCAGTTTTTGGTGGCCTGGATGGCAGAAGGAAGTCATCAAGTGGGTGCATCAATGTACTGTGTGTGCTAGGTCAAAGGCTTCACATACTCCTGCTGCGGGGTTGCTTTGCCCTCTGGAGGTTCCTAGTGCGCCTTGGACGCATCTCACAATGGATTTTATTACTGATCTTCCTGTGTCCGAGGGTTTCACGGTCATCTGGGTGGTCGTGGACCGTTTTAGTAAGATGTGTCATTTGGTTCCATTCATTAAGTTGCCCTGCTCCAAGACACTCGCTAAGGCGTTTGTTAAGGAGATTGTCAAGCTCCATGGCGTTCCCACGGATATTGTTTCTGATAGAGGACCTCAGTTTGTGGCTCGCTTTTGGCGTGCTTTTTGTGACAGGTTGGGAGTCCATTTGTCATTTTCGTCTGGGTATCATCCTGAGTCTAATGGACAGACTGAAAGAAAGAACCAGGATGTTGAACAGGTTTTGTGTTGTTTTGTGGCGGACAATCAAGAGGTGTGGTCTGAGTTTCTGCCTCTCGCAGAATTTGCTCTTAACAATCATACATCCTCCTCTGCTGGGTGTTCTCCTTTTTTTTGTTGTACTGGGAGACATCCGTCTTTTGGTTCGTTCTCCAAATTGGGGTCGGCTGTGCCGGAGGAGGAGAATTTTTCTGGTGATTTGGAGAGAGTTTGGACTAATGTATGTGTAGCACCCCGAGGACTCGGCTGCTACAGGGGTATTGCACCTCAAACCAGAGGTGTGGTATTCCACTCCCGGGTAAGGATGGAGTGTGGGACTGAGCTCAGTAGGCTGCATGCACTACATACATCCCATTTCCGGGGGACAGAACTACGGTACTCCCACCAAGTAGATGTGCAGGTACGACAGTGTCTGTCCCTGGCTGGAGTGGGAGGGGGGGTGGAACATCCCAGTAGTGTAGGGGCAGATAGGGGAGGGGCTCTGGGCATAGAGATAGGAGCCCATTGGGTGCTGGTCACCTGGGCTCACACATAGAGGGAGTATATATGGTGGGCACCATCTAGAGATAGGGTCAGTCTGTCAGGAGAGTTCTGAGGAGGAGTTCAGCCAAGAGGGCTGACAGGGAGCTGTGGCTCCGGCTGGGCCCAGCTCCAGGGCCAGGCCTGAAGCAGAGAGGAAGAAGAAAGGCCCAGAGACGCAGAAAAGAGGGAACCCTAAGATCCCAGAAGCAAACCAAGAAGGGTGAAGGGTTGGCAGAAGAGGGCACCGGATCCCAAGCTGGCGGAGGCAAAAGTAACCCTTAACCAGGAACCGGAGGTCGTGGGCAAGCTTTGCCACGACCCTCACCACATCCACCAGGAAGGTACACCAAGAGTAGGGTCAGGAAAGCCAGAGAAGGTTTTACCATAGAAGGCCCAAGGGAACCGGACAAAGGTGGATCCCTGGTGGGGACGGCCAGCAGAGAGAGAAAGAGAAGGGAGCTCAGGACCACGCTCCAGAACTGCCTGGGGGTTAGCCGAGTCCCACACCTGGTGAATGCAGCACGGCTCGGGTGGTCACTCAAGGCCAGAGTGACTGAAGGAACACCTGTGAGTAAAAACCCTGAAACTGCATCTCACGTCTCTGACTCTCCTTTCTGCACTATCACTACCCCCATCATCCGCACCAGCTGCCCTGAGGCCATACCCCTCCCGTTGGGGGTTATACCACCATCGCTGCACACATACTACCGGCCTCAGCGGACTGTTCTGCAGCGGCGGCCTTGTGACCGCAAATCAACGGGTGGCGTAGTCGACACTGAAACAACATCTACCAAGACTGCCAACCACTTAGTTTGACACCCTGGGCACGGACCGGGTCACCGCCACGAGGACTACTACCCCTGTCAGATCCGGCTCCGGGTATCCCCTGAACATGGCCCAGGGGGTGCGTCATATGTTGCAACCTTCAAGAGGCTAACAAGAAGTCCAAGAAGTATTTTGACAGAAAACGTAAGGAGGTTTTGTTTACTGTGGGTGACATGGTTTGGTTGTCCTCAAAGAACCTACGGTTGAGGATTCCCTCTAAAAAATTGGGTCCTAAGTTTGTGGGTCCATTTAAAGTGCTTCAGGTGGTTAACCCGTCTGCTGTTAGGTTGGATGTCCCTACTTACTGGAAGATTAATCCTGTGTTTCATGTTTCCTTGTTGAAAAAGGCTGATGTGTCTGATAGGGATGCCACTGTCACTCCTGTGGTGGAATTTCTCGTATCTTGAATTCTAGATGGCATGGAGGAAGATTGCAGTATCTCGTCGCATGGAAGGGTTTCGGTCCCGAGGATATCTCCTGGGTAAGGGCGGATGGTGTCTCTGCCCCTAGGCTTGTCAGAGCTTTCCACAGGAGGTTTCCGGATAGGCCAGGGCCTGGAGGATCCGGAGGATCCTCATAAAAGAGTGGATACTGTTAGAACCCTCCTGTTTTTTTTTTTTTTTTTCCATCTTGTGTTTTGCGGTCATGTGACCATTTGCCTTTATATTCCAGCTCCGCCCTTTTGGCTGTGCTGGACTTCAGTGTTTTACTGCTTCTCTAGCCAAGTGCTTCTATGCCTATCTCTGTCAGTTCGCTTGGTCTTTCTGGGACCTTTAGTACCTTTTTGTCAGTTTATATTTTTGTGTTCTGCAGCAACTTCTCTGTTTAGGAGGTGTCCCATTTTTGTCCCAGTCCTTTTAGGGACCCCTTCCCTTATGCTATAGGTCTCCGTTCAGACTAGCCGAGGACTAAGGCGGGTCTGTTCGCTAGGAACAGGGGAATGATTATATTTATAGGGGATTTGTAGTAAGTTCGTGACGCCACCTGTGGGTTGCGGCTAAAGGGAACCGCCGCTGCAGAGCAGTCCTCTGGAGCTGGTGTTACGGCAGCAGGGATGGTGTGGCTCTCCACAGGTAGAGATAGCTCCAGGGCAGCGTAGGGGTAGGGGTAAGATGCTGGTGAGAGACGGCAGGATGGTCCCGGAGGAAAGACGGACAATCACATGGGGGTAAGCTTCAGTACCTTTAAAGGTGATGATGCAGGCACGGTCCAGGGTACTCCGGCTGAAGGGTGCACTTTTGGACTCTCCCCAGTGTGCGGGTGTCGGGCCTCCTGATCCATTGCCTTCACTTGCTAAGCTTCTGACCTGCCTGGAGATAGGCCTAGCTTGGTTACTGTCTCTCTCTCTCTCTTGCATCTGCTGACCTGATGGTAGGGCCTTCTCTTGGAGATCACTCTCCCTGGACGCTGGGGCCTCCGTGATTCCTAGCCCTGGTACTGTAATCAGCGTTTGGTAGACCTGGGACCTGTAGTCCTCCATGGGTTCCGGTGGTCCCTACTGGGTATAATAAGACCCCATAGGCGCGGACCCCTTGTGTATGATTCGGGGTGAGCCTGGTATGATCCTCTGCCCCCTATATGTCTCTCTTTCTCCTCTCGCCTTCGGCCACACTGAGGACCCTCACTTGGCTTCACCTCATGCTGTAGGCCTTGGCTCGCCTAAGCACCGCAGAAGCGTGCTGCTCTTCGCTGCTCTCAGAGCATCAGCACGCTCCCTGCTCTGACTCTACTCTCTAACTCCACTGAGGAGGTGTGTGAATGTGTGAGGGCCTCTTGTGGAGGAGTCCATCCATGCACCCCTCTGGGATCTGTGGCACCAATGCGCAGCAGGGCGCCACAAAAGCATAAAAAAACTAAACACATCTGGTATCACTGTAAGGTCGGGGCTACACGAGTGTGAAAAAAAATAGTGGAAAAAATTTGGATGATTTTTATCGATTTTGCCATCCGTATGGCATCATTCCTTATTTATAACAAGATCAGAAATTTGATATAAATTTAAAAAAAATTGCAATTTTCAAACTTTAAATGATTATCCCTTTAATCCAGATAGTCATACCACACAAAGCAATAATAAATTACATTTCAATCATGTCTGCTTTCTATCAGCACCATTTGTAAAATGTAAAAATGTTTTATTTTGTTAGCATTTTAGAAGGTTTAAAAATGGAGCAGTAATTTTTCATATTTTCAAGGAAATTTACAAAACTTATTTTTATAGGGACCTGTTCAGTTTTGAAATTACTTTGAGGGTCCTATATATTGGAAATCCCCCCAAAAGTGATATCATTTTAAAAAAAGCATCCCCGTATTAAAAATTTAATTGCTTTCAGGTAGTTCATTAACCCTTCAGGTGCTTTTCAGGAATTAATGCAAAGTGGCATAACAGGAATGAAAAAGTTTATTTTCACCACCTACATTTTAATAACTTCTGAACAGGCCACTAAACGCGGCAGGCTCTAAAGCCGTTATTCGACTGCCATGGAGAACATCAGGACCGCACGATCAAGATCTCAGGGTGCCAATGTAGTTAAAGAGGGAGCCCCCACACTCTGTTAACCATCTAGATGCCGTAGTCACTATTGGCAGCAGCATTTAAGGGGTTAAATGGCCATAATCAGTGCCGACCCTGATCGTGGCTGATGCAGCAAGTTGTTAGCTATAGTGTACAGCTGATAGCTGCAGGATTGTCACCTGTCGGGGGATGCTAATCTCTTATATCGCAGGTCCGTAAAAAGACGTATTGGTGGTCACTATGGGGTTAAAAAAATAGAAATGTTTCTTAATCTGATTTTTTTGTGTCACAATATACACATACACATTATACATACACGTGACCTACACATTATATATACACATATACACATGACCTTTAGATATACACATGACCTGTACATATATACACTGTATACACACAGGAAAAAATAGAAAAATGCTCCAAAGAACCAAAGGATGAATTAAAACAAGCAAAGTTTATTGTTACATATTAAGAATATGCGGGATACGGGATGAGGTGCCACACACCCCAAAGTAGATAGTCTTAAGTCAAGATACAGGAGGATTAGATGGTATTATGCCGTTTCTCCGCTTAGTGGTAAGTTGTGCTCCATTCTGGAGCCACAAATGGGAAACTCGTAAAAATCCTCTGTTCTTCAGCCGGAATTGTCTCGTTCAGGTCTTCACTGCGCGGTGCTGGGATCTGCTGTCTCATGCTGACATTCATGCTCCTTCTTATAATAACTGGAGATGGCGCTTTCCCTGTTTCTATGTCTGTCCAGTTTAGATTTGAAAATAAGGGGTGTTTTCTGATTTTTCCATTAACCCCTAGCCAGACATAATGGTCTTTGCAGAGTAGTTTGGACATAATGTCCACAGCATCGTGGTCAGTGAGGTTTTCATATGATGGTTCAGAGTAGATGACATTTCTCTCAATCTCTTCAGTGGTGTCTCCTGGAAATGGTGAGTCTTGGAAAATCATGTTGTACAATATGACTCCAAAGGCGAACCAATCTACACCTTCATCATAAGCGTCTCCCATGATCATTTCTGGGGCGCCATACCCAGGTGTTCCACTGAAATCTCTGGCATTAAATCTCTTATCAAACTCATAAAGAGATAGTCCAAAATCAGTAATCTTTATGTGGCCGTCACCAGTCAGCAGGATGTTATCCGGTTTTAAGTCCCGGTGAATGATGTCATTGCTCTGCAGGAATTGTAGGCCACAGACGATTTCTGCTGCTATAAAGGTTACAGGTTCCTTCAGGGGAATGGTACTATATATATAGTCATGCAGATCCCCTCCACTGGCCAGCTCGGTGACAAAATAGGCATGGTTTTCAGTATGAAACGCGGCATGGCAATGAGTTATGAATCTGCTGTTGTGGCTAAGCTTCAGGACATGGTGCTCAACAAGGCATTCAGGGAAGGAGATTAGGCTTTCCTTCTTTATGATTTTAAGGGCCACACTTTGTTTCCGTATCTTATCCGTGGCCAGTACAACCTTCCCATAACTCCCTTCTCCAAGTATGCCATGGCAGATAAACTTATCCCTGGTGAGAGGGACAGTGGTCTTTATTTTTTTGCTACTGGGGCCACTAAATTCACCTGAGATGTCATCTTGATTGGTGGTTGGATCTTCATGATGTTTCCATTTTCTCCCAGTTCTCTTCTCTTCTGCTGCATTTCATTACCTCTCGTGTTAATGATCCTGGTTGGACCCACAGTGTCTCTTTTCCTCTCTCTTGTACTCAGCTTTTGTAGATTGGTATCAGCTTGATTTGTGATGTATCCTGCAAACTTGTCACATCTGTTTCGTACAGTGTCTAGGAAGGAAATATTCTGGGTTCCCTCATTGTCAGGTAATATTTGACCATCCTGCCCAGATTTCTTGGAGTCCATCTTCCTTATCTTTGGTGGAGGTTCCTGGTTATTTCCAGTGTCTTCTCCATCTGGTGTTTCTTTCCTTTTTCTCTTTCATTTCCCTGTAAAGTCCATGTTGCATCAGGCAACAACAGGGCAATTATCCAAAAAACATATGTAAAATTACTAAATGCAATCCACACGTATATTGTAGTCAAAGCCAACTACAACTAAAGCTCAATGGCTGCAGTCAGTTGTTTATGGAACTTTGTGGAATGTGATGTCACTGTGCCGGTGATGTCACACTCACTGTGATGTCAACAGATGTATGTGAGTGTTCCATCACTGCTGAACGTGAAAGTCTCGGAAGGGGCGGGGCTTAGTCACCAATAGCAACCAGACTAGTCACACTATTATAAAAGAAGAGTTAATGACTTATAAATGACTACCTGGGCAGATCTGGCATTATGCAGACTGGAAAAGCTGGGTAATAACCTCTGTCTAAAATGTGACACATTGTTTCTGTAGGCTAAATATATACAAAAGGAAAATATTAGGAGTGTTATAGAACAACTCTTCATTTTTACATAACACTGGTTCAATTAAATTGATATTAAATAGGTTGCTGTTACAGTAATAAAAATGTAAGGCACGAATGTGCTTAAAATAAAAAATGGTGGCATACTCTCCCTACACTGCCCTCGCAAATCAAGCGCAGTCCACTTCGGAGATCGGTGACGACTCCTGAAGTGATGCCTACTTTCTTACAAAGTCAGAGAACCAGCGCAGCTAGTGATTGGCTGCAGCTGTCAGTTACTAGAAAAGTGAGTCATGCGTTTTTTTCTCTAATGATGTGCTCTTCTAGTGATGATGGGAAACAGTACGGTATACCACTATTTGTGAATTAGTGGTGGACTTGTTACCACTACTGGAATCTAGGAAAATCCTTCCAGCAAAGAGCCAGCTCACGGTGTAGACAAAACGCATGAAGCTTATACCCAGACCCTCCATATGGCCTCCTTGGCTCTTGTGCACTGGCCTTAAAGGTTTTCTTCACCTCAGGAGCTCACCGTTTCCCTGCTGCCCAGCTTCCTTTTGTGCGGAGGTTGTGGCGTTGTTGTCAGACTGTGTGCTCTTCGTTTCTGCAAGCAAAGTCATCCTTGTCTTACAGCATTGGAGGAGCTGGGTGGTCCTGAACCTGTCCTGATCAGCAATCCAGCGAGCTTCAGAATTGCTCCTTGCCTAGTAGATTAGTTACTCCTCAGCTGTAAGCAATAATACTTAAAAATGACTCCATTCTTGGAGAGGATTTTTAGTAACAAGCAAATTGCAAAATTGCTTTTGCTTTTTTCAAGTGCTTTAAAATTGTACCCATTTATGATGAGACAACCCCTTCATAACATAGCTGCTCCTGTGGTAAGAATATGACGCGCCCCTGGGCCTGTGTCGCGCTGCGTTGCGCACGCGGGAGCCTACCCGGAGCCGGATCAGTGGAGGGTTGTAGTCTCGTGGCGGTGACCCGGTCCGTGCCCAGGGAGTCAAACTAGACGGCAGTCTATTAGTAGTAAATAGTTGATGACTACGCCACCCGTTGAGTGCAGCCAGGAAGCTGCTGCTGCAGGGCAGACCGCTGAGGCCGGTGGTAGGATTGTGCAGCGTGATAGTATAACCCCCAACGGGAGGGGTATGGCCTCAGGGCAGCCGACGTGGATGATGGGGGTAGCAGGAACCACTCAGAGACGGTACGGTGTAGTTCAGGGTCTTTACTGGTAACAACGACAGACCCTCCCGGAGTACTTGCTAGCAAACGGGACCTGGTCAGTCTTTGAGCAGATGGGATCTCCCCTGGCCAGGCGTAGTTGTAGGCCTCCCAAACTGACTGTACTCTTCTGGCTACCTTGCTAGAAGCTGATGTAAGTAGCCCACGTCCCTGAGTGTACCGTGTGGTGCTCACCCGTATGGCCGGTGACTCGGGGCCTTCTAATGGCTTCCGCTCCCCGATGGCGGTGCTGGTCCCACGCGTGTGACCGTGCCTTCGGGCTTCTGGGCCAGAGGACCTGAAATCCCCTGCCTGACGGATTCTGCTGCTGGGTAGGAGTTAGTCCCCACAGCCTCGGACTCCGGGTCCGGTAAAGAATCTTCTTAGTCAGGGCGAGCTCTGTAGCTGCCAGCCCCTGACTCCTTGTAACTCTGCTGTTTCCTATGCTGCTTCTCTTCTCCACTCTCCTTGTCTGACTCACCCTGCCTCAGCCCCGGGTTTATACAGGGGAAGTTCTTCCCCTCCCAAGACTGGGCAGGAGGTGTGGCATGCACAGGATCCCTGACCAAAGGACCTCCCACCTGCTCTCAGACATAACATTACATTACTGTGGAAAACCAGACCCCTGGGGTGCCACATTCCCCCCTAGTGAAATTTAGTACTCCGGGACTAAACACATTTAGAAAAACATAACAAAGTATAACAATAACAATACTATAAGAAAAACACATAAGATGGTTACGGCGTGTCCGCAACCGGATGCAGTCTTTGAAGAAAAGCAAAGGTGTCCATTTCACCAACACAGGGAGACGTAACCAGGTAGGGGTCTGTCCTACCCCGAGTCCTTAACAGTCTCTAGTCCATCCTGGGTTACGCTCCAACTATATACAAGGATTCCCGGTAAATCCACCAAGGTTTCCTAAAAATAACTAGAAACACAAAATTATACACAAGCAACAAGACACAGAAAAACATAAATAAAACAATTTATACACTTTAAATTCTCCAGCGTGCGGGTAACTGGCCTCTAGTGGCCCGAGTGGACCTACGGAGCTGACTGTCTGGCCCTGAACTACAGGGTGTAGGAGCTGTCAAGGGTAAACTGGGCAGCTGTCTACTGGCTCTTTGTCTCACTAGGGGTACGGCAGGCTCACTATAAGCAGAGGGTTGATTCTCCTGTTCTGCTTGTGTGGAATCTTCTGCCTCCTGGACCGGCTGTTCTTCCAGCTCTACCCGTTGCTCCGTAGGTTCTTGGGATGATGGTTGGAGGAAGGTGAGTACGGGTACCACAACTGCACCATTGACTTGAGTCCAAGACTGAGGAAAGTCCCCGAGCACGGTACTAACCATATCTTCCCTTTCTTCCACGGGTCGATGGTCTTCTTGTTCCTCTTCAGGGTTCCTCAGTTGTTCGGGACACTTCTTCAGGTGGTCCCGGGATACAATGGCTGTGGTTTCCCCTCCGTCTTTACTGATGGTACAGACCTTCGGGTTCTCGTGGCTTGAGGGCAGTACGGTGTACGGGTCCTTCTCCCACTGGTCGTCCAACTTGTGGAGCCGTCTCTTCCTCTTCAAGACCTGCTCTCCGGGTGCCAGGGGAACAGCGGGAGCATACTGGTTGTAAGTTTTCTCTTGTCTTTCCCTAGCCTGACAGAGACTTCGCTCCACGCTCTCCTGTACTCTCCGGTACTGCTGCTGCCTCTCTGTGTCCCAGTCTGTTTCTGGTGAAGTGTCCTCGGGGGTCAGGACTCCCATTTCCAGGTCAACAGGTAACTTACCAGGTCTTGCCCTCATTAGGTAAGCCGGGGTACAGTTGGTGGAACCTACCGGGATGTGGTTGTATAGGTCCACCAGATCGGGCAACTTTTCAGGCCACAGACTGCGTTCTTCCAGGGGCAACGTTTTTAGAAGATCCATTACCACCTGGTTCATTTTTTCACAAAGTCCATTAGTCTGCGGATGGTAGGGTGTCGTCCTTATCTTCCGGCAGCCATACAGATTGCAGAATTCCTGAAAGACCTCCGCTTCAAAGGCAGGTCCCTGGTCCGTCAGCACTTGGTCCGGGTACCCGTGTGGACTGCAGAAGTGCTGCTGGAAGGCTCTAGCTGCTGTTTGAGCCGTTAAGTCCTTGACGGGGACGACAACCAAGAACCGGGAGTAATGATCCACGATGGTTAACGCGTAGACGTAGCCACTTCTGCTTGGGGTCAGTTTTACATGATCCAAGGCTACCAGTTCCAACGGTTGCCGGGTGACGATGGACTGCAGGGGAGTCTTCTGGCTGACTCGGTCCTTCCTTCTCAGGTTGCACGGGCCACAATCTCTGCACCACTTCTCGATGGTTCCCCTCATGCCTACCCAGTGGAACCGCTCGCGCAGCAGGAACTCCAGCTTTTTCCACCCAAAGTGTCCAGCTCCGTCGTGGTATGCCTCCATCACCATGGCTGCGTCTCTTCGTGGCACCACTACTTGCCAGAGTAATTCATGCGTCCGGGAGTTAACCATTCTGCGGCACAACTTCCCTGTGTAAAGGAACAGTCGACTCTTCTCTGCCCATAGTTGTTTGGCTTCCTCCGGAGCGTCTGGTTCAAGGCGAGCCTCCGGCCGAGTCAGCATCTCCTTCACCAGTCGGACGGCAGGGTCGCTGTCTTGCGTTTCCGCCCAGTTGTAGTGGGGTAAGGGGTTCAACGTAGCAGCCTGCTTACTCCTTACCTGGTGGGAATACTGAATAGTCCCATGACGGTGGAACGCAGGGAGTTCAACTTCTTCCAGTCCCTCCGGATCTTCTCCTCCGTCCGGCAGGTTGGGCATCCTGGACAGGGCGTCCGCGTTGGTATTGGAGCGTCCTGCCCGGTATTTAATTGTGAACTCGTAGTTGGACAGACGGGCCATCCACCTCTGCTCCAGGGCACCGAGTCTTGCCGTGTCCAGGTGTGTCAGCGGGTTGTTATCCGTGTACACGGTGAACCGGGAAGAAGCGAGGTAATGCTTAAAGCGCTCAGTGATTGCCCATACTACGGCCAGGAACTCTAACTTAAATGAGCTGTAATTCTCGGGGTTCCTTTCGGTGGGTCGCAGTTTTCGGCTGGCGTAGGCGATTACTCGTTCCTTCCCCTGCTGGATCTGGGACAGTACGGCTCCTAGCCCGATGTTACTGGCGTCGGTGTAGAGGATAAAGGGCTGGCTATAATCCGGGTACGCCAGGATTTCGTCCCCCGTGAGGGCCATCTTCAGCTGGCGGAAGGACTCTTCTTCCAGCTCTTCCCATTTGAAGGGCGGCTTCTGGTTCTTGGCCTTCCGGGACTGGCCTATCAGGAGGTCCTGCATAGGTGCTGCCTTTTTGGTGAAACCGGGAATAAACCTTCGGTAGTAGCCTACCAACCCGAGGAACTGCCGCACTTCTTTTACGCTGGAGGGGCTTGGCCATCCCTTAATTGCGGTGATCTTATCGGGGTTGGGAGCCACTCCGTCAGCGCTCACCACGTGTCCCAGGTACTGCACCTTTGGTTTCAGGAGGTGACACTTGGAGGGTTTCACCTTTAGGCCGTAACTCGCCAGAGCCTCGAACACTTCCGCCAGGTGTTTCAGGTGGTCCTCATACGTCTTGGAATATACGATGACATCGTCCAGGTACAACAGGACCATCTCGAAGTTTCTGTGGCCCAGACAACACTCCATTAGGCGTTGGAAGGTTCCTGGTGCATTGCAGAGTCCGAACGGCATGCAGGTGAACTCGCTAAGTCCCATCGGGGTGGTGAATGCGGTCTTCTCCCGGTCCGCCTCTGCTACAGGAACCTGCCAGTACCCGCTAGTGAGATCCAAGGTAGAGAAGAAGTTAGCAGATCTTAAAGCAGCCAATGACTCCTCTATCCTTGGTAAGGGGTACGCATCCTTGTGTGTGATACGGTTGATTTTCCGGTAATCTACACACATCCTCATGGTGTTGTCTTTCTTTTTGACTAAAACTAGTGGGGCTGCCCAGGGGCTACAGCTATCCCGGATTACCCCAGCCTCCTTCATGTCTCTAAGCATCCCCTTGGCGTGTTGGTAATGTGCAGGGGGTACGGGTCGATACCTCTCTTTTATGGGAGGATGATCTCCCGTGGGGATGCGGTGTTCTACCCCCTTGACTCGCCCGAAGTCTAACGGGTGTTTACTAAACACTCTCTCATACTCTTGAACCACCCGATAGACTCCTTGTTTCTGATGTGAGGGAGTGGAATCAGTACCCAAATGTAGTTGCTGACACCAGTCCTCCATGTCTTTCTTAGAGCCGTTACCTTCCTCCGGGTGAGATGGAGGCAAGGGTTCCACAGATTGTATAGAATTTTGATTAGTGGTATATAATTTGGCTAGCGTGGCATACCGGGGCAGGTACACTTCCCTCTCCCCGATATTTATTATGCGAACGGGCACCCTCCCATGGCGTACATTGACCACCCCCCGTGCTGTCAAAATGGTGGGCCTACTGTCTGAGTAAACTGGTTCTACCATTGCCTGGTAATCTCTACCTCTCAGACCAATAGCTGCCCGGCACCAAATCATCATTTCACTTTTTGGGGGCATGGCAATAGGAAAAGGGTCACACATTCTTACGCTACCAATCTCACCGCCGGAGAGTTCCACTTGTTGCCGTTGCATCAGTGCCCGGATCTCTTTCTGGAGCACCCGCTGCTCGCCGGAGCTGGCGTTCTTGGCAACCTGCTGTAAAAGGAAAATCACCTCTGCAAGACAATTTTCAATTACGTTAGTTCCTAGAGTTATTTTTGGGTGACTCTCATGTTTATCAATATCTACAATGATCAGTCCCTGTGCGGCCAGTTCGACTCTACCGATTTTGAGGGTCACCTCTTTAAATCCGATCTGTGGCACGGGCTGGCCATTGCTGGCGATGATACTCAAGTCGTCGTCAGGGTAGCGGGTAATATCCGAGTCATTCCAGTACTGCTTGAAGAGCACGTACGGGATGGTGGTGACCTGTGACCCGGTATCCAGTAGGGCACTCATGGGAATGCCATCCAGTACCACAGGCAAGACTGGACGTCCTCCCACATATCTGTCGCGCCAGTTCGATGGGCCTGGTGATCTTTTTCCTGGGGGTTGGCCCTCTACCCCAGGTTGTGCCCGTTTAAAGAACAGTACCTTTCCATATGTCCGGGTTGATTGCAGCGGCGGCAGATGGGTCGTCCGTCCTCGCTGTATCGGTCACTGGGTCTTCCTCTGGCCGGTGGGGTCCTCCTTGGTCGACGCCACGGGATGTCCTCCGGTCCGGATGCCAGCTGGATCTTCCCTGGGGTGGAAACCTGTAAAGACTGCACAGTTCGCGTTAGCGCAGCAACGCTCTTAGCTAGCTCTTGGACCTGATGGTGTAGGTCTGGAGCCGGGTCATTGTCCAAAGCCTGCGCATCAGCTCCCACAGGCCCTGCCGACAAGGGCGCCGCCTCCTGGTGGTAAGTGATAGCTGGGCGCCTGTGGGTAACAACGCCACCCGGTGCTGGTTCTCGGAGCACCCGGATAGCTCTATCCTTGAACTGTGCAAAGTCCAGATGGGGATCCTGTAAGGCCATTGCCCGCAACTGGGTTCGGTGGGCATTGCAATATAAACCCTCTATAAATTGTTCAGTCAATAGCCTGTCCTCGTTTCCCACCCCATCAGGGTCGGTCTGCTTTATGGCCCTCAGGGCCTCTTGTAGGTTTAGTGCATAGTCCCTTATACTCTCATGCGCTCGCTGCTTGCACCCGTAGAATCTAAGCTTAATCTCGGCTGAGGTGCGGGTATCAAAGGTGTCCTTCAGCCGGGTTAGTATCCCTGCGACAGTCTTCCTCCCAGGTGGCCAGGATGCTCACTTTTTGCTCTTCTGTGAGGGGGTACACCTGGAAGAGGCTATCCAGCTTTTCTCTAAAGTCATGCAGGGTATGTGACTCCCCTGAGTACTGGGGTAGCCAAGCTGCTCCCGGGATATAGGGCATGGTGAAGGGCATAACTGCAGCAGCGGTAGCGCTGGCGGGGGTTGAGGCAGTGAAGCTCTCCTCCGTATCCGCCATCTTCCTCCCCCCTAGTGGACCGTGGCCTACCTTGCGATGATCCTCTTCCGTAGGCCGCGGCTCCGCAGTGGATCGTCAGGGTTGAGGACCTTCCGTCGCGCTCCTGTGACGTCGGCGTCTGCTGGGCTCCTTCCAGGACCTTACGCAACGTCCGGACGTGAGGCGGGGCTTCAGTTCTCGCGCGCTTTCGGAGTCCACGCCCCTCTTCTTCCCGCGCGGCGTCCTCAAGATGGCGTCCAATGGCGGGAAAACTCCACGGATGGCGGGAAGAAGGTCGAAGATGGCGCCGGATGGCGGGAAAACTTCGCGGATGGCGGGAAGAAGGTAGAAGATGGCGCCGGATGGCGGGAAACCTTCACCACTGGTAAGTTTGAACAGTCTTTGCTTTTCAGGCACGCAGTACCCGGTGGTTGCGGGCACGAAATCCTGCCGACTACGCCAAAGTTGACGCGCCCCTGGGCCTGTGTCGCGCTGCGTTGCGCACGCGGGAGCCTACCCGGAGCCGGATCAGTGGAGGGTTGTAGTCTCGTGGCGGTGACCCGGTCCGTGCCCAGGGAGTCAAACTAGACGGCAGTCTATTAGTAGTAAATAGTTGATGACTACGCCACCCGTTGAGTGCAGCCAGGAAGCTGCTGCTGCAGGGCAGACCGCTGAGGCCGGTGGTAGGATTGTGCAGCGTGATAGTATAACCCCCAACGGGAGGGGTATGGCCTCAGGGCAGCCGACGTGGATGATGGGGGTAGCAGGAACCACTCAGAGACGGTACGGTGTAGTTCAGGGTCTTTACTGGTAACAACGACAGACCCTCCCGGAGTACTTGCTAGCAAACGGGGCCTGGTCAGTCTTTGAGCAGATGGGATCTCCCCTGGCCAGGCGTAGTTGTAGGCCTCCCAAACTGACTGTACTCTTCTGGCTACCTTGCTAGAAGCTGATGTAAGTAGCCCACGTCCCTGAGTGTACCGTGTGGTGCTCACCCGTATGGCCGGTGACTCGGGGCCTTCTAATGGCTTCCGCTCCCCGATGGCGGTGCTGGTCCCACGCGTGTGACCGTGCCTTCGGGCTTCTGGGCCAGAGGACCTGAAATCCCCTGCCTGACGGATTCTGCTGCTGGGTAGGAGTTAGTCCCCACAGCCTCGGACTCCGGGTCCGGTAAAGAATCTTCTTAGTCAGGGCGAGCTCTGTAGCTGCCAGCCCCTTACTCCTTGTAACTCTGCTGTTTCCTATGCTGCTTCTCTTCTCCACTCTCCTTGTCTGACTCACCCTGCCTCAGCCCCGGGTTTATACAGGGGAAGTTCTTCCCCTCCCAAGACTGGGCAGGAGGTGTGGCATGCACAGGATCCCTGACCAAAGGACCTCCCACCTGCTCTCAGACATAACATTACATTACTGTGGAAACCAGACCCCTGGGGTGCCACAAATACACTGCTCTTCTGTTTTATGCTTTTAAATTGAAAAATCAAACAAAATGAGAGCAAGAAATATATCAGAGCAGGGAAATCTAAATACAGTGAAGGAAAGAATTATTCCATCCCTTGCTGTTTTTGTAAGTTTGTCCACTGACAAAGACATGAACAGTCTATAATTTTAAGGGTAGGTTAATTTTAACATTGAGAGAATATCCCCCCAAAAAAATCAAGAAAAAATCCCATTGTATAAATTAGATGAATTTATTTGCATTTGGCAGTGAGAAATAAGTATTTAATCCCCTACAAACCATTATGAGTTCTGGCTCCTACAGACCAGTTAGATGCTCCTAATCAACTCTTTACCTGCATTAAAGACAGCTGTCTTACATAGTCACCTGTAGAAAAGACTTCTGTCCACAGACTCCATTAATCAGTCAGACTCTAACCTCTACAACATGGGCAAGACCAAAGAGCTTTCTAATGATGTCAGGAACAAGATCATAGACCTGCACGAAGCTGGAATTGGCTACAAAACCATAAGTAAGACGCTGGGAGAGAAGGAGACAACTGTTGGTGCAATGAGTAAAGAAAATGGAAGAAATAGAAAATGACTGTCAATCGACATTGTTCTGGAGCATTATGCAAAATCTCACCTCGTGAGGTATCCTTGATGATGAGGAAGGTGTGAGTTAAATTATGCAGATTTAGATCAAAACTGTTCATTTTTACAAGAGGAAAATTAATAAAATACACTGTATTTTATTATGCAATTTCTCCCAAGAACGGCAACATCTTATATGTGGTCATATACCACTTTTTGGACGCAGAAAGATAGGAGCGCCAATCTTGCTGGAATGGTTTTCAAAAGTGGCCAAGAGATATGAGTATAATGTAAAAATTGCAAACTTCATTAACAATATATTAGATTTAAAAAATCATAAAACCAGATTTAGAATGAATCCATAAACTTAGCTCCTGATGCAGCTTCTTGTGCGAAACACAGTAAGTAAGTTGGGCATCCTGTGTCCATGTTGTTGGTGGTTTTATGTTAATTATGAAATAATTTTCCAGGCTATCACTATTTTTACTTTAAGCTACTGCCTGTCAGTGTTGGACTTAAGAGGCTAGAGCCCACCAGTAATATTGACTATGGGAGCTCATTTTTCAGCTACATTTTGTCTGGACATAGTGAATCAAATGTATTGGGCCAACTACTGCTCATGTTAGGGGGTACGTTACTTACTCCTGCATAGGGGACCACTGGGGGATTTACATGTTACCCTGTGGGTCAGGGCTCGCTCACAAGGCCATCGATTCTCTCATGCAAGAGAATCTGGACGATTATGCTAAGGTCACTTGGATCAAACTCTGTCAGAGATTGACCTGAGTGTCAACTTAGTGCGATCCGATTCTCTCTCATGCGAGATTTGTATCACATGTGCAGAGTAGACAGAGTACATAATTTCTCCATCTTCTCCCTTGTCTGAGTCCGTGGTAATTGGACTGCACTCAGATGACATCCGAGTGCAGTTCAATGTTTCACACTGATGTCATACAAGTCCATAGACTTGTATGCAAAATAGGCATGAGAAAAAAGACACTAGTTGGCACTGCCCCACAGTATAACATTGGGCAGAGTGCTATCTAATTAAACATCGGACAGCACTCGGCCATGTTATACTGTGGGACAGTGCCATCTGATAAAACATCGGACAGCACTCGGCCATGTTAAGCGGTCGTGTGGACGAGCCCTCAGTCTGAGCCTGCCATTGATAATTATGACTTCACACTATAGGTCCCATTATTTTCTTTGTGTTGTCAACCAGACATTTAACAGAACGAGTATTTTTTAAACACATTTATACACAGATCGTTTATTCTTGTAATGATTTAATCCTATTTGTATCTCTATTTATACCCAGCTTTACGCATACAAGGACTCTATCTGTCCCACCCTTTTTTTACTGCATAGATTCATTTATCATCAGGTTTTTAATATTATGTATTTTTATTTTTAATGATTTTAATGATCTTTTAATCTTATGTATTTTTAATAATGTTTGTGCTTTTTCACAATATCCCTCTACCCCTCACGACATTTATCAAGGGATGTGGTGATCTTTTTTTTTAACTTAAAAATAAGTTCAAGAGATAAATACGCGGCACATGGCAAATGGTGAAAATATACATTTTCCCCAGTTAAGATTTATTTTTTACAGCATTGACCATTTCATATAAATTACATATTAACTTTATTCTGTAGGTCAGTACAATTAACATAAAATCACCATTTACTTATGTTTTATGATGTCTGCATGAAAATAATATATTTTCAAAAACAAAACAATTTTACATTGCCATATATGGAGAGCCATAACTCTTATTTTTTCTGTTAACAGATTTGTATGAGAACCTATTTTTTTGCGGGACGAGTTGTATTTTTTATTATTGTTGTTATTTTGGAGTATAGGTGCTGTGAGGACCCGTGGTCTTCTGTGGGGGTAACGCTACTCAGACAACGCAGGGTGAGGATAAAACAGCGTGGCAATATTTTACTGAACCACAAAGCGGGCAATAAACACATAGAACAGTCCCAGCAAATGCCCAAGATGGTGCAACATTACACAGTCTCACCCTTCCTTCTCCGCCCGCCTGGGAAAGAACAGCTGCAACTTTGGAGACTTCCAGGGCCGACTACCTCAACCAGTGGCCTGCTGCTTCTGGTGGGCCCCCACAGAAGGAAGGTAGCTGCAAGCTTAGGAAGCTAGCAGTCCATCGAGGTGCAAGGCCAGGAGACCCGAGGGTCCCAACCTGGCCTCTCCGGGAGTTTCCATGAGGCCAGATGACCAGTGGGTTCCTCCTGGTAACTCCCAATGTCTCCATGGGTTCTAAGCAACCGGTGAGCCCCTCCTAGCAACCCCAAAACAACATATCCATGGCGCCAGGTGACTTCTTCGTCCTCTCCTGGTCTCCCTAAAAGTATCCATGGTCTCTCTGATGGTTAATGGAGGAGATCCAAATCTTTCCAGTCAGGGCCATCTCTTTAGACTAGAATCATGTAGAATACAAATCTGTGTCTCTTTGGATGCCATGCAATCCATCTACTTTCCTGAATGATATCTCTCATTTTCCTTCTAAGGTCTTTCTGATGTTCCTTGATTCTCTGTCCCAAGTCTTATTCTGTCTCAGAAACACATGTCCCTTCTTAAATACACATCCACAGGTTAAGAATTAATGAGTTCACTAGGAGGAATATTTCTATGTAGGCAAACACATAAACGACTAACCAAGGTTAGGGAAGTGGCTTAGTGTAAAATAAAGCTGTGGATTGCTACATAGTTTGTGTCACTCTTTCCTAACTTTCAAAGTTGGGAAGTATGCCTCTGTGCCTCCATACCTAATAATGCCCCTTTTGTGCCTCTTTATTATAAGAATGCCCCATTTAATTTGGCAGTACCACAGAGCTCAGTGATTGGCTGCAGCGCAGTTGACATGAAGATGCAGCTGATTAAAAATGTCTGGAGCAGCAAAAAGCAGTGCTGGACCCCGGGTGAGTAAAAGCTCAGTTTGATTGTTTATTTGTTTCCTCATGACCATCGTTGGAGTTTGGCCGTTTAACCCACTGGATGTAATTGTTAGAACCCTCCTTTTTTTCCATCTTTTCCATGTTTTGCGGTCATGTGACCATTTGCCTTTATATTCCAGCTCCGCCCTTTTGGCTGTGCTGAACTTCAGTGTTTTACTGCTTCTCTAGCCAGGTGCTTCTGTGCCTATCTCTGTCAGTTCGCTTGGTCCTTCTGGGACCTTTAGTACCTTTTTGTCAGTTTGTATTTTTGTGTTCTGCAAAAACTTCTCTGTTTAGGAGGTGTCCCATTTTTGTCCCAGTCCTTAGTTCTTTTAGGGACCCCTTCCCTTATGCTATAGGTCTCCATTCAGACTAGCCGAGGACTAAGGCGGGTCTGTTTGCTAGGAACAGGCAGCCCGCTTCATCGTCGGGATTCAGCTTAGTTTTACCATAGGGACAGCTTTCCCCCATCTTTCTTTAGTTCATGTTGCAGATCATAACAGTAAGTCCAGCCCAAAAAACTAAAAGGAAAGAAATCCGGGGATCAGTATGGTTTCCACCCAAGATTTGGCTCAACGCTTGCAGGGATTGTCTCTGGAGGTGTCCGAGCTCCAGCAACACGTGAGAAGTTGTCCTGGAGTGCATTTTGTGGAACCCAAGGTAGGACTGCCTGATGTTTTTTATGGTAAACAGCAAGATTTTTATTCCTTTAAAAATGCTTGTTTGTTATATTTTCGTTTGAGACCAAGGTCTTCTGGGAATGAATTACGGCCCATTGATTTTATTATGTCACTTTTGCGCAAGGAACCACAGAGATGGGCCTTTTCTCTCCAACCTGATGATCCGTGTTTGAGGTCGATAGAAGAGTTTTTTTCTGCTATGGTTCTATTATATGACGATCCTGATCAAATCTCGTCTGCTGAGACAGAACTCAGGCGTTTGAATCAGGGGTCAGGTGATGTTGAAAATTATTGCACACTCTTCAGAAGGTGGTCCTCAGAAGTTAAATGGAATGATCCGGCGCTAACATGTTTATTTCTTGCTGGTCTGAGTGAAAGGGTTAAGAATCTGCTAATTGCATTCCCTGCACCTGAGACTCTGCAGGATGCCATGCATTTAGCTGTACGTGTGGACAGGAGACTGAGGTCCAGGGTGAATGATCTAAAAACTCCTGTAATGTCAGGTCCTAGTCCCCAGAGGGTCTACTCTGACGGCGGAGAACCGATGGAGGTTGTGGCGATGTCACTCCGCTCTCAGGAAAGAGACCGGAGGTTTACCATGGGATTGTGTCTTTATTGTGGTAAAGCTGACCATTTGATTAAGAACTGTAAGCTTCATTTAAGTAAAGAAAAAAAAAAGGTCAGTTACGCCCGTATTGCTTGTTTACGCTCTGCAGGAGTATTTTTTTCAGGGAGTACTGTGGCGCCCTGCTACGCACTGGTGCCACAGAACCCAGAAGGGTGCATGGATGGGCTTCTAATCAAGAGGCCCTTACACATTCACACACCTCCACCCTACCACCTCAGACCAGCAGAGGGAGCCCGTTAGGGATATATATACTGGATGGTGGAGTTAAGCAGTTCAGTTGGTAGTTGAGTTGTCAGTTGGAGTGCAGTCTGTAAGGAGAGAGCATGCTGACGCTCAGACTGCTGCGGTTCTTAGGCGAGCTGAGGCCTACAGCACGAGGTGAAGCCTAGTGAGGTCCCTGAGTGTGGCCAAAGGCGAGAGGAGAAGGAAGAAGTAGGAAGGGGGCAGAGGAGCATACCAGGCTCACCCCGAGATATATACTGGACACCGGGTCCGCGCCTATGGGGTCCCTTTATACCCAGTGGGTAACACCGGAACCCCTGGAGGACTACAGGTCCGAGGTCTACCAAACGCTGACTACAGTACCAGGGCTAGGAGTCACAGAGGCCCCAGCGTCCAGAGTGATCTCCAAGAGAAGGCCCTACCACCATGTCAGCAGGTGCAAGAGAGAAATAGTAACCAAGCTAGGCCTAGCTCCAGGCAGGTCAGAAGCTTAGAGAGTAAAGCCACGGATCAGGAGGCCCTATACCTGCTCACTGGGGAGAGTCCAAAAGTGCACCCTTCAGTCAGAGTACCCTGGCCGTGCCTGAATCATCACCAGTAAAGGTACCGAAGTGTCCGTCTTTCCTCTGGGACCGTCCTGCCATCTCTCACCAGCATCAACCATTTAAACCCCTACACTGCCCTGGAGCCACACCATCTCTGCTGCCGTAACACCAGCTTCAGAGGACTGCTCCGCAGCGGCGGCTCCCTTTAGCCGCATTTCACAGGTGGCGTTACGAACTTACTATAAATCCCCTTTAATATATTCCCCTTTTTAAGTGACCGCCCTGGGCCACGGACCGGGCCAGCCACCGTGATATCCCCCAACTGGCATCCAAAGGCCAGGCTGCCGAGTACCCCACGGCCCTGGGGGTGCGTCATCTTTCTGGCGTCACGAACAGGATTGCGTGCGCGCTGCCACCGGGTACTGTGCGCCTTTATTGAACTGAGCTGTATGTTAAACTGCGGTGAAGATCGCCGCCATTATCGCGCTGCAGCGCAGGAAGAAGAGGGGCGTAACCGCAGGAACCTGAGAGGTGTAAATGCTAAAGCGCGCAAAGCCCAGGACACGCCCCATGCCTCGACATCAAACCAGGAAGCGTCAGGTTCTGGCAGGAGTCCAGTGGACGCTCTGACAACAGACGCGAGCGACCCAAGGTCCTGGAAGAAGACCGTCGCCCGCGGAGCTGCAGCCTACCTGATAAGAATTGAAGAAGGTAGGCTAAGGTTTACTAGGGGGCGCAACCATGGTCGACGACCAGCAAGCCGCCGGAGCACCGGTTAATGCTCCTGATGCCCAACCTGCACCCAGCGCTGCACAGGCCGGAGTGGCCGCTCCACTAGCAGGGGTCGTGACCCCGTTGATACCCATGGCCCTGCTGTATATCCCTGGAGCGAAATGGCTTCCCCAGTATAATGGCAAACCAGACACCCTGTCTGGATTTAAGAGAAAAATATGCGGTGTACTGGACATGTATTCTATGACTGGCAAACAGAGGGCCGCTGTTGTACTTGGACAATTGACTGGTGCCACAGAACGGGAAGTTGAATCCTGGCCAGACGCAGACCAGGAATCAGTATCCATCATCTTTAAGAGACTGCAAACTGTGTTTGAAAACCGCACTGAGACAGATCTCCGGATGAGGTTCTACCACTGTGTGCCTGGTGCTTACAGGAAGCCCTGCGGGCCCTGAAACAGGTTAGTCCAGCCAGCATACAAAATGAAAATAAAATGCTGACGGAACAGTTCATCTGGGGGTTGAGGTCCTAGGAGGAGAGCAGAACTGTACGGTGGTGGGCCTTAGATCATCCAGATGCCACCTTTGACACCCTGAAGGACATGGCTATTAAGGGTCTTTAGCCCCTGCAAACAACAGACACTCCTATCCAAGGTTACCAGGGTGGGGCCACCCCAGTGCCCGCAGCGTCCACCATTCCCTCATTGACCGCTGAAGCCAAGGTGCAAGCAGCGCCCCCTAGTGTGCTAGACTGCCTGCGCTCTGAAGTGCATCAGTTAAGCAAAGCTCTAACCACTGTCATGAGCGCCCTGCAGCTAAGGACGGAGTCCGAAACAGAAGGAAGGATCCTGCTAGCCGACAGTCCTGAGGATGTCACCTGGATGAGGAGAAGAAGGAGAGCAATGCCACCCCGTGGGAGGACCAGCGACCAACGCCGCCCTCCACAAGGCGGGCCACGCTGCCCGGACCTGTCCTTTAAACGAGAAAACCCTGGGGCCGAGGGCCGACACCCAGGAGTAGACCAACCAGGCCCATCAAACTGGTACCACCGGTTCGTGGGAGGAAGGCCTTTCCTGTCCATTGTGCTGGACGGCATCGCGACACCTGCCCTGCTGGACACTGGATCTCAGGTAACCATCATGCCTGATGTCCTCTACAAAAGGTTCTGGTCCATAGACGAACTTCACCCGCCAGATCCAAACCTTTCCGTGTATGCCTCAAATGGCTCTCCCCTTAACCTAGTCGGGGTTAAAGATGTGGCAGTAAAGGTGGGAAAAGTGGAACTGAAGGACCAGGGACTAATTGTAGTAGAGACTAATCCTGATGATACAGACTTGTATATGGTATTGGCACAAATATTGTTGGTAAGTGTTTGGGAGAAGTGTTGTTCTTGCTCCAACAGATGGCCAACACAGCCAAACCAGGACAGAGGAGGGTGCTCCAGAAAGAGATCGGAGCCCTTATGTACCAGCAACAGGTAAAGCTAACAGGTGGTGAAATTGGTAATATATGGGTGACAGACCCGATACCCATTGTGATTCCCCCGATGAGTGAAATGCTGATTTGGTGTAGAGCAGCAATAGGTCTCAGAGGACAGAGCTACCAGGCGGTAGTAGAGCCCATTAGCTCAGAACATAGGCCTACACTCTTAACTGCCAGAGGGGTGGCAGATGTAAGCAATGGGAGGGTACCCGTACGTCTTCTAAATTGTGGAGAGGATGAAGTTAAATTACCAAGATACGCCACTGTTGCCAGATTGCATACTGTAAATGATGATGCCATCCACACAGTAGAGTCCTTAACCTCACCAGAAAGGGTGGAGGATAACGACTCGGTATCCCAGGTGGGGGATTGGTGTCAACAGCTCCATGTTGGGACAGATGCAGCTCCTGTCCATCAAAAACAAGGTGTATACAGGGTGGTCCAGGAATACGAACAGGTATTCAGCAAAAACCCACTTGATTTTGGGAGGATTAAAGGGGTACAACACCATATACCCACAGGTGACCATCCACCCATCAAAGAACGTTACAGGCCCATACCACCAGCACACTACCAGAAAGAGAAGGAAATGTTGCATGACATGAAGAAGGCAGGGGTAATAAGAGATAGCTGTAGTCCCTGGGCAGCTCCCCTGGTCCTAGTCAGGAAAAAGGATGGAAGCATGAGGATGTGTGTAGATTACAGACAGGTAAATCGCATAACGCACAAAGATGAATACCCTTTGCCCTGTATAGAGGAATCCCTGGCTGCACTAAAGTCTTCAAATTACTTCTCTACCCTTGACCTCACTAGTAGAGATGAGCGGTGTTCGACTCGAACTGTTCACCAATCTCAAATTCGGGCTGTTTTGGGCGGTGTTCGAGCCGTTCGACGAACCCGAACGATTTGCAAAAAATTCGGCTGTTCGAGGTTATGTTCGATAATTGTTCGTGCACCAAAATCGTAACTGGATTTTTTCACAGTAATACTGTTAATCAATGTTAATAGACAGTTTCAGTGTACAGCGGGCGGGGGGGAGGAGCAGGGTATGGATCTCTGCAGAAATAATGAAGATCTCCATTTTTTTTCTTTCCCGCATTTTCAGTGGGGCAGTGCAATCTGTCAGCCTATCAGCAGCGCACACACGCAGCGAAGTACTTTTTTTCGCACAAGCAAGGGCATGTGTCATTGGCTATGTATGTCACATGTCCTTGCCCTATAAGACCAAGCCATTTTCCCCGTCGCCACCATTTTCTCACTGCTACAGCTGAGTGTTAGACGGCACCGCTGCTGCTGTGGGCGCTATACAGTATAACTGTGTGAATTGCGAGCGAATTTGCAGTTAAATCGAGAGATTGGTTTAGGGAGTAGGGAATAGTTGTCATTGCAGCCCTTTTGAGGGCTAGGTTACAGCAGTTTCTAGCACTTTTTGCCAGGCAGGTCTGCGCCAGTGCTGTGCAAGTGTTTTTCACAGCATTTGGCTAAATGTAGCTAAGCCAATCCTTTTAGGCCTGTAGCAGTGTCTGATAGTCATTGGAGTAGCCCATCTGAACCAAGCTGCACCACCGGTGTATGTAATACCAATTTTTTACTGCATCTAGACCAGTAAATCCTTTTGGGCATAGTAGCAGTGTCTGGTAGTCAGTGGAGTAGCCTATCTGTGTTGCAAGCTACACCACCTGTGTATCTAATAACAATTTTTTACTGCATCTAGCCCAGTAAATCCTTTTGGGCCTGTAGCAGTGTCTGTTACTCATTGTAGCAGCCCATCTGAACCAAGCTACACCACCCGTGTATTTAATAACAATTTTTTACTGCATCTAGCCCAATAAATACTTTTGGGGCAGTAGCAGTGTCTGTTACTCATTGTAGTAGCCCATCTGAACCAAGCGACACCACCTGTGTATTTAATAACAATTTTTTACTGCATCTAGCCCAGTAAATTCTTTTGGGCCTGTAGCAGTGTCTGTTACTCATTGTAGTAGCCCATCTGAACCAAGCTACACCACCTGTGTATTTAATAACAATTTTTTACTGCATCTAGCCCAGTAAATCCTTTTGGGCCTGTAGCAGTGTCTGTTACTCATTGTAGTAGCCCATCTGAACCAAGCTACACCACCTGTGTATCTAATAACAATTTTTTACTGCATCTAGCCAAGTAAATCCATTTGGACATAGTAGCAGTGTCTCGTAGTCAGCGGAGTAGCCCACCTGTGAAGCAAGCTACACCGCCTGTGTATCTAATAAAATTGTTTTACTGCATCTAACCCAGCCAATCCTTTTGGGCTAGTACCACAGTTTGACCACTCAGCTCTGCTCGGTTTCCATCCATCGTTTTTTGTGCAAACAACTACAGAGTTGCCAATTAGTTAACCACCAAAATGAGTGGCAAAAGGCCTGCTGCTGGTGGAAGGGGGAATAGGCGCGTTGGAAAGGAAAAAAAGGTTGTGCTCGTTGGGTAGGTGTTAAAGCAACAGTAACATCTGCAGAAGCAAGACCATCTTCCAGCCAAACTAAGATGTCTACTTCTTTTTGTGGACAATGTGATACGATCCCTTTCTTACGGACACGCACATCGCTACAAATTCCAGATGAGGCACAAAAACAGCAGGTGCTTCAACGGGTATCAAGTGCTCCTTCAAGTGTGCTCTCCTCCACCTCAACTTCAACATCACAAATACTCCAGTTCTCAGAGGTGTCACCCCAATCACACTTGCTTCCTCACAGCTCCCAAGTCTACAGCTGCCCGTCTGAGTGTGGGGTAACACAGATGGTTGAGTCTTCAGAGCTGTTTACTCATACTATAGCCTGGGAATCAGAGGTCTGCTCCAGAGCTTCTGTGAATTCAGACGAGGAAATGATCTGCACTGATGCCCAGAATGTTTATGAGCCGGATCTAGGCCCAGATGAAGAAGGTTCTGAGCATAATGTAGACCCTCGTTCCCAAACTGTAACTCCTGTTCGTGGAGACAATGATGAAGACGATGATGAGACTCAGATACCTGACTGGAGCGACAACTTGACTTTTCGGTCAGGGCAGGAAGAGGTTGGCTCTGAGGACGACGGGTGTGAGAACACCCAGGGTGATGATGACGAGGTTGGAGATCCCACTTACTGTCAACCCATAGTCAGCCAGTCGATGAGGTCAGCAGAGGAGGTGGAGGAGGATGCTATTGACGACGAGGTTAGGTTGCGCCTTCCTGGACAGAGACGGAGTACTGGAAGCACGTCAACAACTGCATCCTCAACCACAACTCTGCCTCTGACCACAAGTCATGGTGACTCTTCAGGTCGCATGGGCTCTAAGCCTTGCATAGCCTGGGCATTTTTTCTGATTGATAAGGATGACCCAACTCATGTTATCTATAACATTTGTCACCAAAAGCTAAGTAGAGGCCAAAAAATCCATAGTTTGAGTACTTCATGCATGAACCGTCACATGGATATGAAGCATAAGTTGCAGTGGGAAGCTCACTGTGCTACAATGCGGCCTAGTGGGCCGGGCCAACCACCGTCTGCCCCATCTTGTGCATCCGCGTTCTCTTCATCCTCTGTGACTGAGGGGACAGCAGTCACACATGTTTTTGGACGCAGACCTGCCACCTCTTTACCCACAACAGCCAGTGTGATTGGCAGGTCATCAGTTCATTTGGAAGTGGAAACACCAGCTGGTGTTGAGCGCTCTCCGACATCGAGAGCACCACCTTTGGATCAAGGCAACCTAACTTTTCCGCCTGCATCTTCCTCACAGACTGGCAGTTTGCCGGGGACACCCTACTCAACCCCGTCTAAGCACAACAGCCAGCCCTCGGTCCCTCAGATGTGGACAAGTAAAAGACCATTTCCTCCTAGCCATGACAAAGCTAAGAGGTTGAATTTCACCATCTGCAAGCTGTTGGCTACAGAAATACTGCCTTTCCGCCTGGTGGACACAGAGGATTTTTGAGACCTTATGTCCGTCGCAGTGCCCCAGTACCAGATGACCCGTCATTACTACTTCTCAAAGAAAGGTGTGCCTGCGCTACACCAGCATGTCGCACACAAAATGACCGCTTCTTTGAGAAACTCTGTGTGTGACAGGGTGCATTTCACCACAGACACTTGGACGAGTAGGCATGGACAGGGGCGTTACATGTCACTGACTGGGCACTGGGTAACTATGGTGACAGCAGGACAAGGGGCTGCTGTCCAAGTCTTGCCGTCCCCACGAGTTGTGCGTCAATCCTCTTTATCTAGTAGTTCCTCCACTGCTTCTGCCTCCTCAACCTCCTCTTGGTCCTCCACCTGCACCCAAAGTCTGTCTGGTAATGCTACCCGCGTTCTAACTGCGCAGAAGGAATCCTGCACACCTCTTTACTATGCTGGCACCAGGGCTCAACGGCATCAGGCGGTGTTTACTTTGAAATGTCTGGGAAATGTGAGTCACACAGCTGAGGAGTTGTGGTCAGCTCTGGAGACCGAGTTTCATGAATGGTTGGCTCCACTGGACCTGCAGCCAGGGAAGGCCGTGTGCGACAATGCTGCAAACCTGGGTGTGGCCCTTTGCCGGGGCAATGTCACACACATGCCTTGTATGGCTCACGTGTTGAACCTGGTTGTCCAGCAATTTTTAGCCTACTATCCCGGACTAGATGGCCTTCTGCCGAGGGCACGGTTGCTGTGTGCTCGCTTCCGCCGTTCGCATCCCACAGCTCAACGACTTACATCTCTACAGAAGTCGTTGGGCCTGCCAGTTCACTGGCTGAAATGCGACGTGCCGACACGGTGGAATTCAACTCTGCACATGTTGCAGCGACTGTGGCAGCACTGACAATCCCTGGTGCAATACGTTCTGACGTATAGCCTGGGCCAACGATATCCAGTGGTGGGGCAAATCACGCTGCAGGAGTGGTCTCAGATCAGGGACCTATGCACCCTTCTGCACAGTTTTGAAATGGCGACGAAGATGTTTAGTGCTGACGATGCCATTATCAGCATGACTATTCCGGTGATTTACATGCTGGAGCACACGTTAAACAGAATTCGGAGTCAGGTGGTGGGACAAGAGGAGGGGGAGGAAGTAGAGGAGGAGTCGTATGCGGAAGGGATAACATCTCCAAGGTCCAGACGGTCGGCAGCACCAATGCGGCAGGCATGGGAGGGTGGGGGAGAGGGATTAACGAGGGTGCATGGTAGCAGCCAAACTGTTGAGGAAGGTGAAGGAGCCGAGGAAGAAGTGGAGGACGAACTGGCAATGGGCATGGAAGACTCATCAGATGAGGGAGACCTTGATCACATTTCTGTTGTGCGAGGTTGGGGGGAGAGGGAAGAGGAAGGAAGCATGATTCTTACCTCGCCACCAACACAACAAGGACTTGGTCCTTCTGGATGCGCAAGACACATGATTGCCTTCTTGCTGCACTACCTGCAACATGACCCTCGGATTGTCAGAATTCGAAGTAATCCCGACTACTGGGTTGCCACACTCTTAGATCACCGGTACAAAAGTAAATTTGCCAAACTAATTCCTGCCATAGAAAGGGATTCACGCATGCAGGAGTATCAGCAGAGGCTGTTACTAGTGTTGAGCCACCCCCGTAGTGTTTGAGTTCGGTTCGGTTCATCGAACACCCGTATGTTCGCCGAACTGTTCGTCGAACACCTTCGAACACCGTTTAAACCAATGGCAGGCAAACAAAAACACATAGAAACACATAGGAAACACATAGAAAACACCTTCAAAGGTGTCCAAAAGCTGACAAACTGCTCAGAAGACACAACAAACACATGGAAAAGTGACAAGCACATATAGTCATTCGAAAAGAAAAGAGGTGGAGGAGTAAAAGGAGGGGGAGACACAGATATAGGCATGTCATGCCCTTCTAAAATCAAGAAAGGCTGGAGTAAAAATCTAAAATCAGCCTACCAACACCCTGACGTCGTGACAAGAAAATTAAAAAAAGAAATATCTTTACGTAGAATGGCGGTTCCATTCAGAACACTTTCCTTACAAGACGTAGTTGTATCCCCCTTGTGAGTTGTGCCAAAAACGGAACCCAATACATTCGGACTAATACACCATTTGTCATATCAAAGGGGCAGGTCAGTAAACGACAACATCGACGCGGAACCAAGTACAGAAGTATATACTGTACATCCTTTGACAAGGCAATCAGGCGGATCAAGAAGTTGGGAAGGGTCACCCTAATGGCCAAAACAGACATTGATGCGGTGTTCCGGTTACTTACTACCTGTACCTCCGAATAGTGTCCACCTATTGGGCTGCTTCTGGGAAGGAGCATACTATATAGATCGCTGTTTGTCCATGGGGTGGTCCAGATCCTGCTCACTATTTGAGGCGTTTAGTTGCTTCCTCGAATGGGTTATAATGGACGTTTCTAAGGGGGCACATATTATCCATTACCTCGACAACTTCTTATGCCTGGGCCCAAAAGATTCGCCACAGTGTGAATACACGCGGTAGTCCACCTGTGAGAAGGAGAGAGCTGGAGGGAGAGCGGACACCACAGAGCCGAGGGGTTAGATGGAGAACGGAAGAAGGAAAGAGGGCGAGGGAGGTAAGGGAATACAGTGGAAGGCCGACCTGAGCTCCCCCACGTTCCTGCTGGGCGGGGAACAGCCCTGGGAAGAAAAGCCGCTTGCGCATCCCTTTGAGGTTACGGGCGCGAGCGGGCAGAGGGACTACGCTGGGGTGCGAAGCCGACACGGCCAGTCCGTTCCTGCCCGTGCGACCTCCGTGTCGCCGGGTTTGTGCCAGAGCCACGGTGGACCCTGACGGCCAGCCCCCCTCTCCCAATACTGGTGCCTGTCCACTGGTGGGTGGAGCCCCCCCCGCGGTGGAGGGGAGTAACATCTGCAGAAGAAAGACCATCTTCCAGCCAATCTAAGATGTCTACTTCTTTTCGTGGACAATGTGATACGATCCCTTTCTTACGGACACGCACATCGCTACAAATTCCAGATGAGGCACAAAAACAGCAGGTGCTTCAATGGATATCAAGTGCTCCTTCAAGTGGGCTCTCCTCCACCTCAACTTCAACATCACAAATACTCCAGTCCTCAGAGGTGTCACCCCAATCGCACTTGCTTCCTCACAGCTCCCAAGTCTCCAGCTGCCCGTCTGAGTATGGGGTAACACAGATGGTTGAGTCTGCACAGCTGTTTACTCATACTATAGCCTGGGAAACGGAGGTCTGCTCCAGAGCTTCTGTTAATCTAGACGAGGAAATGATCTGCACTGATGCCCAGAATCTTTATCAGTCGGATCCAGGACCAGATGAAGAAGGTTCTGAGCATAATGTAGACCCTCGTTCCCAAACTGTAACTCCTGTTGGTGGAGACAATGATGAAGACGATGATGAGACTCAAATACCTGATTGGAGCGACAACTTGACTTTTCGGTCAGGGCAGGAAGAGGTTGGCTCTGAGGACGACGGGTGTGAGAACACACAGGGTGATGATGACGAGGTTGGAGATCCCACTTACTGTCAACCCACAGTCAGCCAGTCGATGAGGTCAGCAGAGGAGGTGGAGGAGGATGTGACTAGCCTAGGGGATGGGGATGACTCGGTACCTGGGCCTTTGCCTGGCCTTTGGGATATCGCGGTGGTCGGCTCCCGGGCCCGTACCCTGGGGTCACTCTTTAAAAGGGTGGATAATTGTTAATTTTATAAGAGTTCGTGACGCCACCTGTGGTATCTGGTGAGAAGCACCAGCGCTGCAGCAGTCCACTGAGGCCGGTGATAAGGCAGCTCGATGGTATAGCTCCCCACAGGTGGAGCTAGGCCTCAGTGCAGCGCATGCAGGGGGAATGCAGGACAGGCGAGACCCAGCTGGGTCAGAGCAAGAACGGGAACGGACACGGTAGTCACTTCAGTACCTTTTACTGGTGGAAATTCAGGCACATCCCGGAGCACTGTAGGGTGAAGGGTGCATATCAGGATCCTCCCCAATGAGCGGGTGTAGGGCCTCCTGTTTCTTGCCTCTGCGTAGTAAGCTTCTGACCTGCCTGGAGCTATGCCTAACTTTGTCTCTGTCCTAACATAGTTTGTAAAGCCGAATAAAGACTTGCGTCCATCAAGTTCGACCTGTTAGTTCTGTAATTGCTAAAGTTGATCCAGAGGAGGGCAAAAACCCCAAATGATTTGGCCAATCTTCACCTGAGGAAAAATTCCCTCCCGACTCTGAAACCAGTAGTCAGAATAAATCCCTGTATCAACCTACTATTTTATTTTATTTTTAAGTATATGCTGAAATCTGCCTGGTATCTAGAAATGCATCCAGTCCCCGCTTGAACTGGTGTAGTGAATCCGACATTACCGTCTCCTCACTCAGTGAATTCCATATTCTCACTGCTCTTACCGTAAAGAACCCCTTCCTATGCTGGTGCTGAAACCTTTTCTCTTCCAGTCTTAGTGAGTGCCCTCTTGTTACCGTAATATCCCTCCTTTTGAACAAATCTCGGGCAAGATCTCTATAATGTCCCCTAACATATTTGTACACATTTATTATGTCCCCCCTCAACCTTCTCTTTTCCAAGCTGAATAGTCCTAGTTTTGCCAACCTCTCTGGGTATTGCAGTCCCTCCATTCCCTTTATTAATTTTGTTGCCCTCCTTTGTACCTTTTCAAGCTCATTTATATCCTTTCTATATATTGGGGCCCATAACTGAGCACAGTATTCCAAGTGTGGTCTGACCAGTGCTTTGTACAGTGGAAGAACAATGTTCTCATCCTTTGCAGCTATACCTCTTCTGATACATCCCATTACCCTGTTTGCCCTTAGAGCAGCGGCCTGACTTTGGGCACTCCAATTTAGTTTGCTATCAATCAAGATGCCCAAGTCCTTCTCCATCTCTGAATTCCCCAATGATTTCCCATTCAGTGAATACTGGTGACTTCCATTTTTCCTTCCCATATGTATGACCTTACATTTCTCCTCGTTAAACCTCATTTGCTGACCTGCGCTGGCTGACCTTGTGGTAGGGCCTTGTCTTGGAGTTCACACTCCCAGTATGGGGGGCCTAAGCGTCTCCTGGCTCTGTTACGTATCAGCACCTTAGTGATCCTGGGACTTGTAGTTCTCCAGGGATTCCGGTTATGCCTTACTGGGTCACAGAGATCCCGGTAAGCTCGGATCCGGTGTCCGGTATATGCTTCAGGGTGAGCTGGTTAAGCTCCTCTGCTCCCTATGTACTAACTCTCCACTCGCCTTTGGCCTACTCGGGCCCTCACTAGTCTATACACACTAACGGCAGCTTGCCACGCTTCACCGATCTTATGGCGCCGGCACACCTTAAGCTCTAACTGGGCTCCCTGAATCTAGCTAGCAGGAGCCTCGTGCTCCACTGCTGAACTATTAACTGAGTTCTCTAGACTAGACTGAGCTCCACTGCAGACTGACCTCTCTTAGGCTTCTCTACTGCAGGAACTCTTCAGAGGAACTGAACTGCCTAGCTCCACCTTCCCTATTTATATCCCTAACGGGCTCCATCTGCTAGTCTGAGGTGGAAGGTGGAGATGTGTGAATGTTTATGGGGGCCTCTTGTGGAGGATTCCATCAATGCACTCTTCTAGGATCTGTGATACCAAGTGCAGCTGGGCGTCACAGATGCTATTGACGACGAGGTTAGGTTGCGCCTTCCTGGACAGAGACGGAGTACTGGAAGCACGTTAACAACTGCATCCTCAACCACAACTCTGCCTCTGACCACAAGTCGTGGTGGCTCTTCAGGTCGCATGGGCTCTAAGCCTTGCATAGCCTGGGCATTTTTTCAGATCGATAAGGATGACCCAACTCGTGTTATCTGTAATATTTGTCACCAAAAGCTAAGTAGAGGCCAAAAAATCCATAGTTTGAGTACTTCATGCATGAACCGTCACATGGATAAGAAGCATAAGTTGCAGTGGGAAGCTCACTGTGCTACAATGCGGCCTAGCGGGCCGGGCCAACCACCGTCTGCCCCATCTTGTGCATCCGCGGCCTCTTCATCCTCTGTGACTGGGGGGACAGCAGTCACACATGTTTTTGGACGCAGACCTGCCACCTTTTTACCCACAACAGCCAGTGTGATTGGCAGGTCATCATTTCATTTGGAAGTGGAAACACCAGCTGGTGTTGAACGCTCTCCGACATCGAGAGCACCACCTTTGGATCAAGGCAACCTAACTTTTCCACCTGCATCTTCCTCACAGACCGGCAGTTTGCCGGGGACACCCTACTCAACCTCGTCTAAGCACAACAGCCAGCCCTTGGTCCCTCAGATGTGGACAAGTAAAAGACCATTTCCTCCTAGCCATGACAAAGCTAAGAGGTTGAATTTCACCATCTGCAAGCTGTTGGCTACAGAAATGCTGCCTTTCCGCCTGCTGGACACAGAGGATTTTTGAGACCTTATGTCCATCGCAGTGCCCCAGTACCAGATGCCCAGTCGGCACTACTTCTCAAAGAAAGGTGTGCCTGCGCTACACCAGCATGTCGCACACAACATCACCGCTTCTTTGAGGAACTCTGTGTGTGACAGGGTGCATTTCACCACAGACACTTGGACGAGTAGGCATGGACAGGGGCGTTTCATGTCACTGACTGGGCACTGGGTAACTATGGTGACAGCAGGACAAGGGGCTGCTGTCCAAGTCTTGCCGTCCCCACGAGTTTTGCGTCAATCCTCTTTATCTAGAAGTTCCTCCACTGCTTCTGCCTCCTCAACCTCCTCTCTGTCCTCCACCTGCACCCAAAGCCTGTCTGGTAATGCCATCCGCTTTCTAACTGCGCAGAAGGAATCCTGCACACCTCCTTACTATGCTGGCAGCAGGGCTCAACAGCATCAGGCGGTGTTTACTTTGAAATGTCTGGGAAATGTGAGTCACACAACTGAGGAGTTGTGGTCAGCTCTGGAGACCGAGTTTCATGAATGGTTGTCTCCACTGGACCTGCAACCAGGGAAGGCCGTGTGTGACAATGCTGCAAACTTGGTGCGGCCCTTTGTCGGGGCAATGTCACACACATGCCTTGTATGGCTCAGGTGTTGAACCTGGTTGTCCAGCAATTTTTAGCCCACTATCCCGGACTAGATGGCCTTCTGCAGAGGGCACGGTCGCTGTGTGCTCACTTCCACTGTTCGCATCCCACAGCTCAACGACTTACATCTCTACAAAAGTCGTTGGGCCTGCCAGTTCACCGGCTGAAATGCGATGTGCCGACACGGTGGAATTCAACTCTGCACATGTTGAGGCGACTGTGGCAGCACCGACAAACCCTGGTGCAATACATTCTGACGTATAGCCTGGGCCAACGAGATCCAGAGGTGGGGCAAATCACGCTGCAGGAGTGGTCTCAGATCAGGGACCTATGAAGTTGACGCGCCCCCTGGGCCATGGGGTACCCGGAGCCGGGCCGGTAGACGCTGGGGGTTGTAGTCACTGTGGCGGTGACCCGGTCCGTGACCCAGGGCGGTCAATCCAAGGGTAATTTGTATATATGGGCTTTTTAATGTCCGACTACGCCACCTGTGGAGTGCGGCCAAAGGGTCCGCCGCTGCGGAACAGTCCTCTGAAGCTGGTGGTTTTGCAGCAATGGTATTATTACTCCCCACCGGAAGAGTGTAGCTTCAGGGCAGTGTGGGTGGATGATGGTGGTTGTAGTGCAGGGAGTCAGTAATGAACACAGAGTCCGTGTGATGCAGTCCCAAGATCTTTACTCACAGTTGTTGCAGTCCAGATTACAGGTACCAGAGCAATCTCCCCCGTCGTGCTGTGCATACTCAGTGAGGGGCTCAGTCCACCCCCAGATAGCTCCGGAGTACTTAGCAGGACCCCCTTCTGAGTGTCCTTTCTCTGGCCTTCTCCCTGCACCTCACACCCAGTGACACTTCTATCCGGTATCCTCGGGCCTTGGCGGGCGACATGTGTTCCGTCCCCTGGGTTCTATGTGGCTACCTTCTTAGTGAGACTGGTGTGGACTTTGGCCTGCAGTACATGAAATGATGCAGCCTCCGGTTTCCAGTTGAGCCTTGCTGTTTCTCCGCTAGTTGAGGGACCGGTTACCCTTATCTGGCCTAACCCCTCTACCTCCTGGTAGCTGCGGGCGTACGGGTGGCCTTCTGCACGCCCCGCACCCCTAGGGTCCCTTGGGTTCCTGCAGCCTTCCTTCTCCCACTCCTCTCTTCTCTCCTTCAGTCCTGGGCCTCCCAGGCTAGGCCCGCCTCCGGAGCAGAGCTCATGCAGAGCCTGCTCCTGTCACTTCTCCTCCTCTGACTGGCTTGCTCTTTCTAAGATGGCTTCCTATTTATACTCTCCTTGTCATGTGCTCCCCTAAGCTGCTTTCTCCACCCACACCCACTACATAGGACCCTCCCGCCAGCTAGGGACCTGGGACTGTGCTCTCCCTTAGGAGCAATCTCGCCCTACCCACACTGTGGGTATGTGTTGGATGCAGGTGTTAGGGTCCCGAGCCATACTCCTTTCTTACCTGAGGGTGAGATACCACACCTCTGGGTGAGATGCAGTATCTCTGTGGAGACTGAACCCTCAGGGGCGCCACACACCGTTCTACACAGTTTTGAAATGGCGACGAAGATGTTTAGTGCTGACGATGCCATTATCAGCATGACTATTCCGGTGATTTACATGCTGGAGCACACGTTAAACAGAATTCAGAGTCAGGTGGTGGGACAAGAGGAGGTGGAGGAAGTAGAGGAGGAGTCGTATGCGGAAGGGATAACATCTCCAAGGTCCAGATGGTCGGCAGCACCAAGGCGGTAGGCATGGGAGGGTGGGGGAGAGGGATTAAACAGGGTGCATTGTAGCAGCCAAACTGTTGAGGAAGGAGCCGAGGAAGAAGTGGAGGACGAACTGGCGATGGGCATGGAAGACTCATCAGATGAGGGAGACCTTGATCACATTTCTGTTGTGTGAGGTTGGGGGGAGAGGGCAGAGGAAGGAAGCATGATTCTTACCTCGCTACCAACACAACAAGGACTTGGTCCTCCTGGATGCGCAAGACACATTAGTGCCTTCTTGCTGCACTACCTGCAACATGACCCTTGGATTGTCAGAATTCGAAGTAATCCCGACTACTGGGTTGCCACACTCTTAGATCCCTGGTACAAAAGTAAATTTGCCGAAATAATTCTTGCCATAGAAAGGGATTCACGCATGCAGGAGTATCAGCAGAGGCTGTTGCAGAATCTTACATGTGCTTTTCCACAAAACACCAGTGGTGCACGTAGTGAATCTCACAGTTCTAACTTGCAAACCGTGGGACTGTCGAGTCTTCATCACTCAAACCGTAACAGTAACACAGTATCTGCTGGTAACAGCAATTTTGTGGAATCGTTTCACCACTTTTTTAGACCATCCTTTGCAAGGCCACAGGAGACAAGAAGTCTGACACATAGTCAACGTCTAGAGAGGATGGTACAGGAGTATCTCCAAGTGAACATCGAAGCCATGACTGTGTCACTGGACCCTTGCTCATTTTGGGATTCCAATCTGGAAAAATGTCCGGAGCTCACCACTCATGCCTTGGAGATCTTGTCATACCCTGCAGCCAGCGTTCTCTCTGAATGTGTGTTCAGCGCTGCTGGTGGTATGCTGACAGATAAGCGCACGCGGCTGTCCACTGAGAATGTAGACAGACTCACGTTCATAAAGATGAACAAATCCTGGATCCGCAAGGACTTTTCTACCCCTGTGTCATCCTGGGGAGACTTAAAGCTTGAGGATTTGGTAAAATCACCTCACCAACCGTTTTAAGCAACTATGGGGCAATTGATGCCACTTAAGTGGTGTCTGTGCCACAATTTTTGGAAAAAATGAAGACTCTTTTTGGAGTCCCCTTGCTGTGTTTTACGTGACGTTGGCATCGTCAATTCCAGGTGGGTTGGGTCGCCCCCCCCCCCTTTTAACTGTAAGAAACTACATACACTATGGCTTGGGGTAACACAGATGGTTGAGTCTGAAGAGCTGTTTACTCAGAGGTCAACTCCAAAGCTTCAGTGTCTGCTAGTCAGTGTAGAATTTTTAACTGCATCTAGCCTAGGCAATACCTTGGGCGTAGTAGCCCAGCTGCGAAGCAAGCTGCACCGCCTGTGTATCTAATAAGAATTTTTAAATGCATCTAGCCTAGGCAGACTGTGGGGACCACCAACCAAACCCAGATGCTCAGCCCCCCTACCGCCCCCCTTTCCTTGACAATACAATAATGTAATTCTTACAACTGGATGGGTGAGGATCGGTCAAAGCTTTATTAACTCTTTATACTCATTCAATTAGAAAGGCATTTTATTTCTAAAATAATTCAGCTTGTTGCAGCATGCCCTGGGTCTCCACACCGGCAAGTTGGCCAACAAGTGTAACTCTCCAACATGTCCTTTCTATTTCCAGGCCACGGAGGATCCTGCGTACTCGTATGCAGGACTCTGACCCCCATCCATCACTCTTAACGCTTGTTCCACTCCATCCTGGAATCCTGACAGGAATATGTCCAGTCCAATATCCATTAAGTGAACACTAGAGATGAGCGTTGTTCTACTCGAACTGTTCGCCAATCTCAAATTCGAGCTGTTTTGGGCGGTGTTCGAGCCGTTCGGCGAACACGAACAATTTGAGAAAAATTCGGCTGTTCGAGGTTATGTTCGATAACTGTTCGTGCACCAAAATCATAACTGGATTTTTTCTCAGTAATGATGAAAATTAATGTTAATACGCAGTTTGAGTGTACAGCGGGGTGGGGGGAGGGGCAGGGGATGGATCTCTGCAGGAACAATGAAGATCTCCATTTTTTTTTCTCTTTCCCGCATTTGCAGTGGGGAGGTGCAATCTGTCAGCCTATCAGCAGCGCACACACGGAGCGAAGTGCTTTTTTTCACACAAGCAAGGGCATGTGTCATTGGCAGTGTATGTCACATGTCCTTGCCCTATAAGACCAAGCCATTTTCCCCGTCGCCACCATTTTCTCACTACTGCAGCTGCGTGTTAGACTGCACCGCTGTTGCTGTGTGCGCTATACCTTGTTAATTTCAAGCCAATTTTCGCACAAATCTACAGATAGCTTGGGAGTAGGGAATAGTTGTGATTGCAGTCCTTTTAAGGACTAGGTTACAGCATTTCCTACGACTTTTATCAGGGAGGTCTGTGCTCTTAAATAGATAGGTTGTGGGAGTAAAGACTAATTGTAATTGGAGTCCTTTTCAGGACTAGGTTACATCAGTTCCTATCAGTTTTTGCCAGGCAGGTCTGTGCCAGTGCTGTGCAAGTTTTTTTCACAGCATTTGGCTGAATCTAGCAAAGCTAATCCTTTTTGGCCTATTGCAGAGTGTGTTAGTCAGTGGAGTAGCCAATCTGTGTTGCAAGATATACCACCTGTGTATAGAATACCAATTTTTTTACTGCACCTAGTGAAGTAAAATCTTTTGGGCATAGCATCATTCTATTAGTCCATCTATACTGACCTCCATCAGGTTGCAAATTAAAACTAATTTTTATCTGCATCTACAGTACCTCTGAAAAAATATTTGGGCTTCTACCTGTGTGTGGGACTTGTTGTATTAGTCCATCTATACTGACCTCCATCAGGTTGCAAACTGAATATATTTTTTTCCTGCATCTACCTCTGAAAAAATATTGGGCTTCTAGCTGTGTGTGGGTCTTGTTCTATTAATCCATCTATACTGACCTCCATCAGGTTGCAAACTGAATATAATTTTTTTCTGCATCTAGCTCTGAAAAAATATTTGGCCTTCTAGTAGTGTGTCGGACTTTCTCTATTAGTCCATCTATACTGACCTCCATCAGGTTGCAAACTGAATATAATTTTTTTCTGCATCTAGCTCTGAAAAAATATTTGGCCTTCTAGTAGTGTGTCGGACTTTCTCTATTAGTCCATCTATACTGACCTCCATCACGTTGCAAATTAAAACTAATTTTTATCTGCATCTACAGTACCTCTGAAAAAATATTTGGGCTTCTAGCTGTGTGTGGGACTTGTTGTATTAGTCCATCTATACTGACCTCCATCAGGTTGCAAACTGAATATATTTTTTTCTGCATCTACCTCTGAAAAAATATTGGGCTTCTAGCTGTGTGTGGGACTTGTTGTATTAGTCCATCTATACTGACCTCCATCAGGTTGCAAACTGAATATATTTTTTTCCTGCATCTACCTCTGAAAAAATATTGGGCTTCTAGCTGTGTGTGGGTCTTGTTCTATTAATCCATCTATACTGACCTCCATCAGGTTGCAAATTCAAAATAATTTTTTTCTGCATCTAACCCAGCCAATAGTTTTGGCCTAATACCACAGTTTGGCCACTCAGCTCTGCTCGGTTACCATCCATTGTTTTTTTGTGCAAACAACTCCAGAGTTGTGAATTAGTTAACCACCAAAATGAGTGGAAAAAGGCCTGCTGCTGGTGGAAAGGGGAATAGGCGTGTTGGGAAGGGGAAAAAAGGTTGTGTCCGTGGGGTAGGTGTTAAAGCAACAGTAACATCTGCAGAAGAAAGACCATCTTCCAGCCAAACTAAAATGTCTACTTCTTTTAGCGGACAATGTGATAAGATCCCTTTCTTACGGCCACGCCAATCGCTACAAATTCCAGATGAGGCACAAAAACAGCAGGTGCTTCAAAGGATATCAAGTGCTCCTTTAAGTGGGCTCTCCTCCACATCAACTTCAACATCACAAATACTCCAGTCCTCAAAGGTGTCACCCAAATCGCACTTGCTTCCTCACAGCTCCCAAATCTCCAGCTGCCCGTCTGAGTATGAGGTAGAACAGATGGTTGAGTCTGCAGAGCTGTTTACTCATACTATAGCCTGGGAATCAGAGGTCGACTCCAGCGCTTCTGTGAATCCAGACGAGGAAATGATCTGCACTGATGCCCAGAATCTTTATGAGTCGGATCCAGGACCAGATGCAGAAGGTTCTGACCATAATGTAGACCCTCATTCCCAAACTGTAACTCCTGTTGGTGGAGACAATGAGGAAGACGATGATAAGACTCAAATACCTGATTGGAGCGACAACTTTAGTTTTTTGTCAGGGCAGGAACAGGTTGGCTCTGAGGACGACGGGTGTGATAACGCACAGGGTGATGATGATGAGGTCGGAGATCCCACTTACTGTCAACCCACAGTCAGCCAAGAGATGAGGTCAGCAGAGGAGGTGGAGGAAGATGCTAGTGACGACGAGGTCAGGTTGCGCCTTCCTGGACAGAGACGTAGTACTGGAAGCACGTCAACAACTGCATCCTCAAACACAACTCTGCCTCTCACCACAAGTCGTGGTGGCTCTTCAGGTCGCATGGGTGCTAAGCCTTGCATAGCCTGGGCATTTTTTCAGATCGATAAAGATGACCCAACTCGTGTTATCTGTAACATTTGTCAGCAAAAGCTAAGTAGAGGCCAAAAAATACATAGTTTGAGTACTTCATGCATGAACCGGCACATGGACATGAAGCATAAGTTGCAGTGGGAAGCTCAGTGTGCTACAATGCGGCCTAGCCGGCCGGGCCAACCACCGTCTGCCATATCTTGTGCATCCGCGGCCTCTTCATCCTCTGTGACTGGGGGGACAGCAGTCACACCTGTTTTGGGGCGCAGACCTGCCACCTCTTTACCCGCAACAGCCAGCGTGATTGGCAGGTCATCATTTTCTTTGGAGGTGGTAACACCAGCTGGTGTTGAGCGCTGTCCGACATCGATAGCACCACCTTTGGATCAAGGCAACCTAACATGTCCGCCTGCATCTTCCTCACAGACCGGCAGTTTGCCGGGGACACCCTTATCAACCCCGTCTAAGCACAATAGCCAGCCCTCGGTCCCTCAGATGTGGACAAGTAAAAGACCATTTCCTCCTAGCCATGAGAAAGCTAAGAGGTTGAATTTCACCATCTGCAAGCTCTTGGCTACAGAAATGCTGCCTTTCCGCCTGGTGGACACAGAGGATTTTCGAGACCTTATGTCCGTCGCAGTGCCCCAGTACCAGATGCCCAGTCGGCACTACTTCTCAAAGAAAGGTGTGCCTGCGCTCCACCAGCATGTCGCACATAACATCACCGCTTCTTTGAGAAACTCTGTGTGTGACAGGGTGCATTTCACCACAGACACTTGGACGAGTAGGCATGGACAGGGGCGTTACATGTCGCTGACTGGGCACTGGGTAACTATGGTGACAGCAGGACAAGGGGCTGCTGTCCAAGTCTTGCCGTCCCCACGAGTTGTGCGTCAATCCTCTTTATGTCAAAGTTCCTCCACTGCTTCTGCCTCCTCAACCTCCTCTCGGTCTTCCACCTGCACCCAAAGCCTGTCTGGTCATGCCACAAGCTTTCTAACTGCGCAGAAGGGATCCTGCACACATCCTTACTATGCTGGCAGTAGGGCTCAACGTCATCAGGCGGTTTTTACATTGAAATGTCTGGAAAATGTGAGTCACACAGCTGAGGAGTTGTGGTCAGCTCTGGAGAACCAATTTCATGAATGGTTGTCTCCACTGGTCCTGAAACCAGGGAAGGCCGTGTGCGACAATGCTGCAAACCTGGGTGCGGCCCTTCGCCGGGGCAATGTCACACACGTGCCTTGCATGGCTCACGTGTTGAACCTGGTTGTCCAGCAATTTTTAGCCCACTATCCCAGACTAGATGGCCTTCTGCAGAGGGCACGGTCGCTGTGTGCTCACTTCCGCCGTTCGCATCCCGCAGCTCAGCGACTTACATCTCTACAGAAGTCGTTGGGCCTGCCACTTCACCGGCTAAAATGCGATGTGCCTACCCGGTGGAATTCAACTCTGCACATGTTGCAGCGACTGTGGCAGCATCGACAAGCCCTGGTGCAATACGTTCTGACGTATAGCCTGGGCCAACGAGATTCAGAGGTGGGGCAAATCACGCTGGAGGAGTGGTCTCAGATCAGGGACCTATGCACCCTTCTGCACAGTTTTGAAATGGCGACGAAGATGTTTAGTGCTGACGATGCCATTATCAGCATGACTATTCCGGTGATTTACATGCTGGAGCACATGTTAAACAGAATTCGGAGTCAGGTGGTGGCACAAGAGGAGGTGGAGGAAGTAGAGGAGGAGGAGTTGTATGCGGAAGGGCTAACATCTGCAAGGTCCAGACGGTCGGCAGCACCAAGGCGGCAGGCATGTGAGGGTGGGGGAGATGGTTTTACCAGGGCGCATGGTAGCAGCCAAACTAGTGAGGAAGGTGCAGGAGCCCAGGAAGAAGTGGAGGACGAACTGATGGAAGACTCATCAGATGAGGGAGACCTTGATCACATTTCTGTTGTGTGAGGTTGGGGGGAGAGGACAGAGGAAGGAAGCATGATTGTTACCTCGCCACCAACACAACAGGGACTTGGTGCTCCTGGATGCGCAGCACACATAAGTGCCTTCTTGCTGCACTACCTGCAACATGACCCTCGAATTGTGAGAATTAGAAATAATCCTGACTACTGGGTTGCCACACTGTTAAATCCCCGGTACAAAAGTAAATTTGCAGAAATTATTCCTGCCATAGAAAGGGATGCACGCATGCAGGAGTATCAGCAGAGACTGTTGCAGAATCTTACATGTGCTTTTCCACAAAATACCAGTGGTGCACGTAGTGAATCTCACAGTTCCAACTTGCCAACCGTGGGACCGTCAAGTGTTCAGCACTCAAACCGTAACAGAACCACAGTATCTGCTGGTAACATCAATTTTGCGGAGTCATTTCACCACTGTTTTAGCCCATCCTTTGCAAGGCCACAGGAGACAAGAAGTCTGACACATAGTCAACGCCTAGAGACGATGGTACAGGAGTATCTCCAAGTAAACATTGAAGCCACGACTGTGTCACTGGACCCTTGCTCTTTTTGGGCTTCCAATCTGGATAAATGGCCGGAGCTAGCCACTTACGCCTTGGAGATCTTGTCATTCCCCGCAGCCAGCGTTCTGTCTGAACGTGTGTTCAGCGCTGCTGGTGGTGTGCTGACAGATAAGCGCACGCGGCTCTCCACTGATAATGTAGACAGACTCACGTTCATAAAGATGAACAAATCATGGATCCGAAACGACTTTTCTACCCCTGTGTCATCCTGGGGAGAGTAAAAGCTTGATGATTGGTTAAAATCACCCTACCAACCGTTTTAAGCTTTCAAATTACTAATCATGTTTATCTGTATCTTGACTGGAAAATAATTTGGGCTTTGTAAAGACTGGAAAATAATTTGGGCTTTGTAGCAGTGTGCAGCACTGATCCTATTAGGCCATCTATACTAAAGCTTCACCAGATTTAAAATTAAAAATAATTTTTAGCTGCATCTAGCCCGGAAAATAATTTTGGGGCTCCGAGATGCGCAAGGCACATAAGTGCCTTCTTGCTGCACTACCTGCAGCATGACCCTCATATTGTCAGAATTCGAAGTAATCATGACTACTGGGTTGCCACACTCTTAGATCCCCCAAACTTTTCGATCAACCTTTTCATTTTAATAAAGACCAAAAAAATGGTCATTTTTGAAATTATAAGCATTAGCAGGTTGTTAGAAACTGAAATCAAACAGTTTTCAACTCAAAACTTTATTCTAGGTGATGTTACATTTTCACATAGGACCCCTTGTTCGAAAGGAGCTTCTGAACTCTCTCGTCCATTGAATTTGTCAGGTTTTGGATGGTTTCTGCTTCAATTGTTTTGCATGAGGACAGAATACCCTCCCAGAGCTGTTGCTTAGATGTGAACTGCCTCCCGCCATCATAGACACTCCTTTTAATGATGCTCCAAAGGTTCTGAATGGGGTAGAGGTCAGGGGAGCATGGGGGTCACACCATAAGTTTGTCCCCTTTTATGCCCATATCAGCCAGAGATGCAGATGTTTTATGTGCAGCATGAGATGGTGCATTATCATGCAGAAAAATGATCTTGCTGTGAAATACACGGTTCTTCTTCTTGAACCATGGCAGGAAGTGCTGTTTGAGAAAATCCACAAACATTATGGAGTTCATCTTTAGCACCTTCAGGGATCCTAAAGGGGCCGACAATCTCTCTCCCCATGATTCCAGCCCAAAACATTACTCCACCTCCTCCTTGTTGGCGCTGTAGCCGTGTTTGCGTGGGGTGTCCATCAACCAGCCATCCTCCACTCCATCCATCTGGACCATCGAGCGCTGCACGGCACTCATCCGTGAACAAAACAGTTTTGAAATCAGTCTTCATGTAATGTTTGGCCCACTGGAGCCGTTTCTGCTTGTGTGAAGTGGATAGAGGAGGTCGACAGGATGGCGCATGCACAGCTGCAAACCTCTGAAGGACCCTGCATCTTGTTGTTCGGGGGACGTTGGAGGCACAAGCAGCTTCAAAAACTTGTCTGCTGCTATGACAAGGCTTTTTTGCCGCTGCTCTTTCAACCTGACGTAATTGCCTGTAGGAAAGAGTCCTCAATTTGCCCTTATCAGCACGCACACGTGTGTACTGTGAATCAGCTACATACTTCTTGATTGCCAAGACACTTCATCCTGATCATCGCACAATGTTGATTGTAGTCATGCCTTGACCTAAACACTCCACAATTTGTTGCTTCTCAGCAGCCGACACATCCTTTTTCTTTCCCATTTTGGCAGAAAATGTAGGCTGCTTAATAATGTGAGAGAGCCTTCTTAAGTAGTCTTGCCTTTCATTGGACACACCTGCCAAACTAATTAGCACAGGTGTCTGCAATTGCTTACAGTGATATAAAGAGCCCTGACACACATCACCATCAATGAGTTTAACTGACAAACAAACAAATTCTTCCCTTATCACTCCTAAACACTTTTTGCATAATAATTTGGAACGCAGTGTACATGTGCTTTTCCACAAAACACCAGTGGTTCACGTAGTGAATCTTACAGTTCTAACTTGCCAACCGTGGTCTGTATGGAGTTGTTCAATAAAGGGCCCAAAATTAAGATAACATAGATGGGAGAGGTCTCTATGAATAGGAATTCCTAAGTATTTGATACCCTGTGAGGGCCAGGCAAAGGGAAAGTTGGACTGGATGGAATCCTATATGGATTTGGGGAGGGAGACATCGAGGGCCTCAGACTTCGCTGCATTGATTTTAAAATTTTACCATGTAACAAAGTGATCTATTTCAGCCATAACAGCATGGATGGATATATGTGATTGAGTGATATATACTAGGACATCATCAGCAAATAGAGAGCACTTGTACTCGGTGCCTCCCACCTCAATCCACCTAATATTGGGGTTATGGCGAATTGATGAGAGCAGGTGCTCCGTCACTAGGATGTATAAGAGAGGGGACAGAGGACATCACTGCCTTGTCCCATTGGTGATTGTGAAAGGTGATGAAAATGTTCTGACGCACCCCCTGGGCCTTGGGACACCCGGAGCCGGACCCTTTTTGGTGGATGCTGGTGGTTGTAGTCTTCGTGGCGGCGACCCGGTTCCGTGGCTCAGGGCGGTCAAACCAGTGGCGGAACTATTTATGTGGTTTTGATGTTTAAATGTCCGACTACGCCACCCGTGGATTGCGGTCAGAGTGAACCGCCGCTACAGGGCAGACCGCTGAGGCTGGTGTTGTGGGTGCAGCAGAGCGTAGCATAACTCCCAACGGGAGGAGTATAGCCTCAGGGCAGTGTATGCGGAGGATGGGGGTGATGGTGCAGGGCAGCAGCAGTAACGACACGGAGTCAGTGATGCAGTTCAGGGCCTTTACTCACAGTTCTTATTATCCAGACCACGTCTGCAGGTAACGGCTGCCCACGTCGTACTGTGCTCACCAGGTGAGGGGCTCAGACAACTCCCAGATAACTTTGGAGCACTTCACAGGACCCCCTTTGTGTGTCCTTTGTCTGGCCTTTCTTACCAACACTTCTGTCCGGCTGCCTCGGGCCTCCTCTTGGTAAACTTGGCGCCAGTTTCCCTGACCCTATGTGGTGCCTTCCTAGCGGGTGTAGCGAGGGGCTGCGCCACATAAAATGTCAGAGCCTCCGGTTTCTAGCTGAGGGTCGTTTCCTGCCTCCACTAGTTCGGGGACCGGTCTCCCCCTTTGGCCTGACCCCTCCACGCAGGTGGATTCGGGCGTGCAGTGGCGACTCGCCCGTCCGCACCCCTGGGATCCCTTTATTCCTCGTTCCTGGAGCCTTCTCCGCTCCTCTTCCTTCCTTCTCCCTCTTCCAGGCCTGGGCCTCTGTTACTAGGCCCGCCTCCGGAGCAGAGCTCATGCAGAGCCCCTGCTCCCTGCCACTTCTGCTCAGACTTCTCTGCACTGAACTAAGATGGTGCCCACTTTTTATACTCCCTTCTCAATGCACCCAGGAACTGCTTCCTCCCTGCTCCTGCACTACAGGGTTCCCCTTCCTCAGTGTTCCCTCCCCCCACTCCAGCCAGGGACAGGGACTGTCGTGCCCATCTCAGGGGCATATTGGTCGCCCTGCCCCACGGCAATGTGGTGTAATGCATGCAGGTGTCGGGTCCTGATCCACACTCCATCCTTACCTGAGAGTGAGATATCACACCTCTGGGTGAGGTGCAATACCTCTGTAGTAACCGAGCCCTCAGGGTGCTACAGTTCCATTTATCTTCAGCCTAGGTGACGTATTGTGATACAGGGCCGTGATTTTGGCTATAAAAGGGTCCCCTAGACCCCTACCCCAAGCTTTTTAAGAGAATCATATATGGCGTGCCAGGAGACTCTATGGAATGCTTTCTCAGCATCCAACGAGAGTATCTAATTACAAATTTTTAACTGCATCTAGCCCAGGAAATACTTTGTGCCTAGTAGCAGTGTCTGCTAGTCAGCGGATTATCCCGGCTGTTAAGCAAGCTACACCACCTGTAGTTTAGACACTTAATTTTTTCAAAGGAAATGCTTCCGGACCATGGGATACTCAGTGAAGAGCATCAGGAGGCACCCCAAGGCATAGGGGCTGGGACTGGAAATAGGATGCCTTGCGGTGGACAGCCGAGCTCGATCCTTATAAAAGCTTTTTAACTGCAGCAGCTTTAGTGGACGCTACTGGAGCTGGAATTACGCGGCTGCTGGCATGAGACTTGCCATCCAATAGATCCTTGTAAATGGATTTAAAGTGTATTCATTCAAATTAGAGAGACAGTTTAAATTAAAAAGCTTAGAGCTGCCTCCACCACAGGGGGGCTCGCTCGACCCACCAGCGGACAGGCAACAGTATTGGGAGAGGGGGGCTGGCCATCAGGGTTCACCGCGGCTCTGGCACAAACCCGGCGACACGGAGGTGGCACGGGCAGGAGCGGACTGGCCGTGTCGGCTTCTCACTTTTTGGATTTTAGAAGGGCATGACATGCCTATATCTGTGTCTCCCCCTCCTTTTACTCCTCCACCTCTTTTATTTTCGCATGACTATATGTACTTGTCACTTTTCCATGTGTTAGTTATGTCTTCTGAGCAGTTTGTCAGCTTTTGGACACCTTTGAAGGTGTTTTCTATGTGTTTCTATGTGTTTTTGTTTGCCTGCCATTGGTTTTAACGGTGTTCGAAGGTGTTCGACGAACAGTTCGACGAACAGTTCGGCGAACACACGGGTGTTCGACGAACCGAACCGAACTCGAACACTACGGGGGTGGCTCAACACTAGTGAACACAGTCGGGCCGTATGAGGCCTGCTTTATCTCCTTCCAGTTGTCGGTGTTGTATCACTACACCGCCTCTGTCTCTTCTAAATTTTGCCATCCGAATATTTATTACCCTCCTTGTCCGTTCGACGGCCGTGATGTCTCGCGCACCTTGCCATAAAGCTCCCGGCACAATCTCTGACCATACTATAGTTAGTTTTGTGAAAAATTCTCTGAAGCGCTCAGTGTCTAGTTTCATTATTGCCATTAGTTATGCGCTCTTGTGATGACCTAGGTCGTTTGACTTTGTTTTTCAATGACTTTGGATTCAGGGAGTTTGGAAGGGAGGACTTAGGACTGAATTGCTGACTGTATTTCATTCTTTCTTTACTTTACTTTTTGCTTAATTAATCCACCTGACCTACTTATCTGATTCCCCCGTCCATACTTGATACTTAACTGATCCCCCGCCGATATCTAATTGATACACTTGCACATCCCTAATTGATCCCCGTCCATACACCTATATATAAATAATTGTGTTTTGTACTTGTATATATATACTGACTGTATCCCCATATTTAGTATGACATCCATTTTGGCCGGAGCCGTGCAGTGTACATCTTGCGCAATGTATGCATTCTGTGAGCAACCGCTCGAGGATCCATACTGCTGCGAGAGATGTGAGCATATCGTGCACTTGGAAGCCCAAATTCTGGATCTAAGTGCTCAGATGGCAGTACTGAGGAGCATCGACAACATGGAACGGAGTTTGCTCAATGGGTCAATACTGGGGGTGGAGCATAGAGGGGAAGTGCAGGCTGAACAGGCAGGGAGCTGGATAACAGTTAGGAGGGATAGAGGGAAGAAGTATAGGAAGGCTGGTTCAGAACCGGCATTATTGGAGCACGACAGATCCTCTGACCGCCGGGGGAGTGTATGCTCCAATAATGAGGGGGAGGGGGGAAGTGTAGGGCAGGCAAGACAGGTTCTGGTAGTGGGTGACTCTATTATTAGGGGGAAAGACAGGGCAATCTGTCACAAAGACCGGGATCGCCGAACGGTGTGCTGCCTCCCTGGCTCTCGAGTCCGGCACATCGCGGATCGGGTTGACAGGTTACTGGGTGGGGCTGGCGAAGACCCAGCGGTCATGGTCCACATCGGCACCAATGACAAAGTGAGTGGTAGATGGAGGGTCCTTAAAAATGATTTCAGGGACCTAGGTAGGAAGCTTAGGGCAAGGACCTACAAGGTAGTTTTCTCAGAAATACTACCAATCCCGCGAGCCACACAGGAGCGCCAACGGGAAGTTAGGGAGGTGAATAAGTGGCTAAAGAGTTGGTGCAAGGCAGAAGGGTTTGGGTTCATGGAGAACTGGGCCGACTTCGCGGTCGGCTACAGGCTCTACCGTAGGGACGGGCTGCACCTCAATGGGGAGGGTGCAGCGGTGCTGGGGAAGAAGATGGCTAATAGGTTGGAGGAGTTTTTAAACTAGAGACGGGGGGGGGAAACCAAGGAGATAGGTGGGATGTGAGGCAAGCAAGGGGGAAGGGGAGAAGTGAATATAATGAGGGTGGAGAGGGGGGTGGGGATAGTACAGTTAGATCGTTAGAGAAGAATAGGATGCTAAATAACCCCAAAGTTTTATCTTGCATGCTGACCAACGCAAGAAGCCTGACCAATAAGGCGGATGAGCTGCAGGCGCTTATATCGGAGGAGAGGTATGACATCGTAGGTATAACAGAGACTTGGCTAGACGATAGCTACGACTGGGCGGTAAATTTATTAGATTATAGTTTATTTAGAAGGGACCGGAAACAGGGGAAAGGCGGAGGAGTCTGCTTATATGTAAAGTCATGTCTAAAACCCAGACTAAGGGAAGATATAGGAGAGGCAGAAGAGGGGGTCGAGTCCATGTGGGTAGAGATAGAGGGAACTAAAAATAATAATAAAATATTACTGGGGGTCTGCTATAAGCCACCAAATATAACAGAGGAGAATGAGAATCTGCTATTAGGACAAATAGACAAAGTAGCAAAACATAATGAAGTGATTGTAATGGGGGATTTCAACTACCCGGATATTGACTGGGAAACAGAAACCTGTAGATCTCAGAAAGGAAAAAGGTTCTTGACAAATATTAAGGATAATTATCTCTCCCAACTAGTGCAGGAACCAACGAGAGGGAAGGCCGTGTTGGACTTAATATTGACTAATAGGCCTGATAGAATAACTGAGGTACAGATAGGGGGGCACCTAGGTAATAGCGACCATAATATTATCGACTTCAAAATGCCCTTCAGTAGGGTTATCAATAAGGGAACAACAAAAACATTAAACTTTAGGAGGGCGAAGTTTGATCAGCTGAAAGAAAGCCTTCAACTTATTGACTGGGACAAAGTTCTTAATCAAAGGAATACGAATAGTAAATGGGAAACCTTCAAAAGAATTCTGAATACTCAGTGCGAGAGGTATATACCGTATGGGAATAAAAGGGCCAGAAATAAGAGGAAACCAATATGGTTGAACAAGAACGTAAAAGGGGCGTTAAATAGCAAAAAAGAGGCATTCAAGAGATTAAAACAGGAAAACAGTAAGGAGGCACTAATGTGTTACAAGGAAAAAACGAGAACCTGTAAAAAACAAATAAAAATAGCGAAGGAGGAAACAGAGAAACGTATTGCTAGGGAAAGTAGATCAAATCCCAAACTGTTCTTTACGTATATAAATAGTAAAAGGATTAAATCGGATAATATTGGACCGTTAAAAAGTGAGGAAGGCAAAATCATAGAGAAAGATGAGGATAAAGCTAATCTATTAAATATTTTTTTTTCGACAACTTTCACAAAGGAAATCGAACTAACAGGAGAAATGAGAAGTGACAAACTTAATCCTCCACTAAGTATGACAAATCTAACCCAAGCTGGGGTACAGAAACGCCTCAATAACATTAAAATAAACAAATCACCAGGACCTGATGGCATACACCCACGGGTACTAAGGGAACTAAGTAATGTGATAGACAGACCATTATATCTTATATTTAAGGACTCTGTTGAGACTGGGTCTGTACCACTTGATTGGCATCAGGCGAATGTAGTGCCAATATTCAAAAAGGGAGCGAAAAGTGACGCCGGAAACTATCGGCCGGTGAGTCTGACGTCCGTTGTGGGCAAAATTTTTGAAAGCTTCATTAAAGAGGCAATTACGGAGCATCTTGATGCTAATAATCTTTTAATCCCGAACCAACATGGATTCATGAGGAATCGCTCCTGCCAAACAAACCTGATTGACTTCTACGAGGAGGTTAGCTCTCGAGTAGATCAGGGGGAACCAGTGGATGTCGTGTATCTCGACTTCTCAAAAGCGTTCGATAGCGTGCCACATAATAGGTTGGTATACAAAATGAGAATGATGGGGCTGGGGGAAAATGTTTGCAAGTGGGTAGCTAACTGGCTAAAGGATAGAAGGCAGAGGGTGGTTATAAATGGAATATACTCAGATTGGGTAAGCGTCACTAGTGGGGTACCACAGGGGTCTGTACTAGGCCCAATGTTATTTAATATCTTTATTAACGACATAGTCAACGGGATAAATAGTAAAATATCAATATTTGCAGATGACACAAAGTTATGTAAAACAATTAATACAAAAGAGGACAGTGCAGACCTACAGAGGGATTTGGATAAGCTGGGTAGGTGGAGCATTAAATGGCAAATGAGGTTTAACGAGGAGAAATGTAAGGTCATACATATGGGAAGGAAAAATGGAAGTCACCAGTACTCACTGAATGGGAAATCATTGGGGAATTCAGAGATGGAGAAGGACTTGGGCATCTTGATTGATAGCAAACTAAATTGGAGTGCCCAAAGTCAGGCCGCTGCTGTAAGGGCAAACAGGGTAATGGGATGTATCAGAAGAGGTATAGCTGCAAAGGATGAGAACATTGTTCTTCCACTGTACAAAGCACTGGTCAGACCACACTTGGAATACTGTGCTCAGTTATGGGCCCCAATATATAGAAAGGATATAAATGAGCTTGAAAAGGTACAAAGGAGGGCAACAAAATTAATAAAGGGAATGGAGGGACTGCAATACCCAGAGAGGTTGGCAAAACTAGGACTATTCAGCCTGGAAAAGAGAAGGTTGAGGGGGGACATAATAAATGTGTACAAATATGTTAGGGGACAGTATAGAGATCTTGCCCGGGATTTGTTCAAAAGGAGGGATATTACGGTAACAAGAGGGCACTCACTAAGACTGGAAGAGAAAAGGTTTCAGCACCAGCATAGGAAGGGGTTCTTTACGGTACTAAACAGGTCGAACATGATGGACGCAAGTCTTTATTCGGCTTTACAAACTATGTTACTATGTTACTATGTTTCCCCCGGCCTTTATAACTAAGATGACTGGACCTCTTGCCTCTCTCCCTACCTTGATTACCTCCATTAGTACCTGTGGCCATAGCAGGCCTCTAATACCTCTCCAGTTGAAATATGTGTTATGAAACTCAAATTTCCTCCCGCCTGAGCGGACTTTCGCCCTTTTTTCTGCCCAATATATATACGAGTGGCCTATCACCCACACTGTTGGCTTAGCGTCACCTGTAAAAGAAACAAGCCACGTTAGGATAACAAGTCCGGTCTTATGTATCTCGCCAAACACATGGATCGCCATCTCCCTATCCTCTGAACTTCCGTTTCTGACAGTCCTGCTCTTGCAGCTTCCGTGGCCGCGCCTATGCGGAATGAGTGTGTCCCGTAATCTTTGGGGTGGTTCCCTGCCAATGTTATGCATTTATTAAATATAGCTTGGAACTGGTATCTTGATAATGGCATTCCATCAATGTGTGATAGGAAGAAATTACTTTGTGATCTGATGGTTATATATGTTTTTACTATTGTTACCCGACTCAGTGTACCGTTTGTGGGCTGTAGAAGTACCCAAGTGCCCCGGCCCGCTGGAACCGTTTTCGATTGGCGTATGCGTAGACGTATTGCATTATTGGCTATGACTACGTCCTGGTGTAATAAGCGTCCACTGGTGGTAATTTTGGATTGAGGGACAAATTCGCTTATGCATAGCGCCCCGAAGAAGGCGATCGCAAATGCAGTAGACAGTAGTGTTGCTTCAAATTGTGAGTGGCATGTTAATGGTGCTAGGGATATGATGTGAGAAATCAGTTTTAGTGACACGGGACTGGACGTCTACACTCCTGACTTGGCTGACCCCTTTTCCACCCTTTTATGGATTGTCTGATGATGAATCTCTTTGTCACATCTCCCCAATTCAGTAGTTGGAAGTGAAATGCTACTCCGGTCAGACACCGCTGCACTGACGCCCCTGATATGCCCCTCATCATTAGCTGGTGGAGAAATTCTATGGTGACTTGTAATCTGGCTTGTTCACATTGGTCAACCCGCCTGCCTGCTACTAGTCGTGTCCACTCTTCCCATGCCTTACCGTATGCTTGCCACGTCGACGGGGCAACTGACGCTCTGATTAATGGCATCAACTATTCGCCACTAGTGTTGAGCATTCCGATACTGTAATATCAGGTATCGGCCGATATTCACGGTATCGGAGTTCCGATACTGAGTTCCGATATTTTTACAATATCGGATACCGGAATCGGAAGTTCCCATAATGCCTGCGCTCTGCAGTGTCTCTGAAGTATGACAAGCTGGATGGCAGCGCTCAGCTGCGATCCAGCCAGTCATCAGAATGCCATCCCAGCGTGGGAGAATTCTCCTGATTGTTTAAAAGCCGGCGGCTTTTTACCGCCCGCCGGCTTTTAAACAATCACTCAGCCCCATACTCGCTTCCCCGCAGCCTCCCACCCCGATCCTCCGCTCCCCTCACCACCTCCCATCCCGATCGTAAGTTAGGACCGGGCGGGGAGCACAGCACCAAGGAACGGGGAGCGAAGGACCCGGGTGGGGAAGCCGGCAATGAAAAGACTTCACAGCCGGCTTTCCCGTTCTGTGCTGCGCTTTCCCGCCGGTTATTTCAAATGAACAGCTGAGGTATCAGGTGATGCCGATCAGCTGTTCATTTGAAGTCGCCGCGGTGCCCTCAGAGGGTTCATGTGAGTTCATGCTTGACTGCATTGCATGAACTCACATGAACTTTCCCACGGCCGCACAGGTCAGCCACACCTCGCAGACCATCAACCCGTCATGATTGGTGTGTGCGGGTGTCTGTGCGATGTCTGCGGGTGTGTGCGTGCAGGCAGACATAGGCCGATGTGACACTACTACTCCCATTGGCCTATGTCTGTCCTGCCAGTCACTCCTGCCAGCAGGATCAGCTTGATGGGAGCAGTAGTTCCCATCAGCCTGATCCTGCTATATAAATTGCCCTACTGTGTCCCCAATAAATTTTAAATACATTTCATTGGTGGCCAGTGGTTACCTAAAATAAATTAGTTTATACATTACCTGTCCCCGCCAATCGCCACCTAAAATAAAGTAAAAAATACACCTATACTCACCTAGACACCTAATTTCCCGAAGCCATCGATCTCCTGTAATAAAATATAAAATAATAAACCACAATCTTATCCTTACCCCTCCGTAGTAGTCCACGAGTGTCCCACGAAGATCTCCAGTTCAGAGCGGCCACATAGAATGTGACCGCTCTGAACCGCTGCCGCCGCTAGAATGACGGGGCCGTAAAGCAGCCCTGTCATTGCATAAGCGGGTTCGCCGGAGTTCAGGCAGCGCTGCTCCGGTTAGCTGCTTTACGGCCCTGCTGTATCGTGAGAAATTCCCACGGTACAGCAGTGCCGTAAAGGAGGTCTCCGGAGCTGCGCTGACTGAATGCACTCCGGTGACCTCAGTCAGTGGCTCCCGCTGCCGGGAGCGGACGTGTTCCCGGCAGCGTGAGCTTACAGCAGCCATGCACAGCTGTCACCATCTCCAGATGTGACAGCTGTGCATGGGAGATCAGCGCAGGAACGTGGACAGGTAACTATTTTTTTTTAGTAAACTAAGAATTGAATAAAATGGTGTGTTTTATTTCAAATAAATTATTTTTTTCTGGGTGTAGTGTGTGTTTTTTCTTTTTAACACTTTGTAGGTTAGTAATGGGGGTGTCTTATAGACGCCCATCATTACTAACCTGGGCTTCATGGCAGCTGGCGCTGACATGAACCCCAACCCTATTACCCCCTGCCACCACACCAGGGCAGCGTGGAAGAGCGAGGCTAAGTGCCAGAATTGGCGCATCCTATGGATGCGCCATTTCTGGGGCGGCTGACGGCTGGTGTTTCTAGCCTGGGAGGGGGCCAATATTCATGGCACCCTTCCTGGGCTATTAATATCAGCCCCCAGCTGTCTGCCTAGCCTTTGCTAGCTATTAAAATAGGGGGGACCCCATGTCATTTTTTTGGGGGGATCTCCCATTTTAATAGCTAGTAAAGGCTAGGTATTCAGCTGGGGGCTGATATTAGTAGCCTGGGAAGCTCCGTGGGTATTACCCCCTTCCCAGGCTTCAAACATCTGCCCCAGCTGTCTGCTTAACCTCCGCTAGAGACTAAAATTATGAGGGATCCCACGCCAATTTTTTTTTTAATAAATCCTTTATTTTAACACTAAATGACACTTGAGGGGTTAATAAAGATGCAGTCCCTAAATTATTATTTATTTTTTAATTAATTTTTCCCAAAAATTTTGACGTGGGCTTTGCCATATTTTTGTATGTCAGCCAGGTACAGCATCCAGGAACGGGCTGCCCCCAACTCCCAGCTGCCTATTTGTACCTGGCCGGACACAACAATATAGGGAAGCCCTTTTTTTTTATTATTTCATGAATTTCATGAAATAAGTTTAAAAAAAAAAAATACATGGGGTTTCGCCCTATTTTTGTGTCCAGCCAGGTACAACTAAGCAGCTGGGGGCTGGAATCCACAGCGCAGGGTGGCCCAAGCTTTGTGGCCCCCCCCTGCTGCAAACTGCAGTCCGCAGCCACCCCAGAAAATGTTGCGTTCATAGAAGTGCCGTCTTCTGGCGCTGTATCCAGCTCATCCAGGGCCCTGGTGCGGTGGCTCACTGGATAATAAAGGGGTTAGGGCCAACTTTGTATTATCCGCTGGCCCTAAGCCCGAAATTCATGAGGTCACGCCAATATTAGACATGACCACCATGAATTTCTAGTAAAGTATTTACAAAAAAACACAAACACCCAGAATAAAGTCCTTTAATTGAAATAAAGACACAATTCTTTATTGTTCTAAATTAAACCATACTTACCATCACACCCATTCCAGCTGAAGCCAACGATCTCCTGCAATAAGAGAAAAATAATAAAGCAACATCATCCTTACCATTCCATGGTTCCCAGGACAGCTTCAGCTCTGCTACATCGAGATGATAGGCTGGACCGCAGCAGAAAGCTGCCATCCAGCCTGTCATCCCGCACACACTGAGAAGCGCAGGCATGCTTGCGCTCCTCAGTGTCAGGCTGTGACGGCATCCCGATGAGCTGAGTCTCTCACGCTCACCGCATGCGCAGGAGAATTTTCCCATGCTGTCAGTGACGTGCATGAGGTGAGCTGAGTTCATTGTCGGCCTGTCATCACGCAGACACTGAGAAGTGCAGGCATGCTTGCGCTCCTCAGTGTCTGGCTGTGACGGCATCCAGATGAGCCGACAATGAACGCTTTATCACAATTCAATTGGCAGATTTTCACAGAGCTCCTCCCCAACGCCCACACATCGGGCAACAGTTGCCCACCCTCCCTATGGGATCTAGTGGCGAATAGTGTTGAGCGATACCTTCCGATATCAGGAAATATCGGATCGGATTGGATCGGACCGATACCCAAAAAGTATCGGATATCGCCGATCGCGATACCGGAAACCAATGCAAGTCAATGGGACACAAATATCGGAATGAAAATAATCCCTTTCTTTCCTTGTAGGTTAATTCTACATGAAGGAAAACAACTAAGAATAATGTAGAATGTATTGGGGGAAGTGGTTGCCCAAATCAATGGGAACAGTGCTCACAGCGAAACATGATAAGCCGGCAATTCAGCAGCGGCATACACCGGTACCCGACAATTTAGAACAGAAAGAATAGAGCGTCACACATAGATTAGATAGATAGAATCATGTCAGTCACATATATAATAAGTACAGTGACAGTGTTGCTTACTGTACTTGTCATTTAGCGTAAAGGATTTATTTAAAAAAATATTAGTGTTTTCATGCACCGTCTCTTTAAAAAAGCCGGCCGGCAATTCAGCAGCGGTACCCGACAATTTATAACAGAAAGATAGAGCATCACACATAGATTAGATAGATAGAAACATGTCAGTCACATATATAATAAGTACAGTGACAGTGTTGGTTACTGTACTTGTCATTTAGTGTTAAAATAAAGGATTTATTAAAAAAAAAATTGGCGTGGCGTTCCCCGTAATTTTAGTCTCTAGCGGAGGTTAAGCGGACGGCTGGGGCAGATGTTTGAAGTCTGGGAAGGGGGTAATACCCATGGAGCTTCCCAGGCTACTAATATCAGCCCCCAGCTGAATACCTAGCCTTTACTAGCTATTAAAATGGGGGACCCCCCCAAAAAAATGAGGTGGTGTCCCCCCTATTTTAATAGCTAGCAAAGGCTAGGCAGACAGCTGGGGGCTGATATTAATAGCTCAGGAAGGGTGTCATGAATATTGCCCCCCTCCCAGGGTAGAAACACCAGCCGTCAGCCGCCCCAGAAATGGCGCATCCATAGGATGCGCCAATTCTGGCACTTAGCCTCGCTCTTCCCACTGCCCTGTAATAGGGTTGGGGTTGATGTCAGCTTATAATGCCAGCTGACATCAAGCCCAGGTTAGTAATGGAGAGGCGTCTATAAGACACCCCCATTACTAACCCCATAGTCAAAGTTAAAAAAAACACAAACACCCAGAATAAAGTCCTTTAATTGAAATAAACACACAATTCTTTATTGTTCTAAATTAAACCATACTTACCGTCACGCCCATTCCAGCTGAAGCCAACGATCTCCTGCAATAAAAGAAAAATAATAAAGCAACATCATCCTTACCTTTCCATGGTTCCCAGGACAGCTCCAGCTCTGCTACATCAAGATGACAGGCTGGACCGCAGCAGAAAGCTGCCATCCAGCCTGTCATCCCGCAGACACTGAGAAGCGCAGGCATGCTTGCGCTCCTCAGTGTCTGGCTGTGACGGCATCCAGATGAGCCGACAATGAACTCAGCTCACCTCATGCACGTCACTGACAGCGTGGGAGAATTCTCCTGCGCATGCGGTGAGCGTGAGAGAATTCTCCTGCTGAAGCGCTGAGCGCAGGAGACTTTTCCGACGCTGTCAGTGACGTGCATGAGGTGAGCTGAGTTCATTGGACATGACCTCGGCTCATCTGGATGCCGTCACAGCCTGACACTGAGGAGCGCAAGCAAGCCTGCGCTTCTCAGTGTCTGCAGGATGATAGGCTGGATGGCAGCTTTCTGATGCAGTCCAGCCTGTCATCTCGATGTAGCAGAGCTGGAGCTGTCCTGGGAACCATGGGAAGGTAAGGATGATGTTGGTTTATTATTTTTCTTTTATTGCAGGGGATCGTTGGCTACAGCTGGAATGGGCGTGATGGTAAGTATGATTTAATTTAGAACAATAAAGAATTGTGTGTTTATTTCAATTAAAGGACTTTTTTCTGGGTGTTGTATTTTTTTAAATACTTTACTAGAAATTCATGGCGGTCATGTCTAATATTGGCGTGACCCCATGAATTTTGGGCTTAGGGCCAGCTGATAATGCCAAGCTGCCCCTAACCCCTTTATTACCCAGTGAGCCACCGCACCAGGGCCCTGGATGAGTTAGGTACAGCGCCAGAAGATGGCGCTTCTATGAACGCCCCATTTTCCGGGGTGGCTGCGGCCTGCAATTTGCAGCGGGGGGGGGGGCCAGAAAGCTTGGGCCTCCCTGAGCTGCAGATTCCAGCCCCCAGCTGCCTAGTTGTACCTGGCTGGACACAAAAATAGGGCGAAGCCCCACGTATTTTTTTTTTTAATTATTTCATGAAATTCATGAAATAATTAAGAAAAAAAGGGCTTCCCTATATTGTTGTGTCCGGCCAGGTACAAATAGGCAGCTAGTGGTTGGGGGCAGCCCGTTCCTGCCTGCTGTACCTGGCTGGACTCAAATATAGTGCGAAGCCCCACTTCAATTTTATTTTGATTATTTCATGAAATAATAAAAAAAAAAAAAGGGCTTCCCTATATTGTTGTGTCCGGCCAGGTACAAATAGGCAGCTGGTGGTTGGGGGCAGCCCGTTCCTGCCTGCTGTACCTGGCTGGACACAAATATAGTGCGAAGCCCCACGTCAATTTTTTTTTAAATTATTTCATGAATTTCCTGAAATAATTTTAAAAAAATTGACTTGGGGCTGAGCACTGTATTTGTGTCCAGCCAGGTACAGCAGGCAGGAACGGGCTGCCCCCAACCACCAGCTGCCTATTTGTACCTGGTTGGACACAACAATATAGGGAAGCCCTTTTTTTCTTAATTATTTCATGAATTTCATGAAATAATAAAAAAAAAAATACGTTGGGCTTCGCCCTATTTTTGTGTTCAGCCAGGTACAACTAGGCAGCTGGGGGCTAGAATCCGCAGCGCAGGGAGGCCCAAGCTTTCTGGGCCCCACCCGCTGCAAATTGCAGGCCGCAGCCACCCCGGAAAATGGCGCATTGATAGAAGCCCTGGTGCGGTGGCTCACTGGGTAATAAAGGGGTTATGGCCAGCTTGGCATTATCAGCTGGCCCTAAGCCCGAAATTCATGGGGTCACGCCAATATTAGACATGACTGCCATGAATTTCTAGTAAAGTATTTAAAAAAAACACAACACCCAGAAAAAAGTCCTGTAATTGAAATAAACACACAATTCTTTATTGTTCTAAATTAGACCATACTTACCATCACGCCCATTCCAGCTGAAGCCAACGATCTCCTACAATAAAAGAAAAATAATAAAGCAACATCATCCTTACCTTTCGATGGTTCCCAGGACAGCTCCAGCTCTGCTACATCGAGATGACAGGCTGGACCACAGCAGAAAGCTGCCATCCAGCCTGTCATCCCGCAGACACTGAGAAGCGCAGGCTTGCTTGCGCTCCTCAGTGTCAGGTTGTGACCGCATCCAGATGAGCCGAGGTCATGTCCAATGAACTCAGCTCACCTCATGCACGTCACTGACAGCGTGGGAAAATTCTCCTGCACTCAGCGCTTCAGCAGGAGAATTCTCTCACGCTCACCGCATGCGCAGGAGAATTCTCCCATGCTGTCAGTGACGTGCATGAGGTGAGCTGAGTTCATTGTCGGCTCATCTGGATGCCGTCACAGCCAGACACTGCGCTTCTCAGTGTCTGCGGGATGACAGGCTGGATGGCAGCTTTCTGCTGCGATCCAGCCTGTCTTGAATGTAGCAGAGCTGAAGCCGTCCTGGGAACTATGGAAAGGTAAGGATGATGTTGCTTTATTATTTTACTTTTATTGCAGGAGATCGTTGGCTTCAGCTGGAATGGGCGTGACTGTAAGTATGGTTTAATTTAGAACAATAAAGAATTGTGTGTTTATTTCAATTAAAGGACTTTATTCTGGGTGTTTGTGGTTTTTTTTAAATTTAACAATGCGGTTAGTAATGGGGGTGTCTTATAGACACCTCTCCATTACTAACCTGGGCTTGATGTCAGCTGGCATTATAAGCTGACATCAACCCCAGCCCTATTACCCCACTGCCACCGCTACAGGGCAGTGGGAAGAGCGAGGCTAAGTGCCAGAATTGGCGCATCCTATGGATGCGCCATTTCTGTGGCGGCTGACGGCTGGTGTTTCTAGCCTGGGAGGGGGCCAATATTCATGGCACCCTTCCTGGGCTATTAATATCAGCCTCCAGCTGTCTGCCTAGCCTTTGCTAGCTATTAAAATAGGGGGGACCCCACGTCATTTTTTTGGGGGGTCCCCCATTTTAATAGCTAGTAAAGGCTAGGTATTCAGCTGGGGGCTGATATTAGTAGCCTGGGAAGCTCCATGGGTATTATCCCCTTCCCAGGCTTCAAACATCTGCCCCAGCCGTCTACTTAACCTCCGCTAGAGACTATAATTACGGGGAACCTCACGCCAATTTTTTTTTTAATAAATCCTTTATCTTAACACTAAATGACAAGTACAGTAACTAACACTGTCACTGTACTTATTATATATGTGACTGACATGTTTTTATCTATCTAATCTATGTGTGATGTTCTATCTTTCTGTTCTAAATTGTCGGGTACCGATGCTGAATTGCCGGCCGGATTTTTTAAAGAGACGGTGCATGAAAACACTATTATTTTTTTAAATAAATCCTTTACACTAAATGACAAGTACAGTAAGCAACACTGTATCTGTGCTTATTATATATGTGACTGACATGTTTCTATCTATCTAATCTATGTGTGAAGCTCTATTCTTTCTGTTCTAAATTGTCGGGTACCGGTACATGCCGCTGATGAATTGCCGGCTTTTCATGTTTCACTGTGAGCACTGTTCCCATCGATTTGGGCCACCACTGTAATGCCACAACCACCATGGCTGTGGCATTAACGTCTTAAAAAAATATTAATTCCTGCTATTCCATTTAATTGTAATGTAAGGGACATAATGTAATGTCAGCGGAGCTTGAGCAGGAGAATTCTCCCAAGCTGGGATGGCATTCTGATGACAGGCTGGATCGCAGCTGAGCGCTGCCATCCAGCTTGTCATACTTCAGAGACACTGCAGAGCGCAGGCATTATGGGAACTTCCGATTCCGGTATTCGATATTGTAAAAGTATCGGAACTCAGTATCGGAACTCCGATACAGCGAATATTGGTCGATACCTGATATTTCAGTATCGGAATGCTCAACACTAACTGTAACATATGTGTTGCCTTTTCCTGTATCAGGCGGTTAGTGGCTATTAATATTGCTACCCCTCCCTTTTTGTTGTTATTATGGGCCGAATATACTGTGGGGTATTGTTGGGAAGCAAAATTGAATGTGCTCTTATTGTCAAAGTGGGTCTCCTGCAGGAAGACTATATCCGCCCTCAGGGATCTAATCTCCTGAAGCACGAGACGTCTCTTTCTAGGGGAGTTAACACCCCTTACATTAAATGAAATTATACGTGCCATGTTTATGTCTTGTTGTATGGAATGAGCCTTTTAATGTGCCTCTACTCACGGAACGCCTCCGAAGACCTTCTCCATGTGGAAATCTTTGTGCTGGGGAGTCTCTGAAATCCCCCATCCTCTGACGAAGAAACCTCAGCCCGCATAGGAAAGCAAGGGAGGGGAGACACATGAGGGAAGTGGGGAGACACTGACGAGAAAACAAAATATGCATTAAACACACTGACACTACACCAAATTCTACATTCAATAGACTTGTTCCCAGGATATCTCCTTGAGAAAAAGGGGGACCCTCCTGCAGCACAAAATGAGCCCACAGAATAGGCAAATTTAAAGTGAAACCCCCTGGAACTATCCAGGTATTAGCTAATAAACTATAGATGAAAAAAGGGAATACCCCTTTAATTAATTCGGGAGGGTGCCCTGAAAGATAATTTAACTACCAACTAGGGATGGGAGTTTTCGTCTCCCAAATGGGAACCCACTAAAAGTAGAGAGGATGGAAAACTGAACAAGAGCACAACACCTCTCAGTGGCTCCCCAGGCACTTATTATATATAATGAATGAATAAAACATGTCCAGCAATTAAGTGATGGATTGTGCCACCACTATCACATCTTGTGATAGTGGTGGCCTGTGTTAGGCTATCCCCCACCCAAGGCATACAAAAGAGAGGGGGGACAAAGAAACTATAGAAACCCCTAAGCTAGGGGGGTAGTGATCAACAGGGGGGGGGATTTTGGAGAGATGACTCCACGTCTCCCTCCTCCCCTCCTCTCTTCCTTCCCCGTCGCTCTTTCCGGGACCACAAAGGTGGGGGAGCTTCCTGGGGGCTAGGAGCCTCCCAGTCCTGAATCTTTGGGCACGACAATCCCAGGGAGTCACTTTGGGATTTTCCTGCCCCTCAGGTCTGGGACCCCCCGGACTCGTATGTTACAACGTCTGGCCCTGTTGTCTAGATCCTCCATGTGGGACTGCAGCTCTTTCACCATCTTATTTTGTTTGGCTATGACATGCTGTAAGTCCTTCATGTAAACTCTAGTGGCATCATGATAATTTTAAAAAAATTGACTTGGGGCTGAGCACTGTATTTGTGTCCAGCCAGGTACAGCAGGCAGGAACGGGCTGCCCCCAACCACCAGCTGCCTATTTGTACCTGGTTGGACACAACAATATAGGGAAGCCCTTTTTTTCTTAATTATTTCATGAATTTCATGAAATAATAAAAAAAAAAATACGTTGGGCTTCGCCCTATTTTTGTGTTCAGCCAGGTACAACTAGGCAGCTGGGGGCTAGAATCCGCAGCGCAGGGAGGCCCAAGCTTTCTGGGCCCCACCCGCTGCAAATTGCAGGCCGCAGCCACCCCGGAAAATGGCGCATTGATAGAAGCCCTGGTGCGGTGGCTCACTGGGTAATAAAGGGGTTATGGCCAGCTTGGCATTATCAGCTGGCCCTAAGCCCGAAATTCATGGGGTCACGCCAATATTAGACATGACTGCCATGAATTTCTAGTAAAGTATTTAAAAAAAACACAACACCCAGAAAAAAGTCCTGTAATTGAAATAAACACACAATTCTTTATTGTTCTAAATTAGACCATACTTACCATCACGCCCATTCCAGCTGAAGCCAACGATCTCCTACAATAAAAGAAAAATAATAAAGCAACATCATCCTTACCTTTCGATGGTTCCCAGGACAGCTCCAGCTCTGCTACATCGAGATGACAGGCTGGACCACAGCAGAAAGCTGCCATCCAGCCTGTCATCCCGCAGACACTGAGAAGCGCAGGCTTGCTTGCGCTCCTCAGTGTCAGGTTGTGACCGCATCCAGATGAGCCGAGGTCATGTCCAATGAACTCAGCTCACCTCATGCACGTCACTGACAGCGTGGGAAAATTCTCCTGCACTCAGCGCTTCAGCAGGAGAATTCTCTCACGCTCACCGCATGCGCAGGAGAATTCTCCCATGCTGTCAGTGACGTGCATGAGGTGAGCTGAGTTCATTGTCGGCTCATCTGGATGCCGTCACAGCCAGACACTGCGCTTCTCAGTGTCTGCGGGATGACAGGCTGGATGGCAGCTTTCTGCTGCGATCCAGCCTGTCTTGAATGTAGCAGAGCTGAAGCCGTCCTGGGAACTATGGAAAGGTAAGGATGATGTTGCTTTATTATTTTACTTTTATTGCAGGAGATCGTTGGCTTCAGCTGGAATGGGCGTGACTGTAAGTATGGTTTAATTTAGAACAATAAAGAATTGTGTGTTTATTTCAATTAAAGGACTTTATTCTGGGTGTTTGTGGGTTTTTTTAAATTTAACAATGCGGTTAGTAATGGGGGTGTCTTATAGACACCTCTCCATTACTAACCTGGGCTTGATGTCAGCTGGCATTATAAGCTGACATCAACCCCAGCCCTATTACCCCACTGCCACCGCTACAGGGCAGTGGGAAGAGCGAGGCTAAGTGCCAGAATTGGCGCATCCTATGGATGCGCCATTTCTGTGGCGGCTGACGGCTGGTGTTTCTAGCCTGGGAGGGGGCCAATATTCATGGCACCCTTCCTGGGCTATTAATATCAGCCTCCAGCTGTCTGCCTAGCCTTTGCTAGCTATTAAAATAGGGGGGACCCCACGTCATTTTTTTGGGGGGTCCCCCATTTTAATAGCTAGTAAAGGCTAGGTATTCAGCTGGGGGCTGATATTAGTAGCCTGGGAAGCTCCATGGGTATTATCCCCTTCCCAGGCTTCAAACATCTGCCCCAGCCGTCTGCTTAACCTCCGCTAGAGACTATAATTACGGGGAACCTCACGCCAATTTTTTTTTTAATAAATCCTTTATCTTAACACTAAATGACAAGTACAGTAACTAACACTGTCACTGTACTTATTATATATGTGACTGACATGTTTTTATCTATCTAATCTATGTGTGATGTTCTATCTTTCTGTTCTAAATTGTCGGGTACCGATGCTGAATTGCCGGCCGGATTTTTTAAAGAGACGGTGCATGAAAACACTATTATTTTTTTAAATAAATCCTTTACACTAAATGACAAGTACAGTAAGCAACACTGTATCTGTGCTTATTATATATGTGACTGACATGTTTCTATCTATCTAATCTATGTGTGAAGCTCTATTCTTTCTGTTCTAAATTGTCGGGTACCGGTACATGCCGCTGATGAATTGCCGGCTTTTCATGTTTCACTGTGAGCACTGTTCCCATCGATTTGGGCCACCACTGTAATGCCACAACCACCATGGCTGTGGCATTAACGTCTTAAAAAAATATTAATTCCTGCTATTCCATTTAATTGTAATGTAAGGGACATAATGTAATGTCAGCGGAGCTTGAGCAGGAGAATTCTCCCAAGCTGGGATGGCATTCTGATGACAGGCTGGATCGCAGCTGAGCGCTGCCATCCAGCTTGTCATACTTCAGAGACACTGCAGAGCGCAGGCATTATGGGAACTTCCGATTCCGGTATTCGATATTGTAAAAGTATCGGAACTCAGTATCGGAACTCCGATACAGCGAATATTGGTCGATACCTGATATTTCAGTATCGGAATGCTCAACACTAACTGTAACATATGTGTTGCCTTTTCCTGTATCAGGCGGTTAGTGGCTATTAATATTGCTACCCCTCCCTTTTTGTTGTTATTATGGGCCGAATATACTGTGGGGTATTGTTGGGAAGCAAAATTGAATGTGCTCTTATTGTCAAAGTGGGTCTCCTGCAGGAAGACTATATCCGCCCTCAGGGATCTAATCTCCTGAAGCACGAGACGTCTCTTTCTAGGGGAGTTAACACCCCTTACATTAAATGAAATTATACGTGCCATGTTTATATCTTGTTGTATGGAATGAGCCTTTTAATGTGCCTCTACTCACGGAACGCCTCCGAAGACCTTCTCCATGTGGAAATCTTTGTGCTGGGGAGTCTCTGAAATCCCCCATCCTCTGACGAAGAAACCTCAGCCCGCATAGGAAAGCAAGGGAGGGGAGACACATGAGGGAAGTGGGGAGACACTGACGAGAAAACAAAATATGCATTAAACACACTGACACTACACCAAATTCTACATTCAATAGACTTGTTCCCAGGATATCTCCTTGAGAAAAAGGGGGACCCTCCTGCAGCACAAAATGAGCCCACAGAATAGGCAAATTTAAAGTGAAACCCCCTGGAACTATCCAGGTATTAGCTAATAAACTATAGATGAAAAAAGGGAATACCCCTTTAATTAATTCGGGAGGGTGCCCTGAAAGATAATTTAACTACCAACTAGGGATGGGAGTTTTCGTCTCCCAAATGGGAACCCACTAAAAGTAGAGAGGATGGAAAACTGAACAAGAGCACAACACCTCTCAGTGGCTCCCCAGGCACTTATTATATATAATGAATGAATAAAACATGTCCAGCAATTAAGTGATGGATTGTGCCACCACTATCACATCTTGTGATAGTGGTGGCCTGTGTTAGGCTATCCCCCACCCAAGGCATACAAAAGAGAGGGGGGACAAAGAAACTATAGAAACCCCTAAGCTAGGGGGGTAGTGATCAACAGGGGGGGGGATTTTGGAGAGATGACTCCACGTCTCCCTCCTCCCCTCCTCTCTTCCTTCCCCGTCGCTCTTTCCGGGACCACAAAGGTGGGGGAGCTTCCTGGGGGCTAGGAGCCTCCCAGTCCTGAATCTTTGGGCACGACAATCCCAGGGAGTCACTTTGGGATTTTCCTGCCCCTCAGGTCTGGGACCCCCCGGACTCGTATGTTACAACGTCTGGCCCTGTTGTCTAGATCCTCCATGTGGGACTGCAGCTCTTTCACCATCTTATTTTGTTTGGCTATGACATGCTGTAAGTCCTTCATGTAAACTCTAGTGGCATCATGATCCTCCTCCAGAGTATTCAAGCGCCCTGCCAGGCTTCGTAGATCTTGCCTGACGCATGATATTTCAGACCTGCAGGCTTCTTTCACTTCAGCTATTAGGGTTTTAAAACCTTCTCTGCAGGGAATCTGGGACAGAAATTTCTTCCAAGCATACTGGGAATCCAGGGGTGTTTGGCACCACCCCTCCTTCTCTGACTCACAAGGCTAGGAGTCATGTTCCAGTGCACTGCAAGGAGGGCACTGTGGCTGCAAGCCCCCCCCCCTCTCCTGCCCCCCTCAACTCCTGCTCTCTGTGAGGTTCATCAGTCTCCAATCCTCCAGTGCCAGGCGAAACATGTATACTCTCACCATGAGAAGTCCCCTCATTGTCAGTGCAGATGCTTATAAAGCTGCTTCCTTGTACTTTTCTCTGTTGGCAATTAGCTTTCAGGGAGGGGAGGGAGGCTGTTACTCTGGAGCTGCAAGTTTTCTCCTTCCAGTCAGCGTTCTGCTGGGGGAGAGGGGGGGCTGCTGCAGTGAGGCAATGGCTGTGGCTCCGTTCTCCTGAGCCTCCCTGCTTATCTTCCCTTGCAGTGCATACAGAGCTGGGAGCCTGCTTCACCTCCTCCCTACTGGTGAGAGCCCTCAAGCCTCCTACCATGTCGTCTGCTACTTCTCCTCCGTCCTCCTGGGCCAGCATGATCTCTCCTCTGGAGCAAGATTGCGGCTGCCCTCCTGTCTCAGCCGACCCTCTGATTAGAAAGGCATCCAGGGCTGTCTCTGGGGGAGCCTCGCTTCCACCCTCGGGGGCAGGGGTCCTTGTTCTTCTGGGACCCATAGTTTTTTGGTTATTGGTAGGTGCTTTTTGTTATAAACCTGCTGGATTGCTTGGTGCCTGTAGGAGCTCCACACTCCTGCTTCTGCTCATGACTGCATCCAGGACACGCCCCCCATACCAACCATTTTAAGCAACTCTGGGGCAATTGATGCCACTTAAGTGCTGTCTGTGCCACAATTTTTGGAAAAAATGGAGACTGTTTTTGCAGTCCCCTTGCTGTGTTTTACATGACGTTGGCATCGTCAATTCCAGGTGGGTCGGGTCGCTCCCCCCCCCCTTTTAACCGTAAGAAACTACATACACTATGGCTTGGGGTAACACAAATGGTTGAGTCTGAAGAGCTGTTTACTCATACTATAGCCTGGGAATCAGAGGTCTGCTCCAAAGCTTCAGTATCTGCTAGTCAGTGGAGTAGCCCAGCTGTTAAGCAAGCTACACCACCTGTAGTTTGGACACTTAATTTTTTCAAAGGAAACGCTTCGGGCCCCCGGGACACTCAGTGAAGACCATCGGGGAGGTGCCACAAAATCAAAGGGGCTTGCACTGGCGGTAGCACGCCTTGCGGCGGACTGCCAAGCTCGATCCTTATAAAAGCTTTTTAACTGCAGCAGCTTTAGTGGATGCTACTGGAGCTGGAATTACCGCGGCTGCTGGCACCAGACTTGCCCTCCAATAGATCCTTGTAAAAGGATTTAAAATGTACTCATTCAAATTAGAGAGCTTAGACCTGCCTCCACCGCAGGGGGTCTTGACCCACCAGTGGACAGGCACCAGTATTGGGAGAGGGGGGCTGGCCGTCAGGGTCCACAACGGGTCTGGCACAAACCCGGCGACACGGAGGTCACACGGACAGGAACGGCTTGGCCGTGTCGGCTTCACATTCCAGCGTAGTCCCTCTGCCCGCTCGCGCCTGTAAACTCAAAGGGATGCGCAAGCGGCTTTTCTTCCCAGGGCTGTTCCCTGCCCAGCAGGAGGAACGTGGGGGAGCTCAGGTCGGCCTTCCACCATACTCCCTTACCTCCCTCGCCCTCTTTCCTTCTTCCATTCTCCATCTAACCCTTCGGCTCTGTGGTGTCCGCTCTCCCTCCAGCTCTCTCCTTCTCACAGGTGGACTACCACATGTATTCACAGTATGGCGAATCTTTTGGGCCCAGGCATAAGAAGTCGTCGAGATAATGGATAATATATTCCCCCTTAGAAACGTCCATGACGACCCATTCGAGGAAGCAACTAAGCGCCTCAAATAGTGAGCAGGATCTGGACCACCCCATGGGCAAACAGCGATCTATATAGTATACTCCTTCTCAGAAGCAGCCCAATAGGCAGACACTATTCAGAGGCACAGGTAGTAAGTAACTGGAACGCCCCCTCAATGTCTGTTTTGGCCATTAGGGTGCCCCTTCCCAACTTCTTGACCTGCCTGATTACCTTGTCAAAGGATGTACAGTATATACTACTGTACTTGGTTCTGCGTCGATGTTGTCGTTTACTGACCTGCCCCTTGGATATGACAAATGGTGGATTAGTCCGAATATATTGGGTTCCGTTTTTGGCACGACTCCCAACGGGGATACCACTACGTCTTGTAAGGAAAGTGTTCTGAATGGAACCACCATTCTACCTAAACATATTTCTTTTTTTAATTTTCTTGTCGCGACATCTGGGTGTTGGTAGGCTGATTTTAGATTTTTACTCCAGCCTTTCTTGATTTTAGAAGGGCATGACATGCCTATATCTGTGTCTCCTCCTCCTTTTACTCCTCCACCTCTTTTCCTTTCGCATGACTATATGTACTTGTCACTTTTCCATGTGTTAGTTGTGTCTTCTGAGCAGATTGTTAGCTTTTGGACACCTTTGAAGGTGTTTTCTATGTGTTTTTATGTGTTTTTGTTTGCCTGCCATTGGTTTTAACAGTGTTCGACGAACAGTTCGACGAACATACCGGTGTTCGACGAACCGAACCTGAACACTACGGGGGTGGCTCAACTCTACTCACTAGTGGGTACTGGCAAGTAGCTGATGCTAAGGAGGACCGGGAAAAGACGGCCTTCACTACCCCGATGGGACTCTGCGAGTTCAACAGTATGCCGTTGTGACTCTGCAACGCCCCAGGAACGTTCCAGAGATTGATGGAGCGCTGTTTGGGACACCGTAACTTCGAGACCGCGCTGCTATACCTGGATGACGTGATATTGTACTCCAAGATGTATGAGAACCATTTGAAGCACCTGGCGGAGGTATTTGAGTCGTTTTCCTGGTATGGGATGAAATTGAAGCCTTCCAAGTGCCATCTGCTCAAACAGAAGTTTCAGTACCTGGGGCACATCGTCAGTCCAGAAGGAGTAGCACCAGACCCGGAGAAGGTCTATGCCATCCAGAAATGGCCCGAACAGAAGAATCTCAAGGAGGTACGTCAGTTCCTGGAACTGGTCGGGTATTACCGGAGATTTGTAAAGGACTTCACCAAGAAGGCAGCGCCTTTGCAAGATCTCCTGGTAGGACAGTCCGGGAGAGGCAGAAATCCCCCGTTCCAGTGGGGTAAGGAGCAAGCCGAATCCTTTGCAGTGATGAAAGAGATCCTGACCGGCGAAGAGATCCTGGCCTACCCTGACTACATCCAACCATACCTGCTGTACACTGATGCCAGCAACGAGGGATTAGGAGCTGTGTTGAGTCAGAAGCAGAATGGCAGAGAGAAGGTGATCGCCTATGCCAGTAGGAAGCTTCGCCCGACCGAGAGAAACCCAGAGAACTATAGCTCCTTCAAGTTGGAGCTCCTGGCCTTGGTCTGGGCCATCACTGAGCGGTTCAAGCACTACCTGGCCTCCAGTAAGTTCACGGCCTATACTGACAACAATCCCTTGAAACACCTAGAAACAGCCAAGTTGGGAGCCATGGAACAGCGTTGGATGGCCCGGCTGTCAAACTATCAGTTCACCATCAAGTATCGGGCAGGTCACAAGAATGCCAAAGCCGATGCCCTGTCCAGGATGCCTCACCAGTCAGACACTGAAGAAGAAGTGGATGACCTGGAGGAGATTGAGCTACCTGCCTTCCATCGAAATGGGACGGTCCACGAGCAACGCACCTCCAGGAGGTATCGCGGTAAGACATTAAACCCTCTGCCTCACCACAGCTGGAAGGAGACCCAGGACAGCGACCCGGTTGTCAGCCGTATTAAAGAACTGATAACCCAAGAAGGTTCCTCCCTGGAGAAGGACGCTTCTCTGCAAGCCAAGCAACTGTGGAATGAGAGAAGCCGGCTGTTCATCATTAGAGAGAAGCTGTGCCGAAGATACAGTACAGACCAAAAGTTTGGACACACCTTCTCATTTAAAGATTTTTCTGTATTTTTATGACTATGAAAATTGTACATTCACACTGAAGGCATCAAAACTATGAATAAAGACATGTGGAATTTTGTACTTAACAAAAAAGTGTGAAACAACTGAAATATGTCTTATATTCTAGGTTCTTCAAAGTAGCCACCTTTGCTTTGATGACTGCTTTGCACACTCTTGGCATTCTCTTGATGAGCTTCAAGAGGTACCGTATATTCCGGCGTATAAGACGACTTTTGAAGACTGAAAAATCTTCTGTCTAGTCTGGGGTCGTCTTATACGCCGGTAATGTTTTTGAACTTTCAGAAATTGACATGCGGGGATACTCTGGGGGTGTTAATAAGCTGCCGTGGCCGTATCCCTGCCATGTGGGAGTTAATATAAGGTGGAGGGAGTTAAAATATGGCGGCGGTAGGTCCAGACAGTCAGCGCTTCTGTGCTGAAACTGACACATCGCTGCGCTGTGTCTTCTCAGGCCTGGGACACAGCGCAGCGTATTCCCAGCAGCGGAGACAGACAGAACCTAGCGAACTTTTCTGACACATCGCAGTGTCTTCCCAGCTCCGGACACAGCGCAGGGCTTCTGTGCCGACAGCTTTCACTTGTCACAGAAGCGCTGCGCTGTGTCCGGAGCTGGGAAGTTTTAAACAATCACACAGCCCCATACTGCTTCCCCGCAGCCTCCCACCCCGATCCTCCGCTCCCCTCGCCACCTCCCATCCCGATCGTAAGTTAGGACCGGGCGGGGAGCGCAGCACCAAGGAGCGGGGAGCGAAGGACCCGGGCGGGGAAGCCGGCAGTGAAAAGACTTCACCGCCGGCTTTCCCGTTCTGTGCTGCGCTTTCCCGCCGGTTATTTCAAATGAACAGCTGAGGTATCAGGTGATGCCGATCAGCTGTTCATTTGAAGTCGCCGCGGTGCCCTCAGAGGGTTCATGTGAGTTCATGCTTGACTGCATTGCATGAACTCACATGAACTTTCCCACGGCCGCACAGGTCAGCCTCACCTCCCAGACGATCAGCCCGTCATGATTGGTGTGTGCGGGTGTCTGTGCGTGTGTCTGCGAGTGTGTGTGGGGTGTCTGTGCGATGTCTGCGGGTGTGTGCGGTGTCTGTGAGATGTCTGCAAGTGTGTGCGGGTGTGCGCGGTGTCTGTGCGATGTGTCTGTGCGATGTCTGCGAGTGTGTGCGGGTGTGCGCGGTGTCTGTGCGATGTCTGGGGGTGTGTGCGGTGTCTGTGCGATGTGTGCGGTGTCTGTGCGATGTCTGCGGGTATGCGCGGTGTCTGTGCGATGTGTGCGGGTGTGTGCGTGCAGGCAGACATAGGCCGATGTGACACTACTACTCCCATCGGCCTATGTCTGTCCCCCGTCCACTCCTGCCAGCAGGATCAGCTCGATGGGAGCAGTAGTTCCCATCAGCCTGATCCTGCTATATAAATTGCCCTACTGTGTCCCCAATAAATGTTAAATACATGTCATTGGTGGCCAGTGGTTACCTACAATAAATTAGTTCATACATTACCTGTCCCCGCCGATCGCCACCTAAAATAAAGTAAAAAATAAAAAACTACACCTATACTCACCTAGACACCTAATTCCCCGAAGCCATCGATCTCCTGTAATAAAATATAAAATAATAAACCACAACCTTATCCTTACCCCTCCGTAGTAGTCCACGAGTGTCCCACGAAGATCTCCAGTTCAGAGCAGCCACATAGAATGTGACCGCTCTGAACCGCTGCCGCCGTTAGAATGACGGGGCCGTAAAGCAGCCCTGTCATTGCATAAGCGGGTTCGCCGGAGTTCAGGCAGCGCTGCTCCGGTTAGCTGCTTTACGGCCCTGCTGTATCGTGAGAAATTCCCACGGTACAGCAGTGCCGTAAAGGAGGTCTCCGGAGCTGCGCTGACTGAATGCACTCCGGTGACCTCAGTCAGTGGCTCCCGCTGCCGGGAGCGGACGTGTTCCCGGCAGCGTGAGCTTACAGCAGCCATGCACAGCTGTCACCATCTCCAGATGTGACAGCTGTGCATGGGAGATCAGCGCAGGAACGTGGACAGGTAACTATTTTTTTTTTAGTAAACTAAGAATTAAATAAAATGGTGTGGTTTATTTCAAATAAATTATTTTTTTCTTGGTGTAGTGTGTTTTTTCTTTTTAACACTTTGTAGGTTAGTAATGGGGGTGTCTTATAGACGCCCATCATTACTAACCTGGGCTTCATGGCAGCTGGCGCTGACATGAACCCCAGCCCTATTATCCCCTGCCACCGCACCAGGGCAGCGTGGAAGAGCGAGGCTAAGTGCCAGAATTGGCGCATCCTATGGATGCGACATTTCTGGGGCGGCTGACGGCTGGTGTTTCTAGCCTGGGAGGGGGCCAATATTCATGGCACCCTTCCTGGGCTATTAATATCAGCCCCCAGCTGTCTGCCTAGCCTTTGCTAGCTATTAAAATAGGGGGGACCCCACGTCATTTTTTTGGGGGGGTCCCCCATTTTAATAGCTAGTAAAGGCTAGGTATTCAGCTGGGGGCTGATATTAGTAGCCTGGGAAGCTCCGTGGGTATTACCCCCTTCCCAGGCTTCAAACATCTGCCCCAGCCGTCTGCTTAACCTCCGCTAGAGACTAAAATTAAGGGGAACCCCATGCCAATTTTTTTTCAAATAAATCCTTTATTTTAACACTAAATGACAAGTACAGTAATCAACACTGTCACTGTACTTCATATATATGTGACTGACATGTTTCTATCTATCTAATCTATGTATGATTCTCTATTCCTTCTATTCTAAATTGTCGGGTACAGATGCTGAATTGCCGGCCGGCTTTTTTAAAGAGACGGTGCATGAAAACACTATTATTTTTTTAAATAAATCTTTTACACTAAATGACAAGTACAGTAAGCAACAATGTCACTGTACTTCATATATATGTGACTGACATATTTCTATCTATCTAATCTATGTGTGAAGCTCTATTCTTTCTGTTGTAAATTGTCGGGTACCGGTGTATGCCGCTGATGAAAATGGATGATAGTAATGTTGTTGTTGTATGCCTTATGTTTATGAGTGACAGTTTTCCTGCTATATACCTGCATGTCATAAGAATTTAAATTAAAAAAGGACCATGTTAAATTCAAATCTGTTTTTTTTTAATTTTTACCGGTGTTTGGTATGCATTGGAAAAGGGGTAGTCTTATACGGTGAATATATCCTAAACTCTATATTTTAACAGGAAAGTAGGGGGGTCGTCTTATACACCAGGTCGTCTTATATGCCGGAATATACGGTAGTCACCAAAAATGGTCTTCCAACAATCTTGAAGGAGTTCCCAGAGATGCTTAGCACTTGTTGGCCCTTTTGCCTTCACTCTGCGATTGGGTTCAGGTCTGGTGACTGTGGAGGCCAGGTCATCTAGCGTAGCACCCCATCACTCTCCTTCTTGGTCAAATAGCCCTTACACAGCCTGGAGGTGTGTTTGGGGTCATTGTCCTGTTGAAAAATAAATGATGGTCCAACTAAACGCAAACCGGATGGAATAGCATGCTGCTGCAAGATGCTGTGGTAGCCATGCTGGTTCAGTATGCCTTCAATTTTGAATAAATCCCCAACACTGTCACCAGCAAAGCACCCCCACACCATCACACCTCCTCCTCCATGCTTCTCGGTGGGAACCAGGCACGTAGAGTCCATCCGTTCACCTTTTCTGCGTCGCACAAAGACACGGTGGTTGGAACCAAAGATCTCAAATTTGGACTCATCAGACCAAAGCACAGATTTCCACTGGTCTAATGTCCATCCCTTGTGTTTTTTAGCCCAAATAAGTCTCTTCTGCTTTTTGCCTGTCCTTAGCAGTGGTTTCCTAGCAGCTATTTTACCATGAAGGCCTGCTGCACAAAGTCTCCTCTTAACAGTTGTTGAAGAGATGTGTCTGTTGCTAGAACTCTGTGTGGCATTGACCTGGTTTCTAATCTGAGCTGCTGTTAACCTGCGATTTCTGAGGTTGGTGACTCGGATAAACTTATCCTCAGAAGCAGAGGTGACTCTTGGTCTTCCTTTCCTAGGGCGGTCCTCATGTGAGCCAGTTTCTTTGTAGCACTTGATGGTTTTTGCAACTGCACTTGGGGACACTTTCAAAGTTTTCCCAATTTTTCGCAATGACTGACCTTCATTTCTTAAAGTAATGATGGCCACTCGTTTTTCTTTACTTAGCAGCTTTTTTCTTGCCATAATACAAATTCTAACAGTCTATTCAGTAGGACTATCAGCTGTGTATCCACCAGACTTCTGCACAACACAGCTGATGGTCCCAACCCCATTTATAAGGCAAGAAATCCCACTTATTAAACCTGATATGGCACACCTGTGAAGTGAAAACCATTTCCGGTGACTACCTCTTGAAGCTCATCAAGAGAATGCCAAGAGTGTGCAAAGCAGTCATCAAAGCAAAAAGTGGCTGTAACGGGTCTGGGAGGCGGAACCTCTGAGCTACTATACAAGGGGGCAGTCCTTGTAAGGGAGCGGGTGGCGACCAGGGAAGACGGGCAGGAGGTCACAGCAGGTGACCGGGACAGTCTCTGGGTGAACGACCTGGAGGTCACGGCAAGTGACCGGGGCAGTCTCTGAATGAACGGGCTGATGGTCACGGCAAGTGACCGGGGCAGTCTCTGAATGAACGGGCAGATGGTCACGGCAAGTGACCGGGGCAGTCTCTGGATGAACGGGCAGATGGTCACGGCAAGTGACCGGGGCAGTCTCTAGGTAAAGGGTTGGTACGACCTGTGGCGGCTGATGATAGACGTGAGCTCCCAGGTGAGCAAGCGAGAGTCTCTGGATGAACGGGTGGTCACAGCATGTGACGGCGGAGCCTCCAGGAAGACCAACAGACAGGCGGCAGATGAGCGCTCCCAGGTGAGCGGGCAGAAGTCTCTGGACAGGCGGGTGGTCACAGCACGTGACGGCAGAGCCTCCAGGTAGGCTAGTAGACAGGCAGCAGATGAGCGCTCCCAGGTGAGCGAGCAGGAGTCACTGGACAGGCAGGTGGTCACAGCACGTGACGGCGGAGCCTCCAGGTAGACTAGCAGGCAGGTAGCAGGTGTGTGCTCCCAGGTGAGCGGGCAAGCTGGTCCATAGACAGACTGACCGGAGTTGGAAGGCAGACCGTCGGACCTCGGGCAAGCAGGCAGGTGGCTGATGTGCGCTCCCAGGTGAGCGGGCAGGCTGGTCCTTAGACAGACTGACAGGAGTAGTAAGGCAGACCGTCGGACCTCAGACTAGCAGGCAGGTAGCAGATAATCAGGCAGGAATCTGGCAGGTAACTGGCAGGTAACTGGCAGGTAACTAGCAACGGGACCTGAGGGCTGAAGCAGAGTAGTGAATAGTGCAACAACATTGCTCGGGCACCTCCATTTTGGAGGAGGTGCCTTATATATGGTGAAGTCCTCCGGCCATTGGCCGGGGACTCCTTAGGACGGCGCGCGCGGCCCCTTTAAGAGGAAGGGAGAGCGCGCGCGCGCGCCCTAAGCACAGTGGCCGGGAAGGAGCGCGCGCTGCCAGCAGAGCGGGAGGAGGACGCCGGGCACGGAGCAGGGAGGTGAGGGGAACAGCGTCCCTGCCTAGCAGAGGGCAGGGACGCCGGCGCTACAGTGGCTACTTTGAAGAACCTAGAATATAAGACATAATTTCAGCTGTTTCATACTTTTTTGTTAAGTATATAATTCCACATGTGTTAATTCATAGTTTTGATGCCTTCAGTGTGAATGTACAATTTTCATAGTCATGAAAATACTGAAAAATCTTTAAATGAGAAGGTGTGTCCAAACTTTTGGTCTGTACTGTATGTCAACCCCAGGACCCATGAGATGGTATGGCAGATAGTAGTGCCCAGGACAGACATCCAGATGGTGTTGGGGGCCTACCACTATCAAGCAGGGCACTTTGGCTGGAAGAAGCTAGAAACCCTGCTGAAGGGTCGGTTTTATTGGGTTGGAATGCGCAGTTCCATAGAGATATGGTGCCGGGATTGTGGACCCTGTAGCCTCAGAAGAAAAGACTACAGCAGCCAGAAGGCACCCCTGCAGCCCACCAAGACAACTCGACCTTTGGAGACCGTTGCCTTGGATCACGTCAAGCTGTCACCCAGCAGGTCAGGATACTCCTATGCCTTCACCATGGTGGATCACTACTCCCGGTTCCTCGTGGTCGCCCCCATCAAGGATCTGACGGCAGAGACTGCGGCAAAGACGTTTCAAACGTACTTCTGCAGGCCCCATGGATACCCGGAGCAGGTGCTGACGGATCAAGGCCCCGCCTTTGAAGCCGAATTGTTCAAGGAGTTCTGCCATCTGTACGGGTGTTAAAAGATCTGGACTACACCGTACCACCCCCAAACCAATGGGTTATGTAAAAAGATGAATAAATTAGTCATCGACCTGTTGAAGACCCTACCCGTAGAAGAAAGAAACCAGTGGCCAGACAAACTACCTGACCTGGTAGATTTGTACAATCACATACCTGTGAGTTCCACCAATTGTACTCCAGCGTACCTCATGAGAGCAAGACCCGGAAAATTGCCCATGGATCTGGAGCTTGGAGTGGTAGAGCCAGAAGCAGATATGTCCACTGAGGACTGGGATACGACGCGACAGGAGCAGTACAGGAGAGTACAGGCCTGTGTCGAAGACAGTCTGAATAGGGTAAGAGAAAAACAGGAAGCACAGTACAACAAGAGTGCACCAGCCGAACCCTTAACACCTGGAGAAGTTGTGCTAAAATGAAAAAGTAGAAACCACAAACTTGACGACCAGTGGGAAAGAGAACCTTACACTGTGTTGAATTCCAGATTCGACAATAAGAAAACCTGTCTAGAGGAAGAACAACTGCAACGGTATCGAGAGACCATCTGAAGTTGTGCCTAAGTTTGTTGAAGCCCCAGGAGGAAGTGCCTCTCACCGTACCGGAGGAGCCTAAAGAAGAAGTACTCCATACTGACTTAGGAGATTTCTCGGCAGATTGGCCTCAAGTAGGTGGAGCTGTAATAATACCTGTGATGCACTTCTACCAACAGCAAGAAGACTCTCCATTACAAGTAAGACCTGTAAGTGCCCCAGAAGAGCCTGCTCAAGAAGAATCCCTGGAAGAAGGATCCTCGGCTGGGGCAGAGCAAGAAGGCCCAGCAGACAGCGTGCTTGCCAGTCCCATAGTGAGGTTAAGGCAGTTTTACAATCTACCCACACGTAGAACTGACAGGGTAGCAGGCAGTGCGGACACAGATACCATCCACACTCCCGTACTACGCAGGTCAACACGTAGCACCAAAGGCCAGGCCCCTGTCAGGTATAGAGAGTAAATAGTATGTTCTTGTAATAATTTCATGTATTTATTTATTGATTTATCTTGCCTTGCTATTGGACAATGCATGTGACATGGACACTTCTCATTGCATTTAGTTACCCGTAAGGGTATATATATAAAGGACTCGGTGGCTGAGGACTGTGAGCATCCCAAGAACTGTCATGTATATAGTTGTACTCCCTGGAGTGCCCCTTAATTGACCACGGAGCAAAAACACGTTTGGAATGGCCGAAGACGTGGTCCAGCACCTGGATCACCTATGCCCTGTAGCCACGCCCAGGGCCTACGTTGAGGGTTTTCAGGCGGGTCCCTCATGTTCTTTCACCAGTGAGATGGACACCATTTACTTGAAAAACTCTGAAATTGTTTTATATATATTTATTGTATTATTATGTTTTTATACCTGTAACGTTCAAGAAAAGTGCCTCCCATAAAGGGAAGAAATGTTATTGGTTAACCTGTTTAACATTTGCCATAACATAATAGCAACATAATATGTAAGGAATTAGAAAATTAACTCTCTGCAGGATGACTGGATCTTCTCCTGATGAACCATCCACTAACGGGGAAACGCGTTGAGAAGGACTGGGGGCAACCCAATACCTTTGCAAAGATAAGTTCATTTTCTAATTCCTTACATATTATGTTGCTATTATGTTATGGCAAATGTGCCAGTGATATCAGCCTGCCACTTTAAATTAACTCTGGTTCCACCAGCATAGGGAACCACAGGGTTACTGCATCTTAAGTAGGATGTGTGAACAGTGTCTGAGCTTATCTTGTGGGCTGCACCCCTGATATGTTGCTTTGTGTTATCTATGGTCTGGGTGATAAGATTAGTAGGACCTATTAGTATCAGATGTGTATCCTCCAACTGTATTTTTTTCCTGCTGTTTTTTTTAAATAAGTGATTTATACATTCAAGGTTTTTTCTTTATGTTTAGACCTCACACTAAGATATTGTATATCCAGTGGCAAAATATCCTATTTATCGCCTCTGGTGGGTGTGTGGGGGAAGGGACCGCATAGGGTCATTATCCTTATAATTACCTGCACTAAGTCACTTTTTTATGGGCACTTTTTTCATGTTGTATGTGTCATGTTATGATTATTAAAGATTATCTCTTATGAAAAAGGGTTATTTTTGCGTTAGATGTTACCTTGGTTAAAACTGCACAATCCTTTACTGGACTGGTCTACTAATGTGATTAAGTCTTGGGGTCCAAAGTGCTATGATAAATGTTGTAATGGTCGCATTGTGGCTGTGGAAAAAGGGGAATTACCTGTACCTATTCAGGCCTTTTGGAGTTTTTTTTCAGAGGAGGAGTTGCAAGTTTTACCTCCTCATAGGGACTATAATTGCACCATTGAGTTTGTTCCGGGAGCTAGTCTTCCCAAAAGTCGCTTGTTTAATCTGACTATCCCTGAAAGAAAGGCCTTGGAGGAGTACATAAAGACCAGCCTAGCTGCTGGTCACATTAAGTCGCCTGTGGCCACTGGATTTTTCTTTGTTAAAAAAAAGGACGGGGGTTTACGTCTATGTCTGGATTTTCATGAAATTAATAAGATTACCATAAGCAATTCCTACCCATTGCCGTTAATTCCTGACTTGTTTAACCAGTTGGGGGCCAAGTGGTTCTCTAAAATTGATTTCCGGGGGGCATACAATTTGTTACGAATGAAGGAGGGTGATGAATAGAAAACTGCTTTTAACACTCCGATAGGTCATTTTGAGAATCTGGTGATGCCTTTTGGTCTTACCAATGCACCTGCATGTTTTCAGAACCTTATTAATGACATCCTGAGACCTTTGATTGGTAAGAATGTGGTTGTGTATTTGGATGACATTTTGATTTATTCACCAGATCTAGAGTCCCATTGGCAGAGTGTACGTGAAGTTTTGCAGTTATTGACTGATAATTCACTCTTTGCTAAGCTGGAGAAATGTGAGTTCGCTGTGCAGAGAATTAGTTTTTGGGATACATTGTGTCCAGCGAGGGTTTTGAGATGGACCCGGTGAAGGTTCTGGCTGTGCAGGAATGGCCTAGGCCTATTGGTTTGAAATCTATACAGGGATTTTTGGGTTTCGCCAATTATTACAGGAAATTCATTAAGAATTTTTCTATAATTGTTAAGCCGCTGACCGATCTCACCAGGAAAGGTGCGAATACGGTCCAGTGGACTACTGAGGCCATTGAAGCATTTGAGTATCTCAAGGAGAGGTTCAGTTCTGCCCCTATCCTTATGCAGCCTGATGAGACCAAGCCTTTTTTGGTCGAGGTCGATGCTTCATCGGTGGGGGTCGGAGCAGTTTTGTCTCAGGAAGACAGGGATGGAGTACATCCTTGTGCTTTTTTTTCGAAAAATTTTTCGGAAACCGAACTGAATTATGATGTTGGAAATCGGGAGTTGCTGGCTATTAAACTCGCATTTGAACATTGGCGTCACTTTTTGGAAGGTGCTAGATTTCCTATTCAGGTTTTCACAGATCATAAGAATTTGATCTATCTGGATGCTGCCAAGCGCTTGAATGCCCGTCAAGCTAGGTGGGCACTTTTTTTTTGTCGGTTTCATTTTTCTGTTACTTATATCCCTGGTACTAAGAATGTTAAAGCCGATGCTTTATCTTGCAGCTTTTCTCCTACGGTTGGTGCCGAGGAGGAGGAGAGCATTTTACAGAAAGGAGTTGTGGTGGCGGCATTGGACTCCGTTTTGGGGGATTGGATTCTGAAAGCTCAAGATGATGCCCCATCTAACACTCCCCATGGGAGGTTGTTTGTGCCTAGAACCCTTAGCAGAGATTTGTTTGTGGAGTGTCATGAGTCTCGGTTGGCAGGTCATCCAGGAATTTCTGAGACTAAGAGACTTATCAGTCGCATTTTTTGGTGGCCTGGATGGCAGAAGGAAGTCATCAAGTGGGTGCATCAATGTACTGTGTGTGCTAGGTCAAAGGCTTCACATACCCCTGCTGCGGGGTTGCTTTGTCCTCTGGAGGTTCCTAGTGCGCCTTGGACGCATCTCACAATGGATTTTATTACTGATCTTCCTGTGTCCGAGGGTTTCACTGTCATCTGAGTGGTCATGGACCGTTTTAGTAAGATGTGTCATTTGGTTCCATTCATTAAGTTGCCCTGCTCCAAGACACTCACTAAGGCGTTTGTTAAGGAGATTGTCAAGCTCCATGGCGTTCCCACGGATATTGTTTCTGATAGAGGACCTCAGTTTGTGGCTCTCTTTTGGCGTGCTTTTTGTGACAGGTTGGGAGTCCATTTGTCATTTTCGTCTGGGTATCATCCTGAGTCTAATGGACAGACTGAAAGAAAGAACCAGGATGTTGAACAGTTTTTGCGTTGTTTTGTGGCAGACAATCAAGAGGTGTGGTCTGAGTTTCTGCCTCTCGAAGAATTTGCTCTTAACAATCATACATCCTCCTCTGCTGGGTGTTCTCCTTTTTTTTGTTGTACTTGGAGACATCCATCTTTTGGTTCGTTCTCCAAATTGGGGTCAGCGGTGCCAGAGGAGGAGAATTTTTCTGGTGATTTGGAGAGAGTTTGGACGAATATATGTTGCAACCTTCAAGAGGCTAACAAGAAGTCCAAGAAGTTTTTTGACAGAAAACGTAAGGAGGTTTTGTTTACTGTGGGTGACATAGTTTGGTTGTCCTCTAAGAACCTATGGTTGAGGATTCCCTCTAAAAAATTGGGTCCTAAGTTTGTGGGTTCATTTAAGGTGCTTCAGGTGGTTAACCCGTCTGCTGTTAGGTTGGATGTCCCTACTTACTGGAAGATTAATCCTGTGTTTCATGTTTCCTTGTTGAAAAAGGCTGATGTATCTGATAGGGATGCCACAGTCACTCCTGTGGTGGAAGACGGCGAATATGAAATTTCTCGTATCTTGAATTCTATATGGCATAGAGGGAGATTGCAGTATCTCGTCGCATGGAAGGGTTTCGGTCCCGAGGATAACTCCTGGGTAAGGGCGGATGGTGTCTCTGCCCCTAGGCTTGTCACAGCTTTCCACAGGAGGTTTCCGGATAGGCCAGGGCCTGGAGGATCCAGAGGATCCTCATAAAAGAGGGGGTACTGTTAGAACCCCCCTGTTTTTTTTTTTTCCATCTTGTGTTTTGCGGTCATGTGACCATTTGCCTTTATATTCCAGCTCCGTCCTTTTGGCTGTGCTGGACTTCAGTGTTTTACTGCTTCTCTAGCCAGGTGCTTCTGTGCCTATCTCTGTCAGTTCGCTTGGTCTTTCTGGGAACTTTAGTACCTTTTTCTCAGATTGTATTTTTGTGTTCTGCAGCGACTTCTCTGTTTAGGAGGTGTCCCATTTTTGTCCCAGTCCTTAGTTCTTTTAGGGACCCCTTCCCTTAAGCTATAGGTCTCCGTTCAGACTAGCCGAAGACTAAGGCGGGTCTGTTCGCTAGGAACAGGCAGCCCGCTACATCGTAGGGATTCAGCTTAAATTTACTGTAGGGACAGCTTTCCCCTATATTTCCTTAGTTCATGTTGCAGATCATAACAGTAATAGAGTCAATAGTGACTGTGTAATTTAGAGGAAATCAAATTATATTTCCTAAAAAAATGTTCATAGTGTGCAAAAGTAGCAAAGTGTCGCGCCCAGGGGATGGGGAACGACTCGGCAACCGGGCCTTTTGCCTGGTTTTGGGGATGCCGTGGTAGTCGGCTCCCGGGCCCGTACCCTGGGGTAGCTCTTAAAAAGGGGGAATAATTATATTTATAGGGGATTTGTAGTAAGTTTGTGACGCCACCTGTGGGTTGCGGCTAAAGGGAACCGCCGCTGCGGAGCAGTCCTCTGGAGCTGGTGCTACGACAGCAGGGATGGTGTGGCTCTCCACAGGTAGAGCTAGCTCCAGGGCAGCGTAGGGGTAAGGGTAAGATGCTGATGAGAGACGGCAGGATGGTCCCGGAGGAAAGACGGACACTCACACGGGGGTAAGCTTCAGTACCTTTACTGGTGATGATGCAGGCACGGTCCAGGGTACTCCGGCTGAAGGGTGTACTTTTGGACTCTCCCCAGTGAGCGGGAGTAGGGCCTCCTGATCTGTTGCCTTCACTTGCTAAGCTTCTGATCTGCCTGGAGCTAGGCATAGCTTGGTTACTGTCTCTCTCTCTCTTGCACCTGCTGACCTGATGGTAGGGCCTTCTCTTGGAGATCACTCTCCCTGGACGCTGGTGACTCCTAGCCCTGGTACTGTAGTCAGCGTTTGGTAGACCTGGGACCTGTAGTCCTCCAGGGGTTCCGGTGGTCCCTACTGGGTATAATGAGACCCTGTAGGCACGGACCCGGTGTCCGGTGTATGATTCGGGGTGAGCCTGGTATGCTCCTCTGCCCCCTATATGTCTCTCCCTCTCCTCTTGCCTTCGGCCACACTCAGGGCCCTCATTAGGCTTCACCTCAGGCTGTATGCCTTGGCTCGCCTAAGCACCGCAGCAGCGTGCTGCTTTCGCTGCTCTCAGAGCATCAGCACGTTCCCTGCTCTGACTCTACTCTCTAACTCCACTGAGGAACTCCCTGAGCAGACTCCCTGAGCAGACTGACTGCCTAACTCCACCCTCCGGTATATATATCCCTGACGGGCTCCCTCTGGTAGTCTGAGGTGGTAAGGTGGAGGTGTGTGAATGTGTAACGGCCTTTTGTGGAGAAGTCCATCCATGCACTCCTCTGGGATCTGTCGCACCAGTGCGCAGCAGGGAGCCACAAAAGCCTAAAAAACTAAACATCTCGTATCACTGTAAGGTCGGGGCTACACGAGTGTGAAAAAAAATAGTGGAAAAAATTTGGATCGATTTTGCCATCCGTATGGCATCATTCCTTATTTATAAAAAGATCAGAAATTTGATATAAATTTTAAAAAAATTGCAATTTTCAAACTTTAAATGATTATCCCTTTAATCCAGATAGTCATACCACACAAAACGATAATAAATTACATTTCAATCATGTCTGCTTTCCATCAGCACCATTTCTGAAATGTAAAAATGTTTTATTTTGTTAGCATTTTAGAAGGTTTAAAATGGAGGAGTAATTTTTCATATTTTCAAGGAAATTTACAAAACTTAATTTTATAGGGACCTGTTCAGTTTTGAAATTACTTTGAGGGTCAAATATATTGGAAATCCCCCCAAAAGAGATACCATTTTAAAAACGGCATCCCCGTATTAAAAATTGAATTGCTTTCAGGTAGTTCATTAACCCTTCAGGTGCTTTTCAGGAATTAATGCAAACTGGCATAACAGGAATGAAAAAGTTTATTTTCACCACCTACATTTTAAAAACTTCTGAACAGGCCACTAAACGCGGCAGGCTCTAAAGCCGTTATTCGACTGCCATGGCGAACATCAGGACCGCACGATCAAGATCTCAGGGTGCCAATGTAGTTAAAGAGGGAGCCCCCACACTCTGTTAACCATCTAGATGCCGTAGTCACTATTGGCAGCAGCATTTAAGGGGTTAAATGGCTATAATCAGTGCCGACCCTGATCGTGGCTGATGCAGCAAGTTGTTAGCTATAGTGTACAGCTGATAGCTGCAGGATTGTCACCTGGCGGGGGATGCTAATCTCTTATATCGCAGGTCCGTAAAAAGACGTATTGGTGGTCACTATGGGGTTAAAAAAATAGAATTGTTTCTTAATCTGATGTTTTTTTTGGCACAATATACACATACACATTATACAGACACATGACTTAAACATTATATATACACATATACACATGACCTTTAGATATATACATGACCTGTACATATATACACTGTATATACACAGGAAAAAATAGAAAAATGCTCCAAAGAACCAAAGGATGAATTAAAACAAGCAAAGTTTATTGTTACATATTAAGAATATGCGGGATACGGGATGAGGTGCCACACACCCCAAAGTAGATAGTCTTAAGTCAAGATACAGGAGGATTAGATGGTATTATGCCGTTTCTCCGCTTAGTGGTAAGTTGTGCTCCATTCCGGAGCCACAAATGGGAAACTCGTAAAAATCCTCTGTTCTTCAGCCGGAATTGTCTCGTTCAGGTCTTCACTGCGTGGTGCTGGGATCTGCTGTCTCATGCTGACATTCATGTTCCTTCTTATAATAACTGGAGATGGCGCTTTCCCTGTTTCTATGTCTGTCCAGTTTAGATTTGAAAATAAGGGGTGTTTTCTGATTTTTCCATTAACCCCTAGCCGGACATAATGGTCTTTGCAGAGTAGTTTGGACATAATGTCCACAGCATCGTGGTCAGTGAGGTTTTCATATGATGGTTCAGAGTAGATGACATTTCTCTCAATCTCTTCAGTGGTGTCTCCTGGAAATGGTGAGTCTTGGAAAATCATGTTGTACAATATGACTCCAAAGGCGAACCAATCTACACCTTCATCATAAGCATCTCCCATGATCATTTCTGGGGCGCCATACCCAGGTGTTCCACTGAAATCTCTGGCATTAAATCTCTTATCAAACTCATAAAGAGATAGTCCAAAATCAGTAATCTTTATGTGGCCGTCACCAGTCAGCAGGATGTTATCCGGTTTTAAGTCCCGGTGAATGATGTCATTGCTGTGCAGGAATTGTAGGCCACAGACGATTTCTGCTGCTATAAAGGTTACAGGTTCCTTCAGGGGAATGGTACTATATATATAGTCATGCAGATCCCCTCCACTGGCCAGCTTGGTGACAAAATAGGCATGGTTTTCAGTATGAAACGCGGCATGGCAATGAGTTAAGAATCTGCTGTTGTGGCTAAGCTTCAGGACATGGTGTTCAACAAGGCATTCAGGGAAGGAGATAAGGCTTTCCTTCTTTATGATTTTAAGGGCCACACTTTGTTTCCGTATCTTATCCGTGGCCAGTACAACCTTCCCATAACTCCCTTCTCCAAGTATGCCATGGCAGATAAACTTATCCCTGGTGAGAGGGACAGTGGTCTTTATTTTTTTGCTACTGGGGCCACTAAATTCCCCTGAGATGTCATCTTGACTGGTGGCTGGATCTTCCTGATGTTTCCTTTTTCTCCCAGTTCTCTTCTCTTCTGCTGCACTTGACGCGCCCCTGGGCCTGTGTCGCGCTGCGTGAGCTTACCCGGAGCCGGATCTGTTGAGGGTTGTAGTCTCGTGGCGGTGACCCGGTCCGTGCCCAGGGAGTCAAACTGGACGGCAGTCTGTTAGCGGTAAATGGTTGATGACTACGCCACCCGTTGAGTGCAGCCAGGGGGCTGCTGCTGCAGGGCAGACCGCTGAGGCCGATGGTGGGATTGTGCAGCGTGATAGTATAACCCCCAACGGGAGGGGTATGGCCTCAGGGCAGCCGACGTGGATGATGGGGGTAGCAGGAACCACTCAGAGACGGTACGGTGTAGTTCAGGGTCTTTACTGGTAACAACAAAAGACCCTCCCGGAGTACTTGCTAGCGGATGGGGCCTGGTCAGTCCTTGAGCAGATGGGATCTCCCCTGGCCAGGCGTAGTTGTAGGCCTCCCAAACTGACTGTACTCTTCTGGCTACCTTGCTAGGAGCTGATGTAAGTAGCCCACGTCCCTGAGTGTACCGTGTGGTGCTCACCCGTATGGCCGGTGACTCGGGGCCTTCTAATGGCTTCCGCTCCACGATGGCGGTGCTGGTCCCACGCGTGTGACCGTGCCTTCGGGCTTCTGGGCCAGAGGACCTGAAATCCCCTGCCTGACGGATTCTGCTGCTAGGTAGGAATTAGTCCCCACAGCCTCGGACTCCGGGTCCGGTAAAAAGTCTTCTTAGTCAGGGCGAACTCTGCAGCTGCCAGCCCCTGACTCCTTGTAACTGCTGTTTCTTCCTATGCTGTCTCTACTTCTTCTCTTCTTCTACTCACTCACCCTGCCTCAGCCCCAGGTTTTTATAGGGGAAGTTCTTCCCCTCCCAAGACTGGGCAGGAGGTGTGGCATGCACAGGATCCCTGACCAAAGGACCTCCCACCTGCTCTCAGACATAACATTACGTTACTGTGGCAACCAGACCCCTGGGGTGTCACATTCCCCCCTAGTAAAATTTAGTACTCCGGGACTAAACACATTATAGAAAAACATAACAAGGTAAAAACAACAACACTAAAATACAATAAGGAAACACAATAAGATGGTCATGGCGTATCCGCAACCGGGTGCAGTCTTTGAAGAAAAGCAAAGGTGTCCATTTCACCGAAACAGGGAGACGTAACCAGGTAGGGGTCTGTTCTACCCCGAGTCCTTGACAGTCTTTAGTCCATCCTGGGTTACGCTCCAACTATGTACAAGGATTCCCGGTAAATCCACCAAGGATTCCTAAAAACAACTAGAAACACAAAATTACACACAAGCAACTATAGACAGGTAAACATACAAAATAGCTTAAACATTTAGATCCTCCAACGTGCGGGTAACTGGCCTCTAGTGGCCCTAGTGGACCTACGGAGCTGACTGTCTGGCCCTGAACTACAGGGTGTAGGAGCTGTCAAGGGTAAACTGGGCAGCTGTCTACCGGCTCTTTGTCTCACTAGGGGTACGGCAGGCTCACTATAAGCAGAGGGTTGATTCTCCTGTTCTGCTTGTGTGGAGTCTTCTGCCTCCTGGACCGGCTGTTCTTCCAGCTCTACCCGTTGCTCCGTAGGTTCTTGGGATGATGGTTGGAGGAAGGTGAGTACGGGTACCACAACTGCACCATTGACTTGAGTCCAAGACCGAGGGAAGTCCCCGAGCACGGTACTAACCATATCTTCCCTTTCCTCTACGGGTCGATGGTCTTCTTGTTCCTCTTCAGGGTTCCTCAGTTGTTCGGGACACTTCTTCAGGTGGTCCCGGGATACAATGGCTGTGGTTTCCCCTCCGTCTTTACTGATGGTACAGACCTTCGGGTTTTCGTGGCTTGAGGGCAGTACGGTGTACGGGTCCTTCTCCCACTGGTCGTCCAACTTGTGGAGCCGTCTCTTCCTCTTCAAGACCTGCTCTCCGGGTACCAGGGGAACAGCGGGAGCATACTGGTTGTATGTCTTCTCTTGTCTTTCCCTAGCCTGACAGAGACTTCGCTCCACGCTCTCCTGTACTCTCCGGTACTGCTGCTGCCTCTCTGTGTCCCAGTCTGTTTCTGGTGAAGTGTCCTCGGGTGTCAGGACTCCCATTTCCAGGTCAACAGGTAACTTACCAGGTCTTGCCCTCATTAGGTAAGCCGGGGTACAGTTGGTGGAACCTACCGGGATGTGGTTGTATAGGTCCACCAGATCGGGCAACTTCTCAGGCCACAGACTGCGTTCTTCCAGGGGCAATGTTTTTAGAAGATCCATTACCACCTGGTTCATTTTTTCACAAAGTCCATTAGTTTGCGGATGGTAGGGTGTCGTCCTTATCTTCCGGCAGCCATACAGATTGCAGAATTCCTGGAAGACCTCCGCTTCAAAGGCAGGTCCCTGGTCCGTCAGCACTTGGTCCGGGTACCCGTGTGGACGGCAGAAGTGCTGCTGGAAGGCTCTAGCTGCTGTTTGAGCCGTTAAGTCCTTGACGGGGACGACAACCAAGAACCGGGAGTAATGATCCACGATGGTTAACGCGTAGACGTAGCCACTTCTGCTTGGGGTCAGTTTTACATGATCCAAGGCTACCAGTTCCAACGGTTGCCGGGTGACGATGGACTGCAGGGGAGTCTTCTGGCTGGCCCGGTCCTTCCTTCTCAGATTGCACGGGCCACAGTCTCTGCACCACTTCTCGATGGTTCCCCTCATGCCTACCCAGTGGAACCGCTCGCGCAGCAGGAACTCCAGCTTTTTCCACCCGAAGTGTCCAGCTCCGTCGTGGTATGCCTCCATCACCATGGCTGCGTCTCTTCGGGGCACCACTACTTGCCAGAGTAGTTCATGCGTCCGGGAGTTGACCATTCTGCGGCACAACTTCCCCTTGTAAAGGAATAGTCGACTCTTCTCCGCCCATAGTTGTTTGGCTTCCTCCGGAGCGTCTGGTTCAAGGCGAGCCTCCGGCCGAGTCAGCATCTCCTTCACCAGTCGGACGGCAGGGTCGCTGTCTTGCGTTTCCGCCCAGTTGTAGTGGGGTAAGGGGTTCAACGTAGCAGCCTGCTTACCCCTTACCCGGTGGGAATACTGGATAGTCCCATGACGGTGGAACGCAGGGAGTTCAACTTCTTCCAGTCCCTCCGGATCTTCTCCTTCGTCCGGCAGGTTGGGCATCCTGGACAGGGCGTCCGCGTTAGTATTGGAGCGTCCTGCCCGGTATTTGATTGTGAACTCGTAGTTGGACAGACGGGCCATCCACCTCTGCTCCAGGGCACCGAGTCGTGCCGTGTCCAGGTGTGTCAACGGGTTGTTATCCGTGTATACGGTGAACCGGGAAGAAGCGAGGTAATGCCTAAAGCGCTCGGTGACTGCCCATACCACGGCCAGGAACTCTAGCTTAAATGAGCTGTAATTCTCGGGGTTCCTTTCGGTGGGTCGCAGTTTTCGGCTGGCATAGGAGATTACTCGTTCTCTCCCCTGCTGAATCTGGGACAGTACGGCTCCTAGCCCGATGTTACTGGCGTCGGTGTAGAGGATGAAGGGCTGGCTATAGTCCGGGTACGCCAAGATTTCATCCCCCGTGAGGGCCATCTTCAGCTGGCGGAAGGACTCTTCTTCTAGCTCTTCCCATTTGAAGGGCGGCTTCTGGTTCTTGGCCTTCCGGGACTGGCCTATCAGGAGGTCCTGCATAGGCGCTGCCTTTTTGGTGAAACCGGGAATAAACCTTCGGTAGTAGCCTACCAACCCTAGGAACTGCCGCACTTCTTTTACGCTGGAGGGGCTTGGCCATCCCTTAATTGCGGTGATCTTATCGGGGTCGGGAGCCACTCCGTCAGCGCTCACCACGTGTCCCAGGTATTGCACCTTTGGTTTCAGGAGGTGACACTTGGAGGGTTTCACCTTTAGGCCGTAACTCGCCAGAGCTTCGAACACCTCCGCCAGGTGTTTCAGGTGGTCCTCATAAGTTTTGGAGTATACGATGACATCGTCCAGGTACAACAGGACCGTCTCGAAGTTTCTGTGGCCCAGACAGCACTCCATTAATCGTTGGAAGGTTCCTGGGGCGTTGCAGAGTCCGAACGGCATGCAGGTGAACTCGCTAAGTCCCATCGGGGTGGTGAATGCGGTCTTCTCCCGGTCCGCCTCTGCTACAGGAACCTGCCAGTACCCGCTAGTGAGATCCAAGGTAGAGAAGAAGTTAGCAGATCTTAAAGCAGCCAATGACTCCTCTATCCTTGGTAAGGGGTACGCATCCTTGTGTGTGATACGGTTGATTTTCCGGTAATCTACACACATCCTCATGGTGTTGTCTTTCTTTTTGACTAAAACTAGTGGGGCTGCCCAGGGGCTACAGCTATCCCGGATTACCCCAGCCTCCTTCATGTCTCTAAGCATCCCCTTGGCGTGTTGGTAATGTGCAGGGGGTACGGGTCGATACCTCTCTTTTATGGGAGGATGATCTCCCGTGGGGATGCGGTGTTCTACCCCCTTGACTCGCCCGAAGTCTAACGGGTGTTTACTAAACACTCTCTCATACTCTTGAACCACCCGATAGACTCCTTGTTTCTGATGTGAGGGAGTGGAGTCAGTACCCAGATGTAGTTGCTGACACCAGTCCTCCATGTCTTTCTTAGAGCCGTTACCTTCCTCCGGGTGAGATGGAGGCAAGGGTTCCACAGATTGTATAGAATTTTGATTAGTGGTATATAATTTGGCTAGCGTGGCATACCGGGGCAGGTACACTTCCCTCTCCCCGATATTTATTATGCGAACGGGCACCCTCCCATGGCGTACATTGACCACCCCCCGTGCTGTCAAAATGGTGGGCCTACTGTCTGAGTAAACTGGTTCTACCATTGCCTGGTAATCTCTACCTCTCAGACCAATAGCTGCCCGGCACCAAATCATCATTTCACTTTTTGGGGGCATGGCAATAGGAAAAGGGTCACACATTCTTACGCTACCAATCTCACCGCCGGAGAGTTCCACTTGTTGCCGTTGCATCAGTGCCCGGATCTCTTTCTGGAGCACCCGCTGCTCGCCGGAGCTGGCGTTCTTGGCAACCTGCTGTAAAAGGAAAATCACCTCTGCAAGACAATTTTCAATTACGTTAGTTCCTAGAGTTATTTTTGGGTGACTCTCATGTTTATCAATATCTACAATGATCAGTCCCTGTGCGGCCAGTTCGACTCTACCGATTTTGAGGGTCACCTCTTTAAATCCGATCTGTGGCACGGGCTGGCCATTGCTGGCGATGATACTCAAGTCGTCGTCAGGGTAGCGGGTAATATCCGAGTCATTCCAGTACTGCTTGAAGAGCACGTACGGGATGGTGGTGACCTGTGACCCGGTATCCAGTAGGGCACTCATGGGAATGCCATCCAGTACCACAGGCAAGACTGGACGTCCTCCCACATATCTGTCGCGCCAGTTCGATGGGCCTGGTGATCTTTTTCCTGGGGGTTGGCCCTCTACCCCAGGTTGTGCCCGTTTAAAGAACAGTACCTTCCCATATGTCCGGGTTGATTGCAGCGGCGGCAGATGGGTCGTCCGTCCTCGCTGTATCGGTCACTGGGTCTTCCTCTGGCCGGTGGGGTCCTCCTTGGTCGACGCCACGGGATGTCCTCCGGTCCGGATGCCAGCTGGATCTTCCCTGGGGTGGAAACCTGTAAAGACTGCACAGTTCGGGTTAGCGCAGCAACGCTCTTAACTAGCTCTTGGACCTGATGGTGTAGGTCTGGAGCCGGGTCATTGTCCAAAGCCTGCGCATCAGCTCCCACAGGCCCTGCCGACAAGGGCGCCGCCTCCTGGTGGTAAGTGATAGCTGGGCGCCTGTGGGTCACAACGCCACCCGGTGCTGGTTCTCGGAGCACCCGGATAGCTCTATCCTTGAACTGTGCAAAGTCCAGATGGGGATCCTGTAAGGCCATTGCCCGCAACTGGGTTCGGTGGGCATTGCAATATAAACCCTCTATAAATTGTTCAGTCAACAGCCTGTCCTCGTTTCCCACCCCATCAGGGTCGGTCTGCTTTATGGCCCTCAGGGCCTCTTGTAGGTTTAGTGCATAGTCCCTTATACTCTCATGCGCTCGCTGCTTGCACCCGTAGAATCTAAGCTTGATCTCGGCTGAGGTGCGGGTATCGAAGGTGTCCCTCAGCCGGGTTAGTATCTCTGCGACAGTCCTCCTCCCAGGTGGCCAAGATTTTACTTCTCTTTTGGCTGCCCCGGTTAGTTGGGCCACCAGGATGCTCGCTTTTTGCTCTTCTGTGAGGGGGTACACCTGGAAGAGGCTATCCAGCTTTTCTCTAAAGTCATGCAGGGTATGTGACTCCCCTGAGTACTGGGGTAGCCAAGCTGCTCCCGGGATATATGGCATGGTGAAGGGCATAACTGCAGCAGCGGTGGCGCTGGCGGGGGTCGAGGTAGTGAAGCTCTCCTCCGTATCCGACATCTTCCTCCCCCCTAGTGGACCGTGGCCTACCTTGCGATGATCCTCTTCCGTAGGCCGCGGCTCCGCAGTGGATCGTCAGGGTTGAGGACCTTCCGTCGCGCTCCTGTGACGTCGGCGTCTGCTGGGCTCCTTCCAGGACCTTACGCAACGTCCGGACGTGAGGCGGAGCTTCTGTTCTCGCGCGCTTTCGGAGTCCACGCCCCTCTTCTTCCCGCGCGGCGTCCTCAAGATGGCGTCCAACGGCGGGAAAACTCCACGGATGGCGGGAAGAAGGCCGAAGATGGCGCCGGATGGCGGGAAACTTCACCGATGGCGGGAAGAAGGCTGAAGATGGCGCCGGATGGCGGGAATCTTCACCACTGGTAAGTTTGAAAAGTCTCTTTTTCAGGCACGCAGTACCCGGTGGTTGCGGGCACGAAATCCTGCCGACTACGCCAAAGTTGACGCGCCCCTGGGCCTGTGTCGCGCTGCGTGAGCTTACCCGGAGCCGGATCTGTTGAGGGTTGTAGTCTCGTGGCGGTGACCCGGTCCGTGCCCAGGGAGTCAAACTGGACGGCAGTCTGTTAGCGGTAAATGGTTGATGACTACGCCACCCGTTCAGTGCAGCCAGGGGGCTGCTGCTGCAGGGCAGACCGCTGAGGCCGATGGTGGGATTGTGCAGCGTGATAGTATAACCCCCAACGGGAGGGGTATGGCCTCAGGGCAGCCGGCGTGGATGATGGGGGTAGCAGGAACCACTCAGAGACGGTACGGTGTAGTTCAGGGTCTTTACTGGTAACAACAAAAGACCCTCCCGGAGTACTTGCTAGCGGATGGGGCCTGGTCAGTCCTTGAGCAGATGGGATCTCCCCTGGCCAGGCGTAGTTGTAGGCCTCCCAAACTGACTGTACTCTTCTGGCTACCTTGCTAGGAGCTGATGTAAGTAGCCCACGTCCCTGAGTGTACCGTGTGGTGCTCACCCGTATGGCCGGTGACTCGGGGCCTTCTAATGGCTTCCGCTCCATGATGGCGGTGCTGGTCCCACGCGTGTGACCGTGCCTTCGGGCTTCTGGGCCAGAGGACCTGAAATCCCCTGCCTGACGGATTCTGCTGCTAGGTAGGAATTAGTCCCCACAGCCTCGGACTCCGGGTCCGGTAAAAAGTCTTCTTAGTCAGGGCGAACTCTGCAGCTGCCAGCCCCTGACTCCTTGTAACTGCTGTTTCTTCCTATGCTGTCTCTACTTCTTCTCTTCTTCTACTCACTCACCCTGCCTCAGCCCCAGGTTTATACAGGGGAAGTTCTTCCCCTCCCAAGACTGGGCAGGAGGTGTGGCATGCACAGGATCCCTGACCAAAGGACCTCCCACCTGCTCTCAGACATAACATTACGTTACTGTGGCAACCAGACCCCTGGGGTGTCACACACTTTCATTACCTCTCGTGTTAATGATCCTGGTTGGACCCACAGTCTCTCTTTTCCTCTCTCTTGTACTCAGCTTTTGTAGATTGGTATCAGCTTGATTTGTGATGTATCCCACAAACTTGTCACATCTGTTTCGTACAGTGTCTAGGAAGGAAATATTCTGGGTTCCCTCATTGTCAGGTAATATTTGACCATCCTGCCCAGATTTCTTGGAGTCCATCTTCCTTATCTTTGGTGGAGGTTCCTGGTTATTCCCAGTGTCTTCTCCATCTGGTGTTTCTTTCCTTTTTCTCTTTCTTTTCCCTGTAAAGTCCATGTTGCATCAGGCAACAACAGGGCAATTATCCAAAAAACGTATGTAAAATTACTAAATGCAATCCACATGTATATTGTAGTCAAAGCCAACTACAACTAAAGCTCAATGGCTGCAGTCAGTTGTTTATGGAACTTTGTGGAATGTGATGTCACTGTGTCGGTGATGTCACACTCACTGTGATGTCAGCAGATGTATGTGAGTGTTCCATCACTGCTGAACGTGAAAGTCTCGGAAGGGGCGGGGCTTAGTCACCAATAGCAACCAGACTAGTCACACTATTATAAAAGAAGAGTTAATGACTTATAAATGACTACCTGGGCAGATCTGGCATTATGCAGACTGGAAAAGCTGGGTAATAACCTCTGTCTAAAATGTGACACATTGTTTCTGTAGGCTAAATATATACAAAAGGAAAATATTAGGAGTGTTATAGAACAACTCTTCATTTTTACATAACACTGGTTCAATTCAATTGATATTAAATAGGTTGCTGTTACAGTAATAAAAATATAAGGCACGAATGTGCTTAAAATAAAAAATGGTGGAATACTCTCCCTACACTGCCCTCGCAAATCAAGCGCAGTCCACTTCGGAGATCGGTGACGACTCCTGAAGTGATGTCTACTTTCTTACAAAGTCAGAGAACCAGTGCAGCTAGTGATTGGCTGCAGCTGTCAGTTACTAGAAAAGTGAGTCATGCATTTTTTTCTCTAATGATGTGCTCTTCTAGTGATGATGGGAAGCAGTACGGTATACCACTATTTGTGAATTACTGGTGGACTGGTTACCACTACTGGAATCTAGGAAAATCCTTCCAGCAAAGAGCCAGCTCACGGTGTAGACAAAACGCATGAAGCTTATACCCAGACCCTCCATATGGCCTCCTTGGCTCTTGTGCACTGGCCTTAAAGGTTTTCTTCACCTCAGGAGCTCACCGTTTCCCTGCTGCCCAGCTTCCTTTTGTGCGGCGGTTGTGGCGTTGTTGTCGGACTGTGTGCTCTTCGTTTCTGCAAGCAAAGTCATCCTTGTCTTACAGCATTGGAGGAGCTGGGTGGTCCTGAACCTGTCCTGATCCAGCAATCCAGCGAGCTTCAGAATTGCTCCTTGCCTAGTAGATTAGTTACTCCTCAGCTGTAAGCAATAATACTTAAAAATGACTCCATTCTTGGAGAGGATTTTTAATAACAAGCAAATTGCAAAATTGCTTTTGCTTTTTTCAAGTGCTTTAAAATTGTACCCATTTATGATGAGACAACCCCTTCATAACATAGCTGCTCCTGTGGTAAGAATACGCTGCTCTTCTGTTTTATGCTTTTAAATTGAAAAATCAAACAAAATGAGAGCAAGAAATATATCAGAGCAGGGAAATCTAAATACAGTGAAGGAAAGAATTATTCCATCCCTTGCTGTTTTTGTAAGTTTGTCCACTGACAAAGACATGAACAGTCTATAATTTTAAGGGTAGGTTAATTTTAACATTGAGAGAATATCCCCCCCAAAAAATCAAGAAAATCCCATTGTATAAATTAGATAAATTTATTAGCATTTTGCAGTGAGAAATAAGTATTTAATCCCCTACAAACCATTATGAGTTCTGGCTCCTACAGACCAGTTAGATGCTCCTAATCAACTGGTTACCTGCATTAAAGACAGCTGTCTTACATAGTCACCTGTAGAAAAGACTTCTGTCCACAGACTCCATTAATCAGTCAGACTCTAACCTCTACAACATGGGCAAGACCAAAGAGCTTTCTAATGATGTCAGGGACAAGATCATAGACCTGCACAAAGCTGGAATGGGCTACAAAACCATAAGTAAGACGCTCGGTGAGAAGGAGACAATTGTTGGTGCAATGAGTAAAGAAAATGGAAGAAATAGAAAATGACTGTCAATCGACATTGATCTGGAGCATCATGCAAAATCTCAACTCGTGAGGTATCCTTGATGATGAGGAAGGTGAGAGTTAAATTATGCAGATTTAGATCAAAACTGTTCATTTTTGCAAGAGGAAAATTAATGAAATACACTGTATTTTATTATGCAATTTCTCCCAAGAACGGCAACATCTTATATGTGGTCATATACCACTTTTTGGACGCAGAAAGATAGGAGCGCCAATCTTGCTCAAATCGCTTTTTAAAGTGGCCAAGAGATATGAGTATAATGTAAAAATTGCAAACTTCGTTAAAAATATATTAGATTTAAAAAATCATAAAACCAGATTTTGAATGAATCCATAAACTTAGCTCCTGATGCAGCTTCTTGTGCGAAACACAGTAAGTGAGTTGGGCATCCTGTGTCCATGTTGTTGGCGGTTTTATGTTAATTATGAAATTATTTTCCAGGCTATCACTATTTTTACTTTAAGCTACTGCCTGTCAGTGTTGGACCTAAGTGGCAAGAGCCCACCAGTAATATTGACTATGGGAGCTCACTTTTCAGCTACATTTTGTCTGGACATAGTGAATCAAATGTATTGGGCCAACTACTGCTCATGTTAGGGGGTACGTTACTTACTTACTCCTGCATAGGGGACCACTGGGGGATTTACATGTTACCCTGTGGGTCAGGGCTCGCTCACTTGGCCATCGATTCTCTCATGCAAGAGAATCTGGACGATTATACTAATGTCACTTGGATCAAACTCTGTCAGAGTTTGACCTGAGTGTCAACTTAGTGCGATCTGATTCTCTCTCATGCGAGATTTGTATCACAGGTGCAGAGTAGACAGAGTACATAATTTCTCCATCTTCTCCCTTGTCTGAGTCCGTGGTAATTGGAGTGCACTCAGATGACATCCGAGTGCAGTTCAATGTTTCACACTGATGTCATACAAGTCCATAGACTTGTATGGAAAATCGGCAAGAGAAAAAAAACACTAGTTGGCACTGCCCCACAGTATAACATTGGGCAGAGTGCTATCTGATAAAACATCGGACAGCACTCGGCCATGTTAAGCGGTCGTGTGGACGAGCCCTCAGTCTGAGCCTGCCATTGATAATTATGACTTGACACTATAGGTCCCATTATTTTCTTTGTGTTGTCAACCAGACATTTAACAGAACGAGTATTTTTTAAACACATTTATACACAGATCGTTTATTCTTGTAATGATTTAATCCTATTTGTATCTCTATTTATACCCAGCTTTACGCATACAAGGACTCTATCTGTCCCACCCTGTTTTTACTGCATAGATTCATTTATCATCAGGTTATTAACCTTATGTATTTTTATTTTTAATGATTTTAATGATCTTTTAATCTTATGTATTTTTAATAATGTTTGTGCTTTTTCACAATATTACTCTACCCCTCACGACATTTATCAAGGGATGCGGTGATCTTTTTTTTTTACTTAAAAGTAAGTTCAAGAGTAGTGTTGAGCGAGCAGTAAAATGCTCGGGTGCTCGAAGCTCGTGCCGAGCTCACCGTGATACTCTGGTGCTCGACCCGAGCAACGAGCCCAATGTTAGTCTATGGGAGACCCGAGCATTTTTGCGGCGGCACCCCCGGCAGTCTGTAGAAAGCCTAAAACGTGACCAAAACGATAGTGACAGTGCTCAAAAGACATGGGGGCAGCATGGGGATCGCCCCTGCAAGCATTTCTGACCCCCAGGTCATTGCTGTCAACAACGTGCTCAGAGGTATTAAGCCACTTTTACGGGCTCACAATAAAACGTTCAAAAACGAAACTGAAAGGGTTTTCCTGTGAAAGATGTTAAGGAATTTCCTTTCCAGGATAAAGACGTGTATAAATAAATAACCAAAAACAAAAATACTCCTCCACACCTTGGGCTATGTTCACAAGTAGCATTTTTCATGCTGTTTTGCACTTTTGTATTGCTTTCAACCATAACAAATGCATTCACCCGGAAATGTCATTTTAACATTTTACAACCTTATCTGGCCATGTGCTGTGTGACACATGCATACAGTGCTGAAAAGACATGGGAACAGCATGGGGAAGACCCATGGAAGCATCTCTGACTCCCAGGTCACTGGCTAAAAGTGTGCCCATCAGAAGTGATCCTTGCAGCATCAGAAGATGCAGACTTGCAACTATCCCTGTGCAAGTCCTTGTCCCAGGGCAGTGTTCAATTGTACCTCCCCCATTCCTTGCAATGAAAGTGCAAATGTGCAGCCAACCACCCACCCACCCGCAGGCTGCAATACCATACTGCTAGCTTGCACTTGAAATCGGGCCTTTTAGTTTGGAGGACGCCGAAGCTGCCCACTACCTCATGGCTGCTTCGGCAACGAGGTATCCATACTCAGTCCCCAGCCGCCCGGCGGCCGGGTGTCCACTCTTGGTCTCCAGCCGCCAGGGGGGGGTGTCTATACTCGGTCCCCAGCCGCCCCGCGGCCGGGTGTCCACACACGGTCCCCAGCCACCCCTATTTCTCCTGTTACCTTCCCACACACTTTTCTTAGCCTGGCCTGCTTTAGGGCAGCATTGGAGGAGCTCACCAGAGAACCAGACTCCTCCGGTGGGCCCTGGCTTCTCCATCAGGGGAGTTGAGAGTGCCAAGGTGAGGAGCATGATGATGATAGAAGTTAGCATCTGCTTTGTTTTCTTGGAATGAAAGCGTAAGTGTTCAGCCTGCCACCCACCTACCCCCAGGTTGCAATACCATACTGCTAGCTTGCTTGCACTTGAAATTGGGCCTTTTAGGCATGTGGAGGCAGACGCCGGCCACCATGTCATAGCTGCGTCGGCGGCCTGGTATCCATACTCAGTCCGCAGCCGCCCGGCGGCCGGGTGTCCAAGCTCGGTATAAAGCCGCCAGGGGGCGGCTGGGTGTCCATACTCGTTCCCCAGCCGCCCCGTGGGTGGGTGTCCACACATGGTTCCCAGCCACCTGGGGGCGGCCGGGTGTCCATAAACGGTCCCCAGCCGCCCCTATTTCTCCTGTTACCTTCCCACACACTTTTCTTAGCCTGGCCTGCTTTAGGGTAGCATTGGACAAGCCCACCAGAGAACCAGACTCTTCCGGTGGGCCCTGGCTTCTCCATCAGGGAAGTTGAGAGTGCCAAGGTGACGAGCATGATGATGATAGAAGTTAGCATCTGCTTTGTTTTCTTGGAATGCAAGCATAAGTGTGCAACCTGTCACCCACCCACCCCCAGGCTGCAATACCATACTGCTAGCTTGCTGGCACTTGAAATTGGGCCTTTTAGGCATGTGGAGGCAGACGCCGGCCACCATGTCATGGCTGCGTCGGCGGCCTGGTATCCATACTCAGTCACCAGCCGCCTGGCGGCCGAGTGTCCATGCTCGGTCCCCATCCGCCAGGGGGCGGCCGGGTGTCCATACTCGGTCCCCAGCCGCCCTGCGGCCGGGTATCCATAAACGGTCCCCAGCCACCCCTATTTCTCCTGTTACCTTCCCACACACTTTTCTTAGCCTGGCCTGCTTTAGGGCAGCATTGGTTGAGCCCACCAGAGAACCAGACTCCTCCGGTGGGCCCTGGCTTCTCCATCAGGGGAGTTGAGAGTGCTAAGGTGAGGAGCATGATGATGATAGAAGTTAGCATCTGCTTTGTTTTCTTGGAATGCAAGCGTAAGTGTGCAACCTGCCACCCACCCACTCCCAGGCTGCAATACCATACCGCTAGCTTGCTTGCACTTGAAATTGGGCCTTTTAGGCATGTGGAGGCAGACGCCGGCCACCTTGTCATGGCTGCGTCGGCGGCCTGGTATCCATACTCAGTCCCCAGCCGCCCGGCGGCCGGGTGTCCAAGCTCGGTCCATAGCCGCCAGGGGGCGGCTGGGTGTCCATACTCGGTCCCCAGCCGCCCCGTGTCCACACACGGTCCCCAGCCACCTAAGGGCGGCCGGGTGTCCATAAACGGTCCCCAGCCGCTCCTATTTCTCCTGTTACCTACCTCCTCTGAGGATTGCTGGATGTTTTCGTGCTACTATCCCAGTTCTATGACTCCCATTAAAACAAAGCTTCAGGTGATAAATGATGGATGAGGTGGTGGCAAAGGAGAAAGAGCAGGAGGAACAGGGACCATTCACTTCAATATCAGGCCAGTCAACCACACATGTCTTGTAGGATATGTTTCTGTAACAAAAGAATTTCGAGGCACTCCAATGCCCCTTGGAAGTGACATGGAGGTCAAAGGGCATTAACTAAACCGTTTTTTCCATTAATAGCAACTGGGTCTCCTGTACACTGTTGGCCTAAGCAGTGAATGGAAGGCTTTCCAAAAATTATGAGGAACTGCAATGCCCCTTGAAACAGACGTGGATTACAGCTTACTAAAAACCTTCTACCCATTATTGGGTAGTGGGTCTCCATTAGTTTTCGCCTTTGCATTGAAAAGCAAAAGCTGACTAAAATTAGGAGGAAATGCAATGCCCGTTGGAAGAGTCGTGGAGGTTAGAGGTAATTAAAAACAACATTTCAATGCCCCTTGGAAGAGCTGTGGAGTTCAGAGTGGTTTAAGAAGACGCTTTTAATGCCCCTTTGAAGAGATGTGGAGGTCACAGTAGCTTAACAAGACGGTTTTAATGCCCCTTGGAAGAGACGTGGAGGTCACAGTAGCTTAATAAGACTGTTTTAATGCCCCTTACAAGAGCCATACAGTACAGCATCTTAAAAACATTATTCCCATTCTTGAGGAGTGGGTCTCCCATAGTCTTTGCTTATGCCTTCCAAGCAAAAGCTGCCAAAAATTAGGACGGAGGAACTTGCAATACCCTTACAAGAGCCATGCAGTACAGCATATTACAAACATTATTCCCGTTATTAAGAAGTGGGTCTCCCATAGTCTTTGCTTATGCCTTCCAAGCAAAAGCTGCCAAAAATTAGGACGGAGGAACTTGCAATTCACCTTACAAGAGCCATGCAGTACAGCATATTACAAACATTATTCCCATTATTGAGGAGTGGGTCTCCCATAGTCTTTGCTTATGCCTTCCAAGCAAAAGCTGCCAAAAATTAGGAGGAAATGCAATGACCGTTCAAAGAGTCGTGGAGGTTAGAGTTAATTGAGAACAACATTCCAATGCCCCTTGGAAAAGACGTGGAGGTCACAGTAGCTTAACAAGACGGTTTTAATGCCCCTTGGAAGAGACGTGGAGGTCACAGTAGCTTAACAAGACGGTTTTAATGCCCCTTGGAAGAGACATGGAGGTCACAGTAGCTTAACAAGACGGTTTTAATGCCCCTTGGAAAAGACATGGAGGTCACAGTAGCTTAACAAGACGGTTTTAATGCCCCTTGGAAAAGTGGTGGAGGTCGCAGTAGCTTAACAAGATGGTTTTTATGCCCCTCGGAAGAGACGTGGAGGTCACAGTAGCTTAACAAGACGGTTTTAATGCCCCTTGGAAGAGACATGGAGGTCACAGTAGCTTAACAAGACGGTTTTAATGCCCCTTGGAAAAGTGGTGGAGGTCGCAGTAGCTTAACAAGATGGTTTTAATGCCCCTCGGAAGAGACGTGGAGGTCACAGTAGCTTAACAAGACGGTTTTTATGCCCCTTGGAAAAGTAATGGAGGTCGCAGTAGCTTAACAAGACTGTTTTAATGCCCCTTGGAAGAGACATGGAGGTCACAGTAGCTTAACAAGACGGTTTTAATGCCCCTTGGAAAAGTCGTGGAGGTCGCAGTATCTTAACAAGATGGTTTTAATGCCCCTCGGAAGAGACGTGGAGGTCACAGTAGCTTAACAAGACGGTTTTAATGCCCCTTGGAAAAGACGTGGAGGTCACAGTAGCTTAACAAGACAGTTTTAATGCCCCTTAGAAAAGTGGTGGAGGTCGCAGTAGCTTAACAAGACGGTTTTAATGCCCCTTGGAAGAGACGTGGAGGTCACAGTAGCTTAACAAGACGGTTTTAATGCCCCTTGAAAAAGTGGTGGAGGTCGCAGTAGCTTAACAAGATGGTTTTAATGCCCCTTGGAAAAGTAATGGAGGTCACAGTAGCTTAACAAGACGGTTTTAATGCCCCTCGGAAGAGACATGGAGGTCACAGTAGCTTAACATGACGGTTTTAATGCCCCTTGGAAAAGTGGTGGAGGTCGCAGTAGCTTAACAAGATGGTTTTAATGCCCCTCAGAAGAGACGTGGAGGTCACAATAGCTTAACAAGACGGTTTTAATGCCCCTTGGAAAAGACGTGGAGGTCACAGTAGCTTAACAAGACAGTTTTAATGCCCCTTAGAAAAGTGGTGGAGGTCGCAGTAGCTTAACAAGACGGTTTTAATGCCCCTTGGAAAAGTGGTGGAGGTCACAGCAGCTTAACAAGACGGTTTTAATGCCCCTTACAAGAGCCATACAGTACAGCATCTTAAAAACATTATTCCTATTATTGGGGAGTGGGTCTCCCATAGTTTTTGCTTATGCCTTCCAAGGACGGAGGAACTTTCAATAATGGCAACATGGACCACGGTCACCCTGGTGGTATAGTGGTGGTGGAGGCTGAGGATAAGGAGAAGAGCATAAAACAGCCGAAATAAGGAAGCGTATATCCATGTGTGGGTGTGAAGCGGTTCATGTGAATACACCACCCGAAATAACACAGTGGATTTGACTTTATGTTACTCTGCTGTCATTTGGTGTTGAGGAGAAGTCTGGCTGAATCCAGCCCTTGTTCATTTTGATAAGGGTCAGCTTGTCAGAATTGTCCGTTGATAGGCGAGTGCGCTTATCAGTTATAATTCCCCCAGCGGCACTAAAAACACGCTCCGATAACACGCTAGTGGAAGGGCAGGCCAGGACCTCCAAGGCGTACAGAGCAAGTTCATTCCAAGTGTCCAGCTTGGATACCCAATAATTAAAAGGCACAGAGGAATCACGGAGGATGCTGGTACGGTCGGCAATGTACTCCCTCACCATCTTTTGAAACTTTCCACTCCTTGTGAGAGTACCCCGCGCTTCAGGGTCTGTCCGAAGGGAGGAGGGTCTGAGAAACTCTCCCAGAACGTTGACAGTGTTCCCCTGCCTCTGCTGGATTGGAGTTGCGTCTCTCTCGCATGTACGCCTTGGTTGGGCAACGAACTGTGATCTCTGCCGCTAGCGTGTTCAGATGGGAGTTTTTTTAACAGTTCTGCAGCAAGGGCCTTCTGGTACTGCCCCATTTTTGTAGACCTCTCCACCTCAGGAATAAGAGAGTGAAAGTTCTCCTTGTAGCGGGGGGTCTAAAAGTGTCACCAACCAGTAATGACTGTCACCCAACATTTTGACAAACGCGAGGGTCACTGTTAAGGCAGCGTAGCATAAAGTCAGCCATGCGTGCCAGACTGGTAACGGGTAAGACTTCCGTGTCCTCACCAAGATGACGACTGACCATGCTTTCCTCCTCCTCCTCCTCCCCCCTGTCCTCAGGCCACCCACGCTGAACTGACGGTATGACAGTTGTACAGGTACTACTGTCTACAGCGCATGATACCAGCTCCTGTTCTTCTTCCTCCTTCTCCTCTCCCTCATTGTCCGCCAATGCAAGTTGGGATGAGATGAGGCTGGGCTGTGTGTAATCGCCCGCTACGGCTTCTTGATCCATCTCATCATACGCTGGCTGCAATGCCTCTTCTTTAATTCTCTGCAGAGAGCGTTGCAAAAGACAGACAAGTGGAATGCTGACGCTAATGATAGCGTCATCGCCACTCACCATCTTGGTGGACTCCTCAAAGTTTGTCAAGATGGTACATATGTCAGACATCCAGGTCCACTCCTGAGGTCTTATGTGTGGAGTCTGACCTGAATATCAATGGCCTTGTTGCAGCTGGTACTCCACAACTGCTCTCTTCTGCTCACAAATCCTTTGCAACATGTGGAGGGTAGAGTTCCAACGTGTGGTGACATCACACACCAGTCGGTGTGACGGAAGCTGCAAACGCTGCTGCAACACAGCAAGGCCGGCGGAAGCTGTAGCTGACTTGCGAAAATGAGCTGACAGGCGGCGTACTTTCACGAGCAGATCTGGCAACTCGGGGTACGATTTAAGAAACCGCTGAACCACGAGGTTAAGCACATGAGCCAGGCGTGGTACGTGTGTGATCTCGCCTCGCCTCAGAGCCGCCACCAGGTCACGGCCATTGTCACACTCGACCATGCCTGGATGTAGGTTCAGCGGTCTAAACTGCAGATCTGCCTGCTCTTCCACAGCTGTCCACAACTCACAAGCAGTGTGAGGTTTCTCACCTAAGCTTATGAGTTTCAGCAGAGCCTGTTGCCGCTTGGCGGAGGCAGTACGGCAGTGCTTCCAGTTTGTAACTGATGTGGTGATATACACTGTGGGGGCAACTCTGACTGACATAGGGCCCGCAATCCTCGGTGTGGGGAGCATGTGTTCTGTCCCAAGGTCCTACTGGGTCCCGGCTTCCACTAGGTTTGCCCAGTGTGTCGTCAGGGAGATGTACCATCCCTGGCCACAAACACTTGTCCATGTGTCCGTTGTCAGGTGGACTCTCAGAGGAACAGCGTTGTTGAGGGCACGGCAGATGTTTTGGGACACGTGCTTGTGTAGTGCGGGGATGGCACACCGGGCAAAATAGTGTCGGCTGGGGACCGAGTTCCGAGGGACGGCCACCGCCATAAGGTTGGGGAAGGATTCCCATCATCACCAGCCTAAAAGGCAGCATTTCCAACGCAAGCAGTCGTGAAATGTGCGAATTTAGAACTGTGGCCTGTGGGGCATTGGCTGCGAATTTCCGCTTTCGTTCAAAGGTCTGGGATATGGACAATTGAACGCTGCGGTGGGACGTGGACGTGGATGCTGTTTCTTGAGAATCTGCCATAACAAGTGAAGACTGAGAGGAGGGGGCATCTTTGCATGCAGTATGGACAGGGGATTGCCCTGCACACACAACAGGGGGTTCTATTGCACGCACAACAGCGGAAGAAGCAGTGGTGACACCCGCTGCCACTGGTCGTGGACTCTGGGGTTCACCCCACAAAGTCGGGTGCTTTGCTGCCATGTGCCTGATCATGCTGGTGGTGGTCAGGCTGGTAGTTTTGTCACCCCTGCTGATGCTGGCATGGCAGGTGGTACAAATGGCCTTTTTGGGGTTATCAGCAGAGTCTTTAAAAAAAATTCAGACTTTGGAAGACCTACAGGTTGTACTGGCTACGTCCCTCGTGTTGGGGTTATGGGGAATGGTTGCCTGCCTTCTGTGTGCGGCCACCACACTGCTCCTTCCTGCCTGTTGGGGTACTCTGCCTCCCTCACCCTGTGTGCTGCTGGCCTCGCTCTGCATGTCCTCCTGCCACGTTGGGTCTGTTACTAGATCATCCACCACCTCCTCCTCTTCCACTTGCGCACCACGATCCTCCTCCTCACTTCCTGGCAACTGTGTCTCGTCATCGTCCACCTCTTGTGACAAATTGGCAGCGTCGACTTCCTGTGGCCGTGGCTGTTCAAATATTTGGGCATCGCTACATGGAATCTCCTCTTCCACCACTTCAAGCGGATCAGGCGACGGGCACAAATATGGAAATGGACCAGTGAACAGCTCTTCAGAGTGTCCAAGTGTGGGATCAGTTGCTGTCTGACGACACTTGGCATGGTGGGAGGAAGGAGCATCAGGGTAAGGAGGAGTATGCGGTCGACACTCACGGCTACTAACATTTGACGGTGTGGAAGACAGACCGAAGCTGGTGGTGGCCAGGTAACTGGAAGTATTATCTGCTATCCAATTAATAACCTGTTCACACTGATCAGGTCACAATACTGGTGTTGTTCTGTGCTTCCCTAGTAATTCGGTCAAGAACTGGGAGTGAGAAGATGTGGATGTTGGTTGTGGCACATTTTCACCTTGGCCACGGCCCCGTCCTCTGCACCATCACCAGAACGTCCAGTTCCACGTCCCTTGCCACGTGCATTGCCCATTGTTAATGAAGTAAAATAGCTTATACTCGCACTATCAATGGAAAAAGGTAATAAAAAGTAGATTACAACTGTGGAAGAGGAAAACCACAGTTCTATTTCTCTGGCCTACAGCTGACTCTTTTAAACAATCTGAACAATCAGGGAGAAACTATTACTGTTTTTCTTTACGGAAAAAATACCAAAAGCTGGATAATAGAGATTTTTTACCGTGGAACGGCAAAACCACAGTTATAATTTACTGGTGTATACCAGACTCTTTTAAACAGATATATTGGTGTCTGAATAATCAGGAGACACTATTACTGTTTTTCTTTACGGAAAAAATGCCAAAAGCAGGATAATACAGAGATTTGACCAATGGAACTGCAAAACCAAAGTTCTATTTCTAGGGCTATTTGTGTCTGAACAATCAGGAGACACTATTACTGTTTTTCTTTACGGCAAAAAATGCCAAAAGCAGGATAATAGAGGTTTTTCACCGTGCAACAGAAAAACCACAGTTATAATTTACTGGTGTATACCAAACTTTTTTAAATAGATATATTTGCAGCTGAACAGTGAGCGACACACTCAAACTGTATTTTTTTAGGTAAAAATGGCCTAAAAGTAGATAATACAGAGGTTTCAACCGTGGAACTGCAAAACCACACTTCTATTTCTCTGGCCTTCACCAGACTATTTTCAACAGATATATTTGTGTCTGGACAATCAGGGAGAAACTATTACTGTTTTTCTTTACGGCAAAAAATGCCAAAAGCAGGATAATACAGAGATTTGACCCGTGGAACGGCAAAACCACAGTTCTATTTCTCGGGCCTACACCAGACTATTTTAAATAGATATATTTGTGTCTGAACAATCAGGAGACACTATTACTGTTTTTCTTTGCAGAAAAAATACCAAAAGCTGGATAATAGAGATTTTTTACCGTGGGACAGCAAAACCACAGTTATAATTTACTGGTGTATACCACACTCTTTTTAACAGATATATTTGTATCTGAACAATCAGGAGACACTATTACAGTTTTTTTTTACGGCAAAAAATGCCAAAGGCAGGATAATAGAGATTTTTTACTGTGGAACAGCAAAACCACAGTTATAATTTACTGATATATTTGTGTCTGAACTGTCACAGACACATTTTTTTTTATTTTTTTTGGGGGGGGGGGACACCAAAAGGTTAATAAGACGGGTTTTTGTACAGTGTGAAAGAGAAAAAAAAAAGAGGATTTAGATGAAAAAAAAAAGGATTTTTCCTGGCCCCCGAGACCTGGAGCTAAGTCCAGAAAATTCAGCAACAGGAGCACACAGGACTGTAATGCAGCATTTGCTGGTATAACCACTGCGTCTCCTATACAGCCTGCCTGCCTGCCTGATATCTGGGATGGATATTAGTCCTGAGAAGGAATGTTTGTTTGATTTGCCAGTCTTTAGAGACCCTACACTACCTATTTCGCACTATAAATCTCTTCCTAGCTCAGCAGCACTTTCCCTACACTAGCTGATTCCGGCCTTCTGTGTCCAAGATGGCGGCGCCCGGTTTTAAAAACTCGAGGTGACGCTGTGCGGCCAGCCAATCAATGTAATGCCCACAACCAACATGGCTGCGGCATCACAGTGACTGGCTGGTAATCCCTGCATGTTCATTGGCTCTGTAAAGAGCGCCAAACATGCAGGGCGGAGACCCGAGTAGCGTGATGCTCGGGCGAGTACCGAGCAGTGTCGAGCATGCTCGCTCAACACAATTCAAGAGATAAATACGCGGCACCTGGCAAATGGTGAAAATATAAATTTTTCCCCAGTTAAGGTTTATTTTTTACAGCATTGACCATTTCATATCAATTACATATTAACTTTATTCTGTGGGTCAGTACAATTAACATAAAATCACCATTTACTTATGTTTTATGATGTCTGCATGAAAATAATACATTTTCAAAAACAAAACAATTTTACATTGCCATATATGGAGAGCCATAACTCTTATTTTTTCTGTTAACAGATTTGTATGAGAACCTATTTTTTTGCGGGACGAGTTGTATTTTTTATTATTGTTGTTATTTTGGAGTATAGGTTCTGTGAGGACCCGTGGTCTTCTGTGGGGGTAACGCTACTCAGACAACGCAGGGTGAGGGTAAAACAGCGTGGCAATATTTTATTGAACCATAAAGCGGACAATAAACACATAGAACAGTCCCAGCAAATGCCCAAGATGGTGCAACATTACACAGTCTCACCCTTCCTTCTCTGCCCGCCTCGGATAGAACAGCTGCAAATTTGGAGACTTCCAGGGCCGATTACCTCAACAAGTGGCCCCCCGCTTCTGGTGGGCCCCCACAGAGAGAAGGTAGCGGCAAGCTTAGGAAGCTAGCAGTCCATCGAGGTACAAGGCTAGGAGACCCGAGGGTCCCAACCTGGCCTCTCCGAGAGTTTCCATGTGGCCAGATGACCAGTGGGTCCCTCCTGGCAACTCCCAATGTCTCCATGGGTTCTAAGCAACCAGTGAGCCCCTCCTAGCAACCCCAAAACAACATATCCATGGCGCCAGGTGACTTCTTCGTCCTCTCCTGGTCTCCCTAAAAGTATCCATGGTCTCTCTGATGGTTAATTGAGGAGATCCAAATATTTCCAGTCAGGGCCATATCTTTAGACTAGAATCATGTAGAATACAAATCTGTGTCTCTTTGGATGCCATGCAATCCATCTGCTTTCCTGAATGATGTCTCTCATTTTCCTTCTAAGGTCTTTCTGATGTTCCTTGATTCTCTGTCCCAAGTCTTTATCTGTCTCAGAAACACATGTCCCTTCTTAAATACACATCCACAGGTTAAGAATTAATGAGTTCACTAGGAGGAATATTTGTGTAGGCACACATAAACGACTGACCAAGGTTAGGGAAGTGGCTTAGTGTAAAATAAAACTGTGGATTGCTACATAGTTTGTGTCACTCTTTCTTAACTTTCAAAGTTGGGAAGTATGCCTCTGTGCCTCCATACCTAATAATGCCCCTTTTGTGCCTCTTTATTATAAGAATTCCCCATTTAATTTGGCAGTACCACAGAGCTCAGTGATTGGCTGCAGCGCAGTTGACATGAAGATGCAGCTGATTAAAAATGTCTGGAGCAGCAAAAAGCAATGCTGGACCCCGGGTGAGTAAAAGCTCAGTTTGATTGTTTGTTTCCTCATGACCATCGTTGGAGTTCGGCCGTTTAACCCACTGGATGTAATAGAGTCAATAGTGACTGTGTCATTTAGAGGAAATCAAATTATATTTCCTAAAAAAAATGTTCATAGTGTGCAAAAGTAGCAAAGCATAAAAAAACTAAACACATCTGGTATCACTGTAAGGTCGGGGCTACACGAGTGTGAAAAAAAATAGTGGAAAAAATTTGGATGATTTTTATCAATTTTGCCATCTGTATGGCATCATTCCTTATTTATAAAAAGATCAGAAATTTTATATAAATGTAAAAAAAATTGCAATTTTCAAACGTTTAATGATTATCCCTTTAATCCAGATAGTCATACCACACAAAACAATAATAAATTACATTTCAATCATGTCTGCTTTCCATCAGCACCATTTGTAAAATGTAAAAATGTTTTATTTTGTTAGCATTTTAGAAGGTTTAAAAATGGAGCAGTAATTTTTCATATTTACAAGGAAATTTACAAAACTTATTTTTATAGGGACCTGTTTAGTTTTGAAATTACTTTGAGGGTCATATATATTGGAAATCCCCCCAAAAGTGATACCATTTTAAAAACTGCATCCCCGTATTAAAAATTGAATTGCTTTCAGGTGGTTCATTAACCCTTTCATGTGCTTTTCAGGAATTAATGCAAAGTGGCATAACAGGAATGAAAAAGTTTATTTTCACCACCTACATTTTAATAACTTCTGAACAGGCCACTATACGCGGCAGGCTCTAAGGCCGTTATTCCACTGCCATGGCGAACATCAGGACAGCACGATCAAGATCTCAGGGTGCCAATGTAGTTAAAGAGGGAGCCCCCACACTCTGTTAACCATCTAGATGCCGTAGTCACTATTGGCAGCAGCATTTAAGGGGTTAAATGGCCATAATCAGTGCCGACCCTGATCGTGGCTGATGCAGCAAGTTGTTAGCTATAGTGTACAGCTGATAGCTGCAGGATTGTCACCTGTCGGGGGATGCTAATCTCTTATATCGCAGGTCCGTAAAAAGACGTATTGGTGGTCACTATGGGGTTAAAAAAAATAGAATTGTTTCTTAATCTGATGTTTTTTTGTCACAATATACACATACACATTATACAGACACATGACCTACACATTATATATACACATATATACATGACCTTTAGATATACACATGACCTGTACATATATACACTGTATATACACAGGAAAAAATAGAAAAATGCTCCAAAGAACCAAAGGATGAATTAAAACAAGCAAAGTTTATTGTTACATATTAAGAATATGCGGGATACGGGATGAGGTGCCACACACCCCAAAGTAGATAGTCTTAAGTCAAGATACAGGAGGATTAGATGGTATTATGCCGTTTCTCCGCTTAGTGGTAAGTTGTGCTCCATTCTGGAGCCACAAATGGGAAACTCGTAAAAATCCTCTGTTCTTCAGCCGGAATTGTCTCGTTCAGGTCTTCACTGCGCGGTGCTGGGATCTGCTGTCTCATGCTGACATTCATGTTCCTTCTTATAATAACTGGAGATGGCGCTTTCCCTGTTTCTATGTCTGTCCAGTTTAGATTTGAAAATAAGGGGTGTTTTCTGATTTTTCCATTAACCCCTAGCCGGACATAATGGTCTTTGCAGAGTAGTTTGGACATAATGTCCACAGCATCGTGGTCAGTGAGGTTTTCATATGATGGTTCAAAGTAGATGACATTTCTCTCAATCTCTTCAGTGGTGTCTCCTGGAAATGGTGAGTCTTGGAAAATCATGTTGTACAATATGACTCCAAAGGCGAACCAATCTACACCTTCATCATAAGCGTCTCCCATGATCATTTCTGGGGCGCCATACCCAGGTGTTCCATTGAAATCTCTGGCATTAAATCTCTTATCAAACTCATAAAGAGATAGTCCAAAATCAGTAATCTTTATGTGGCCGTCACCAGTCAGCAGGATGTTATCCGGTTTTAAGTCCCGGTGAATGATGTCATTGCTGTGCAGGAATTGTAGGCCACAGACGATTTCTGCTGCTATAAAGGTTACAGGTTCCTTCAGGGGAATGGTACTATATATATAGTCATGCAGATCCCCTCCACTGGCCAGCTCGGTGACAAAATAGGCATGGTTTTCAGTATGAAACGCGGCATGGCAATGAGTTAAGAATCTGCTGTTGTGGCTAAGCTTCAGGACATGGTGTTCAACAAGGCATTCAGGGAAGGAGATTAGACTTTCCTTCTTTATGATTTTAAGGGCCACACTTTGTTTCCGTATCTTATCCGTGGCCAGTACAACCTTCCCATAACTCCCTTCTCCAAGTATGCCATGGCAGATAAACTTATCCCTGGTGAGAGGGACAGTGGTCTTTATTTTTTTGCTACTGGGGCCACTAAATTCACCTGAGATGTCATCTTGACTGGTGGTTGGATCTTCATGATGTTTCCTTTTTCTCCCAGTTCTCTTCTCTTCTGCTGCACTTTCATTACCTCTCGTGTTAATGATCCTGGTTGGACCCACAGTCTCTCTTTTCCTCTCTCTTGTACTCAGCTTTTGTAGATTGGTATCAGCTTGATTTGTGATGTATCCCACAAACTTGTCACATCTGTTTCGTACAGTGTCTAGAAAGGAAATATTCTGGGTTCCCTCATTGTCAGGTAATATTTGACCATCCTGCCCAGATTTCTTGGAGTCCATCTTCCTTATCTTTGCTGGAGGTTCCTGGTTATTTCCAGTGTCTTCTCCATCTGGTGTTTCTTTCCTTTTTCTCTTTCTTTTCCCTGTAAAGTCCATGTTGCATCAGGCAACAACAGGGCAATTATCCAAAAAACATATGTAAAATTACTAAATGCAATCCAGACGTATATTGTAGTCAAAGCCAACTACAACTAAAGCTCAATGGCTGCAGTCAGTTGTTTATGGAACTTTGTGGAATGTGATGTCACTGTGCCGGTGATGTCACACTCACTGTGATGTCAGCAGATGTATGTGAGTGTTCCATCACTGCGGAACGTGAAAGTCTCGGAAGGGGCTGGGCTTAGTCACCAATAGCAACCTGACTAGTCACACTATTATAAAAGAAGAGTTAATGACTTATAAATGACTACCTGGGCAGATCTGGCATTATGCAGACTGGAAAAGCTGGGTAATAACCTCTATCTAAAATGTGACACTTTTTTTCTATAGGCTAAATATATACAAAAGGAAAATATTAGGAGTGTTATAGAACAACTCTTCTAGTGTTGAGCGAGCACTAAAATGCTCGGGTGCTCGAAGCTCGGGCCGAGCTCACCGTGATACTCGGGTGCTCGACCCGAGCAACGAGCCCAATGTTAGTCTATGGGAGACCCGAGCATTTTTGCGGCGGCACCCCCAGCAGTCTGTAGAAAGCCTAAAAAGTGCCCAAAACGATAGTGACAGTGCTCAAAAGACATGGGGGCAGCATGGGGATTACCCCTGGAAGCATTTCTGACCCCCAGGTCACTGCTGTCAACAACGTGGTCAGAGGTATTAAGCCACTTTTACGGGCTCACAATAAAACGTTCAAAAACTAAACTGAAACGGTTTTCCTGTGAAATATGTTAAGGAATTTCTTTCTAGGGTAAAGACTTGTGTATAAGGTAAAATAAATAACCAAAAACAAAAATACTCCTCCACACCTTGGGCTATGTTCACAAGTAGCATTTTTCATGCGTTTTTGCACTTTTGTATTGCTTTCAACCGTGACAAATGCATTCACCGGGAAATGTCATTTTAACATTTTACAACCTTATCTGGCCATGTGCTGTGTGACACATGCATACAGTGCTAAAAAGATATGGGAACAGCATGGGGAAGACCCCTGGAAGCATCTCTGACTCCCAGGTCACTGCCTAAAAGTGTAGCCATCAGAAGTGATCCTTGCCACATCAGAAGATGCAGACTTGCAACTATCCCTGTGCAAGTCCTTGTCCCAGGGCAGTGTTCAATTGTACCTCCCCCATTCCTTGCTATGCAAATATGCAGCCAACCACCCACCCACCCGCAGGCTGCAATACCATACTGCTAGCTTGCTTGCACTTGAAATTGGGCCTTTTATGCATGTGGAGGCAGACGCCGGCCACCATGTCATGGCTGCGTCGGCGGCCGGGTATCCATACTCAGTCCCCAGCCACCCGGCGACCGGGTGTCCACGCTCGGTCCCCAGCCGCCAGGGGGCAGCCGGGTGTCCACACTCGGTCCCCAGCCTCCCCGCGGCTGGGTGTCCACACACGGTCCCCAGCCGCCCCTATTTCTCCAGTTACCTTCCCACACACTTTACTTAGCCTGGCCTGCTTTAGGGCAGCATTGTACGAGCCCACAAGAGAACCAGACTCCTCCGGTGGGCCCCGGCTTCACCATTAGGGGAGTTGAGAGTGCCAAGGTGAGGAGCATGATGATGATAGAAGTTAGCATCTGCTTTGTTTTCTTGGAATGCAAGCGTAAGTGTGCAACCTGCTACCCACCCACCCCCAGGCTGCAATACCATACTGCTAGCTTCCTTGCACTTGAAATTGGGCCTTTTAGGCATGTGGAGGCAGACACCGGCCACCATGTCATGGCTGCGTTGGCGGCATGGTATCCATACTCAGTCCCCAGCCACCCGGCGGCCGGGTGTCCACGCTCGGTCCTCATCCGCCAGGGGGCGGCCGGGTGTCCACTCTCGGTCCCCAGCCGCCCCGTGGCCGGGTGTCCACACACAGTCCCCAGCCGCCTGGGGGCGGCCGGGTGTCCATAAACGGTCCCCAGCCGCCCCTATTTCTCCTGTTACCTTCCCACACACTTTTCTTGGCATTGCCTGCTTTACGGCAACATTGGACGAGCCCACCAGAGAACCAGACTCCTCCGGTGGGCCCTGGCTTCTCCATCAGGGGAGTTGAGAGTGCCAAGGTGAGGAGCATGATGATGATAGAAGTTAACATCTGCTTTGTTTTCTTGGAATTCAATCGTAAGTGTGCAACCTGCCACCCACCCACCCCCAGGCTGCAATACCATACAGCTAGCTTGCTTGCACTTGAAATTGGGCCTTTTAGGCATGTGGAGGCAGACGCCGGCCACCATGTCATGGCTGCGTCGGCGGCCTAGTTGTCACACTGTCACAGAATACTGGAGGTAGGGGGCCTAAGCTGACCCTAAGCTGGGGCCCTGACTAATCCCTCATCCTGGAGGTACTGTTAAAGGTACAGAGGTCCAGGCCGCCAGCGTAACCCCTACCTTCTGAGGATCCCTGCACCTAAGTAATCTAGTCCTGAGAAGGACCCCGATCACAACAATAGGGAACCAGAAATAATATGCCCACACACAGTATTTAGACGAACGAGACAGTACAAGGGAAAAACCAAAACCACCTTGCATACAACTTCTAAACAACTACAACAGAGGGAACACCAACGGGAAAGGAGATAAATGATAAAGCGAGGAAAGGGAAAACACACTTCCAAATACACTTATCTCAGCAACTCCAAACACCACGATCCGCTCTGTAAGTCTGAATGAAAAGCTTTCACCGACACCTCCCAAACAGACCTGCAGGAATATAAAGGAGTCTCACTAAAGAAGCATTGATTGCAGCTGGGCGAGGCTGGACCTCAGCTAGCCCAGAGAGAGAGAGAATTAACTCCTACACTGCCGAGAAAACACAAAGCACCAACAAGTCAGCTGCGAGAAGTCAGGCTGTGTACTCGTGACGATCTTCGTGGCAACACACCCGTGACAGTACCCCCCCTTCTACGAGGGGCCTCTGGACCCTCAGGGCCAGGTTTATCCGGGTGAGTCGTGTGGAAGGCCCGAACTAATCGGTCTGCGTTAATATCCGATGCAGGAACCCACATCCTCTCCTCAGGACCATACCCCTTCCAATGAACCAAGTACTGAAGGGACCGGCGATTAAAGCGTGAATCAATGACCCTCGATACCTGGAACTCCAAGTTACCATTGACAACCACAGGAGGGGGAGGTAAAGGTGACGGTACCACCGGCGCCACATACCTCTTAAGCAATGATCTGTGAAACACGTTGTGAATTTTAAACGTAGGGGGGAGGTCAAGACGGAATGCCACCGGATTAATAACAGAACTGATTCTGTACGGCCCGATGAACCTGGGACCCAGTTTCCAGGAGGGAACCTTAAGTTTAATATTCCTGGTAGACAACCATACCTGATCGTTCACACTTAGGTCCGGACCAGACACTCTCCTCCTATCAGCCATACGTTTGTATCGGTTCCCCATAGTATTCAGATTCTTCAGCACCCCTCTCCATACTGAAGCGAGAGATGAGGAAAATCGTTCCTCCTCCGGAACCCCCGAAGAGCCCCCCCTACTGAAAGTACAAAACTGGGGGTGAAAACCATATGCCCCAAAAAACGGGGACTTACCAGTGGACTCGCTCCGCCTATTATTGAGAGCAAACTCTGCCAGAGGTAGGAAAGAAGCCCAGTCCTCCTGGTTCTCTGACACAAAACACCGAACATATGTCTCCAAGCTCTGGTTCATACGTTCCGTCTGACCATTGGTCTGAGGATGAAAAGCCGACGAGAATGACAAATGCATCCCCCGCCGTGCACAAAACGCCTTCCAGAACTTGGACACAAACTGAGACCCCCGATCAGACACCACCTCGGAGGGTACCCCGTGAAGCCTCACAATCTCCCCAATGAACACCTGCGCAAGAGTTTTAGCATTAGGGAGAGCCGGAAGAGCGATAAAATGTGCCATCTTGCTGAACCTGTCCACTACAACGAGTATGACCGTTTTACCCGAAGACGGAGGGAGGTCAGTAATAAAGTCCATAGACAGATGAGTCCAAGGACGCTCCGGGATCTTCAAAGGTAAGAGGGCCCCAGACGGACGGGTATGTGAGGTCTTAGAGCGCGCACAAACCCCACAGGACGCGACAAAAGTTACCACCTCTTTATGTAAGTTAGGCCACCAAAACCGACGCGAGAGGAGATCCACAGTTGCTTTACTCCCCGGGTGTCCTGCAAAAACTGAGTTATGGTGTGCCTCGATCACCTTTTGTCGCAACTGATCTGGAACGAACAGTCTCCCCGGAGGTCCAACAGGGGCGTCTCCCTGAGCCTCCAATATCTCCTCCTCCAGCTCAGAGCATACTGCCGAAACCACCACCCCCTCCTGAAGAATAGGAATCGGGTCGTCCGTATTCCCGGCCCCAGGGAAACTACGAGATAAGGCATCCGCCTTTACATTTTTAGACCCAGGACGATATGTAACGACGAAATTAAACCTGGTAAAAAACAAAGACCACCTAGCTTGTCTGGGATTCAGACGTTTAGCGGACTCCAGATATAGCAGGTTCTTGTGATCGGTGATGACGGTGACCGGATGAACTGCCCCCTCCAAAAAATGGCGCCACTCCTCAAAAGCTAACTTAATGGCCAAGAGTTCCCTATTGCAGACATCGTAATTCCTCTCAGCGGACGACAATTTTTTAGAGAAAAAGGCGCACGGATGCCACTTACCAGGGGACGAACCCTGTGACAATACTGCTCCCACCCCTACCTCGGAAGCGTCTACCTCTACAAAGAATGGCTGAGACGCATCAGGTTGAATGAGTATGGGTGCCGAGGCAAAACATTTTTTCAAGGAGGAGAATGCTTGACAAGCCTTGTCAGACCACCTAGAAAAATCCGTCCCCTTTTTAGTCATGTCTGTGAGAGGCTTAACCATGGACGAGAAATTACGAATGAACTTCCGGTAATAGTTAGCAAACCCCAGGAAACGTTGTAGTGCCTTAAGATTCTCCGGCCGATCCCACTCAAGAACTGCCCGCACTTTCCCAGGGTCCATACGAAAACCGGACGCTGAAACCAGGAAGCCTAAAAACTGGAGTTCCTGTACGGCGAACACACACTTTTCCCACTTGGCATACAGTTTATTATCCCGCAAGATCTGTAACACCTGTCTAACGTGCTCCTGATGAGACACCAGATCCGGCGAGTAAATTAAGATATCATCCAGATATATGACAACAAACTGTCCCACCAGGTGGCGAAAAATATCATTAACAAAGTGTTGAAACACCGCCGGGGCATTAGTCAGACCGAATGGCATGACAAGGTTCTCATAATGCCCCTCCGGAGTGTTAAACGCCGTCTTCCACTCATCCCCCTCCTTCATCCTAATCAGATTGTACGCCCCCCTGAGATCCAACTTAGAGAACCATTTGGCGCCCACGATCTGATTAAAGAGATCGGGAATAAGTGGGAGCGGATACGGATCTCGGACCGTAATCCGATTAAGTTCACGGAAATCCAGGCAAGGGCGTAGGCCTCCATCTTTCTTCTTAACAAAGAAGAACCCCGCGGCCACCGGAGAAGATGAAGGTCTAATATGCCCCTTAGCCAGACTTTCAGAAATATAATCCTTCATGGCCTGCCTCTCAGGACCAGAAAGGTTATACAACCTAGCTTTAGGTAACTTGGCCTCAGGGAGCAGTTTTACAGAACAGTCATACACGCGATGAGGAGGTAGTTCCTGACACCCATTCTCCGAGAATACATCCTCAAAGTCCGCCAGAAATGGAGGTAAGACCCAAGGAGTAACCGCACCGATGACCGTGTTCATGCAGTTTTTATTACAGAATTTACTCCATTGGCTTATCTCTCTGGTTTGCCAATTAATAACCGGGTTACGCTTAGCTAACCAAGGAAGGCCCAACACTATAGGAGTGGGAAGACCCTCCAACACGTAGCAAGACAACAGTTCTTTATGTATTGCCCCCACTTGAAGTTTTACGCCATGCACAGCTTGCAAAAAACTTCCCTGACCGAGAGGTCTGGCATCGATCGAGAATATGGGGATGGGTTTAGCCAACTCACTCAATCGCATACCTTGAACCCGGGCAAACCGAGCATCAACCAGATTAGCCCCGGCCCCACTATCCAGAAGAACAGATATCCTCTCAGTTCTCGTACCCACCACCACCTCCGCCGGTACGAGAAACTGAGACGAACCTAGGGACGAAATACCTACTCCCAGATTGCCGTCCACCACACAACCTGGGATCAACAGTTTTTTCGACGACTCTTTACTCTGCAAGGGACGGGATGGACACCCCCCAATAAAATGTCCCTTTTTCCCGCAGAGAAAACACCTTCCTGTCTTATGGCGCACCACCGGTCCCCTTCCCCGAAATGATGTCCCTCCTAATTGCATAGGCTCCTCCGGACTGACCAGGGGAACCACCATATGAGGGGACCTTGTAGGAGGTGGAGACATTACAGGGGGTAGAGTTATCCCGCACCTCTCCCGAAGCCGTCTGTCAACGCGAATAGCAAGGGCCATAGCGGCTTCCAGTGACGCGGGAGAGTCATACTGTGCCAACACATCCTGTAATTTGTCGGATAAACCATGACAAAACTGGCTCCTAAGAGCCGGGTCATTCCACTGGGTGTCCGTGGCCCACCTACGGAACTCCGAACAGAATTCCTCCGCCGGACGATCTCCCTGCTGAATCCTACGTAACTTAGACTCAGCAAGGGAGATCCGATCTGGGTCATCATATACGAGTCCCAGAGCAGCGAAAAACCTATCCACTGACTGGAGAACCGGGGAGCTTGGGGGAAGAGAGAACGCCCAAGATTGTGGGTCCCCTTGTAGGAGCGAGATGACAATTCCCACCCTTTGTTCTTCACTGCCCGATGACCGAGGCCGCAGCCGAAAGTACAATTTGCATGCCTCCCGGAAAACAAAAAACTTGTCCCGCCCCCCAGTGAACCTGTCAGGGAGAGCTACTTTAGGTTCTGGTCCGGCTTGCTCCAGAGGATGCAAAACCTTGGACCTAACGTCCGCCAGCCCCATGGACAAACTCTGCAACTGCCGAGCTAGACCGGCTACTGGATCCATGGTAGCTGGAGGAAAACTAAGATGGTCGGTGAAAATGTCACACTGTCACAGAATACTGGAGGTAGGGGGCCTAAGCTGACCCTAAGCTGGGGCCCTGACTAATCCCTCATCCTGGAGGTACTGTTAAAGGTACAGAGGTCCAGGCCGCCAGCGTAACCCCTACCTTCTGAGGATCCCTGCACCTAAGTAATCTAGTCCTGAGAAGGACCCCGATCACAACAATAGGGAACCAGAAATAATATGCCCACACACAGTATTTAGACGAACGAGACAGTACAAGGGAAAAACCAAAACCACCTTGCATACAACTTCTAAACAACTACAACAGAGGGAACACCAACGGGAAAGGAGATAAATGATAAAGCGAGGAAAGGGAAAACACACTTCCAAATACACTTATCTCAGCAACTCCAAACACCACGATCCGCTCTGTAAGTCTGAATGAAAAGCTTTCACCGACACCTCCCAAACAGACCTGCAGGAATATAAAGGAGTCTCACTAAAGAAGCATTGATTGCAGCTGGGCGAGGCTGGACCTCAGCTAGCCCAGAGAGAGAGAGAATTAACTCCTACACTGCCGAGAAAACACAAAGCACCAACAAGTCAGCTGCGAGAAGTCAGGCTGTGTACTCGTGACGATCTTCGTGGCAACACACCCGTGACACTAGTATCCATATTCAGTCCCCAGCCGCCTGGCGGCCGGGTGTCCGCGCTCGGTCCCAAGCCGCCAGGGGGCGGCCCGGTGTCCACACTCGGTCCCCAGCCGCCCCTATTTCTCCTGTTACCTTCCCACACACTTTTCTTAGCCTGGCCTGCTTTAGGGCAGCATTGGACGAGCCCACCAGAGAACCAGACTCCTCCGGTGGGCCCTGGCTTCTCCATCAGGGGAGTTGAGAGGGCCAAGGTGAGGAGTATGATGATGATGATAGAAGTTAGCATCTGCTTTGTTTTCTTGGAATGCAAGCGCATGTATGTGGAAGCGGCTAGGCCTGAGGTAGTCAGCGTTTTTGCGCATATCCTACCTCCTCCGAGGATTGCTGGATGTTTTCCTGCTAGTATCCCAGTTCAATGACTCCCGTTAAAACAAAGCTTCAGGTGATAAATGATGGATGAGGTGGTGGCAAAGGAGAAAGAGCAGGAGGAACAGGGACCATTCACATCAATATCAGACCAGTCAACCACACATGTCTTGTAGGATATATTTCTGTACCAAAAGGAGCGGTTCGGCTACACAGTTATAGGTCATAAAGTGAATGCAATGCCTTCCAAAAATTTTGAGGTACTCCAATGCCCCTTGGAAGTGACATGGAGGTCAGAGGGCCTTAACTAAACAGTTTTTTCTATTTATAGCAACTGGGTCTCCTGTACACTGTTGGCCTAAGCAGTGAATGGAAGGCTTTCCAAAAATTATGAGGAACAGCAATGCCCCTTGAAACAGACGTGGATTACAGCGTACTAAAAACCTTCTACCCATTATTGGGGAGTGGGTCTCCCTTAGTTTTCGCCTTTGCATTGAAAAGCAAAAGCTGACTAAAATTAGGAGGAAAAGCAATGCCCGTTCGAAGAGTTGTGGAGGTTAGAGTTAATTAAAAACAACATTTCAATGCCCCTTGAAAGAGCTGTGGAGTTCAGAGTGGTTTAACAAGACGCTTTTAATGCCCCTTGGAAGAGCTGTGGAGTTCAGAGTGGTTTAACAAGACGGTTTTAATGCCCCTTGGAAAAGTGGTGGAGGTCACAGTAGCTTAACAAGACGGTTTAATGCCCCTCGGAAGAGACGTGGAGGTCACGGAGCTTAACAAGATGGTTTTAATGCCCCTTGGAAAAGTGGTGGAGGTCACAGTAGCTTTACAAGACGGTTTTAATGCCCCTTGGAAAAGTGGTGGAGGTCGCAGTAGCTTAACAAGACGGTTTTAATGCCCCTTGGAAAAATGGTGGAGGTCACAGTAGCTTAACAAGACGGTTTTAATGCCCCTTGGAAAAGTGGTGGAGGTCACAGTAGCTTAACAAGACGATTTTAATGCCCCTCGGAAGAGACGTGGAGGTCACAGTAGCTTAACAAGACGGTTTTAATGACCCTTGGAAGAGACGTGGAGGTCGCAGTAGCTTAACAATACAGTTTTAATGACCCTTACAAGAGCCATACAGTACAGCATCTTAAAAATATTATTCCCATTATTGGGGAGTGGGTCTCCCATAGTCTTTGCTTATGCCTTCCAAGCAAAAGCTGCCAAAAATTAGGATGGAGGTACTTGCAATACCCTTACAAGAGCCATGCAGTAAGGCATATTACAAACATTATTCCCATTATTGGGAAGTGGGTCTCCCATAGTCTTTGCTTATGCCTTCCAAGCAAAAGCTGCCAAAAATTAGGACGGAGGAACTTGCAATACCCTTACAAGAGCCATGCAGTACAGCATATTACAAACATTATTCCCATTATTGGGAAGGGGGTCTACCATAGTCGTTGCTTATGCCTTCCAAGCAAAAGCTGCCAAAAATTAGGAAGGAGGAACTTGCAATACCCTTACAAGAGCCATGCAGTACAGCATATTACAAACATTATTCCCATTATTGGGAAGTGGGTCTCCCATAGTCTTTGCTTATGCCTTCCAAGCAAAAGCTGCCAAAAATTAGGAGGAAATGCAATGCCCATTCGAAGAGTCGAGGAGGTTAGAGTTAATTAAAAACAACATTTCAATGCCCCTTGGAAGAGCTGTGGAGTTCAGAGTGGTTTAACAAGACGCTTTTAATGCCCTTTGGAAGAGCTGTGGAGTTCAGAGTGGTTTAACAAGACGCTTTTAATGCCCCTTGGAAGAGCTGTGGAGTTCAGAGTGGTTTAACAAGACGGTTTTAATGCCCCTCGGAAGAGACGTGGAGGTCACAGTAGCTTAACAAGACGGTTTTAATACCCCTTGGAAAAGTGGTGGAGTCAGAGTAGCTTAACAAGATGGTTTTAATGCCCCTCGGAAGAGACGTGGAGGTCACAGTAGCTTAACAAGATGGTTTTAATGCCCCTTGGAAAAGTGGTGGAGGTCACAGCAGCTTAATAAGACGCTTTTAATGCCCCTTGGAAAAGTGGTGGAGGTCGCAGTAGCTTAACAAGACGGTTTTAATGCCCCTCGGAAGAGACGTGGAGGTCACAGTAGCTTAACAAGGCGGTTTTAATGCCCCTTGGAAAAGTGGTGGAGATCGCAGTAGCTTAACAAGACGGTTTTAATATCCCTTGGAAGAGACATGGAGGTCACAGTGGCTTAACAAGACGGTTTTAATATCCCTTGGAAGAGACGTAGAGGTCACAGTAGCTTAACAAGACGATTTTAATGCCCCTTGGATAAGTGGTGGAGGTCACAGTAGCTTAACAAGACGGTTCTAATGCCCCTTGGAAAAGTGGTGGAGGTCACAGTAGCTTAACAAGACGGTTTTAATGCCCCTTGGGAAAGTGGTGGAGATCGCAGTAGCTTAACAAGACTGTTTTAATGCCCCTCGGAAGAGACGTGGAGGTCACAGTAACTTAACAAGATGTTTTTAATGCCCCTTGGAAGAGACTTGGAGGTCACAGTAGCTTAACAAGACGGTTTTAATGCCCCTTGGAAAAGTGGTGGAGGTCACAGTAGCTTAACAAGACGGTTTTAATGCCCCTTTGAAAAGTGGTGGAGGTCGCAGTAGCTTAACAAGACGGTTTTAATGCCCCTCGGAAGAGACGTGGAGGTCACAGTAGCTTAACAAGACGGTTTTAATGCCCCTTGGAAGAGACGTGGAGGTCGCAGTAGCTTAACAAGATGGTTTTAATGTCCCTTACAAGAGCCATACAGTACAGCATATTACAAACATTATTCCTATTATTGGGAAGTGGGTCTCCCATTGCCTTTGCTTAAGCCTTCCAAGCAAAAGCTGTCAAAAATTTGGATGGAGGAACTTGCAATACCCTTACAAGAGCCATGCAGTACAGCATATTACAAACATTATTCCCATTATTAGGGAGTGGGTCTCCCATAGTCTTTGCTTATGCCTTCCAAGCAAAAGCTTCCAAAAATAAGGACGGAGGAACTTTAAATAATGGCAACACAGACCACGGTCACCCTGGTGGTATAGTGGGGGCGGAGGCTGAGGATAAGGAGAAGAGCATAAAACAGCCGAAATGAGGAAGCGTATACCCATGTGTGGGTGTGAAGCGGTGCATGTGAATACACCTCCCTAAATAACACAGTGGATGGATTTGACTTTATGTTACTCTACTGTCATTTGGTGGTGATGAGAAGTCTGGCCCAATCCAGCCCTTGTTTATTTTGATAAGGGTCAGCTTGTCAGCATTGTCAGTTGACAGGAGAGTGCGCTTATCAGTTATAATTCCCCCAGCGGCACTAAGAACACGCACCGATAACACGCTAGTGGCAGGGCAGGCCAGGACCTCCAAGGCGTACAGAGCGAGTTCATTCCAAGTGTCCAGCTTGGATACCCAATAATTAAAAGGCACAGAGGAATCATGGAGGATGCTGGTACGGTCGACAAGGTACTCCCTCACCATCTTTTGAAACTTTCCACTCCTTGTGAGAGTACCCCGCGCCTCAGGGTCTGTCTGAAGGGAGGGTCTGAGAAAACTGTCCCAGAACGTTGACAGTGTTCCCTTGCCTCTGCTGGATTGGAGTTACGTCTCTCTCTCATGTACGCCTTGGTTGGGCAACAAACTATAACCTCTGCCGCTAGCGTGTTCAGATGGGAATTTTTTTAACAGTTCTGCAGCAAGGGCCTTCTGGCACTGCCCCATTTTTGTAGACCTCTCCACCTCAGGAATAAGAGAGTGAAAGTTCTCCTTGTAGCAGGGGTCTAAAAGTGTCACCAACCAGTAATGACTGTCACCCAACATTTTGACAATGCGAGGTTGTCGGTTAAGGGAGAGTAACATAAAGTCAGCCATGCGTGCCAGACTGGTAACAGGCAAGACTTCCGTGTCCTCACCAAGATGATGACTGACCATGCTCTCCTCCTCCTCCTTCCCCCTGTCCTCAGGCCACCCACGCTGAACCGACGGTATGACAGTTGTACAGGTACTACCGACTACAGCGCATGATACCAGCTCCTGTTCTTCCTCCTCCTCCTCCTCTCCCTCATTGTCCCCCAATGCACGTTGGGATGAGATGAGGCTGGGCTGTGTGTAATCGCCCGCTACGGCTTTTTGATCCATCTCATCATACTCTGGATGCAATGCCTCCTCTTTAATTCTCTACAGAGAGCATTGCAAAAGACAGACAAGTGGAATGCTGACGCTAATGATGGCGTCCTCGCCACTCACCATCTTGGTGGACTCCTCAAAGTTTGTCAAGATGGTACATATATCAGACATCCAGGTCCACTCCTGAGGTCTTATGTGTGGAGTCTGACCTGAATATCGACGGCCTTGTTGCAGCTGGTACTCCACAACTGCTCTCTTCTGCTCACAAATCCTTTGCAACAAGTGGAGGGTAGAGTTCCAACGTTTGGGGACATCACACACCAGTCGGTGTGACGGAAGCTGCAAACGCTGCTGCAACACAGCAAGGGCGGCGGAAGCTGTAGCCGACTTGCGAAAATGAGCTGACAGGCGGCGTACTTTCACGAGCAGATCTGGCAACTCAGGGTACGATTTAAGAAACCGCTGAACCACGAGGTTAAGCACATGAGCCAGGCATGGTACGTGTGTGATCTCACCTCGCCTCAGAGCCGCCACCAGGTTACGGCCATTGTCACACACGACAATGCCTGGATGTAGGTTCAGCGGTCTCAGCCACAGATCTGCCTGCTCTTTCGCAGCTGTCCACAACTCACAAGCAGTGTGAGGTTTATCACCTAAGCTTATGAGTTTCAGCACAGCCTGTTGCCGCTTGGCTGAGGCAGTACTGCAGTGCTTCCAGCTTGTAACTGATGTGATATCTGAGATGGAGGCTGAACATGAGGAGAAGGACCCGCAATCCTCGGTGTGGGGAGGATGTGTTCCATCCCAAGGTCCGACTGGGTCCCGGCTTCCACTATGTTTACCCAGTGTGCCATCAGGGAGATGTACCGTCCCTGGCCACAAGCACTTGTCCACGTGTCCGTTGTCAGGTGGACTCTCAGAGGAACAGCGTTGTTGAGGGCACGGCAGATGTTTTGGGACACGTGCTTGTGTAGTGCGGGGATGGCACACCGGGCAAAATAGTGTCGGCTGGGGACCGAGTACCGAGGGACTGCCACTGCCATAAGGTTGCGGAAGGATTCCGTCTCCACCAGCCTAAAAGGCAGCATTTCCAACGCGAGCAGTCGTGAAATGTGCGAATTTAGGACGGTGGCCTGTGGGGCGTTGGATGTGAATTTCCGCTTTCGTTCAAAGGTCTGGGGTATGGACAATTGAACGCTGCGGTGGGACGTGGACGTTGATGCTGTTTCTTGAGAAACTGCCATAACAAGTGAAGACTGGGAGGAGGGGGCATCTTTGCATGCAGTATGGACAGGGGATTGCCTTGCACACACAACAGGGGGTTCTATGGCACGCACAACAGTGGAAGAAGCAGTGGTGACACCGGCTGACACTGGTCGTGGACCCTGGGGTTCACCCCACAAAGTCGGGTGCTTTGCTGCCATGTGCCTGATCATGCTGATGGTGGTCAGGCTGGTAGTTTTGTCACCCCTGCTGATGCTGGCATGGCAGGTGGTACAAATGGCCTTTTTGGGGTTATCAGCAGAGTCTTTAAAAAAATTCCAGATGCTGGAAGACCTACAGGTTGTAATGGTAACGTCCCTCATGTTGGTGTTACGGGGAACTGTTGCCTGCCTTCTGTGTGTGTCCACCACACTGCTTCTTCCTGCCTGTTGGGGTACTCTGCCTCCCTCACCATGTGTGCTCCTGGCCTCGCTCTGCATGTCCTCCTGCCACGTTGGGTCAGTTACTAGATCATCCACCACCTCCTCCTCTTCCACTTGCGCACCACGATCCTCCTCCTCACTTCGTGGCAATTGTGTCTCGTCATCGTCCACCTCTTGTGACAAATTGCCAGCGTCAACTTCCTGTGGCCGTGGCTGTTCAAATATTTGGGCATCGCTACATGGGATCTCCTCTTCCACCACTTCAAGTGGAGCAGGCGAGGGCACAAATCTGGAAATGGACCAGTGAACAGCTCTTCAGAGTGTCCAAGTGTGGGATCAGTTGCTGTCTGACGACACTCGGCATGGTGGGAGGAAGGAGCATCAGGGTGAGGAGGAGTATGCGGCGGTAGAGACTCACGGCTACTAAGATTTGACCGTGTGGAAGACAGACAGGAGCTGGTGGTGGCCAGGTAACTGGAAGTATTATCTGCTATCCAATTAATAACCTGTTCACACTGATCAGGTCGCAATACTGGTGTTGTTCTGTGCTTCCCTAGTAATTCGTTCAAGAACTGGGAGTGAGACGATGTGGCTGTTGGTTGTGGCACATTTTCACCTTGGCCACGGCCCCGTCCTCTGCACGCACCATCACCAGAACGTCCAGTTCCACGTCCCTTGCCACATGCCTTGCCCATTGTAAATTAAGTAAAATAGCTTACACTCGCACTATCAATGGAAAAAGGGTAATAAAAAGTAGATTACAACCGTGGAAGAGGAAAACCACAGTTCTATTTCTCTGGCCTACACCCGACTCTTTTAAACAATCTGAACAATCAGGGAGAAACTATTACTGTTTTTCTTTACGGAAAAAATACCAAAAGCTGGATAATAGAGATTTTTTACCGTGGAACGGCAAAACCACAGTTATAATTTACTGGTGTATACCAGACTCTTTTAAACAGATATATTGGTGTCTGAACAATCAGGAGACACTATTATTGTTTTTCTTTACAGCAAAAAATGCCAAAAACAGGATAATGTTAAGGGTCCGGGTGGTGGAACCTCTGTGCTACGGTGCAAGGAGGGACCCAGAGGGGCGTAACTAAGTATCAACTCGGACCGACCATGGCCGTACGGCGGCTAACGACTCCGTGACCAGGGAGGGACCGAGCCAAGGGACCAGGTACTACTCTGGGGACGACCTTGTAAGGGAGCAGGTGACTGACCGGAATAGCAGGTAGGCACAGCAGGCAGGCTGGTGAGCAGAAGCCTCCAGGAAGGCTATCAGGTAGACACGGCAAGTGACGGCAGGAGTCTCTAGGTGGGCTGGCAGGTGGTCACGGCAAGTGACGGCAGGAGTCTCTAGGTGGGCTGGCAGGTGGTCACAGCAAGTGACGGCAGGAGCCTCCGGGTAGGCACGGCAGGTAACAAGCAGGTAACAGGCAGGTCACAGGCAAGTGCTCCCAGGTGAGCGGGCTGGCAGGCACGGCAGGTAACAGGCAGGCAACAGGCAAATGCTCCCAGGTGAGCAGACTGGCAGGCACGGCAGGTAACAGGCAGGCAACAGGCAAGTGCTCCCAGGTGAGCAGGCTGGCAGGCACGGCAGGTAACAGGCAGGCAACAGGCAAGTGCTCCCAGGTGAGCGGGCTGGCAGGCACGGCAGGTAACAGGCAGGCGGGCAAGACTGGTAGTCAGGCTAGCAGTGGGATCTGAGGGCTGAAGCAGAGGTCAGAAACACTGTGCAACAACTTTTGCTCAGGCACATCCATTTTGGAGGAGGTGCCTTATATATGGGAGGATCCTCGGCTATTGGCCGGGGACTCCTTAGGACGGCGCGCGCGGCCCCCTTAAGAGGGAGGGAGAGCCCGCGTGCCCTAAGCACAGTGCCCGGGGAGCTGCGCGCGCCGGCAGCAGGAAGAGGAGCGCTGGAGAACGCAGAGCGGGGAGCGAGGCGGTGAGTGGGACGGCGTCTCTGCCTAGCAGGGGGCAGAGACGCCGATGCTACAGAAAATACAGAGATTTGACCCGTGGAACTGCAAAACCACAGTTCTATTTCTCGGGCCTACACCAGACTATTTTAAACAGATATATTGGTGTCTGAACAATCAGGAGACACTATTACTGTTTTTCTTTACGGCAAAAAATGCCAAAAGCAGGATAATACAGAGATTTGACCCGTGGAACTGCAAAACCACAGTTCTATTTCTCGGGCTATTTGTGTCTGAACAATTAGGAGACACTATTACTGTTTTTCTTTACAGAAAAAATACCAAAAGCTGGATAATAGAGATTTTTTTTACTGTGGAACGGCAAAACCACAGTGATAATTAACTGGTGTATACCAGACTCTTTTAAACAGATATATTGGTGTCTGAACAATCAGGAGACACTATTACTGTTTTTCTTTACGGCAAAAAATGCCAAAAGCAGGATAGTACAGAGATTTGACCCGTGGAACTGCAAAATCACAGTTCTATTTCTCAGGCCTACACCAGACTCTTTTAAACAGATATATTGGTGTCTGAACAATCAGGAGATACTATTACTGTTTTTCTTTATGGCAAAAAATGCCAAAAGCAGGATAATGCAGAGATTTGACCCGTGGAACTGCAAAACCACAGTTCTATTTCTCGGGCCTACACCAGACTATTTTAAACAGATATATTGGTGTCTGAACAATCAGGAGACACTATTACTGTTTTTCTTTACGGCAAAAAATGCCAAAAGCAGGATAATACAGAGATTTGACCCGTGGAACTGCAAAACCACAGTTCTATTTCTCGGGCCTACACCAGACTCTTTTAAACAGATATATTGGTGTCTGAACAATCAGGAGACACTATTACTGTTTTTCTTTACGGCAAAAAATGCCAAAAGCAGGATAATACAGAGATTTGACCCGTGGAACTGCAAAACCACTGTTCTATTTCTCGGGCTATTTGTTTCTGAGCAATCAGGAAACACTATTACTGTTTTTCTTTATGGAAAAAATACCAAAAGCTGGATAATAGAGTTTTTTTACCGTGATGCGGCAAAACCACAGTTATAATAAGCTGGTGTATATCAAACTCTTTTAAACAGATATATTTGTGTCTGAACAATCAGGAGACACTATTACTGTTTTTCTTTACGGCAAAAAATGCCAAAAGAAGGATAATACGGAGATTTTTTACCGTGGAACAGCAAAACCACAGTTATAATTTACTGGTGCATACCAGACTTTTTAAAATATATATATTTGCGGCTGAACAGTGAGCGACACACTCAAACTGTTTTTTTTTTAGGTAAACATGGCCCAAAAGTGGATAATACAGAGGTTTGAACCGTGGAACTGGAAAACCATACTTCTATTTCTCTGGCCTGCACCAGACTACTTTAAACAGATATATTTGTGTCTGAATTGTTACAGACACACTTTTTTTTGGGGGGGGGGAGGGGGACACCAAAAGGTTAATAAGACGGGTATTTGTACAGTGTGAAGGAGGAAAAAAAAAAAGAGGATTTAGATGAAAAAAAAGGATTTTTCCTGGCCCCGAGACCTGGAGCTAAGTCCAGAAATTTCAGCAACACGAGCACACAGGACTGTAATGCAGCGTTTGCTGGTATAACCACTGCGTCTCCTATACAGCCTGCCTGCCTGGTATCTGGGATGGATATTAGTCCTGAGAAGGACTGTTTGTTTGATCTGGCAGCCTTTACAGACCCCACGCTACCTATTTCGCACTATAAATCTCTCCCTAGCTCAGCAGCACTTTCCCTACACTAGTTAATCCCGGGCGTCTGTGGCCAAGATGGCGGCGCCCGGTTTTAAATACTCGAGGTGACACTGTGTGGCCAGCCAATCAATGTAATGCCCACAACCAACATGGCTGCGGCATTACAGTGACTGGCTGGCAATCCCAGCATGTTCATTGGCTCTGTAAAGAGCGCCAAACATGCAGGGCGGAGACCCGAGCTCCCGCCCGAGTAACCCAGAAATGCTCGGTGCTCGCCGAACATCCCGAGTAGCGTGATGCTCCGGCGAGTCCCGAGCAGTGTCGAGCATGCTCGCTCAACACTAAACTCTTCATTTTTACATAACACTGGTTCAATTAAATTGATATTAAATAGGTTGCTGTTACAGTAATAAAAATGTAAGGCACGAATGTGCTTAAAATAAAAAATGGTGGCATACGCTCCCTACACTGCCCTCACAAATCAAGCGCAGTCCACTTTGGAGATCGGTGACGACTCCTGAAGTGATGCCTACTTTCTTACAAAGTCAGAGAACCAGTGCAGCTAGTGATTGGCTGCAGCTGTCAGTTAACTAGAAAAGTGAGTCATGCGTTTTTTTCTCTAATGATGTGCTCTTCTAGTGATGATGGGAAGCAGTACGGTATACCACTATTTGTGAATTACTGGTGGACTTGTTACCACTACTGGAATCTAGGAAAATCCTTCCAGCAAAGAGCCAGCTCACGGTGTAGACAAAACGCATGAAGCTTATACCCAGACCCTCCATATGGCCTCCTTGGCTCTTGTGCACTGGCCTTAAAGGTTTTCTTCACCTCAGGAGCTCACCGTTTCCCTGCTGCCCAGCTTCCTTTTGTGCGGAGGTTGTGGCGTTGTTGTCGGACTGTGTGCTCTTCGTTTCTGCAAGCAAAGTCATCCTTGTCTTACAGCATTGGAGGAGCTGGGTGGTCCTGAACCGGTCCTGATCCAGCAATCCAGCGAGCTTCAGAATTGCTCCTTGCCTAGTAGATTAGTTACTCCTCAGCTGTAAGCAATAATACTTAAAAATGACTCCATTCTTGGAGAGGATTTTTAGTAACAAGCAAATTGCAAAATTGGTTTTGCTTTTTTCAAGTGCTTTAAAATTGTACCCATTTATGATGAGACAACCCCTTCATAACATAGCTGCTCCTGTGGTAAGAATACACTGCTCTTCTGTTTTATGCTTTTAAATAGAAAAATCAAACAAAATGAGAGCAAGAAATATATCAGAGCAGGGAAATCTAAATACAGTGAAGGAAAGAATTATTCCATCCCTTGCTGTTTTTGTAAGTTTGTCCACTGACAAAGACATGAACAGTCTATAATTTTAAGGGTAGGTTAATTTTAACATTGAGAGATAGAATATCCAAAAACAAATCAAGAAAATCCCATTGTATAAATTAGATAAATTTATTTGCATAATTTATTTGCATTTTGCTGTGAGAAATAAGTATTTAATCCCCTACAAACCATTATGAGTTCTGGCTCCTACAGACCAGTTAGATGCTCCTAATCAACTGGTTACCTGCATTAAAGACAGCTGTCTTACATAGTCACCTGTAGAAAAGACTCCTGTCCACAGACTCCATTAATCAGTCAGACTCTAACCTCTACAACATGGGCAAGACCAAAGAGCTTTCTAATGATGTCAGGAACAAGATCATAGACCTTCACAAAGCTGGAATGGGCTACAAAACGATAAGTAAGACGCTGGGTGAGAAGGAAACAACTGTTGGTGCAATGAGTAAAGAAAATGGAAGAAATAGAAAATGACTGTCAATCGACATTGATCTGGAGCATCATGCAAAATCTCACCTCGTGAGGTATCCTTGATGATGAGGAAGGTGAGAGTTAAATTATGCAGATTTAGATCAAAACTGTTCATTTTTACAAGAGGAAAATTAATGAAATACACTGTATTTTATTATGCAATTTCTCCCAAGAACGTCAACATCTTATATGTGGTCATATACCACTTTTTGGACGCAGAAAGATAGGAGCGCCAATCTTGCTGGAATGGTTTTCAAAAGTGGCCAAGAGATATGAGTATAATGTAAAAATTGCAAACTTCATTAAAAATATATTCGATTTAAAAAATCATAAAACCAGATTTAGAATGAATCCATAAACTTAGCTCCTGATGCAGCTTCTTGTGCGAAACACAGTAAGTGAGTTGGGCATCCTGTGTCCATGTTGTTGGTGGTTTTATGTTAATTATGAAATAATTTTCCAGGCTATCACTATTTTTACTTTAAGCTACTGCCTGTCAGTGTTGGACTTAAGTGGCAAGAGCCCACCAGTAATATTGACAATGGGAGCTCACTTTTCAGCTACATTTTGTCTGGACATAGTGAATCAAATGTATTGGGCCAACTACTGCTCATGTTAGGGGGTACATTACTTACTCCTGCATAGGGGACCCCCCGGGGGATTTACATGTTATCCTGTGGGTCAGGGCTCGCTCACATGGCCATCGATTCTCTCATGCAAGAGAATCTGGACAATTATACTAATGTCACTTGGATCAAACTCTGTCAGAGATTGACCTGAGTGTCAACTTAGTGCGATCCGATTCTCTCTCATGCGAGATTTGTATCACAGGTGCAGAGTAGACAGAGTACATAATTTCTCCATCTTCTCCCTTGTCTGAGTCTGTGATAAATTGGACTGCACTCAGATGACATCCGAGTGCAGTTCAATGTTTCACACTGATGTCATACAAGTTCATAGACTTGTATGCAAAATCGGCATGAGAAAAAAAACACTAGTTGGCACTGCCCCACAGTATAACATTGGGCAGAGTGCTATCTGATAAAACATCGGACAGCACTCGGCCATGTTAAGCGGTCTTGTGGACGAGCCCTCAGTCTGAGCCTGCCATTGATAATTATGACTTGACACTATAGGTCCCATTATTTTCTTTGTGTTGTCAACCAGACATTTAACAGAACGAGTATTTTTTAAACACATTTATACACAGATCGTTTATTCTTGTAATGATTTAATCCTATTTGTATCTCTATTTATTCCCAGCTTTACGCATACAAGGACTCTATCTGTCCCACCCTTTTTTTACTGCATAGATTCATTTATCATCAGGTTTTTAATCGTATGTATTTTTATTTTTAATGATTTTAATGATCTTTTAATCTTATGTATTTTTAATAATGTTTGTGCTTTTTCACAATATCCCTCTACCCCTCACGACATTTATCAAGGGATGCGGTGATCTATTTATTTAACTTAAAAGTAAGTTCCAGAGATAAATACGCGGCACATGGCAAATGGTGAAAATATACATTTTTCCCCAGTTAAGGTTTATTTTTTACAGCATTGACCATTTCATATCAATTACATATTAACTTTATTCTGTGGGTCAGTACAATTAACATAAAATCACCATTTACTTATGTTTTATGATGTCTGCATGAAAATAACACATTTTCAAAAACAAAACAATTTTACATTGCCATATATGGAGAGCCATAACTGTTATTTTTTCTGTTAACAGATTTGTATGAGAACCTATTTTTTTGCGGGACGAGTTGTATTTTTTTATTATTGTTGTTATTTTGGAGTATAGGTGCTGTGAGGACCCGTGGTCTTCTGTGGGGTTAACGCTACTCAGACAACGCAGGGTGAGGGTAAAACAGCGTAGCAATATTTTATTGAACCACAAAGCGGACAATAAACACATAGAACAGTCCCAGCAAATGCCCAAGATGGTGCAACATTACACAGTCTCACCCTTCCTTCTCCGCCCGCCTGGGAAAGAACAGCTGCAACTTTGGAGACTTCCAGGGCCGACTACCTCAACCAGTGGCCCCCCTCTTCTGGTGGGCCCTCACAGAGAGAAGGTAGCGGCAAGCTTAGGAAGCTAGCAGTCCATCGAGGTACAAGTTCAGGAGACCCGAGGGTCCCAACCTGGCCTCTCCGAGAGTTTCCATGGGGCCAGATGACCAGTGGGTCCCTCCTGGCAACTCCCAATGTCTCCATGGGTTCTAAGCAACCGGTGAGCCCCTCCTAGCAACCTCAAAACAACATATCCATGGTGCCAGGTGACTTCTTCGTCCTCTCCTGGTCTCCCTAAAAGTATTCATGGTCTCTCTGATGGTTAATTGAGGAGATCCAAATCTTTCCAGTCAGGGCCATATCTTTAGACTAGAATCATGTAGAATACAAATCTGTGTCTCTTTGAATGCCATGCAATCCATCTACTTTCCTGAATGATGTCTCTCATTTTCCTTCTAAGGTCTTTCTGATGTTCCTTGATTCTCTGTCCCAAGTCTTATTCTGTCTCAGAAACATATGTCCCTTCTTAAATACACATCCACAGGTTAAGAATTAGGGATGATATTATTTCACAAGGCTTGAGTATCCACAGCTCATCCCCCCAAGATTGACTGGCAAACACCTTACAATTGTATTTAACATATCTAGAAAACATTCCTTGTTCTAGCTAATCTATTTACAGTTATATGAAAAAGTTTGGGCACCCCTACTAATCTTAAGCTTAATGTTTTATAAAAATTGGTGTTTTTGCAACAGCTATTTCAGTTTGATATATGTAATAACTGTTGGACACAGTAATGTTTCTGCCTTGAAATGAGGTTTATTGTACTAACAGAAAATGTGCAATCTGCATTCAAACAAAATTTGACAGGTGCATAAGTATGGGCACCTCACCAGAAAAGTGACATTAATATTTAGTAGATCCTCCTTTTGCAAAAATAACAGCCTCTAGTCGCTTCCTGTAGCTTTTAATGATTTCCTGGATCCTGGATGAAGGTATTTTTGACCATTCCTCTTTACAAAACAATTCCAGTTCAGTTAAGTTTGATGGTCGCCGAGCATGGACAGCCCTCTTCAAATGATCCCACAGATGTTCAATGATATTCAGGTCTGGGGACTGGGATGGCCATTCCAGAACATTGTAATTGTTCCTCTGCATGAATGCCTGAGTAGATTTGGAGCGGTGTTTTGGATCATTGTCTTGCTGAAAGATCCATCCCCTGCGTAACTTCAACTTTGTCGCTGATTCTTGAACATTATTGTCAAGAATCTGCTGATACTGAGTGGAATCCATGCGTTCCTCAACTTTAACAAGATTCCCGGTGCCGGCATTGGCCACACAGCCCCAGAGCATGATGGAACCTCCACCAAATTTTACTGTGGGTAGCAAGTGTTTTTCTTGGAATGCTGTGTTTTTTTGCCGCCATGCATAACGCCTTTTTGTATGACCAAACAACTCAATCTTGGTTTCATCAGTCCACAGGACCTTCTTCCAAAAAGAAATTGGCTTCTCCAAATGTGCTTTTGCATACCTCAGCCGACTCTGTTTGTGGCGTGCTTGCAGAAACGGCTTCTTTCGCATCACTCTCCCATACAGCTTCTCCTTGTGCAAAGTGCGTTGTATAGTTGACCGATGAACAGTGATACCATCTGCAGCAAGTTGATGCAGCAGCTCTCTGGAGGTGGTCTGAGGATTGTTCTTGACTGATCTCACCATTCTTCTTCTCTGCCTTTCTGATGTTTTTCTTGGCCTGCCACTTCTGGCCTTAACATGAACTGTCCCTGTGTTCTTCCATTTCCTTACTATGTTCTTCACAGTGGAAACTGACAGGTTAAATCTCTGAGACTGCTTTTTGTATCCTTCCCCTGAACAACTATGTTGAATAATCTTTGTTTTCAGATCATTTGACAGTTGTTTTGAGGAGCCCATGATGCCACTCTTCAGAGGAGATTCAAACAGGAGAACAACTTGCAAGTGGCCACTTTAAGTAGCTTTTCTCATGATTGCATACACCTGGCTATGAAGTTCAAAGCTCAAAGAGGTTACAAAACCAAAAAAAGTGCTTTAGTAAGTCAGTAAAAAGTAGGTAGGAGTATTTAAAACAAGAAAATGATAAGGGTGCCCATACTTATGCACCTGTCAAATTTTGTTTGAATGCAGATTGCACATTTACTGTTAGTACAATAAACCTCATTTCAAGGCAGAAACATTACTGTGTCCAACAGTTATTACATATATCAAATGGAAATAGCTGTTGCAAAAACACCAATTTTTATAAAACATTAAGCTTAAGATTAATAGGGGTGCCCAAACTTTTTCATATAACTGTACATAGTTTGTATCACAGAGGCTCTTGTAAATACATATCATTGTTTCAGAATCAAAGAGGATATAACATTCAGGGTTATACAAATAATAGTCTGTGTTAATCAACTAAAGAAGAGCACAGATTAAAGACTCAACATTCAAATAAAGGTATGCTTCTCTTGCCATCAGAAAGTATGTCAGGCATAATTAAGAATTTATGCTGCATCGTCACAGGTGCCTTTTTGATCGCATTTTTATTCCACTTTTATGTGAGAGAAGGTAACAAAATAACAGCAATTCTGGCTTTGTTTTTTTAATTTTCTCATTGTGCAGAATAAACAACCTATTTATTTTATATTTTGGGTTCTTATGGACACAGTGAGACAAAATATGTATAGTTCATTTATATTTTAGTACTTTTTTGCAATAAAATCACTTATAAAAATTATGTCCTGTGTATTTGCCAGAAATGTACAAGATAGGAATACAACTTTAAAGTGTCAATATAGGTGTAACGGGTCCGGGAGGCGGAACCTCTGAGCTACTATACAAGGGGGCGGCCCTTGTAAGGGAGCGGGTGGCAGTCTCTGGGTGAACGGACAGGGAGTTACGGCAAGTGATCAGGGCAGTCTCTGGGTAAGGGGTAGGTACGACCTGTGATGGCAGAGCCTCCGGGTAGGCTAGCAGGCAGATGGTAGATGTGTGCTCCCAGGTGAGCAAGCGAGAGTCTCTGGAATAGCAGGTGATCACGGCACGTGACGGCGGAACCTCCGGGCTGGCAGGCAGGTAGGTAACGGAGAGGCGCTCCCAGGTGAGCGGGCAAGAGTCTCTGGAATAGCTGGTGGTCACCGCACGTGACAACGGGACCTCCGGGCTGGCAAGCAGGCAGGTAACGGAGATGCGCTCCCAGGTGAGCGGGCAAGAGTCTCTGAGATAGCTGGTGGTCACAGCACGTGACAACGGAGCCTCCGGGCTGGCAAGCAGGCAGATAACGGAGAAGCGCTCCCAGGTGAGCGGGCAAGCTGGTCCATAGACAGACTGACCGGAGTAGTAAGGCAGACCGTCGGACCTCAGGCAAGCAGGCAGGTAGCTGATATGCGCTCCCAGGTGAGCGGGCAGGCTGGTCCTTTAGACAGACTGACAGGAGTAGTAAGGCAGACCGTCGGACCTCAGGCAAGCAGGCAGGTAACAAGTATTCAGGCAGGAATCAGGCAGGTAACTGGCAGGTAACTAGCAGGAAACTGGCAGGAAACTGGCAGGTAACTGGCAGGTAACTGGCAACGGGACCTGAGGGCTGAAGCACAGGTGAGACACAGGTGCAAACAACATTGCTCGGGCACCTCCATTTTGGAGGAGGTGCCTTATATATGAAGAAGTCCTCCGGCCATTGGCCGGGGACTCCTTAGGACGGCGCGCGCGGCCCCTTTAAGAGGAGGGGAGCGCGCGCGCGCGCGCCCTAAGCACAGGGGCCGGGAAGGAGCGCGCGCTGAGAGCAGAGCGGGAGGAGGACGCCGGGAAGGAGCGCGCGCTGACAGCAGAGCGGGGAGAGGACGCCGGGCACGGAGCAGAGCGGTGAGGGGAGCAGCGTCCCTGCCTAGCAGAGGGCAGGGACGCCAGCGCTACAGTACCCCCCCCTTTAGGCCCCCCCTTTTTTAGGCCAGACAGAAATTTAGCTAGGATGAGAGGGGCATGGATGTTCTCCCGGGGCTCCCACGTTCTCTCCTCAGGACCAAACCCCTTCCAATCTACCAGAAAAAAGGTCTTTCCTCTTACCCTTTTGGTGGCAAGAATGTTCTCTACCTCAAACTCGTCCTCAGCAGAAACCGGAGCAGGAGGCGTACCTGTAGACTTGGAAAAAGAGTTAAGCACCACAGGTTTGAGGAGAGACACATGGAAGGAGTTAGGGATTCGTAAGTTGGCCGGGAGTTTCAATTTATAGGCCACCGGGTTGATCTGACTGATGACCTCCAGTGGGCCGATGAACCGAGGCCCTAACTTATAGGAAGGGATCTTGAGCCGGACATATTTGGACGAGAGCCAGACTTTATCCCCAGGGCGGAATTGAGGAGGGTCCAGACGTTTTTTGTCAGCGTGTCTTTTCATACGCTCGGATGACAGAAGGAGTGCGGACCGGGTACTCTCCCATATGGAGGAAAATTTGTTAACAAGAGATTCCGCAGCCGGATTGTCCGCCGAGGTGGAGACGGGAAACGGGATCCGAGGATGCTGACCGTAGACTACAAAAAACGGGGATTTGGAGGAAGACTCGCTCTCGTGATTGTTGTACGAGAATTCGGCCCATGGCAGGAGATCCACCCAGTCAGAATGGTGGGCATTAACGAAGTGCCGAAGGTAACTGGTCAGGTTCTGATTGATCCGCTCCACTTGACCATTAGACTGTGGGTGGTAAGCGGAGGAGAAGTCCAGGGTGACGTCCAGCAATTTACAAGTGGCTCTCCAGAAACGGGAAGTGAACTGTACCCCACGATCCGACACGATGTGAAGGGGCAGGCCATGAAGACGGAAGATGTGGCGGATAAAGTCTTTAGCCAGCTCGGGTGCAGACGGAAGACCTGGCAGTGGAATGAAGTGAGCCATCTTGGAGAAGCGGTCAGCGACCACCCAAATGACCGTACAACCGGCAGAGACGGGCAGATCAGTAATGAAGTCCATCGCTATATGCTGCCAGGGGGCAGCAGGTACTGGCAGAGGTAGGAGGCGGCCGGCCGGCAGGTGTCTCGGAACTTTGTTGCGGGCGCAGGACACACAGGCAGAAACAAAGTCTATTACATCCTTGTGCAGGTTAGGCCACCAGTAGTGCTGGGTAATAAGCTGGAGGGTCTTTTTCTGACCGGCGTGGCCAGCTAGTTTAGACGAATGACCCCAGTGTAGGATCTTCTCCCGATCAGGTACTGGTACGAACGTCTTACCAGGAGGAAGACGATTTAGACTCACGGGAGCCACCTGCATTACTCTGGCGGGATCGATGATATGTTTCGGATCCTCCTCGAGATCAGACACCAGAAAGGACCGAGACAAGGCGTCCGCCTTGACGTTTTTGTCAGCCGGGCGAAAATGAAGGACAAAATCAAAACGAGCAAAAAACAAGGACCACCGGGCTTGGCGCGGGTTAAGTCTCTGGGCATGCTGGAGGTAAGCCAAGTTCTTGTGGTCAGTGTAAATTATTACCGGGTGAAGAGCCCCCTCGAGCAGGTAACGCCACTCCTCCAATGCCAGTTTGATGGCCAATAACTCTCGGTCTCCTATGGAATAGTTGCGCTCAGAGGAGGAGAAGAGTTTAGAGAAGAAGCCACAAGTTACCATCCTCCCGGAAGATGATTTTTGAGTAAGTACCGCTCCGGCTCCAGAGGAGGAGGCGTCAACTTCCAGGAAGAACTGCTTGTTGCCATCTGGGCGATGCAGCACCGGGGCGGAAGAGAAGGCCTGTTTAAGGGAAAGAAAGGCCTCCTCTGCTTCGGGTGGCCACTCTTTGGGATTAGTACCTTTACGGGTGAGCGCAGAAATTGGGGCCGTCCGGGAAGAGAAGTGTGGTATGAAGAGGCGGTAGTAGTTGGCGAAGCCCAGGAATCGCTGAATGGCCTTCAACCCCTCCGGTCGGGGCCATTTCTCGATGGCAGACAGTTTCTCAGGATCCATTTGTAGGCCGGTCTGAGAGATAATGTAGCCCAGAAACGGAAGCGAGGTCTGCTCAAAGAGGCACTTCTCAAATTTAGCGTAGAGATGGTTCTGCCTTAGCCTGAGCAGGACCTGACGAACGTCCCTCCGGTGAGTCTGGAGATCCGGAGAGAAGACCAAGATGTCGTCCAGGTACACCACTACGCAGGAGTAGAGAAGGTCCCGGAAGATGTCATTGACCAACTCTTGAAAGACGGCAGGAGCGTTACAGAGACCAAAGGGCATTACCAGGTATTCATAGTGGCCGTCCCGGGTGTTGAATGCCGTCTTCCATTCATCCCCCTGACGAATACGAACCAGGTTGTACGCCCCACGAAGGTCCAGTTTGGTGAAGATCCTAGCCCCCCTCAGACGATCAAATAATTCTGGAATGAGCGGAAGGGGGTACTTATTCTTCACCGTGATCAGGTTTAGGCCTCTATAGTCTATACAGGGACGGAGAGAGCCGTCCTTCTTTTTGACGAAAAAGAAGCCTGCTCCCGCCGGGGAGGTAGATTTCCGGATGAATCCTCTGGCCAGATTCTCCTCAATATATTCGGACATTGACCGGGTCTCAGCAGCGGATAAAGGATAGATACGCCCACGGGGAGGAGTAGTACCGGGTAGCAGATCGATGGGACAGTCGTATGGTCTATGTGGTGGTAATGTCTCTGCCTCCTTTTTATTAAAGACATCTGCATAAGACCAATAAGGAATCGGAAGTCCAGGTAGATTAGCTGGGGTAGGAGAGGGACGGACGGGATGGACGGGAACCAGGCAGGTTTTATGACAGTCTTGTCCCCAGCGAAGGACCTCTCCGGTTTGCCAGTCTAGCACGGGTGCATGTCTCTGGAGCCAGGGCAGACCTAGCAAGAGGGCGTGAGAGAGTCCAGGCAGAACATGAAAGGAGATACTTTCTGAATGCAGCATTCCCACCTGCAGGGTAATGGATTCGGTGATGAGTTGAATGGGGCGAGGTAAGAGGCCCCCATCCACGGCAGCGACAGACAAGGGTACAGCCAGAGGTTTGGTGGGGATGCGGTATTTCTCAACCAGGGACTGTGAAATAAGGTTCCCGGCTGCTCCAGAGTCAAGTTGGGCTAGTTCGAAATAACGGTTCTCCCCGTAGATGATCGAAACAGACAACAGCAGGGATGGAGAGGATTTATTCTTGTCTAGGTGGACCTCTCTGAGCGAACCTAGACACAGGCGTTTCCCGACCTCTCCGGGCAGGCACGGATCCGGTGCTCCTTACTGCCACAGTAGAAGCAGCTCCCCTCGGCACGGCGTGAGTCCTGACGGGTTTTGACCATCTTGGTCTGGTCGACCTGCATAGGCTCAGGAGAGTGTACCTGGGGAGAGATGGAGGGAATGACGGGTTTCTGGAAAGTAGGAGCTAAACGTGGAATCCTTCTCTCACGGGTGACCTCTTTGGCACGCTCCTGGAACCGTAGGTCAATCCGGGTGGCAAGAGTTATTAAGTCATCGAGAGTGGTAGGAATGTCCCGACCGGCAAGTTCATCTTTAATACGGCCGGACAGACCCTCCCAGAAGACGGAAACCAGAGCGTCGTTATCCCAGGCCAGCTCCGAGGCAAGGGTACGGAACCGTATGGCATATTGGCCCACGGTGAGACTCCCCTGACGGAGGCGTAGCAACGATGATGCAGATGAGGTCTTCCGTCCGGGTTCGTCGAAGACTTTCCGGAAAGCCGTGAGAAAAGCAGGCAAGTTGGACACCAGGGGGTCTCCTCTCTCCCATAGAGGATTCAGCCAGGCCAGGGCCTCCCCGGTGAGATGGGACATGATGAAGGCAATTTTGGCCCGGTCGGAGTTAAACTGATAGGACAAAAGTTCAAAATGCAGGGTGCACTGATTTAAGAAGCCCCGAGCCTGGACGGGGTCGCCTCCGAAGCGAGGAGGTGCAGAAAGCCGGGGTCCGGGGTAGGATACCATAGTATTAGTGGGCAGCGGAGCTGCCGGATTGCAAGATATGGCACTGGCGGAGGTTGTTGGTGGATCAGACAGAGTGTTCAGGCGAGTATTAACATTCCGCAGGTGACCCAGGATGGCCTCCTGTTGGGACCTCTGACGGGACAGTTCAAGACAGAGGTCCGAGAGCGAGGGAGCTTGGGTGCCACCGGGTTCCATGGCCCGAGCAAACTGTAACGGGTCCGGGAGGCGGAACCTCTGAGCTACTATACAAGGGGGCGGCCCTTGTAAGGGAGCGGGTGGCAGTCTCTGGGTGAACGGACAGGGAGTTACGGCAAGTGATCAGGGCAGTCTCTGGGTAAGGGGTAGGTACGACCTGTGATGGCAGAGCCTCCGGGTAGGCTAGCAGGCAGATGGTAGATGTGTGCTCCCAGGTGAGCAAGCGAGAGTCTCTGGAATAGCAGGTGATCACGGCACGTGACGGCGGAACCTCCGGGCTGGCAGGCAGGTAGGTAACGGAGAGGCGCTCCCAGGTGAGCGGGCAAGAGTCTCTGGAATAGCTGGTGGTCACCACACGTGACAACGGGACCTCCGGGCTGGCAAGCAGGCAGGTAACGGAGATGCGCTCCCAGGTGAGCGGGCAAGAGTCTCTGAGATAGCTGGTGGTCACAGCACGTGACAACGGAGCCTCCGGGCTGGCAAGCAGGCAGATAACGGAGAAGCGCTCCCAGGTGAGCGGGCAAGCTGGTCCATAGACAGACTGACCGGAGTAGTAAGGCAGACCGTCGGACCTCAGGCAAGCAGGCAGGTAGCTGATATGCGCTCCCAGGTGAGCGGGCAGGCTGGTCCTTTAGACAGACTGACAGGAGTAGTAAGGCAGACCGTCGGACCTCAGGCAAGCAGGCAGGTAACAAGTATTCAGGCAGGAATCAGGCAGGTAACTGGCAGGTAACTAGCAGGAAACTGGCAGGAAACTGGCAGGTAACTGGCAGGTAACTGGCAACGGGACCTGAGGGCTGAAGCACAGGTGAGACACAGGTGCAAACAACATTGCTCGGGCACCTCCATTTTGGAGGAGGTGCCTTATATATGAAGAAGTCCTCCGGCCATTGGCCGGGGACTCCTTAGGACGGCGCGCGCGGCCCCTTTAAGAGGAGGGGAGCGCGCGCGCCCTAAGCACAGGGGCCGGGAAGGAGCGCGCGCTGAGAGCAGAGCGGGAGGAGGACGCCGGGAAGGAGCGCGCGCTGACAGCAGAGCGGGGAGAGGACGCCGGGCACGGAGCAGAGCGGTGAGGGGAGCAGCGTCCCTGCCTAGCAGAGGGCAGGGACGCCAGCGCTACAATAGGTGCTAGTGACGCGCCCCCTGGGCCATGGGGTACTCGGTAGCCGGGCCGGTCGTTGCTAGGGGAGATGTCACAGTGGCGGTGACCCGGTCCGTGAACCAGGGCGGTCAATAAAAGGGGATATTTGCAGGGGATTTATAGTTTTTATATAATGTTCGTGACGCCACCTGTGGTATGAGGCTAAAGGGAGCCGCCGCTGCGGAGCAGGTCCTCTGGAGCTGTTGATAATGCAGCAGAGTTGGTTTGGCTCTCCACGGGTAGAGCTTAGCTCCAGGGCAGGAAGTGGTGATTTTATTAGATGTTGCTGTGCAGTGTAGTGCAGGGGATGATGGCACAGTAATAATTCACAGAGACAGAAGGATGCAGTCTTCAGGGTTTTTACTCACGGTTTTAGACTCCAAGTTACCAGGCCAGGGTAACTTCCCACACCGTCCTGTGCTTACTCAGGGAGGGGATCAGCAAACCCTCAGGTACCTCCGGAGTACATAAAGGGACCCCCTTCTGTGTGTTCCTTCTGGCCGGCTCCCTGCATCTCACACCCAGTGTCCCAAGCCAGTGACCACGGACCTTGTCGTGGGACGTCTTCTCTGTCCCCTGGGTCCTCTTTCGTCACCTTTTTGGTGAGTTAGATGTGGCTTTTGGCTGTAGCACCTGAAATGCTGCACCCTCCGGTTATCCATTTGAGGCTTAAAGAACTCTGCTAGTTTAGGGGCCGGTCCCCTCTCTGCGACCTGATCCTTCAGCTCCTCTGCAGACTCAGGCGCACGGGTGGCATCCGCACTGTCCGTGCCCCTAGGATCCTTTATACTTTCCTGGATCCTTTCTCCTGCTCCTCTCTCTCTTCCGTCTGTCCTGGGCCTCTCTCACTGGGCCCTCCTCCTGAGCAGAGCTCCTGCTGAGCTCCTGCTCCACACACTCTCTCCTCTCTGACTGGACTGGACTCTTTCAAGATGGCTCCCCCTTTTATATCTTCCTAACAAGTGCTCCTCTGTACTACTTCCTCCACCCACACCCGCTACATGGTTCCCCCCACTCCAGTCAGGGACAGGGCTCAGCAGAAGAGCGACACATCTTGCCCCTGCTGCCGGTCTGGAGTAGTTTAGTGTTGGATGCAGGTGTTAGGGTCCCGGGAAGCACGCTATCCTTACCTGAGAGTGAGAAACCACACCTCTGGGTGAGATGCAGTACCTCTGTAGCGACTGAACCCGCAGGGGCGCCACACAATCACGGACCCCGGCATTTACTTTGGGGTCTCAGCTGTATATACCAGCTGACACCCACTCCTTCAAGCACAAGTTCAGCTCCTGATCCCGCACAATGCGACTGTTTGACAAGTATTAAGTTCCACCTGCCTGTGACATAAGACATCAAAGAATGGGAAGGGATTAAAGTAAAAAAAAAAAAGGATTAAATGTATTTCACACTATTGCCCATAAAAGCTACAAACCCTGGTGTCTACAGTTATCTGAGCTCCCCCTACCTGGTGACATAAAGTCTGACAGTACTAATTAAAGAAGATTTTAATGACCAGGTTGTGCCTCCTCTTCATACAGTATTCAAACAAAATGGTGGTGCCACTTCCTTATCAACCAGTTGTTTCAGCTGAGACCCCACCTGATGTATACATTTATTTCCATATTCATCACACTCTTATTTAGCATCTTAAACAGAGACCTGTGATAACAAAGACCTCTTAATGTGAGAAAGGGTGCAAACAATGGGAACTTTGCATACCAATAAAGTGCATTCCATTCACACCTGCAACCAAACCTTAACTCAATAATTCACCTAATGAAATACCTGGAAATATACTAGATTCACCATTTTTTAAGGCTTTCAATAGTCAAAAAAATGAATTTCTTACACCTGGGCCTATGTAAATGGGAGAATATATTAAAATGTGGGGTGATACGTATCACACCTCATTTTATTTATTTGCTCACTTATATATGGCCATCATATGCCACAACATTTTACAAACATTATCATTACTGACCCCACGTCACACTAGGTAAGGGGAGGACCAAGTGTACAATGATGGGAAAAGGGGGAAAGCCCAACAACTAGGAAAGGGAGAGTGGAGACCCCGAGGCTGATCTTACAACACCCTGACTCCCCTACCGTCCCTAAATAGCCTAGCACCAAGCAGGATACCTAATCCTTAACTGTCCCTAGAGCTAGGCCCTAGTCAGGAGTGAGCACTAGTCAGTCCCCACTGCAACTAAAGACAAACAAGGAAAACAGACAAGGGGATACACTTAGCTTGAGAAGACACCACAGAGAAGACGACAACAATCCACCAAGAAACTCCAAGAAGAAACTAGCCGACTGCTAGTACTCCAGGCCTGAGCAGGGGAAAATAGTTCTATCACCGGCGACTCTCTGGAGACACTGAGGCTTTTTAAATATCAAGCAAGGGTGTGTCAATTAGCAGCAGTAGGTGGAGATCACTGCTGGGTCCTAGCGAGAGAAGAATACCACTACACTATAGAGATGAAAGGATCAAGAAGATGTCTACAGCCGGATCCAGAACGAATGTCTGTCAAACCTGATACACTCGTGACACCCCATTGGGTCTCGCAGTCTAAATTCCAAATCAGCTGGGGGTTGCTAGGGTCCTAAGATCACAAACCCAAAACTCAAAGTGAATTATGCTGAATGAGTTCCTGCCAGACAGATTTCCAGCTGTGGTGATATGACAGGCCTGACAGAATTTAAGGAGGTACCTCTTATTTAGGGATTTTCCTGTTATTCTTTGACAGCAGGCATTAACTGTAACTGCACCAGAACACCTCCATGATTTAGGCCACATTCACACGTTGAGTATTTGGTCAGTATCTTACCTCAGTATTTGTAAGCTAAAACCAGGAGTGGGTGATAAATACAGAAGTGGTGATGTGTTTCTATTATACTTTTCCTCTGATTGTTCCACTCCTGATTTTGGCTTACATATACTGAGGTAAAAAACTGACCAAATACTGAGCGTGAATACTGAACATCATGGCCTGAAGTCAGTGACAGAATGACAGAGGAAGATCATTCACATTCAGTACAGCAGCTGGGCACCGTCATAGCGCTATAAACCTGCAGATTAATAGTGTTAATCCGATCTAACAGGATCCCTTTAATTTTGGTTGCTAGTTATTGTTAGTGAGTCTTTAGAGGAGGCAAAAGGAAGATCTTTGTCTTTTAGGGTGAATCTACACATGACATTTATGCAATGATTTTTATTACATTTAAAGTAGGAACAAAATTGAATGGACTTGCCAGAAAGTTGAAATGAAAAAATCCACAACATTTTCTGCTAATTTTAAAAAAATTACCTTGCAATGTTGTTAGAGATCTGTCCTTTGCTTTGCAAATGGTAACATTTAAGGCAAAATATATATCTACTAGATGGTGGCCCGATTCTAACGCATCGGGTATTCTAGATTATGTATGTGGCCGACCGGGCGCGACTAATCAGTGAAGCAGTATTTAAATGGGTTGTGCACTACTTTAAATTAACCCCCCAATGTATCCCCCCAGGGCCCCTAATGAATTTTGTAATTATGTCACGTTGTCAATACTGCTGGTGACAACATCACTGACCATGCACAGCCAGCACGTAATTCCCCCGGCTGCAGCCGGCTCTTGCTTTGCTACATCGGTATTTAAATTTGGCGCCAATCAGCGAACCGTGTTAGTGAGGACCGGGGAGCGGCGCTGCCTGTGCGGGTACTTCCGCTGCGAGTAGCCGGGAGATGACCGGCTAGCGCCGGTCATCTCCCGGCTGCATCACCGCTGACCTCCGTGTGGCAGATGAGCCGCTAATGGCCACCATCTTGTTCTGAAATCCCACGTCGCTGATTGGCCGCGGCCGGACCAATCAGCGACGCGGGATTTCCTGGACGGACAGACAGATGGGATAAGCTGATTATATAGTAGATAAACTTATTCTGGATCTTCTGACTCCTATAAGAAGATTAAAACACAGATTGTGGTGCTACAATCTGACACTATTTTATGGGCATGCTGTTGGCTCTGACAAGAATAAGTGAAGTGCTGGTGCAGTTAACAGAATGGCACTGGTAGTCATTATATAGGTATATTGTTTGGGTATTAAATAGCTGTATTATTTAATTGTACAGTATGGCAACAATATTGTGGCAGCATTATTTAGAAACACTGTACAGTGTCATTTATAATGAGGGTTCGCTGATCATATCCATCAAGTGCGTGTGCTTCTACTTGTATGTGTTTAGGTGTCACATATACATAACCATCTCTATGAACCTCTTCTCTTGACAATATCCTTGTACGTAGCTCTACAACTACTTTTTTTTTTAAAAAAAAACAGAACTAGAAAAGAGCTGATCTGTTCTTGTTTTTTTCCCCAAAATATTTGCAGAAGCAAAATGGGCTTAGTAAATAACCTTTATACATATTTTCTAAATCATTCATATATTGCAAAAGCTTACACACTGCGTTCTTCACCACGTTCAATGGTCCCATCGGAGTGTACATCCGAAACCCCACAAGACAGGTTTCGGGCATATCTGCTGACGAGGCCATTGACTATAATGGTGCAGATGAGTCACCGTGTGCTCCTTCATGCATCAATTTTGGGTGTATTATGCCTACTGGAAGTGGACACCCAGACGGAGTCACCATGTGCTCTAAAGTGCATCATATTCGGATGAATATGTTCAATGGAGGCGGCCGCTCAGGCGCACCCTACTACGTTGGGGTGTCCGCCTCCACTAGGCGTATATGCCTGAACATGATGCACGACAGAACACACTGTGACTCCATCTGCACCATTATAGTCAATGGCCCCATCGGCACATATGCCTGATACCCGTTTTGTGGGGGCTCGGACGTAAGCCCCAATGGGACCACTAAACGTGGAGAAGAATACAGTGTGTAATCTTTTTGTCCCCATAGACACATCACATGTAGGCCTCAAAAACTGACATGTTTGGGAGCTGCATCATGCCTAGAAATAAATGAGCCGGTGGACTGTGTCTCTTAAATGTGCACTTAGGTTTTTTTGTGGTGTGCGCCATTGTTTGCCCTATTAAGGCGGCATTCACTTGAAGGCACCATACAATGCCTCCATGTTAGGCTACAATCACATGAATGTATTATTGCTCAGTGCTGTCCATATAAAAACATAAACTCACATGGACAGCACATATCACATATAAAATATCGCAGGATGCACTATTCTCTTCCGTATTTTGAATGCTTTTTGCCTATTCAAAAAAAAATTGCATTCCATTTTGTGGATTAATATTAATCTTCAAACTGGATGAGCTGACATGTCTGATATCACAATATTATTTATAGCTTTATTTTCCTATGGTGTCCGATTGTATAGGAAAACGCAGCAATGTACGCATTCCTGTACACTACGGAAAAAAAGGTACAGTATACTGACACACACCTGCCCAAAACTCTTCAGGGGTGTGGGGCTGGTATACACACATCCCCAGCATCTTAGGACACGCTGCCTTAAACTTTAATCACATGGCACAAGGTAATGGAAATTCCATAGGGCTGATGCTCTTGATTTGACAGTGACGATACTTCCATAGTGTGATCTATGAATTTATAACGCATTACTATTTTTTTCTATGCCACATGTTATATTATTCTGTCACTGGTTTACCTTACAAGGCTACTACCTTGAATGCTGTATGTTACATTCAACTTTTTGCCATTGATGCTTTTCTTGTGAAGGTACTATTTGATATGATTTAATGCTAATCTTTGCATCGTTATACTACCTGGCTGGCAGCTTATATTCACATCTGTTTTATTTCCTATGCTGGTTCAGGGATGTTAGTCTCCTTGCAGGGTCTTTTCAATCTTATCCTGCCTTCATAGCTGTCCTACCTCTTCCTCACCCTCCCCTCATTCTATTCAATGCTTTCGTGTAATTATTAAATATTATCTAATAAAATTTATATTTTATGATATAAAATCCCTCTCATGTCATTTTGGGGTCTACCAACAGGCGGATTGAGATATAATTATTAAATAGGGGAGACTCTCCCCTCCTATTTAACCTCTTCTTTCCCAAAATAGACTATAAGTCGGTTTTTCTAGTTTTATAGGGATCATGGACCATATATTATATGGTTAGTTTGTAGGTTTTATGTGGGGCTGGTATACAGTGGGGGGGAATAAGCATTTGTTCCCTTGCTGTTTTTGTAAGTTTGCCCACTGACAAAGACATGAACAGTCTATAATTTTAAGGGTAGGTGAATTTTAACATTGAGAGATGGAATATCCCCCCCCCCCCAAAAACAATCAAGAAAATCACATTGTATAAATTAGATAAATTTATTTGCATTTTCCAGTGAGAGATAAGTATTTGATTCCTCTGGCAAACAACACTTAATACTTGGCGGCAAAACCCTTGTTGGCAAACACAGCAGTCAGACGTTTTTTTCCCCCACTGTGTATGCTAAACATGCACATGGGACATGGTGTGCACATTACCTCATCCCGGGGAAGCTGCAAGAAGAAACTAGTCAGAAAAACTCATCTACAATACCTCCAAATAGAGTCTACCCAAGGCCAGTTCCACGTATCCGTGATTCACTATCCGAGTATGGATCCCAATATCTGAATCAGCCATGGGTCTGATGGTCCAAACTCATAGGCATATAAGTGGGTGATCCGGTCATCGCTTTCCATACTGGGGACAGTAAAGAACGGATGTGTGAAACAACCTATGGAACCAGCTCAGATGGTTATCACACCACCGAACCTCACCAAGGCTGTAGTCAGACATAGCAGTTACACGGTGTATGGGCAGCCTGGAGGAGCTATGGGGCAGCTACAGTGTATGTGCAGCCTGGGGGAGCTATGGGGCAGCTACAGTGTATGGGCAGCCTGGGGGAGCTATGGGGCAGCTACACAGTGTTTGGGGCAGTTACACAGTGTGGGACAGCCTGGAGGAGCTATGGGGCAGCTACAGTGTTTGGGGCAGTTACACAGTGTATGGGGCAGCCTGGAGGAGCTATGGGGCAGCTACAGTGTTTGGGGCAGTTACACAGTGTATGGGGCAGCTACAGTGTGTGGACAGCCTGGGGGAGCTATGGGGCAGTTACACAGTGTATGGGGCAGCCTGGAGAGCTATGGGGCAGTTACACAGTGTATGGGGCAGCTACAGTGTATGGGCAGCCTGAGGGAGCTATGGTGCAGTTACACAGTGTATGGGGCAGCCTGGAGAGCTATGGGGCAGCTACACAGTGTATGGGGCAGCTACACAGTGTATGGGGCAGCCTGGAGAGCTATGGGGCAGCTACACAGTGTATGGGGCAGCCTGGAGAGCTATGGGGCAGCTACACAGTGTATGGAGCAGCTACAGTGTGTGGACAGCCTGGGGGAGCTATGGGGCAGTTACACAGTGTATGGGGCAGCCTGGAGGAGCTATGGGGCAGCTACAGTGTTTGGGGCAGTTACACAGTGTATGGGGCAGCCTGGAGAGCTATGGGGCAGCTACAGTGTGTGGACAGCCTGGGGGAGCTATGGGGCAGTTACACAGTGTATGGGGCAGCCTGGAGGAGCTATGGGGCAGCTACAGTGTGTGGACAGCCTGGAGGAGCTATGGGGCAGTTACACAGTGTATGGGGCAGCCTGGAGAGCTATGGGGCAGCTACAGTGTGTGGACAGCCTGGAGGAGCTATGGGGCAGCTACAGTGTGTGGACAGCCTGGAGGAGCTATGGGGCAGCTACAGTGTGTGGACAGCCTGGAGGAGCTATGGGGCAGTTACACAGTGTATGGGGCAGCCTGGAGAGCTATGGGGCAGCTACAGTGTGTGGACAGCCTGGAGGAGCTATGGGACACTTACACAGTGTATGGGGCAGTTTAAGGAAAACAAAAATAAATAATATGATGTTATAGCAAAGTCTAGTTAAGTGCCAGTAGCCGCGCACACCGCGGCGTGGAGTGACGTGACACGGTGCACACTGTGGAGTGACGTGACAAGGTGCTCAGTGCACAGCTCCAGCCCCGGGCAGGTGTAGGCACTCAGCACAGGCGTCAGCCCAGGTATGGCTTCTGGCTCCCCGCCCCCAGTCCGCACACACTGAGCACTTCCGGGATGCTGGCAGGAGGTGAGGCACTTCCGGTTGTGAGCTCCGTGGCCGGATGACGTGGCTGAGCGGCCGCTGAGGAGGCGGCGGGTGTCTGTACAGGGCAGGATCTGCAGCGGCGGAAGGAGGACGGCGGCGGCTTTACCGAGGGAACCTCCGAGACATCGTCCCCAGGCCAGGATGAGCGCGCTGCGGCTGCTTCTGCTCTGCTTGTCGGCGCTGTGCGCCCGGGCGGATGAGCACGAACACACGGTGAGGGCTCCGGTCATTACATGGGGGAGGGCGCGGCGTGCTGGCCTGTGGCGGCCGGCGCTGCGGAGGCCCGTGCGGGTGGTGTACAGCGCCGTGTTATCGCGGCCTTCTGTCACCCGGGCCTGTGCGGGATCAGAGCAGGAGCCGGCCAGGCCTGGTGAGCGCCGGCAGTGTGTGCCCTCAGGCCGGCTTGTGCTATTTGGTATCAGCCACCTGAGGCCGGCCCGGTGCTGTGCAATGTCTGCACCCCTGGGTCCGGCCACATGTGAGTGACCCAGCAGCTCCTGTGCAGCGCCTGGGCCTGTGTGTGCGGTTGTCAGCCCGGGGTCTGGTTACTAACAGTAGTAAAGCTGAGGTGGTGATTGAGGAGTCACCAGGCCCGGCTCTTGTCATGGCCGCAGAGCTGCTGCTCGTTAGGGCTATTCTCAAATTTGAAATGATCCCTTATCTCTATGAGAGGATAACTTTACAGTCTTTGGGGGTCTGACCACCATGGCCCCCAGTAATCCCAAAACACGGGGCTCTGAGGATCACACGCACTGCTGCGCCATTCAAGTGTGAGCGACGAAGAGCAACCGAGCGCAGCACTCCCGTTATAATGAATGGAGCGCAGTGCACGTGATCGGCCTCTGCTCCATCCAGCCTGGCTCTTCAGGGCCCTAATTCTTGGTATTTCTGTGGACCACTGCAGTCGGACCCCCGGAGAGCAGAAAGTCTTGGGTTAGGGGAAAATGTTCATACTTGAAAATATACCTCCCTTCTACTTAGGCGTAGACGATGCCACGTTACTAGCAGGGATCCTATAAGACTCCATGCCCTGCAGGTGTCATACCCATACCACAGTAGTGGACCACCCCTCCCTATAGGGGACTTACAGTTCTGGATAGACGGAAATGTTCATTATATAAATATTATAGATATGTTAGAGTATTCTCAGTGTTTCCTATTGCCAGACCTGTTGTGAAGCGCCATAGATTTAAGCTGGCATACACAGGAGCTGTTCGGCAGACCGTGCTCTATTCCCCCACAGTCATGAGTGCTCAGCTCAGCCAAACTTTCACTTATTTTCAAGGGGTAGAGAGAAGATCACTGCAAGACACCAATGGCAGCAGCTCATCTACCCCAAAACCAAAAGGATCAGGCAGTCATTCCCCAACTACCTGAACCTTCTCTCCATGAACATTTACTCTCAAGGGAGTCAGATAAAAGCTTAGTGACCTACTAAACATACTATTCCACCTGGGCATTGGGGGAGAAGTGACAAAGTTGCATCCGGGGTGGTACAGTTGCTTAGCATATCACCCACGCATGATCTACTAGGTGTAATAATATTAGCAAATACCTCTAGTTAGAAATGTGGGGTAGTTCTTGTGATTCGCTATGTCGCTTACCCCATGTGCAAGGCATTGAAGTAACTTAGGCATCCATGGTTATGATCACTCATAGTGACATTTAACTAGATGTTAGTGGTTGTAACCATGGATTCCTAAGCTACTGCAATGCCCTTGACATGGGGTAAGCAACACAGCAGATCTTAAACTACACTACATTTCTAATTGGAGGTGTTTGTTAATATTATTACACCTATTACATATTGCGATAGGATCTTGGAGTTGGAAATACCCCTTTAAGTCCCCCATACACATTCAACTCTCGGCCATACCCACCGATATTGACAGGTTTGGCCAATACTCTGTGTATGTGGGTGAATACTAACTGAAGGGCTGGAGAGATGTTGATCGGTCACGTCTGATTTCGGACTGCTGATCACTTTGTAGCCCTCGAAGATAAACTACTAGCGGAAATGACTGGCATCAGCTCTCACATAAAGAACAGTGCTCTTGGCCACTTGAATGCTTCTGTATATGGAAGAGATGGCCAAGATGGCTACCGGCTGATCGATCAGCATACACATCGTGTGGCTAACAGCCATCTAGTGTGTATATGGTGCTTTAGCCTAAAGTAAACAAATAAATTGTGCCCTGTCGGCAGGCTAATCTCTGCCATGCCATGGATTCTATGGATGGGGTGGGGGTGACAATTGTCACAAATGACCTTTCATCCATGGCCCATGACTGTACCCAACAACAGCAAAAGTCCAACATGGCAGATGTCTTAGATTTGCACCTAGACTTTCTTGTTTCCCATCTGAAATTTAGACTATGTAACCAGCTTAATTTATCTTCTCTACTTAAATAGCTTCTACCTGTCCTGCTCTAGTGGGTCGGCAGGTCTCTCACTATGTATATAGGGGCCACAATGACTCAGTTTTGGTGGGTGGTAAATGCAAACCAAACGTATTCGACTGATATGCGAGCTGATGAATTATAGGCTACATAAGCATGTGTGATAAGGCGTTTCATGACCCATTCTGCTGTGACACACTCATTAACCTGTGGCCATCCCAGCATACCTGTACACACCTGAGCTGCTGGGAGGGACACTTCCTGGTGTATTGTAAGGAACTGCCACATGCACAAGTCTCAGTCATTCTTATTTTGTTGCCGGATTCACTAAAGCTTCTTGACACCTCAGCAACATTTCCTATCACTTGGTGATTTTAAGATTTTTTAAATTATTCCTTACTTTTATTTGACTTGTATGGGTTCAGTCATGATAAAAATGCCACTTTTCCTTTTTGTATGACTAGTGCTTTTTGCTGGCATTTTTAGAGATGGATGTCCTAAAAAATAACATGGCGTATTCTGAAAATCCGCGCCTTGCCCCGATTTCTGTTCTGATTTTTTTTTCTACTGTATGTGGGAGATTTCTTGAAACCCTCTAACAAGGCAAACTGTACTTTGCAACAAATTCACAAATAGACACGTTTGATAAAGCTTCGGCACTAAAAATATTTATAAAAAAATTCCGCCACTTCTAAACACGGCGCCGCGGCTATAGCATCTATAGTTGGGGTGCAAAAAATACCGTACGTTCTGTTCACATATCAGGTCCATAGTTGACTTTGGCCTTGATTTCCACACCGCAACCTTATGGCACAATTACAGGACTTTTCTTGCATTGCACAGTTCTTTTTTCCCGAGAAAATGAATCTTATTTTAGGTCGTATTCACCAGTCACGACTGCTAGCAACAGAAGTAAAGTCGTTTATTTACCAGCATTGCTTAGTCCATCTTGTTTCGTTCTTCCCATTTTGCCAATCGCAAAATAAGATGGAAGAGAGGGATACATCCTCCTAATAGTGGCGCTCTGTGGCATTACGCTATTAGAAGAATTTTATTTATACACCTAATAGTTACAAAAGTATAATTTGACATAATGCACATAAAACACATATAATGAAGTCATCTGTGTAACATGGGGTTTCACCACTATGACTTCTTCTTGGGACATCGGTTGAGCAAAGTGGATAAATGACAGACTTGATTTGTGCTGCTAGCCCTCTGAGGACAGTGTGAATATGACCTGAGAATTCATTCATTTTCTCAGTCAGGAAGAGAGGGCTGTGCAATCCAAGATAACTCCTGTACTTGCACACATTAGGGTGCTTTCACACTGAGTTCTGGCACCCGTTCCTGGGCCCTTTCGGGCTTGGGTCCAAACACCCCCCAGAACGGGGTTCAGGCGTATGCGCCAAATGGACCTTTGACTATAATGGTGCTGACAGATTGAATGTGTGGTCTGTCGTGCATCATTTTCAGGAGTGTTCACCTACTGGAGATGGACACTCAGATGCAGTGTACTATGTCCGAGTGTCTGCCTCCAGTAGCTATATACGCTCAAAAATGATGCACGACAGAGCCACACGTTCACTCTGTCAGCACCATTATAGTCTATGGTCCTGTCTGCACATACGCCTGAATCACGTTTGTGGAAGGTTTGAACATAAGCCCCGACGGGACAAATGAATGGATGCCCAAACACAATGTGAAAGCTCCCTTACTGTGAACTGTAGATTTCCACTATAAGGCTGTGTGCCCACGATGCGTTTTATAAGCGTTTCCGCAGCGGCAATTCCGCTGCAGAAACGCTTAAAAAACGCTTGGTAGAAGGTCTGCCATGTTCCCCAATGATAATCCGCATGTGCTGGGCACATGCTGCGGAAATTTCCGCTGCTTAAAAAAATGCAGCACTACCAATTATTTTACGGAAGTGCTGCGTTTTCGCCTCCATTGACTTGCATTGGAACGCTTGGATTCCGCATCACTGCATCTGTAGATGCGCCTTCCATGCATTTCAATGTGCGGATGGTACCCAGGTCTGGAGGAGAGGAGACTCTCCTCTGGACCCAGGTGCCATAGAGCCTGTAAAAAAGAGAATAAAATAAACATTATACTTACCTTCTGATGGCCCCCGGTGTGCTTGTCTTTGCTTGCCGGCAGCTCGCGGTGGACTGAAGGACCTGCGGTGATGTCATTTAGTCATGTGACGGCAGGTCCTTCAGTGTAGTGTTCGCGATCTGCCAGCAGCCAGGACGGAGCGAAGCAAGACTCCGGGGGCCATCAGAAGGTAAGTATAGATTTATTTTTTTATTTTTTACCATTCTTTAAGGTCACACTATATAAATCCATGCCGTTTGCATGGATTTATATAGTGTGACCAAGTTGCCAAGCACTTTCCAAGTGATGCTAAAATCGCTTGGAAAGCGCTTGTCAACCCGCATGCGTAAATGCATGTGAAGAACGCTTCACATCCGCATGTCCCTGGCAGGAAAAACGCATGTACAATCTGCATGTACAATCTTCATGCGTTTTTTCTGCCAGGGAGATGCAGAAACGCTCAGGAAAAATCCGGAGCATTTCTGCATCGTGGGCACATAGCCTAACTGTGTACATGAGTGGAACTTCCACATTCAATGATAACCTTCTTTGAAGATCCGCTTTAGTTTTACTTTATGGTCAGGTTCTTGCTATGTATCTCATTAAATAGTTCTCAAAGCAGAGCCATAAATCGGGGAAAAAAATATTCCTATACATTGTCATAATGAAAGATATAATGTGGATACAATTAATTAAATGATGAATCTAAAAGTCATTTAATTCCCTTATCTACAAGTGCTGAGTATTTGCAAGTTATCTGCTGCTTTCTATATTACACACAATGGATAGCTGTGGGCCCAACGATTGTATGGCCGGCTGTTATCTTTTGACCCTCCCTTATGCGGGAATGTTTGGCTGACTTCTCCTGGTCTCTGAGAGGGCCTGACAGCAGTTTATCTCCCAGATACCAAAAGGTCGGCCACTGAAATGCAACAGCCTGGATCCTTCTCACCCAAACATCCTCTGTTGCGGACGATTCAGGAGGCCCCTATACACATTAGATTGCCGAGCAATGTAGCTAATTGTATATTCTTCATATTTTAGACTAATTTGTACAGGCCCCTACAACTGGCCATACACGTTAGTTAGCTGTTGGTTGAATGATCGTTTGCAGACTACCATCTTTCCTGACTCCCCCCATACACAGGAGGAAAGTCTTAGCTCAGCCGAGCGTTCCTGTGTTCTGGTTGTGGGAACTGCTTTCAGAATCATCTGGCAATAGATCATATCCCGCGAAGCAAAAGGATCCAGCGATTGTATTTCAACCACCAGATCCTTATTTTCCCTTGTGTAATCTGTCGTGAGACAGTTGGGAGGCCCCCATACACATGGATGGCTGACCGTGCCAAAATTGGTAGGTTTGGCCAACTTTTATCCAATGTGCATGGGAGCCTTTCGATTGGAATCTTACTATAGAGAAAATAGTAATGTGCTTCAGTGGATGGTAGCACCAGCCAAAGTTTATACTGTAGTGGTACGGAGGAACACAGGACTTTGTGCTGCCACATTCCATTTCTGATGGAAGACTTCATTTTTCTAAATATTTTTTTTATACATGACTTTGGGGACGTCTGTCTAACCTGAGCTGCTGACCATATTCTGAAACATGTTTTACAGAAGCCACATAGACCACAGGAACCTGTTAGGCTATGTGCCCACGATGCAGAAATGAAGCAGAAAATTTCTGCAGCGTTTCTGCATCTCCCTTGCCAGAAAAAACGCATGCAGATTGTGCATGCATTTTTCCTGCAGAATACATGCGGATTCACATGCGTTAACGCATGCGGACTGACAAGCACTTTCCAGGCGATAGAATCACTTGGAAAGTGCTTGACAACTAAGTCACACTATATAAATCCATGCAAACGGCATGGATTTATATAGTGTGACCGTAAAAATAAAAAAATAAAGCTATACTTACCTCCGATGCCCCGCCGCTTTTTCTGTCGTACTCGTCCTGGCTTCTTCCTGGTTGCCGGGCTCTCGCGAGACACGTCGCAGGCTCATCTCAGGTCCTGGAAGATAAGCGCTGCCGGCATGCAGAGAGAAGCCGCCGGACAGGTGAATATAAACTTTATTTATTATTTTATTCTTTTTTTTTACAGGTACAATGGTACCCAGGTCTGGATGAGAGTCTTCTCTCCTCCAGAACTGGGTACCATCCACACATTGAAACGCATATAATCCGCGTGTACAAATGTACAGACACGGATTATATGCGTTTCAATGCAAGTCAATGGCGGCAATTCCGCTGCTCTTCCGCAAAATTAATGAACATGCTGCGGATTTATGAGCGCTGCAGAAACGCTGCGGAAAAATCCGCAGCATGTGCATTGACATTGGGGACCATGGGGTGCGGATTAGCAAGCGTTTTTGATGCGTTTCCGCTGCGGAAATGCATGAAAAACGCATCGTGGGCACGCAGCCTTAGACTGATCATTGCTTCCTAATGGTACATTAAGGCTATGTGCCCACGATGCAGAAATTTCCTGAGCATTTCTGCATCTCCTTGGCAAAAAAAGATGCATGCAGATTTTACATGTGTTTTTTCAGCGTTTTTACATGCGTTTATGCATGCGTTTTTTTCCAAGCGATTTTGAGAATCACTTGGAAAAGAGCTGGACAAGTTGGTCACACAATATAAATCCATGCAACCGGCATGGATTTATATTGTGTGACCAACTTAGAGGAAATTTCTACTTCAAGAAATAAAAAAAAAAAACCTTATATTCACCTCTCCGACGGCCCCTGGTCTCCTCCCGGCCGCGTCCTCGGCGTCCCGCGGTGTGCTGGCAGGACCTGCGGTGACGTCATTTAGTCAGCTGAGGGGCACCGGAGAGGTGTGTATGAATAATTTTTTTTATTTTTTACTTTATTATTGTCTTTTTACTTGCAGGTATGATGGTACCCGGGTTGGAGGAGAGTCTTCTCTTCTCCAGACCCAGGTACCATCCGCGCATTGAACCGCATAACATCCACATGTATATATGCTGATGTTATGCGGTTCAATGCAAGTCAGTGGGCGTGATTTCGCCAGAAAATCGCGCCCAAATTAGTTGTGCTGCATATTTTCCCGCAAATGATAATCCGCAGTGGAAATTTCCACAGCATGTGCACAGCACAGGTGGATTAATATTGGGATACATCCCAGACCTCTTAACAAGCGATTTTAATGCGTTTCCGCGGCGGAAATGCATTAAATCCGCATCGTGGGCACACAGCCTAAGACATCCATGTGGAGTGTTGTGCTGCCCAACTTTTCTCCGACAGCACAAAGACCCATTGTGTATGTCATCAAAATATGATCAGAATAGGAGTCTCGCAGACCTCACATTCAGATCTTTCATTTTCACGGATGGGTAGATCCATGAAACTCTATGGGTCCGTGTGCTTCCAATAAATCAGGAGCATGCCATCACTTCATTTGAATGTGTGAATGTGGCAGTCACAGAGGAAGAGTTTTCTGCATTCTCTGGACCTGTGCGGAGGTCATTGTGTGGGCAGGAGGAGGTTTACCTATTGTGCATAGTGGGTCCTGTGATACCTTACACTGTAATCCTGTCTGCTGGTAATGGGATGACTACTGGGATGTCCCCTCTACAGAACAGGACTGGTATGAGACTCTGGTCAGAGCAAAATTTACAAGATTGTAGAATTTCTCATAAATTATAGATATCACCAATACAGTCTTTAAAAAAAATAATGTTTAATGTAGAAATTTGAGCAGTAGGTCATTTTTATGACACTTGCCCTTTAAATAGAAAATGCCTACTTCTAGCATGTTTTACAGGTTTATTTATGACCAAAATCCCAATATTCTTCCTGATTTATCACAAATCCTCACCGGAGCCTCACAGACCCCACTGACTTATAACATAATATAGTCAATTTGACAGGAAAATGAGGGCTTCATGCAGGGTTTTCCTACCTGTCAAATCAGGGGCCTAGCAACAAAGGTCTGAATCGTGATGTGACCAAAGGCTGAGGCAGCATTTTTTACCTAACCGGTCCATTTCTGTCATTACTCAAAGCCTTTCTTTCTTGCAACCTGAAGTTAGCTGCTCATTATTGAAATATTTGTACTTTTTGGTTTTGACTTGGCATGAAATATTTTCTGTATTTTTCTTTTTCCTTGTATAGTCCTGTCAAGCCTTTAAAGTTCACCTGGGATAATCTTAAAGGGATTGTCCTAGTTCGGGGTCATGTTTTTTTCTTGTATTTGGAGCTTAGAATCATTTTGGCAATTCAGTTTAATTAAAGGGAATCTGTCAGTAGGATCACCCTCCTAAGTCGTCTATATGGGCATGTAGGTCATAGGAAGCTGAATAAAATACCTTGATATCTGCGATCTGATGTCTTATCCCAGAGAAATCCACATTGTTCATATGTAAATGAGTTGTTAAGATCTATGGGCCAGACAGAGATCTCCCTGAAAATCTGCCTCGAGATGTTATTTTAAATTACCAGTGTGAGACATGTATTGACTGACGGTCTCCTCTCCGGATCTACATGTCTCACACTGGTAATGCTCCCTTTCATTTGAATTAATCTCTGGAGGCAGATTCTCAGGAAGATCCGTGTCCGGCCCATAGGACTAAAGAGCTCATTTACATATAAGAAAAATGTGGATTTCTCTGGAATAAGACAGGATTGCTGATATCAAGGTGTCATGTTATTCAGCTCCCTCTGACCTGCATGCCCATATAGGCGGCTTAGGAGGGGTGATCTTGTAGACAGATTTCCTTTAAAATTTTTGGATCGTTTTGATTTTACAATTGTTGTTTCTCTGCATATTCAACTTTGATGTGGTCACTAATCAGCTGTTAAGAGCTTATAGAAAGACAGATAAGGTTACAACTCCCTATAAAACAGTCATAGTGGGCTAACTGATGGCTTCTCTAAGTGTGCTTTCACATTGTGTCCTGGCACTTGTTCGGTGGTCCCTTCGGGGCTCAGATGCAGTCTACTACATTTAGGTGTCCGACTCCAGTAGGCATATACACCGAAAATGATGTACAAGAGAGCACTCCTCCGGCACCATTATAGTCTATGGCCCCATTGGCACATGCGCCCGAATACTGTTTTGCAGTAGGTTTGGGCGCCAGCTCTGAAGGGGCCAACAAACGGGTACCTGAACTGAAAGCACCCTTACTGATCCTGCAACCAGCAGTTCATTACAACTCAGTGTAAAAGGCAAACCGCTCTTTAAACCGCATGTATGAAAAAAGAAAAAAATGTAAATGTGCCTGGTCAGGAACAGGGCTAAATGTCTTGGTTAAATGTTACAAGTCCTGTATGCAGAAAAGACAGCCGAGATCACACATTAATCACTGCCCTCAGTTGGGTATATTTGCTTTAGCTGTGTATAAGTTGGGAGCCATTATTTGTAGTTTAGAACAGGGCTCGACAAACCCAGGCGCCTGGTCGCCAGTGGCGCCTAGAAAATGTTGCCTGGTGCTTGAGGAGTTGAGAAGAAAAAAAAATACTCTCAATCCAATCCCACCTCCTGCACGGAGTCATCCAATCGGAGGAAGCAGGGACAGTATCGCTCAGGCCGCCTTCTCCACTTTGCTCTGCCCCCCTTATGCTCCGGGACTGGACAGGGAGAGTTGGGTTACGGGGGAAGCAGGGCCGGCGTCAGCACCCGGCGTACCCGGGCAAGTGCCGGGGCCCTGGAAAATCAGAGGGGCCCAGCCGCCCACTCACTGTCGGGGCCGGGCCCACACACCCACCCGCCCACTCACTGTCGGGGCCGGGCCCACACACCCACCCGCCCACTCACTGTCGGGGCCGGGCCCACACACCCACCCGCCCACTCACTGTCGGGGCCGGGCCCACACACCCACCCGCCCACTCACTGTCGGGGCCGGGCCCACACACCCACCCGCCCACTCACTGTCGGGGCCCTGGCCGCTTCCTCGGCACCTGTTCAGGGACGCAGGCGCTGCTTGATTGCCGGCACTTCCCCCAGACATGGCCGCGCGCTGTCCGGCTGTGTCTGCTAGTAATGACACGGCAGGGTCGACGGCACAGCACCTTTAATTGTGCTTGTGTGTCGCTCCTGCCGCGTCATTACTAGCAGACACAGCCGCACAGCGCGCGGCCATGTCTGGGGGAGTGCCGGCAATCAAACACCGTCGGAGCGGAGGTCCTGCACAGATGGGCGGGAGGGGCCCGGACCCGACCGCAAGTGGGCCCCTCTGATGTTCCAGGGCCATGAAGTCTGTGACACGCCGGGGGCCCTGCACTGCCCCATACCCGAGGAGCTGCTGGACAGGACACTGGACCGGGGACAGGTGAGTGAGGCTTCCCCAATCCCCATATTAAAAATATTAGTAATGGGTCTGTGTGAGTGCATGTATGTGAATGTCAGTGTATATGACTGTGTATATATATTTGTCTGTTTTATCTATGTTTATGTCTGTATGTGTACATATGTCTGCGTACCGTGTGTGCGCGCGCATATGTCTGCGTGCGCATGTCTGCGTACCGTGTGTGTGCGCGCGCATATGTCTGCGTACCGTGTGTGTGCGCGCGCATATTTCTGCGTACCGTGTGTGTGCGCGCGCATATGTCTGCGTACCGTGTGTGTGCGCGCGCATATGTCTGCGTACCGTGTGTGTGCGCGCGCATATGTCTGCGTACCGTGTGTGTGCGCGCGCATATGTCTGCGTACCGTGTGTGTGCGCGCGCATATGTCTGCGTACCGTGTGTGCGCGCGCATATGTCTGCGTACCGTGTGTGCGCGCGCATATGTCTGCGTACCGTGTGTGTGCGCGCATATGTCTGCGTACCGTGTGTGCGCGCGCATATGTCTGCGTACCGTGTGTGCGCGCGCATATGTCTGCGTACCGTGTGTGCGCGCGCATATGTCTGCGTACCGTGTGTGCGCGCGCATATGTCTGCGTACCGTGTGTGCGCGCGCATATGTCTGCGTACCGTGTGTGCGCGCGCATATGTCTGCGTACCGTGTGTGCGCGCGCATATGTCTGCGTACCGTGTGTGCGCGCGCATATGTCTGCGTACCGTGTGTGCGCGCGCATATGTCTGCGTACCGTGTGTGCGCGCGCATATGTCTGCGTACCGTGTGTGCGCGCGCATATGTCTGCGTACCGTGTGTGCGCGCGCATATGTCTGCGTACCGTGTGTGCGCGCGCATATGTCTGCGTACCGTGTGTGCGCGCGCATATGTCTGCGTACCGTGTGTGCGCGCGCATATGTCTTCTGCGCGCGCATATGTCTGCGTACCGTGTGTGCGCGCGCATATGTCTTCTGCGCGCGCATATGTCTGCGTACCGTGTCTGCGCGCGCATATGTCTTCTGCGCGCGCATATGTCTGCGTACCGTGTCTGCGCGCGCATATGTCTGCGTACCGTGTCTGCGCGCGCATATGTCTGCGTACCGTGTCTGCGCGCGCATATGTCTGCGTACCGTGTCTGCGCGCGCATATGTCTGCGTACCGTGTCTGCGCGCGCATATGTCTGCGCGCGCATATGTCTGCGTACCGTGTGTGCGCGCGCATATGTCTGCGTACCGTGTGCCCGCGCGCATATGTCTGCGTACCGTGTGCCCGCGCGCATATGTCTGCGTATGTGAAGGATGAGGGGGCAGGCTGGGCCACGTGTAATAAATATATATTTATTTCTCCGCCGTATCTGTGCATCATGAATCGTGTATGTGTTAAAAGGGCCCACTGAGACTCTTTCGCCCGGGGCCCAGAAAAACCTGGAGCCGGCCCTGGGGGGAAGGATCGCTGTGGCCGGGGGCCCGTTCTCATCTCCCGCTACCTGTGTAAGTACATACAAAGGCCGTGCTCCCCGGGGAGACGCCGTGTGTGAGGGGGTCTATATGTACAGTTTGTCAACAAAAAAAATTCTGGCTCCTAAATTTTTTGGCTGGCTCCTAGATTCTGAACAACTTTGTCGACCCCTGGTTTAGAATAAACATCTTGCCGATCACAGGATAGGCAGTTGTGGTCAGCGTTCTGCCATTACAAAGCGAGAAGAATTGTATGGGTTGGGCGTCTGATTAAATATTGACAGTGTAATTGAGCACAACAATAGAGAAATACATTGCTGGTCAGGAAATCATTGACTTGTCCATCTCAGGGGGCTGCGATACTCCTAAATATTCCCATTAGTCGGAGTCTGACATATATATTTATTATACCTGTGTTTCTCTACACTGCCCCGAGCTAGGTAAAAAGGTTTCCAGCTGGGACTCAGCCCTGGCACAGCAATGGAAGCTTCAAGTGTTTTACCCAGTTTGATTTTGAGATTAGTGTGACTTTCGCAAAGCTTTCATGGTTCTTGGATCTAATGGTCACGGCCTAGTAACCTCTGCGATGAGTAACTCCTGGCAGTTGCAGGGCAGCGTTCCCTCTTCAATCTGCAGCACACAGAACTTTAGGCCTCCTTCACACAAGTTTTTTTTTCTTCATTTGAGTGAGTTTTTAAACTTGTAGAAAACACAGGATTTCAATAGTTATTTCTTGATTTTTTTTTTTTTTTTTTTTTTTTAACCTAGTGTATCTAAAGTACATATCCCTCATGAGCGTGGGTCATTTTGTGCTCCATGACAGTACGGACATACAAGTGAAATCAGCTGCAGGACCCCAACTGACATACCCAGCCTGGCTCCTGCTGGAGGCCTCCACCACCTTCCCTGCAGTTTAACCTTTCGTGTCGCTGTCGGTAGTGGTATGAGCACCATTAGAGCGCAGTCGCGGGCTGTCTATGGGATCTGGAGGCCACTGTCAGGCCATGTACTACAGCTGATTCTAGGTGCAGTCTGCTTATCAAACAGACAGGATAGCTTATTACTCTGTTCTACATTCATAGAGTAGTCTGTTACCCATGTGATCATGGGACTGCATGCTCAAGTCCATTTGGGAGACTAATAAGTATTGTGTAAAAACAAAAGAAAAAAAAAAACACCTCCCGTTCTCATGCATATAATCATAAAATAAGCGGTCATACAGCTCCAAAAAATTATGGGACTCAGAATGTGGCAACCCAAAACTAAATAATTTCTTTTCGATTAATGGCCCCCAATTCATCAGTGTGTTCTTGCCAGATTTCTGAGGTTGCAAAAAACTTTTGTGGCGTTTTTATACCAATTTCAGTCCCACCTATATTTGTGTGTCTTAAATAATTGGGTCCTAGGTATTGTAAGCTATAAAACTAGACTTGTAATCATACTAGCCTACATAGTAAAGACAACACTTTATGAGCAAGGGGCTTGTCAGCACATTGATTGGTGGAGATTTCACCGGTTGGAGTCCCAAGCGGTGACACAGGTATTGAGTACTTTGTAGATTGGTGATAAATGGCATTAGTGCAGCATGAAGAAACATTTCTGTCAAAATCAAGAATTAGTTTTTAAGATGGCCTACAATCAGACCATTGTCCATAGCTAGAGAGCACATGACTTTTTGCCCGTCTCCTCTTCCTCCTGAATGCTTCTTGTGTCTGGTATGAAGGTCACATCACCACTTGTGAAGAGGACCTTTTGGCTTTCCTGACACCTATTTTAGTAAATCCTTATATTCCACATAATATAACTTTTCTTATAAGTGTTCCTCCATTGCTACTAGAAAACAGAATAAAGTGACCGCTGGGTGTCTCCAGTCGGGATGTGTCCCTACAATCTAAAGGCTTTTTTAAATGCACCAATAATCGGAGCACAAGCGCTCCTAGGAACCCTCTGCTTCTTTGTTCCAAGCTGACCTAAACCTCATCGTTATTGGTAGCACATCGGCCTGTGGGACAGGTGATTTTGAATTTTGTATAAACACCAATCAATGGGTACAGTTTCTTCTAGCTCTGTTGCTGAATAGTTTCCATTAATACTGAAAGAAGTTGTCATCTACTTTTACCTTGATGCCACATCCGTAGGATAGGGCATCAATGTCTGATCGGCCGGGGTCACGCACCCGCCACCCCCGCCGATCAGCTGTTATCGGTGCCAGCAGCAGGTACACAAACTATGAAAATAGTTTTGCAATGTCTGACTATTTCTGAGGATGATTTTAACAACAATTGTGTCGTTTTGCATACAATGTTTGGGCTTGGTGCCCGGCTTCATTGATGCATGAAGGTTCTTGGTTCTCATTTCCACATAATATAGTGGTGACATCGGGAATTAGATACCTTTATTTAGGCAAGAATAGCAAATAGATTTATTTACTTTCAACGTTTCTTTCCACTGGATCATTAAAGTATTACTGCACCGTTAGGAGATTTCTATAGGTCTTCTCTTTTAATAAGATCTCGTCTATTTTCTTCTACAAAAAACATGGATTTTTCACTATCTGTGGAATAGGCCATCAATGTCAGATTGTCTGACACCGGTCACCCCGCTGATCAGCTGTGTCACTTGTGGTAGGTAGCCTTTACTGGAACAGAGCTGCAGTGGCAGGTACATAACTAACTGAACCTGTTAAGCAATGAAGGGAATCTGCTGCGATGGCTCTCTCTCCTGACTCTCCCACTCCTCTGCCAGTGACATGTCTCAGCCTGACAACATCTGGAGAGTCAGATGCCCAATGGGGAGCCAGCTGTCTGATCTAAGTAGAGTTGATCAACAGTAAAGTCTCAGAAAACGCTTTTAAAGAGACTGTCAGCACAGAATAACTGTTCAAGCAAAGTACAGGTACTCAGTGCACCCTTGGTGTGGCCAAACATTTAAAGGGGTTGTCTGATCCAAATCGAGAAGTCTGCAGTCACTCTGTGTGACTGCAGACTTATGAATCCCCCCAGTGCACGCACTGTACGCTGCAGGGATTCACCGGTTTCTAAGCCGGGACTGAAGGATATGTATGAATTGTACATGCTCTCGGCCAGAGCCCGTCTAGTGGGCGCAGCCTTGCTTCATCCACTTGTATGGAGCGAGGCCGCACCCTGTGTAGTGACCTGGGTGTCCAGTGTTCACTGCTGACTAGTGGGCGCAGCCTTGCTCAATACAAGTGTAGATGCAGGGCTGTGGAGTCAGAGCCCATTTTGTCGGAGTCGGTATAAAATGGACCATCTTCGACTCCTAAAATATATAATAATTTGGGTACAGTAGTTCAATGCAGTTTGTTGGGAATAATTTTTTCATAAGAATTTGGGAAAGTTATGAAATGTCCTATAAATGTCTGTCCTATTCCTGATCTAAGGGTCTAGACTTTTAGCGGAGATGAATCTGTGCTACAGTAAATTTATCACTTAAACATGAGCCATGTATGAGGGAGTCAGTGTTATGGAAATTGAGGAGTCGGAGGTTTGGCTTACCAACTCCACAGCCCTGTGTAGATGGGCTCTGGCCGGGAGTATGTATAACTCATACATACCCTCCAGTCCCGGCTCAGAAACCAGCGAATCCTCGCAGCGCACAGGGTAAATTCATAAGCCTGCAGTCACACAAAGTAACTGCAGACTTATCGATTTGGACCGGACAACCCCCTTTAAGTGCACCTTCCCACCTAATTTTTTTTCCGCCACAGAAGAGCAAAGGTAAACACTCCCTTTAAGACTTAAGTTTACGAAGTATTTGATTAAGGGTTTACAGGAGGGCCTTATCCACACCTTATAATTTTGGATTTAATAACCATATTGTAAAGAATGTCTTGAATAAATGAAAAGATGCACAAATATCGGCGTTCATGTTGATGTGCTCTCACTTTGTCCACCCTTGTGAATAATAGGATATATCTGAAAGTGAATGATTTCCTGTTTTTTTTTTCCTAGAATGGTCAGGATGTGTAATATATGTGAAAAATGCTTAATTTATCTTTTTTTTTTTTTCCCCCACAGTATAATGATAAAGAAGAGGTGGTGTTATGGATGAACACAGTAGGACCATACCACAATAGGCAAGAGACGTACAAGTATTTCTCACTGCCATTCTGTGTTGGAACAAAGAAAAGTATTAGCCACTATCACGAAACCTTAGGAGAAGCTCTTCAGGGAGTTGAATTAGAGTTTAGTGGCTTAGATATTAAATTTAAAGGTGCGTTTTTCAGCTTTTAATTTTTCTTTCATTCAGAAACTTTGATTATTAATGATCATTAACAGTTTGAAAAATACCGTGGTTACTAAACCCAGATGGTCCCCTTGTACACTATTGTATTGATGACATATTGTGTATACCCACATGCACAGTAGGGATTGCTGTGCCGTTGGCTGCCTGAGTGAGTAATCCTAATCTACAGGACGGGCATCTGATATAATATTTTGTATTTAGCCTGCCCACATTTATGATGCAAGAGTGTGAATGAACGTTCCTAGCTATGCTCGTTTCATAATGATCGTGCAGCCCAAACAGGGTGCCGATCACCCGGTGAACGAGAAAAATGTTTGTTTGAGTGTTCGTTTCTTGGATGAAATGTTTCTTTTTGCAGCATACAAGATCATCGTTCTGGGAGCTGCATTATCCCGTGTAAACAAGACTTGAGCTGCTGAAAACAATGGCAGCCTATGCCATCTATTGCAGAGCAATGTTAAAGCAGTCTGCTTCTGTATACGGACTTTTAAGGGGTATTTGCACTGCAAGATAATCGTGAACGAGCGTTATTAAAAGCTCACGATTCACAATTACCTTGCATTGTAAATAGGCTGCTGATCACCTGATGAAATAAGGAAATTGCTTGCTCATTCGGGGTGAAATGAACTTTTGTGCAGCATGAAAACTCATTGTTCTTGGAGGGCATCATCCTATGTCAACAGGACTCGCGCTACCAATGACCATGATAGCCTATGTGCTGTGAGCGATCTATAGGTTGCTCAGTGTGCATTTTTTACTTTGGTCTGTGTCTGTAAACAGCCATTCAAACGACCGCCGATCCGTAAAAGTTTACAGAACAGTTGTATCGTGCCGCCGGTCAGTCTAGGGAAAACGGACCTTGGCGACTGCCAATAAGCAAACACTTGGCTGATGGGATATTGTTTAGTGCCGCTGGTCAGTTCTCACAAATTAACTTTTATGGGTCGGATCAGAACAGGGGATTTTGCCCAACAGCCATATATTAAGTTTTAGCCACTTCAGAAGGTAACAGGATGGTCTCTATTGTTTGGGGTTAACGTATAGAAATGTATAGTTTTTACCCTGTCCCAGTTCTCTGCCTGTACATCAACTACAGATTGTTATGTAAATATGAATCTGACTCCATCATTGATAGCGGTGTGCAAATAATCTGTATAAACTGTTGTATGGATATGGAGAATATAAGCGCTGTTCCCGACTTTGGTTTGCGTAATGAGCTGTGAACATCCTACTCTCAATAAACCATGTACTGCGAGCTCAGAGCATGCTCAGAGCATGCTCAGTAGTGTTGAGCGAGCACTAAAATGCTCGGGTGCTCGAAGCTCGCGCCGAGCTCACCGTGATACTCTGGTGCTCGACCCGAGCAACGAGCCCAATGTTAGTCTATGGGAGACCCGAGCATTTTTGCGGCGGCACCCCCGGCAGTCTGTAGAAAGCCTAAAAAGTTCCCAAAACGATAGTGACAGTGCTCAAAAGACATGGGGATCACCCCAGAAAGCATTTCTGACCCCCAGGTCACTGCTGTCAACAACGTGGTCAGAGGTATTAAGCCACTTTTGCGGGCTCACAATAAAACGTTCAAAAACTAAACTGAAACGGTTTTCCTGTGAAATATGATAAGGAACTTCCTTTCCAGGGTAAAGACTTGTGTATAAGGTAAAATAAATAACCAAAAACAAAAATACTCCTCCAGAACTTGGGCTATGTTCACAAGTAGCATTTGTTTATGCGTTTTTGCTCTTTTGTATTGCTTTCAACCGTGACAAATGCTTTCACCGGGAGATCTCATTTTAACATTTTACAATCTTATCTGGCCATTTGCTGTGTGACACATGCATACAGTGCTGAAAAGACATGGGAACAGCATGGGGAAGACCCCTGGAAACATCTGACTCCCAGGTCACTGCCTAAAAGTGTGCCCATCAGAAGTGATCCTTGCCGCATCAGAAGATGCAGACTTGCAACTATCCCCGTGCAAGTCCTTGTCCCAGGGCAGTGTTCAATTGTACCTCTCCCATTCCTTGCAATGCAAGTGCAAGTATGCAGCCTGCCACCCACCCACCCTCAGGCTGCAATACCATACTGCTAGCTTGCACTTGAAATGGGGCCTTTTAGTATGGAGGAGGCCGAAGCTGGCCACTACCTCATGGCTGATTTGGCAGCGAGGTATTCATACTCAGTCCCCGGCTGCCAGGTGTCCACGCTCTGTCCCCAGCCGTCGGGGCGACCGGGTGTCCATAAACGGTCCCCAGCTGCCCCTATTTCTTCTTGGAACTCCGCCCCCCCCCCCCCACACACACACACACACACACTTTTCTTAGCCCGGCCTGCTTTAGGGCAGCATTGGAGACGAGCCCACCAGAGAACCAGACTCCTCCTGTGGGCCCTGGCTTCTCCATCAGGGGAGTTGAGAGTGCCAAGGTGAGGAGCATGATGATGATAGAAGTTAGCATCTGCTTTGTTTTCTTGGAATGCAAGCGCATGTATGTAGTAGCGGCTAGGCCTCAGGTGGTCAGTGTTTTGGCGCATTTCCTACCTCCTCCGAGGATTGCTGAATGTTTTCCTGCTACTATCCCAGTTCTGACTCCTGTTAAAACAAAGCTTCAGGTGATGAATGATGGATGAGGTGGTGGCAAAAGAGAAAGAGAGCAGGAGGAACAGGGACCATTCACATCAATATCAGGCCAGTCAACCACACATGTCTTGTAGGATCTGTTTCTGTACCAAAAGGAGCGGTTCGGCTACACAGTTATAGGGCATACAGTGAGTGCAATGCCTACCAAAAATTTTGAGGCACTCCAATGCCCCTTGGAAGTGACATGGAGGTCAGAGGGCCTTAACTAAACCGTTTTTTCCTTTTATAGCAACTGGGTCTCCTGTGCACTGTTGGCCTAAGCAGTGAATGGAAGGCTTTCCAAAAATTGTGAGGAACTGCAATGCCCCTTGAAACAGACGTGGATTACAGCATACTAAAAACCTTCTACCCATTATTGGGGAGTGGGTCTCCCTTAGTGTTCTATGCATTGAAAAGGAAAAGCTGACTAAAATTAGGAGGAAATGCAATGCCCGTTGGAAGAATGGTGGAGTTCGCAGTGGAATAAAAAGACCATATCAATGCCCCTTGAAAAAGTGGTGGAGGTCGCAGTAGCTTAACAAGACGGTTTTAATGCCCCTGGGAAAAGTGGTGGAGGTCGCAGTGGAATAAAAAGACAATATCAATGCCCCTGGGAAAAGTGGTGGAGGTTGCAGTGGAATAAAAAGACAATATCAATGCCCCTGGGAAAAGTGGTGGAGGTCGCAGTGGAATAAAAAGACAATATCAATGCCCCTGGGAAAAGTGGTGGAGGTCGCAGTAGCTTAACAAGACGGTTTTAATGCCCCTGGGAAAAGTGGTGGAGGTTGCAGTGGAATAAAAAGACAATATCATTGCCCCTGGGAAAAGTGGTGGAGGTCGCAGTGGAATAAAAAGACTGTTTTCATGCCCCTTACAAGAGCCATGCAGTACGGCATATTAAAAACATTATTCCCATTATTGGGGAGTGGGTCTCCCATAGTCTTTGCCTATGCCTTCCAAGCAAAAGCTGCCAAAAATTAGGACGGAGGAACTTGCAATGCTGGCAACACGGACCACGGTCACCCTGGTGGTATAGTGGTGGTGGAGGCTGAGGATAAGGAGAAGAGCAAAAAAAAGCCGAAATGAGGAAGTGTATAACCATGTGTGGGTGTGAAGCGGTGCATGGGAATACACCTCTCGAAATAACACGGTGGATTTGACTTTGTTACACTGCTGTCATTTGGTGGTGATGAGAAGTCTGGCCCAATCTAGCCCTTGTTCATTTTGATAAAGGTCAGCTTGTCAGCATTGTCAGTTGACAGGCGAGTGTGCTTATCAGTTATAATTCCCCCAGCGGCACTAAAAACACGCTCCGATAACACTCTAGTAGCAGGGCAGGCCAGGACCTCCAAGGCGTACAGAGCGAGTTCATTCCAAGTGTCCAGCTTAGATACCCAATAATTAAGTCACAGAGGAATCATGGAGGACGCTGGTACGGTAAGCAAGGTACTCCCTCACCATCTTTTGAAACTTTCCACTCCTTGTGAGAGTACCCCGCGACTCAGGACTTGTAAGCTGGACGGGTCTCAAAAAACTGTCCCAGAACGTTGACAGTGTTCCCCTGCCTCTGCTGGATTGGAGTTGCATCTCTCTCGCCTGTACGCCTTGGTTGGGCAGCGAACTGTGACCTCTGCCGCTAGCGTATTCAGATGGGAATTTTTTTTAACAGTTCTGCAGCAAGGGCTTTCTGTTACTGCCCCATTTTTGTAGATGTCTCCACCTCAGGAATAAGAGAGTGAAAGTTCTCCTTGTAGTGGGGGTCTAAAAATGTCACCAACCAGTAATGACTGTCACCCAACATTTTGACAGCGCGAGGGTCACGGTTAAGGCAGCGTATCATAGTCAGCCATGCGTGCCAGACTGGTAACGGGCAAGACTTCCGTGTCCTCACCAAGATGACGACTGACCATGCTCTCCTCCCCCCTGTCCTCAGGCCACCCACGCTGAAACGGCTGTATGACAATTGTACAGGTTCTACTGTCTACAGCGCATGATACCAGCTCCTGTTCTTCTTCCTCCTCCTCCTCCTCTCCCTTATTGTCCGCCAATGCACGTTGGGATGAGATGAGGCTGGGCTGTGTGTAATCGCCCATTACGGGTTCTTGATCCATCTCATCATACTCTGGATGCAATGCCTCCTCTTTAATTCTCTGCAGAGAGCGTTGCAAAAGACAGACAAGTGGGATGCTGATGCTAATGATGGCGTCATCGCCACTCACCATCTTGGTGGACTCCTCAAAGTTTGTCAAGATGGTACATATGTCAGACATCCAGGTCCACTCCTGAGGTCTTGTGTGGAGTCTGACCTGAATATCGACGGCCTTGTTGCAGCTGGTACTCCACAACTGCTCTCTTCTGCTCACAAATCCTTTGCAACATGTGAAGGGTAGAGTTCCAACGTGTGGGGACATCACACACCAGTCGGTGTGACGGAAGCTGCAAACGCTACTGCAACACAGCAAGGGCCGCGGAAGCTGTAGCCGACTTGCGAAAATGAGCTGACAGGCGGCGTACTTTGATGAGCAGATCTGGCAACTCGGGGTACGATTTAAGAAACCGCTGAACCACGAGGTTAAGCTCATGAGCCAGGCATGATTCGTGTGTGATCTCGCCTCAGAGCCGCCACCAGGTTACGGCCATTGTCACACACGACCATGCCTGGATGTAGGTTCAGCAGTCTCAGCCACAGATCTGCCTGCTCTTTCACAGCTGTCCACAACTCACAAGCAGTGTGAGGTTTATCACCTAAGCTTATGAGTTTCAGCACAGCCTGTTGCCGCTTGGCTGAGGCAGTACTGCAGTGCTTCCAGCTTGTAGCTGATGTGGTGATATCTGAGATGGAGGCTGAACATGAGGAGGAGGATGATGATGCGCAGGAGCCGTACACTGTGAGGGCAACTCTGACTGACATAGGGCCCGCAATCCTCGGTGTGGGGAGGATGTGTTCCGTCCCAAGGTCCGACTGGGTCCCGGCTTCCACTATGTTTACCCATTGTGCCGTCAGGGAGATGTACCATCCCTGGCCACAAGCACTTGTCCACATGTCCGTTGTCAGGTGGACTCTCCCAGTAACTGCGTTGTTCAGGGCACGGCAGATGTTTTGGGACACATGCTTGTGTAGTGCGGGGATGGCACATCGGGCAAAATGGTGTCGGCTGGGGACCGAGTACCGATGGATGGCCACCGCCATAAGGTTGCGGAAGGATTCCGTCTCCACCAGCCTAAAAGGCAGCATTTCCAACGCAAGCAGTCGTGAAATGTGCGAATTTAGGACTGTGGCCTGTGGGGCGTTGGCTGCGAATTTGCGCTTTCATTCAAAGCTCTGGGATATGGACAATTGAACGCTGCGGTGGGACGTGGACGTTGATGCTGTTTCTTGAGACACTGCCATAACAAGTGAAGACTGAGAGGAGGGGGCATCTTTGCATGCAGTATGGACAGGGGATTGCCTTGCACGCACAACAGGGGGTTCTATTGCATGCACAACAGCGGAAGAAGCAGTGGTGACACCCGCTGACACTGGTCGTGGACCCTGGGGTTCGCCCCACAAAGTCGGGTGCTTTGCTGCCATGTGCCTGATCATGCTGGTGGTGGTCAGGCTGGTAATTTTGTCACCCCTGCTGATGCTGGCATGGCATGTGGTACAAATGGCCTTTTTGAGGTTATCAGCAGAGTCTTTAAAAAAAATTCCAGATTCTGGAAGACCTACCGGTTGTACTGGCAACGTCTCTCGTGTTGGTGTTACGAGGAACTGTTGCCCGCCTTCTGTCTGCGGCCACCACACTGCTCCTTCCTGCCTGTTGGGGTACTCTGCCTACTTCCCCCTGTGCTGCTGTCCTCGCTCTGCATGTCCTCTTGCCACTTTGGGTCAGTTACTAGATCATCCACCACCTCCTCCTCTTCCACTTGCGCACCACGATCCTCCTCACTTCGTGGCAATTGTATCTCGTCATCGTCCACCTCGTGTGACCAATTGCCAGCGTCTACTTCCTGTGGCCGTGGCTGTTCAAATATTTGGGCATCGCTACATGGGATCTCCTCTTCCACCACTTCAAGCGGAGCAGGCGAGGGGCAAAAATATGGAAATGGACCAGTGAACAGCTCTTCAGAGTGTTCAAGTGTGGGATCACTTGCTGTCTGACGACACTCGGCATGGTGGGAGGAAGGAGCATCAGGGTGAGGAGGAGTATGCGGTCAAGACTCACGGCTACTAAAACTTGACCGTGTGTAAGACAGACCGGAGGTGGTGGTGCCCAGGTAACTGGAAGTATTATCTGCTATCAAATTAATAACCTGTTCACACTGATCAGTTCGCAATACTGGTGTTGTAGTGTGCTTCCCTAGTAATTCGGTCAAGAAGTGGGAGCGAGAAGATGTGGCTGTTGGTTGTGGCACATTTTCACCTTGGCCACAGCCCCGTCCTCTACACGCACCATCACCAGAACATCCAGTTCCACGTCCCTTGCCACGCGCCTTGCCCATTGTAAATGAAGTAAAATAGCTTACACTCTCACTATCAATGGAAAAAGGGTAATAAAAAGGAGATTAGAACCGTGGAAGAGGAAAACAACAGTTCTATTCCTCTGGCCTACACCAGACTCTTTTAAACAGATACATTTGTGTCTGAACTGTAAGGGAGACACTATTACAGTTTTTTTTTATGGCAAAAAATGCCAAAAGCAGGATAATACAGAGATTTGACCCGTGGAACTGCAAAACCACAGTTATATTTTTCTGGCCTACACCAGACTCTTTTAAACAGATATATTGGTGTCTGAACAGTCACAGACGCACTCAATTTTTTTCTTTTTTGTGGGGGGGGGGGGGTGCCAGAAGGTTAATAAGATGCGTATTTGTACAGTCTGACTGAGGAAAAAAATAATAATTTTTCCTGGTCCCTGAGACCAGGGGATAAGTCTAGCAATTTGACCAACAGGAGCACACAGGACTTTAATGCAGCGTTTGCTGGTATAACCACTGCATCTCCTATACAGCCTGCCTGCCTGATATCTGGGATGGATATTAGTCCTGAGAAGGACTGTTTGTTTGATTTGGCAGGCTTTAGAGACCCTACACTACCTATTTCGCACTATATATCTCTCCCTAACACAGCAGCACCCTCTCTACACTGTCTGATCCGGAGCGACTGTGTCCAAGATGGCGGCGCCCGGTTTTAAATACTCGAGGTGACGCAGTGCGGCCAGCCAATCACTGTAATGCCCACAACCAACATGGCTGCAGCATTACAGTGACTGGCTGGCAATCTCTCTTTGTAAAGAGCTCCAAACGTGCAGGGCGGAGACCCGAGCTCCCGCCCGAGTAACCCGGAAATGCTCGGTGCTCGCCGAACATCCCGAGTAGTGAGATGCTCGGGCGAGTAACGAGCATTGTCGAGCATGCTCGCTCAACACTAATGCTCAGTGCTCTTGGGACTTTTTCATATACGGTAACGTTGTAATAAAAATGCTGTTTAATTAGCCTTAAGCCTTTCTTTTTCTTTATATACAGATGATGTCATGCAGGCGACCTATTGTGACATTGAACTGGACAAAGCCAAGAGGGATGCATTTGTTTATGCAATAAAGAACCATTACTGGTATCAGATGTATATAGACGATTTACCAATTTGGGGTAAGTTGTTTTATTTAATTTTTCTCCCTACAAAGCCATTATATTTAAAGGGAACCTGTCATGTCAAAAAACACTATGAACCTTTAGATATGAGTTTAATCTGCAGGTTAATACTTTCCGAAACTCTGCAGCCGGCTCTCTGTAAGCCCGGCTACTGGGAGGAAATGTGCTTTATTCCTCCCGGTAGCCTCCGGCTTTCAGTCACCGCTCAGTACATAGTGCACATGCGTACATATCTGCAGGTTAATAGCTTTTTTGACATGACAGGTTCCCTTTAAGTTTCAGTTCTGCATTCATTGTTCCTTTTGTACAGGGCTAAACAAGTCACGAATTATGTGCCAACATTTGTTATATTGTTGTGACTTTATGGAATTGCAGCTGTATGTTACACTTGTGTATGTTTTATACAAATTCTATCAAATACAGCTCTCAGTAAGAGGCTGTACCGCGTCATTCCTGGTCTCTGGGATATTAATGTCACCGCACCCTCCTCCTCCTCTCCATCATGTTGACTATTACAGCCACTGGCAGAGGACAGCAGTCTATAATTCAGCAGTCTTGGCTGCTCTGTTATCTGCTCTGATGTCCCATTTCTGCATCTCGGCCAGTGACTCGGAGGGTCAGATATGGTTTAGCAGTGCCGCTACTCTCACTTGTGTAAAAGCTAGCAGCAGGCAATGCAGGGTTGTATGAGCAAAACCACAATCTTTATACACTCCATAACTGCAAGAAACTTTCTGATATAGTCTTTTATTTATTTTTGTTTATTCCATGCAGGAATTGTAGGAGAAGCTGATGAGAATGGAGAAGATTACTTCCTTTGGACGTATAAAAAGCTTGAAATTGGATATAATGGAAACCGAATTGTGGATGTCAATCTGACAAGCGAAGGAAAAGTCAAGCTTGTCCCAAACACCAAAGTTCCAATGTCCTACTCGGTGCGTAGGAGACGCCATTGACGTCCTCTCATTCTTAACATCGCAAGTTTAGACACCATAGATTTTGTTTGGCTTGTGTTATGTGAGAACGTTATAGAGGTCTGACACTTATACTGTGCACATTGTATTACTGTCTAATAGACTGATAAGGCACAGATCACATCTCCTCTCCATCTGTATCCACTGTGCCGCCTTCTGACTAATAGATGTGACATCTGAAGGTGACCATACACACTTGATAGCTGTCAACCCATAGCAGTTTTGTCACCTCCATACACATGCAAGTATGCATGTATCCTTAACGGGGAGTTAGGGCGTAAGCTGCTGGTGGGTTATCTCCCATGTGAGCAAAAGGATCAGGCATGTTGTAATTCACTATGCCTTATCCATTCTTTCCCCTAATGTCTGCTGCCAGTGGAAAGTCTAAACACCCTCATTAGAGAAGTCTCATCTCGCCAAATTTTTTGGGTTCATGGGCTCAGTTGCCATTCAGTCTATATATGGCCACCTACATGGGAACCTGCACCCAGAACCTATTTAAATATTGGCATAAAGGATAATTTATTGAAAATGAGTCAACGGGTTGTAGTGTGAAAGCTACAATGTTTCTTCTAAGCACATCATCTTGTGGGGGATTTTGCTTAATTTGCACAGTGAACTGGCACATTCCCTTTAGACTGGTTGTCCAGGCTTAGGACAATAGTCTGCAGTCACTTTGTGAGTGCACACTACAGAGTTGAGACACTCATAATTCCCTGGTATTCCTGGTGTGTGCATTGCATGCTGTTGTGATTCGGCAGTCTGCAGTTAATGTGATTGCAGATTTTAGTTCTAAGCCTGGACAACCCTTGAACGACATATGATGTACATTTACGTCATATGTCGTGTCCCTGTTTTTGTTGCGGGCTAAAACGCTGAGCCCGCATTTTTTCCTGCCCATGACAGCTGATTTAATCAGCCATCATGTGCCTCTAGCAGCCAACCGTGACTGTCAGCAGCATTTAATACATGCCGAAAAACGGAGTGTGTCATTCCACGCACCCATCATAATGTCCATGACGTGATCGCAGGGTGCCGATTGGTTGCCATGACGGCTGGAGATCTGCTGATGATACATGTGGGGGGTGTATAACCATGATGGGCATTAGATAGACAGCTTGTGGAGTGGTATCGCCAGAGGCGTACATAGAAATCATAGGGCCCCATAGCGGATGTTCTATTCCCCACAACCCCCCTCCCCCAAAAAAATAATATTCAGCGGGGTCACAGAAGAGCAGATCTCCTAACTTTGCAACCCTTACAAAGTAATTTTATTTTCATCCTATTGCATCCTAGATTCCCCATAGTCCTCCATATAGTACAAGGGCCCCACATAGTGCACCTTGATGGGCATTACATAAATGGCTCTATGTCAGTTTACTTTGATATAGCAGAGCTGTGTCCTTGTGTTCAGGCACCGCAGTGTGATGGTTTCACACTCTGAACATGGCTGTAATCTGCAGCCTGCGTTTGTACTACTAAGGGCTGTGGAGTCAGTAAGCCAAACCTCCAACTCCTCAATTTCCATGTCACCGACTCCTCGACTCCCTCATACACGGCTCATGTTTAAGTGATAAATTTACTGTAGCACAGATTCATCTCAGCTAAAAGTCTAGACCCTTAGATCAGGAATAGGACAGACATTTATAAGACATTTCATAACTTTCCCAAATTCTTATGAAAAAATATTCCCCACAAACTGCATTGAACTACTGTGCCCAATTTATTATAGATTTTAGGAGTCAGTCAGTCCATTTTATACAGATTCCACCTCTGACTCCACAGCCCTGGTACTTTTGGTGTCGGGCTGAAATCACCGCTCCCCGCCGCTGATACTCCCCTCATCCAGGACCTCCGCTCACTGCATCTCCTGTCATGACTCCCAGCCCGGCAGCTTCTGTCCCTGCTCGGCTCGCACTGAGGGGGAAAGTGTAGCCCACAAGCATATGATGAGGGATTCACAAAAGTGATGCCGATCTCCTCCCACAGCTGTGACCTGGACTGCCCAGGCGTGCCCACAGGTCACAGCAAGAGTCAGCCACAATGCAGGAGACGTAGTCAGACAGCGACTGCAGACTCCTATGTACAGGGGCTGCCATATTTGAGGTATGTAAGTGTCGTTACACACAAGCAAATGGCAGCCCCCCCAGCGGTTGAATTAAAAAAATATATATATATATACATTTAAACAGTGAATTTTAAGTTTGTATTAAAAATAATTGATCATATAATCAATAATTATTAATACAGAAATACAGTATAAATCACGTCACCTTCCATTTAGGTCTATAACTTGCCATTTGTTTCAACTATTTCTAAGTTCTTTTAGAAATTGTGACTAGTTTCCTATTCTTACACGGCTAGACATAAACATTCCTCTTTTTTTTTTTTTCTAGGATAGTCCTAGACTGCAGGAGAACCACATTTTATACATTTTCTAATAGTTTTTTTTTTTCTTTCAACACTTTATTTGAAATGTCAGTAACAAGTGCGATATAATCCTGTGTATGGGAATGCTCGGTTGATATTCCATGTCTCTTGTACTGTAGGTTAAGTGGAAAAAGTCTGATGTCCGGTTTGAAGATCGATTTGACAAGTACCTTGATCCCTCATTTTTCCAGCACAGAGTATGTATCTTACAGACGCACATTTGCAGCATTTTTCACCATAGAAAGCAATGCGTGTAAAGAACGTTACCATGGTTTCTTGCTGCTTTTTTGGTGAATGAAAGTAACTATTAAACGTGTACTGTAGACAATTGATACACATAATCTCCAGCAAAAAAGCAACGTGTGAACATATCCATATGTACGGTAGTTTCAATCTAAACCTGACAAATGTCCGTTTCACCTTCAGTATACCCTTTATGGCATTGGCCCTTTGGCATCAATCATTAACTGTAGGTGAAACTGTTTTTTACAATTGATAAATCTTAAGAATTGCCTATTCCTGATATTTAATGCTCCTTTTTTCCTAGATACACTGGTTTTCAATCTTCAATTCTTTCATGATGGTTATTTTCTTGGTGGGATTGGTGTCCATGATTCTTATGAGAACCTTGAGGAAAGATTACGCCCGATACAGCAAAGAAGAAGAGATGGATGACATGGTATGAGTGTTCACATACACTGCTATGGTAAAGAAGCCCTCCTATCTATGTTTTTGTATGAAATGTGTGTACATGCATATAATGTAATGAGTATATACTCGTCTACAGCTGCTCTCTCCGCTGTCCAGCGACGCTCTTTTCCTCTTCTGAGTGACGGCACCATAATTATGACTAGCCGGCTCGCTCTACGCTCCATGTGTGAGCCGGAAGTCTCTTCTACAGTGAAAGCCAATGGAGCCGTGTTCTGATGCTCCATAGGCTAACATTGTAAATCCTCTTCCGGGTCACGCAGAGCAGTGACGTCAATGAGAAGAGGAAAAGAAGGGCGCTGCACACCAGAGAGCAGCAGTAGGTGAGTATATTAATGCACTACATTACATGCTCATACACACCTTTAATAAATATATAGATGGGAGAGCTTCTGTAACATTGTCTTGCTGCACAATTGTCTGTTTAAATAAACTCTTCCTGCTAATTGATAGGTTTGTTGTAGATTCTGTCATGTTAGAAAATTAAATCCATGTGTGAAGGTCATGAGTCAACATGCAGAGTGGCTCCAAAGTGCAGATCTTTGATATGGGGTTAATCTGCAGTTTGTTAATGTTTTGAACCTTCCTGGACCTGCACTTTGAGCTCTGCTGCCGGAAGGAAATGAACTTTATACCCCCCAGCGTTTGGGATTCACTCACGGGGGTGGCGCCGGCGTGGGTTCTGTCTTCTCTCTTCTTTAACTGCGCCCCCAGCTCTAAGTGACAGCAGCTCAGCATTAGGGTCGGCTGTCAGTTAGTGCTGGGGGCAGGGGGGGGTGGTTATAGCCACCGCTCTCCATACACAGAGCAGTGACAGAACCCGTGCCTGTTGCACACCCATGATCGAAACGTGAATGCTGCCAGGAGGAATAAAGTTCATTTTCTCCCTGGAGCAGCGGGGATCTTAGTTCGGACACCACAGTGTCAGAATGCTATCAACCTACAATTAACCCTATAGCTGCTGGTTAATAAAAAAAAAAATTCACATGACAGGTTGCCTTTAACTCCTAACTGCATTCGCCGTACATGTACAGTGCATGTCGGAAGCATGTGTATGGAGTGGACTCCTGCAGCGAGCCTGCCTCAGTGATGGCTGTGTATTACAGCCAAAAGCTGATGCAAGCAATCGCGGTTGGAGCAGTGCTTCGCTCACGGTTGTTAAATGCCCATATCAATCTCTGGCAGCGGCATTTAACATGCGCCAATGTGTGTGCACGTCGTTTTCTCCGCCCATCATCGTGCCCATGACGTGATCGCGGGTCGGCGATGGGTTGTCATGACAGCAGGGGTTTTGCTGATGACTCTTGTGCCTGTCATTATGGGGTGCCTTTGAAATGCCGCCTGTGGTCAGGCTTCAAAGGGGACCGTGATTTCTGCTATATGCAGCGATGCGATCAAATCGCTGTTTATAGCACAAACGATCAGACAATCGCATTTTCAAGTCCCCTAAGGGGGCTAACAATAACAGTAAAAAATAAAATAATAAAATAAACTGGACATGTTTGGTATCGCCATAATTGTATTGATGAGCACAATCATATTCCATGGTCATTTTTACTATAAAATGTACACTGTAAAAACAATTCCCAAAAAACAATGTCAGAAATGCGTGGTAAAAAAAAAAATGGTGTCATTCAAAAGTACAACAAGCCCTTGTATGTCTGTGGAAAGAAGAATAAAAGTTATGGCTCTAAAAAGGGGAGGGAAAAACGGAAACGCAAAAGCGAAAATTGGCCGCAGCATGAAGGGGTTAAAGTATTTATGGGAAAAGTAAAATATGAGTGATGCCTTGGTGGAAAATGAACATCTTATGCCCATGGTGGTGAAATCTGCCATCTAGCAGAGCGGGTATAATCTGCAGGAGACCTATAGATTTCCATGTAGAAATGTCCTTTTGATGCTGTTTTACTCTAGAGTTTAAAAGGAATCTTCTTTTTTTTTTTCTTCTACAGGATAGGGATCTAGGAGACGAATATGGCTGGAAGCAGGTCCATGGAGATGTTTTCAGGCCGTCAAGCCACCCTCTGATGTTTTCATCACTCATTGGATCAGGATGTCAGATTTTCTCAGTGTCTCTCATTGTCATAATTGTGGCCATGATTGAGGACTTGTATACAGAGTGAGTATATAGATGCAGGCGTTGCCTACCCGCTTCGTGATCCTTTCACTTAACCATATTCAGGGTGTCTAGCACACTCATCCCACAAATGACATGTATTACCTATCCACCTGGGTCCCCTCACAACGACCAGAGGTTCGCAGTGCAATAAAGTGAGGACTTCTCTGAATTTGGAGTTCAAGTATGACCACTGCTGTCCTATTCAATGCCTGCGGGGCTGATGGGAACAGCAGTGGGTACAGTGATCAGATGTTCCCATGAGCCTCTTGTCGGTCATTGGCGCGGTAGAACGCAGGCTTGACCACGGCGCCATTCAAACTCCCACTAAGGACTTGTTCACATTTCAGTATTTGGTCAGTATTTTGCATCAGTGTTTGTATGCCAAAGCCAGAAGTGGAACTTTTAAAGAAATGCTATAGTTGAAAAACTTGCACCTGTTTTGTGCTTTCGAAACTCCTGATTTTGGCATACAAATACTGATGATAAAAAAAAAAAAAAGTGGTGTGAATAAAGTCTAACTGTACAGTAAATGGGAACCTCCAATCTAGGGATCAATCATTGATCACATTTCCTGTTGGGTTTTTTTGGACAACCCCATAAAGCAAACTCCATCTGAAGCCAGCTTCCTGTGTACTCCATTACAGATGTCCATGTCTCTTATCTGCTCTTGTTCTTGCTTCTTCTATGACTCAATCAACTCGGAGTCCACAAGGATGAATCTGTGTCTCATGTTGGCGCCGGAGCTTCCTGACTTTGGAGCTCTCACACAAGCTCTTTATACAAGAACGTATCCCAGTTACTGCAGATAATTAGACGGGTGCCTGTCACCCGGCTGTAATGAAGACACAGATCAGCCCCAGATTACTTATCTATTAGCTTATTCAGGAGAGTACCGAGTGTAGTTCAGTCACTGGCCTCCCAGCAGTATATTTGGGGCAGGGTTTCTGGGTTGTCCGCTCTTGTAATGCTCTACTGTGGCATCGTGTCATTGGTACCATAGCGCAGGTGAAATCTAAACCTCACACTATGCTGGATTACAGGAACAGTACAATATAATCAAAGCCCAGCGCTGAATAGACAGTCGGGTGGGGCGGCTAGAATGGAAAGTTGTCATCTTTAAAGAGGACATGCCACCAGGTGACGGTGTTCAATTATTGCTCTTATTTTACTCCTGCTGCTCCCCTGAGTATTGTGGGTTTTTTAAATCCGCCATACAGTTCCAGAGATATGCCCCTTTTTTATTTAGTTCTAATCTTATTGTCTTTACCGAGGAGCACGGCACACGGGGTGGTAATGCAGAGCAACTTTAATACACACCCCATTGGTAAAGACTATAAAAATTAGCACTAAATAAAAAAAGCCTCATCCCTGGGGCAGTATGGCATATAAAAGAAAAACATAGTGCTCAGGAGGGCAGCAGAAATGAAATAAAAGCAAAAGCTGGCCTTTTTTGACAGGTCCTCTTTAAGACTGCAAATTATATTGTCTGACATACCGAACAATGCAAATGATACGCTGTCAAACCCTGAGACTGCCTTACGTGAATTAATTAAAATTTATCTTTTTGTTATCTATATATATTTAATGTATATCCATCTATCATCTTTAGGAGGGGATCAATGCTGAGCACGGCTATATTTGTGTATGCTGCAACATCACCAGTCAATGGGTACTTTGGAGGCAGTCTCTACGCCCGGCAAGGAGGTAATGTGGTGGCATGATTTTAAATACACATATTTGTTAATGTCATTTCCAACTAATTGCATGAAAAATTGTAATTGTGGAAATAAATGCTGAATGTTAGTCTGCGTGGATTGCAATGTAAGTGCCTATCAAGGCATTAAAGCTCTTAAGGCATTCTTCCATGGATGTTTTTTACATCCTCTTGCACCATATAAAAGAGAAAACTATATTTCTCCAATGACGTTTAATACCATTATTAAGCAGTAGGGAATATGGACTTTAAATCATCTTAAATTTCAGCTTTATCTCCTGGTATTATAGTAACACTGCTGATCTGAATAAAAAAACCTCATCCAAAATCCACAGATCATTCACTACACAAGTACAAAGAGGCCTGGATGCCTTTCTTTAAAAAAAATAAATTACAGGCTATGGGCACTAAATTCTGTGTTTGGACGTTGATCCAGGGAACTATTAAGCATGTGCTCCATGAGGTCTTTGCTGTCCTCTGGATCAACATGTTAAGTCTATTAAGTTCCACCTATAACCTATGTCTACCTTCAACCTTAAAAAGCTTTGAAAACAAAAAAAGACTAAAAGAAATGCATCTTCTCCCTCCAGTCTTGGTGCATCTTTTGTTAACATTCTGCAATTCAGCGACCGTCTCAGATTTCTTCATTACCATCACCTGTAACTTTCTTACTACCTGAATGAATGAATGAATTGCAGCTTTCTTGTCTGTAACAATAAGACGGATTGTTCATTCTTTGTCAGGACGGAGGTGGATAAAGCAAATGTTCATTGGAGCTTTCCTGATACCTGCAATGGTTTGTGGGACTGCATTCTTCATCAACTTCATTGCCATCTATTACCATGCTTCTAGAGCAATCCCATTTGGAACAATGGTAAGTTACTAGGAGTTTTCCGAAGTCTTTCTATAATTTTTCAGAAAAACGCATTTTCTTTATTTTTTTTTCTTTTGAATTTGTAAACCAGGTTTTTGGTGGCATAAAAATGCTGCCACTTGTTACATTTAAGATCGGGTAGAAATATAACTTGCACCATGTGCATTGCCTTTTGTTTGTTTTTTTTAAACTCTGCAATCACTTGATATGGTGTTAAAAAAAAAAAAAAAAAAAATCTGTATTTTTCTATAGTGGACTTTAAATTTCCGCTGCGGATTATGATTGCGGAAAAATACGCAGCACTACCAATTATTTTGCAGAAGCACTGCGTTTTCTCCGCCATTGACTTGCATTGGACCGCATGGAATCCGCATCACTGGATCTGTACATGCTGATTACATGCGTTTCAATGTGCGGATGATACCCAGGTCTAGAGGAGAGGAGACTCTCCTCTGGACCCAGGTACTATAGTACCTGTAAACAAAAGAATAAAATAAATATATATTATACTTACCTTCTGATGGCCCCCGGTGTGCTTGTCCTGGCTTGCCGGCAGCTCGCGGTGGACTCAAGGACCTGCGCTGACGTCATTTAGTCATGTGACGGGTCACGCGACCGCTGACGTCTACAGGTCCTTTAGTGAACCGCGAGCTGCCGACAAGCCGAGACGCATCGGATAAAGACACCGGGGGCCATCAGAAGGTAAGTATATATTTTTTATTTACCATTCTTTTACGGTCACAGTATATAAATCCATGCCGTTTGCATGGATTTATATAGTGTGACCAAGTTGTCAAGCACTTTCCAAGTGATGCTAAAATCGCTTGGAAAGCGCTTGTCAACCCGCATGCAGAAATGCAAGTGAAGAACGCTTCACATCCGCATGTCCCTGGCAGGAAAAACGCATGTACAATCCGCATGTACAATCCGTATGTACAATCCGTATGTACAATCCGCATGCGTTTTTTCTGCCAGGGAGATGCAGAAACGCTCAGGAAAAAGTCGGGAGCATTTCTGCATCATGGGCACATAGCCTTACCGATGTCACCGGCTGTTAGGTTGGTTCCTTGTATTTGATGTGGGCTCAAGAAAGAAATAAAAATAAAATAAAAATACGCATGTATGGAATCTCCACATCTGCAGATCGGAGATGATCTGTTTACAGATCGGGTTACTTCATATTATACTTTGATAGAGAAAACCCTTGCGGATAAGGCATCAATATGAAAGTAGTGGACAACCCCTTTAAGGTGCAATAAAAACAATCTGTCACATAGCTCATCACTCAAAAATTGAAAATGTTCCGGGTCTCAGGGAATAACACAAGCAATTTATTTTATTATTTTTTTTATATGCATATTTGTGTTTTTTTAATTTTTCCCCCCTTCGACTACTTGCCAATCATGCATAGAATTATTTTTTTTATCGCCCTAATAATATGGACCTAGAGTCATATTCTCAGGTAATTTTTACCGTATAGTAAACACTCTATAAACTAAAAAAAAAAAAAATTGCACTTTTTTTTTTTTCTTCATTTTGCCACACTTGCAATTTTTTTCTTGCTTTCCAGTAAGTCACATGATGATAAATTAAATGGTATCGTTTAAAAGTACAACTTGACCTGCAAGAAACAAGCTCTCATACGGCTTTGTTGACAGAAAACTAAAACAGTTATGGCTCTTGGAAAAAGGCTAGGAAAAACGAGCCCAAAAAAAATATACGCAATGCCCCCTTTACATTTAAGCCCCAATTGTGCTGCATGTGTATTTGATATCTGCTCACTAACCACTAGATGGCCCCCTGAGCTCAGCCTGCTTATGTTTCAGCCATTAGGGGCGCTGTGCTTAGCTAGCAATATGTGCAGAATTAAGTCCTTATGACTTGGAAATGAGAAGTATTTTTTGTAATCACTTACTAGACCTGTCATTCCAGAAGCAGTGTTAGGACCAAGTTTAGAAAGTGATCAAAAGTTTCTTTGCTGATTCTACTGGAATTTAATTTCCTTGATAATACAATCAAGGATGGCCATTCATTGCAGTAAAGCTGCTAAGCTGACTTGTGATATGTGCTGAATGCCCCATTCCTTGCTTATTGCTGGTACAGTAATCTGATTCACAGATCAGGAATGCTCGCAGCACGGCAATCCCCTGCATTAAAGACTTGCTTTTTAGTTATGTGATTCCCTTTAATCCGGCTCTTCATTTACGTGCACAAGTTCGTGTTTGACCTAGAGCTCCACTCTTCATTTTGCATGTTAATTAGGGTTACCCAAGGATTTCTCTTTTCTAAGAAAAACATAACCTAAGCCTTATATCTTCCACGTCTGGATTTTGTCCAAAGTAATCGTACTCATGCACTTTGCTTACAAATGTAAACTCGCTCTGACTTGTAAGCTTCAATTAATATTCCATAAGTGTGGGGTATGAGCTGCAGCGTAGATTTACAGCCGCTGTCAAAATTCCCCGTAGTTCTCATTGCTTTAAGTGGCTGAATGTTGGGCACTTTTTTATGGGGCCAGGAAGTATACCAGAAGTGTTCGATGGGCTGAATGGTCAGGAAAGGAGCTACTTTGTGAATCTTTTCTGTTTTTAAGGGATTTTCCATACATATTTCTGACTGCAGCTCGGCAAGTTGACCGCCCTCTAAATCATTTACTGAAATGATCATTTACAATCTGAGAGAAAAGAATTAAAAAAAATATATCCTTATCCAATTCTAATTGACGAGTAAGAGTTTGACTATATATTCCCTTTAACACTATAAAGTGGTTGGAATTGGTTCTGAAAAACATTTAACTATGCGGCAATTCGGATGAATTGTAGGGAAAAAAAGACTCCTAACATTCTGGCTTCAATGGAAAACTATAGCTAGAAATCAGCAGGCATTCAGTATAGAAGACACTGCCTTTTATTATATTGCACCCTTTAGATAAGTGGACTTACTTCCCCTTGTTTTGCTCTTAGGTTGCTGTGTGCTGCATTTGTTTCTTTGTCATTCTTCCATTGAACTTGGTGGGCACGATCCTTGGTCGGAATTTGGCAGGTCAGCCAAACTTCCCCTGTCGTGTCAATGCTGTTCCCCGACCTATTCCAGAGAAGAAGTGGTGAGATGTTTTGTTATTATTTCTCTTTAGGAAGGTCATCCCACAGTAGTACTTACAATTCACTTGATATGCAGAATAGTCAAATCGGAAACTACTTATTTAATGCTAAATGTCTTTCTATTTAATGTAGTATTCTAATTGCTTTTCCAGTTTACTTTAATTATAAAGTTCGTACCGTTACCTCTCATTTTTTTACCAACTTCCTGTTAACATTTTGTTTTGAGAATCCCCAGTGCATGCTGGAATACTCAAATGAAACGTCATCAGGGGGCAGGTGCTGCTGTCCCTGCCACAGCCTCTGTGTCCACCCTGAAATAAAGGGTCATCGGTGGCATTGGTTTCAGGGACTGGAATAGTCCCAGCTCTACTGAAAATGTGTCAATTCTGACGTATGCTCAGTAGGATCTTGTTACTGCACAATATTCTTTTTAATGCACAGTGACAGTACGCTCCCATCACCGACTCTGATGAGACGTGATGAACCGGTAAGAGAGCGCACTGTTAGTGCATATTTGAAGGAGATTACCCTGCGTGCAGGGAAAACAGAGGCCAGCCTCACCTCCGAAATTGAAGTGACTATAAGAAATAGAAAGAATATTGCACATTAAAATTATCCTACTGAGCATACGTTGGAATTGAAAGCCGGCGCATGCTCAGTGACCTAGGTACTAACCCAGGGTGGTGCAGAGGCTGCAGCAGCCACCGTAGCATCTGATGTCTCATTTGAGTATCCCAGCATGCACTGGGGATTCTCAAGTGTCATCAAAGAAAAAGTAGGTAAAAAAAATAAGATAAAGCTGTTACAGTAGAAAGGGAAAAATAAGGAAGTTTTAATTAAAGTGCATTAGAAAAGCAATTTATTACATTAAATAGACATTTAGGATTTAATCCGTGTTAGTTTCGGATCACCCCTTTAATTGGTCGCTATATAGACAAGCATCAGTCATATTTTTGGATGTTTCACTCATAAGCTTTGATTTGATGCTAAAAATAATTTTCTACAAGTAACCTTGATGTTTCCATATGTAGAAAACCTAAAATGTTTGTGGTGTTCACAGGTTCATGGAGCCAGTGGTCATTGTATGCCTGGGGGGAATACTTCCATTTGGATCCATTTTTATAGAAATGTAAGTGCTATTAACCGTTTCATTAACCTTCAAACCTCTTGTGCTTTTTTGCCCACTGTTGTCAGAAGCCCCTTGGGCTAGTTAAGATTTCATCAGGACAATCAGATGACGAAATGCACACAGGTATTTGTATGAAGAAGTCCCATTATGTCAGAACCAGATGACTGCAGTACTGGGCAAACCATTCATTTTAGGGCCACCAAATCTGCTAGACAGTTGTCAAAGCTTTTACAAAGCCACCTTGTAGAATTTAATATCGTTATGTTTAACCCTGATTCCAATGATGTCACTTACTGGACTGCTTGCTGACATTTTTATATATTGCATATTTTTTATCAGGTGGAGTAGAAAGTGTTTTTTTTTTTCCCCCTACTATTTTATTTATTTTACACACAGAAGGGTTGTGTCTGGGTCTAGGTATCTGTTGGGATCCAGTAGCCTGACCTCACCAAACAGTGATGACACAACCAATAGCCAACTTAAACCAGGGATAATTCCTTTGATAAAATGACTTCATCAGCAGGAGATTCACTAGAGGACTAGTAAACTTGCTGCCGGGGAGTCCTCCATATTCATGAGCACAGTATAACCCCGCCCCCGCCTTTGATTGCCAGCTTTCCACCTATACACAATATACACAGAAATCTGCCAATCGATGGTGTGTGGGGTTATACACAGCATTCAGAGAACTGCTAAATCACAGCAGATAAAATCGTAATTGTATGAAAACTACAGCAAGGAGCTCAGTAAGTGACACATTGCTGGAATCAGAGTTTCTGCCTCTACATCATGCAGCTCTAATTAGGCAGCAAAAACCTGGTGACAGATTCCCTTTAAGTTATGTTTTTCAAGATTGTGCCACTGACACGTCAAACCAATGAAAAAATAAAAATGTTTTGATTTTTTTGTTTCTTTAGCTTCTTTTAAGTTAAATGTTGTGATACTTCTTTTTTTTCCTGGCAGGTATTTCATCTTTACTTCCTTCTGGGCATATAAAATCTACTATGTCTATGGTTTTATGATGTTAGTACTGGTCATTCTCTGCATTGTGACCGTGTGTGTAACGATTGTATGTACATACTTCCTACTAAACGCCGAAGACTATAGGTGGTAAGTCCTTTACCAAATATTTCTAAGTTTACATGTATGTGTTTTTGTCTTCTATGATGTTTTCCACTGTTCCTACTATGTTGGTGCACACTACTAGACTGCTGCATCTCTTGGAAGCAAAAGCGCTGCAGAAAGAAAACGCACGTTTTGCCGCTGATGCAGGGTTTTTGGTCTGATCATACCACATCTGTTAGGCAGGGGAGGAAGCAAGAGAGTATACAGACATTACAGTATGGGATCACAGCTGATTCTTTGAGGCAAAACATTGTTTAAGAACAGGCAGAGAAAAGTTTTACCTCACAGAAGGATTATATTATATAATATAAGCCCTTGTTGCTCCATCACCTCTGCTTTGGTTGCCCCATCCAATCTGCTTTCTTTCCTAAAGCTCATCATATGCTGTGTACCCACGTGACTGCTGCAGCCAATCGTTTGTTTCAGCAGCGATGCCTGTTTATGTAGCGCAGGACCATTTGAGGCCAGTGATTGGCTGCAGCAGTCACATGGGTAGCCTGCATGTCTTCAACTGGAGGGAAGTAAAATAAGAGACTACAGTAGTATCAGGGGTTTGATTTGATCTTTGCTTACACTGTGTTCCAAATTATTATGCAAATAATATTTTCTCAGATTTTCCCAAATTACCTATATGAATTGCAGTCATTGTAATTTTCCAGTGAAATAACTATTAGAGTACAATTGAAAGGTTTTTGTACAAACTGCCTATGATAACAGTATATTTAAAAAAAAAAACTCAAACTGCACTCAAAATGCATGTTCCAAATTATTATGCACAGCAGAGTTTTCAACCTTTTCATTTTAATAAAGAACAAAAAAATGGTCATTTTTGAAATTATAAGCATTAGCAGGTTATTACAAACTGAAATCAAACAGTTTTCAACTCAAAACTTTATTCTAGGTGATGTTACATTTGCACATAGGACCTCTTGTTCGAAAGGAGCTTCTGAACTCTCTCCTCCATTGAATTTGTCAGGTTTTGGATGGTTTCTGCTTCAATTGTTTTGCATGAGGACAGAATACCCTCCCAGAGCTGTTGCTTAGATGTGAACTGCCTCCCGCCATCATAGACACTCCTTTTGATGATGCTCCAGAGGTTCTCAATGGGGTTGAGGTCAGGGGAGCATGGGGGCCACACCATAAGTTTGTCCCCTTTTATGCCCATAGCAGCCAGAGATGCAGATGTGTTATGTGCAGCATGAGACGGGGCATTATCATGCATGAAATGATCTTGCTGCGGAATGCACGGTACTTCTTCTTGAACCATGGAAGGAAGTGCTGTTTGAGAAACTCAACATACATTATGGAGTTCATCTTTACCCCTTCAGGGATCCTAAAAGGGCCGACAATCTCTCTCCCCATGATTCCAGCCCAAAACATTACTCCACCTCCTCCTTGTTAGCGCTGTAGCCGTGTTTGCATGGGGTGTCCATCAACCAGCCATCCTCCACTCCATCCATCTGGACCATCGAGATCATTTCATGCATGATAATGCCCCGTCTCATGCTGCACATAACACATCTGCATCTCTGGCTGCTGTGGGCATAAAAGGGGACAAACTTATGGTGTGGCACCCATGCTCCCCTGACCTCAACCCCATTGAGAACCTCTGGAGCATCATCAAAAGGAGTGTCTATGATGGCGGGAGGCAGTTCACATCTAAGCAACATCTCTGGGAGGGTGTTCTGTCCTCATGCAAAACAATTGAAGCAGAAACCATCCAAAACCTGACAAATTCAATGGACGAGAGAGTTCAGAAGCTCCTTTCGAATAAGGGGTCCTATGTGCAAATGTAACATCACCTAGAATAAAGTTTTGAGTTGAAAACTGTTTGATTTCAGTTTGTAATAACCTGCTAATGCTTAGAATTTCAAAAATGACAATTTTTTTTGTTCTTTATTAAAATGAAAAGGTTGAAAACTCTTCTGTGCATAATTTGGAACATGCATTTTGAGTGCAGTTTGAGTGTTTTATTTTTTAAAAATATACTGTTATCATAGGCAGTTTGTACAAAAACCTTTCAATTGTACTCTTAATAGTTATTTGACTGGAAAATTACAATGACTGCAATTCATATAGGTAATTTGGGTAAATCTGAGAAAATATTTTTTGCATAATAATTTGGAATATAGTGTACATAATGCATTGATGATATAGCATAACATTTTTTATAATATTTTAGATTTACTTTTCCTACTGATTTATATGGCGCATTTTTTTGTTCCTCCCAAAAAGGTGTCAGATTTCAGAAAAGCACTAGCCTGCTTGGCGCTGTTTTTCTAGTTCTGGACAACTTTTAAAAGCTTTTGTATAATGCCATTAGTATTTAGGATACATTTCAGAGTTTTTGGTTACTGTATAGGTGGGCAGATGAACGGTTTTCATTATTTTTTTTTCCTTCTCCCAGGCAATGGACAAGTTTCCTTTCTGCCGCCTCCACTGCAATTTATGTTTACATGTATTCCTTTTACTATTACTTTTTCAAAACAAAGTAAGTAATATTTATTGTGCTTGGTTCCTTATTCTGTCAGATGTTTCTTAATAGCATAAAACCCCTATACTCCGATTGGAAGACTGATGGCTCTTTCAGATGTCCGTGAGCATCGGTCCGATGTTGGATCACATTGCACGTACTGACCGCGCGTCTCCTGAACCCAGCGTGACTGCTATGAAGCTGTCATGGTCTTGGTCGTAAGACGCACGGCCAGACCGTGTATTGCGATCAGAGATCGGACTGATTTATCACAGACGTCTGAAAGATCCCTTACTGCCTAAAGTGCTTAAATTAATCATATAGACTCTTGTTCTGGCCTGTTCAAGAATGGACTTGTGAGTAAAGGCAGCGGCCGAGTCCTCCCGCTCCATTTCTTACAGGTGTCAGTGGAGTTCTGTGATGAGGTATTAGACGGTGGATCTTTTTTATATGAATTCTGCCATCAGAAATTTTTTCTAACACTAGTGTGTTTTATCATGACCTTAGACTGCCGCTCCCCATAGTGCCTCATGATGCAAGCTATAGTCTGAAAGTAATGGCCCCATCCATTGCTATAACCGTCAGTCATTGCAGTAGTGACTAAAAGCAATGGGCACCATATAGTGGAAAAATGTCAAGGCTGTGTAGATATCCAGCTCTGACGTATTCGTAGCACTGTCATCCGTCCCCAGAGCTCACCATCTACATTTCCAGTTAATTAATTGAGAAGTTGTAAGACCATGTCAATTGTATACTTTTTTCAGAGTATATACATAGACATATTATCTTTATTCTGTACATAAATAACCATTTTTTTTTCATTACTTTCTCACTAGAATGTATGGATTATTTCAAACATCATTTTACTTTGGATATATGGCAGTATTTAGCACAGCTTTGGGAATTATGTGCGGTGAGTATTTAATGGTTTGTCAAACAAATGTCACTTGTATTTTCTTTTCTTTTTTTTTTTCTTTGATACAAATTCTACAGTCAATGTTTCCAGAATCCCGTCAGTGGAAGTCCACCCTGATGGAAGGGAAAGCCGATCAGCGGCCATGTGATAGTGCCACCTGAGCGCTGGGAGAGACAGCCGGGAGATTTTACATTTGATGATGGGCTTATAGATAAATGTGTACTTCTATCTTTTGGGACTGCAGCTGTTAAGAAGGGATTGACCAGTAGTCAACAACCCCTTTAAGATGTAAATATAGAACACAATGCAAATAAGTAATAGAGGGTTTATTTCAGAGTTAAACCTTTTGGTTTAACTTCCCTGATTTTAAAGCCATTGTGTGATTGGTGGTTGTTGTAAACATTTCGACCTTTTTTGTTAGGCATTTCCCACACTACTTCTTTTTTTTTTTTGGCTGTGGACATCTTTTGACATGGGAAAAATGTTTACATTATCTGGTTTCATTCATTTTAAACCCACTGATATGTAATTTTCAGCCTGATCCAAGTTTCACATTTTTGTTTTGTGGGACTGTCCCTCCCAGTAATATAGGCTGAATGTGAGGTTGCTGTCTTTATTATCTCATGTATCAGCACAGCTTCTATCCCGCACTTAATTAATTTTCAGGTTCTTTCCTCTTTTTCTATAGTCTGTTTTTTCTGACCTCACTGACATTATCCAGGCTTTTTTTTTTTTTTAACAACCCTTCTCTGCTGCTATCTGTAACAATGAAAGAAAGGAGGTGGGAGAGTAGAGAGCCATCAGTAAGGAAAAGGAGCTTTAACTGATTTGTCCGTTTTGCAGCGCACTTACCTTGATGATGGACTTGCATGGACTCTGCAGCAGCAAAATGGTAGACATTTTTGAATGAAAGTATTTAGAAAGTTACCTTTGTATTTGGAAACAAATGAACAATAGAAATTCTGTGCATTGTTGTACATAGCCTTTATTCCTTCTCGTGTGAGCGAATTTTCGTTCATTTTTTTCCCCCAAGAGCCATGACTTTATTTTTTTGTCAATATATCCATATGAGGGCTTGTATTTTGCAGGATTAGTTGTAGTTTTGAATGACCTTGGTCACTTTACCATATTATGGGCTTAAAAAAAAAAGTAGGATGAAATGATGGGGGAGAAAAATGCAATTCTGCCATTGACTTAACTGGATTCAGTTTTTGTGCGACAGGAGTCGACAGAGAAGGGCATCCTTGCCATAACAGTATATGGGCATTTTACAGACCTGTGCCTCAACATAATGCACCCCTGTGTCTGTGACCAAAGCTGCGGGCTGGAGGTGAAAGTGGCCACCGCTAGCGCTTAGGCCCCTGTGTCAAAGGTTGCACCGTTTGTGTGTCTACCCTTGATGTGCTGTAAAGATGACCTTGAATATGATTCTACAGATCGGCACAATTATCAGACCACCACATCTGTATAGGGTTTCTTGTGTTGTATATTAAGAAGTTAAACAAAAATAATCTCAGCATAACAGCAGAAAAAAAAAGTTTGTCACCATTTTCTGAGAATTCTATATTGCTTTGTTGCTGGAGTTGAGAGGGCATGCATTATATAGTTAAAATTATGACCTCCCAACCTGTGGCTTTATTTCATGTGAGTATGAAGATGGCAGTGACAGGGGTCCTTTTCAGTATGCCCATGGTATCCAGTCGGCACCCCGAGATCTTGTTGTGGGGGACTGATGGGCACCGAATGCGCAGGCACACAACGGAACCATTTAAATGCTAATGTCAAAAATTGATAATAGCATCTGAATGGTTAAACAGCAGCAATTGGAGATGGCTCAGGTTTGTCAGGTGCTGGCTGTGCAGTGCGCACGTACTTCTCACATTGGGGAGGGGTTTAGGAAGTGTTCTCTCCCCCGGTCAGTCTGTAGACAGCAATTACAGGGAGCTGCTATAGTTTCATTATCTGACACCGGATTTATTTTTCTCTTCTAGGAGCGATTGGTTACATGGGAACAAGTGCCTTTGTCCGGAAAATTTACACTAATGTGAAGATTGACTGACTGAGAGATCTGGCGGAAATAAGAACTGTGGATCAGTTACTTTTTTTTTTTCCTTCGGCTGGGGGTGAAACATGCACATTAGTGCCAGAAGAGATTGGGTTTTAACACCGGGTACTGTGTCGGTCTCCGTTCTGTGGATGGCTTAACATGACATCTATTTCATTGATCCTACTTTTCTTACAGACTGCTCTTTCCAACAAGTCACAGCAAATGCTTGGATTATATGCAGTAAGCAATTACTACAATACATGGCTAATCTCCCCCCAACCCCCCAAAAAATCCACAAGCTCCTAAAAGATGAATAGACTAGCTCTCTTCAGTGAAGAGGACTCGCGGTTTATTTAATGCATTTGTTCCATTCAATAAATAAGAGGGAATCTTGGCTGCTCCAACTAGTTGATTAGTAGTCTTCTTGGTACCTTCTAGACTGTCCAATATTGCTGTTCCAGGAAACTTCCTTTTCTCTCCTTTCTGTTGCCACTTTAGAGATGTATGTTGATATTTTGCCTGTGGGTGTCTTAATGGCTTTCTGTGTCCAATAACTTCCGCACCCCGGAAAAATAAAGAAATCTGCATGTAATAATCGGCTTCTCATGCACTTGGACCAATCTCCCACGTATTTATCTCTGAAAGAACACAAACTGCATTTTAAGAATCCATGTAAAGGACTGAAAGCAAATGTTCTCCGCCCTGCAGCTGACTGTAAATTGTAAAATCATTTAAAGAAATAGAATTTGTTTTTATGGCCATTTTGTGGTCTGCAGAAAGACATTTTAACTCCACTGTAGTCACCCCCCTCTCCTTCCAACCTTGATTTTGGTTTGTCGTCTGTCTTAACATAATGTTTTCTAATTTTTTTTTTTTTTATATTTTGTTGGGGGCTCAATGAAGGCTTTACTTTAAAATATGAAAGGGGAATTACATGTATATAACATTAAATAATGTAACTTAGGTTTAGATCCCAATTGTATTTGGATGTACAGGTTTATTACAGATTTTTTTTTTTCCTTTTTTTTTTCCTGAAGATTATTCTATGTACAAAAATCTGTGGCGTCAGGTGGCTTTTCACATCTTGCCTGCCATTGCATGAGACATTGGTTTTCCTTCATGACGTGTGTATGTTGGGTTTGTTTTTTGTTTTTTTCAGTTTTTTTTTTCTCTCTTTGAAGATCTTACACAGGAAAGATTTGTAATTTAGAACCTTTAATTTTTGTTAATGCCGTCTGGACACTTGTGTAACATCTGAAGCATTAGGGCTTTAGAGTGTTCAGAAAACTGAAATAAAATTTTCAGACAAAACCGTTCTGGATGAAATCCTTGTTTTAATTTTTTGGGGATGTCCTCTCGGCCTCGGAAAGCAGTGGATTGTATTGCATTCACACCTGCCCCGCGGTGGCCGTGTCTTACGGTACGGCACGCTCCCCGCGGTGGCCGTGTCTTACGGTACGGCACGCTCCCCGCGGTGGCCGTGCCTTACGGTACGGCACGCTCCCCGCGGTGGCCCTGCCTTGCGGTACGGCACGCTCCCCGCGGTGGCCCTGCCTTACGGTACGACACGCTCCCCGCGGTGGCCCTGCCTTACGGTACGGCACGCTCCCCGCGGTGGCCCTGCCTTACGGTACGGCACTTGATGTGACGGGGAATACGGCATTCTTACCACACTTTTATTTTAGAGATGTTTGCACTGATGATTTTGAAACCATAGCTTTGCTATATTTATTCTTTGTACTTCCTCACTCACTGTATAATAGGGGCAGGTCGGGAAATAAAGTGATATTAAAATAGTGAATTACAATTGTACTTCATGTGGAAACATTTGTAAAATGTAATTATTTTTATTTCTATCTCCTCTTTTTAATCATAAGCCAATTTGTGCTGGTTCCAATAAAGTTGATTAAGGGACATTGAACCTAAAGTCTTGCTGTGTCAGACTTAAAAGTGGTTTTATATCAATTTTAGCTTTGTGTAATGAAGTGATGCAGCTGGTTTCTGGTATACTTGCCGTTTCTCACAATGTTCATGATTTCTGGATTTAAGCAAGGAGTTTTTCATTCACTGAAGGCAGAAGCTGTAACCTGGTGCAGAGCTGAAGCGAAGAGCTTGCAGTAGTTTATCTAGTCCGCATAAACTTCTGTGTGATAAATTTATCAACAGCCCCGATGTTACTCCCGTCCTTGGTTTGCAATGCTTTCGTAGTGAATTGAAAGTGTAATTGGAAAGTTGCATAACTTTTCATGAAAGGGGTTATCTGGTGCTGAAGTGAGCGGTGCTGATGAGTTTTCAACAACAACATTTCTGCCAATCGTGAATATTTCTCAGCAGGTGTATGGGGTCATAACGTCATCAGCATCGCTCATTTCCAATACCAGAATGAGTGGTATCAAGTAGCCCCATTTAAAGGAGGGAACCTGTCACCATGTTTTACCCGTATAACCTACGGCCACCACCTTTCAGCCCTGTGTTACAGGACTCTGGAATGCTATATACAAGTCCAAGCCGCCATGAAAAACAAAAAAAGATCTTATACTCCCCTATGGTGCCCTCTGGTCCGTTGGGCATCGCTAGCCTCATCCGGTGCCTCCGCTCTTCTTGCGATGCCGTCCTCATTCTCTGCTTCATGTGGATGACATGTTCCAGGTCATCCACACAGTGTCCAGCATCGGGTTCCGGTGCAGGCGGGTGTACTTCTCTCTGCCCTCCTGAGGACAGAGCAAAATACTGTTCTGCGCATGTGCGGGGAAAGGCCAAAGCGCCCCTGCACAGGACTGCGATTTGGAACACTGTGTAGATGATGTAGGACACGTCATCCACACGAATCGGAGAAAAACGACGGCATCACAAGAAGAGAGGAGGCACCGGACCAAGACCAGCGACGCCCATCGAACCCGACCGCCCCGTAGGGGAGTATAATTGTTTTGCAGGACTACTTGGAGACTTGTACACAGCATTATAGTGCTGTAACACAGGGCTGAAAGGTGCTGGTCGTAGGGTGTGGGAATAACCTGGTGGCAGGTTTCCTTTAAAAGTGTGGTTAAGCATATATACATACTGTATATAGTGTTTGTATTGTAAACACAAATGAAAATGTACATTTATCTAACAGTAGGTAAAATACGGTATGCATAATTATACAATAAATATAGAAGAAAACTGACTGAGAAGGGCGCTTGAGCTGAGCGAAAAATAATGGTAAAAGAAACCTGCAATCGATGTCACATATGTGATGACCCTGCAGGAAATAGGAGGCAAGCCATGACGAACGATGTGGGCACCATAAAGTCACTAACTTTACTGTCATTAGAAGCCATCTATGCTAGCCATTTAAAGGGAACCTGTCAGCTTGGAACATTTTATTTACCTGCAGATAGTTAATTTACAGGTAAATAACATTACAATGCTGCTCAGTCGCCTTACTGAAAGTGCAGCTACCAGGAGAGCATGAACTCCTTTCCTCCCATCGGCTTTGTCATAGGGGCATGCACGGAGCTGTAAGTCTATCCTATGAGCTGCGGCTGTAAGCACGCCCTGGAACGTTTGATATCTCTGTACAGATGTGCTTCAGAGTAATTACAGCTGCCACTCACACTATACTGCACACCCCCATGACTGAAAGACAGCAGCTCCCTGGAGGAAATAAGTTTTCATCCCCGGGGAACCACATGTCTAGCAAGGCAGCCAGGCTGCATTGTAAAACTACTTATCTGCAAATTTACTACATCTGCAGGTAATTTAGCATTTCCAAGGTGACTGGTAGCCTTCAAAGAAATCTCTAATAGAAAATACTACTCACATTAAGGGATTACTGACCAGAGGTGTGAAAAAAAAAAAAAAAAATCTCTCCCTTAGGTATCAATTGCTGAATAACTGCATACATTATAGGGGGAGCTTTATGACATAAAAGTTGTGCTTTAAAGGGGTATTTTCGTCTCCAAGAAGCTATCCCAATATGTAGTAGGTGTAATAATAGCAAATACCTTCAATTAGAAATGTATAGTTTTTCTGATTCGCTATGTCTTTCTTCATATGCAGGACCTTAGGTATCCATGATTATGACCACAGATATTGACAGTTAGCTAGTTGCTAGTGGTCATAACCATGGATACCTAAGGTCCTGAAATGTCTACACATGAGGAAAGAGACATAGCGAATCAGAAAAACTATACTACATTTCTAACTGAAACTAAGGTATTTGCTAATATTATTACTACACCTAATACTTATTGGGGTACGATCTTGGAGATAGGAATACCCCTTTAATGCACCACCTTTAAATAAATGATCAAAGTCAGTTACTGCATGAAAATGATAGCGTCTGAAATGTAAAACTTGAATTTGGGATTAGGGGTTCTTACGCCACCGTGTAAATCGGACTAGTGCGGTCCTACTGACCCATGTTGTTCAATGAGGCAGGGCAGATGGCCATTTTTTTTATCGCTGACATCTGTCCAAAAAAAAAAATTGCTGCATGCTGCGAATTGACTCTGAAATTGTATGAGACTCACCCAGTTAAACCTATGGATGCTAGAAAAAAAATGGAAGTCAAAGTATGGCTTCCATACCCCTATGATGCTGTTAATTTGTCATTAGTTTTACATTCATGATGGAATTTGGCAGCATTGTGATTGTATGAAACTGAGAGCTTAGTTGATCCAAGTTTTGAGGTTCATTTGTACAAAATATAAAAACTTATTCCAGAGAAGGCCACGTTTTTCTTACCACGTAAATGAGCTGTTATGGTAGATTCTCAATGTTTGGTCCATAGATCTTAAGAGCTTATTTTAAATGAAAGGGGGCATTACCAGTGTCAGACATGTAACATACACAGGACAGTAAAACTGAACTATGTCTCCTTACAAACATGATAACAGTTTCAGCTCTCACAACTCTGCTGTATTGTAACAATGTTACAACCCTGTCTGCCTGTGAGGAGGAACCTGCAGATGTCAGGTATAATCTCACACACAGCTCTGCAAGGAGAGCAGAGAGCGGCCATTACTGGTATCGCCTTCATGTAAAATAATCCCTGGATGTAGATCAGGGTCCGGCCCATAGTCCAGAACAGCTCAGTTACTTATTCCAGAGAAATCTATGTTTTTCCTATAAGACACCAGATCGCAAATATCAAGGTATCATTTTGTTCAGCTTCCTATGATTTACATGCCCATATACACATTTTAGGAGGGATGATCCTACTGATATTCCCTTTTAAGGACTCCCAATCTCTATGAGCTAATTCAGTACAATATCACGTTAGCAAAAGGCTAGACCATATACCAAGTGTAGCTATGCATATGGCACATTAAAGGCCCATTTAGAAGAGTCCAAGATCTGTGAATGAAGGTTTGTAGGAACACTAGTTCCTGGTTTTCAGCCTATGTCAATATGCCCGTGATTACCCGATGAAAAAAAAAAAAAATCAAAACTATTCAGATCGTTTGACAACATAAAAATATCGCCAGCAAATAGCCCCATGTAAACAGCTGTGCTGCCAGCCACATGATGCTGTATGAGGTAACAATGCTCATATTAATAAATGTTCGATACTAGTCAGTTTTTATTGACTTGTCCAAACTCCATTAAAGGGACTGTCAGCACAGAATGACTGTTCAAACCAAGTACAGGCTCTCGCTGCGTCACGGCGGGGACCAATCATTTAAATGCACCTTACCACCTGCTCGTTTTCCCTCTTTTCACACTCCTCTTTGACAGATCTGGCTTCGAGTAAGAGGAGGGCGTAGATAGCTAGAAGCAGGTGCGAAGGTGTAGTTAAATGCTTGGCCCCGTCATCATGCACCAAATGCCTGTACTTTTCAAGCTTTTGAGACTACTCCTCAGGTCTCTTCATCAGGCATAGAATAACACAAGATTTTGAAGAGACCTGAGCAATCTTAAAAGCTTGCAATTTGTTACCAGCTTTTCAGTTAGCCATTAAACAGGATCAACCACTGAGGCATATGGAGGGCAAGATTGATTCAATCAAGTATCAGGAAATCCTAGCATAAAATTTCATGCCTTCTATGAGGAAGCTGAAACTTGGGCAACTTTGGACCTTCCAGTAGGATAATGATCCCAAGCATGCCTCAGAGTCCACTGGGGCTTTTCTTCAAAAGATTCTGGAGTTGCTGTCATAGTCACATGACTTGAGTCCATAGAAATTCTTGGGGATTTTAAGAAGTTTGTTGCAGAACACAAACCAAAGACTATTGCCCAAGAGGAATGGGCTAAGATTCTGCAAGAACGCTGCCAGAAGCTGGTACCTGGCTGTCCATCACATTTGTAGCAGGTAATAACAGCCAAATGTGCTCTACCAATTTATTAAAGACGCTTCTCATAATGGGGATGCATAATTCTGAGACTGTAGCAGTCATAAAATGTGGAACTTTGTGCTGAATGTGTTATATTAGTTGTGATGGAAGAGAAAGGGAGAAAAAAAGCGCGCTATGTGAAGGACCTGATGAGTAGGTGTGAGGGAAACAGCCAAAAGGCCACTCACCTGTTGGAGTTGTGCACCCCTGCACAACTCCGGTGTTAATGTGAGGATGGATGGAGCAGGCACGTCTCACCCCAGGGCACAGGTGGCTTGGCACACCACGTGCCGTGTGCTGCAGACCGCCGCTCATGCTCACCGCTTCCAGGTTCCAAAGTTGCGGACCACGTGACCGCCCACAGAGCACGTGACTCTGGATCAGATGTGCATCACCACAGGTCCTGAAAGTTAGGAGAGTGCAGCCCCTAACCGCAGGTCCTGAGTTTAAGCAACCGAAGGAGGATTTTATGGTAGGGGGGATTTAAGAGTGATTGACTAAAAGTTGCTCCTGCCGCTAACCCCCAAAGGGGGACTGAAAGTGGTCCTAATTAAATAAAATAAAAAAAACGGTCTATAGGGCACTAAAAGAATGAACACTAGAGGTAAAAGATTTAGGGCTAAAAAATAAATTTAATGAGCCCTTTCCACAACGCGTTTCGATAGTAAACCATCTGCCTCAGGTGGTACAAGGGTATGAGCACAAACATAAAATATATATAGACAAGGATTCACAGTGATTGGTTGATACTAATTAGTTAACCTGGGTCCAAACAAAGGAGACCCTTCATGTGCTGTGCGAAGTGTCCACGTTGGTTTCACATAAGCTACCTTCACATGAATACAAAGCATCAAAAACACATTGGATAAGGTAAGAATATGGCAATAAATGTTGGTAAACAGTTATTCAAAAATACATCTGTAGTGCCTACATCAATTTCATAGAAGTCACCTATACATAAATACAAAAAATCAAAACATATTAAGTGAGATATAAAATAAAGTAATATGTTAAAAAACAGTTATCCAAAAAGTGCAACATAATTTTTTTTTACTCCCAAGGGTTAATAGACAAGATTAAGCATATATTTTCAAAGAATATACATCACCAATGCAAAGTACACAAAAACATCACTGAATTATGATGCGATGGAAGAAAAAAGAAAAAACATTTAAAACATAGCAATTATAATTCTATTAGAAAGGAGAAGGAAATGACCTTAAGAGCTGGTTACATTTTCAAGGGCCAAATTCAGACCCTCAGGGGCCAACGTGCCCAACTTGAAGATCCAAAAACTTTCTTTATAAATCAAACTCACTAGTCGGTCGGGGACAGTATCAGGTATGTGGTCTATAATAGTAAGCCTCATATCTCCTGGATCTTTTTGATGAACAATGCTAAAATGTTTGGATACGCTGTGTAATTGAACCTATCTGAATGTTATGTCTAGGTTTATTTAGACGTGCGTGCATAGTTTGTATCATTCGACCCACGTACTGGAGGTTGCAAGTACACTCAAGTAAATAGATCACATGTGTCGACTGACAATTCGCGATGAAGACAGACTCAAAAATCCCCATAAACAAATTTGCATAACTGAGGGCGAACCTTGAGTCCGTCTTCATCGCGCAGTCCCCCCTGGCGGCCAACCATGTGGTGTTTTATCACCGCTTCATAGACTACTTATTTTTCCTGTGGAGGGGAACTAGCGAGAGTGCATTGAAATTCGTTGAGGAACTCAATGCCAATTCATGGGGTTTATCATTTACAGCAACCTTTCCTGAAACAGCCTTACAGTTTTTGGATCTTATGGTGCAGTTTAATCCAACGGGAAGATTGTTCGCATCAACTTTTTTTTAAACCTGTGGATGTCAACAGTTATTTAAGGTTCAATTGTGGACATCTCCCGAAATGGATCACCAATGTCCCTTATGGGCAATATTGGAGGGTCCGAAAAAACTGCACCAGAGATTCTGAATTTTTAGTGGAATCTAAAATATTAAAAAAACGATTTCTACAAAAAGGCTACACCAAAAAGTTATTGATGGATGCTTTCTCCTGAACTAAAACCCTTACACAGGATATGTGTCTTGATAGGATTGAGTCATTTCACCGATAAAAATAAGAGTAGAAATAAATTAGCCTCAGATTTGATTAGATGGAGCATGGTCACCACATTTAGTCAATCTAGGGTTACCATCCATAATATTTTGAATAAATTCTGGTTTATCTTGAAGGGTGACCCCATTTTGGGACCCTTTATACCTAACAAGCCGAGCATTATCTATAGGAAAAACAGAAATTTGCAAAACTTAATAGCACCAAGTAACACATCCTTGAAATCTAGAATACAACCCTCACAAGAGGGCGTCTGTTCGGGGTGTCTTCCATGTAATATGCCTAAATGTTTGTTGTAGAGACATTCAAAATAGTAATCAAAAGAATTTTTCATCATATACTACAGGAAAAAAATTCTCTATCAAACACTGTGAATTGTCAATCGACACATGTGATCTATTTACTTGAGTGTACTTGCAACCTCGAGTACGTGGGTCGAACGATACAAACTATGCACGCACGTCTAAATAAACATAGACATAACATTCGGATAGGTTATCAATTACACAGCGTATCCAAACAATTTAGCATTGTTCATCAAAAAGATCCAGGAGATATGAGGCTTACTATTATAGACCACTTACCTGACACTGTCCCCGACCGACTAGTGAGTTTGATTAATAAAGAAAGTTTTTGGATCTTCAAGTTGGGCACGTTGGCCCCTGAGGGTCTGAATTTGGCCCTTGAAAATGTAACCAGCTCTTAAGGTCATTTCCTTCTCCTTTCTAATGGAATTATAATTGCTATGTTTTAAATGTTTTTTCTTCCATCGCATCATAATTCAGTGATGTTTTTGTGTACTTTGCATTGGTGATGTATATTCTTTGAAAATATATGCTTAATCTGGTCTATTAACTCTTGGGGGTAAAAAAAAATGTATGTTGCAGTTTTTGGATAACTGTTTAACATGTATTACTTTATTTTATATCTCACTTAATGTTTTGATTTTTTGTATTTATGTATAGGTGACTTCTATGAAATTGATGTAGGCACTACAGATGTATTCTTGAATAACTGTTTAACAACATTTATTGCCATATTCTTACCTTATCCAATGTGTTTTTGATACTTTGTATTCATGTGATGGTGGCTTATGTGAAACCAACGTGGACACTTCGCACAGCACATGAAGGGTCTCCTTTGTTTGGACCCAGGTTATCTAATTAGTATCAACCAATCACTGTGAATCCTTGTCTATATATATATATTATGCTTGTGCTCATACCCTTGTACGACCTGAGGAATATGGTTTACTATCGAAACGCGTTGTGGAAAGGGCTCCTTAAATTTATTTTTTAGCCCTAAATCTTTTATCTCTAGTGTTCATTCTTTTAGTGCCCTATAGACCGTTTTTTTATTTTAATTAATTTGGACCATATATTAGTTGTGATGAGCTTTTTAAATTGTTCTTCTTTGGTTTATTATGAACAGCAGAAAGATTCTAATTTTACTAAATAGCAATGGGGGAAAATGCATAATTTTGATTGCAACTGCATCTACTAAAACATTATACAATACTTTGTAAATGTGTACATTATCAAATGAGATCAAGTTGTGTGAAACTTATGCGATCATTTAATGTAGTCAGAGCAGTTGCTTCTCTTCTGATGCTTCCTCATACGACCACGAAAATGTATGAACTAAATGAATAGTACAAACTCACTGTAAGTCATTTCAAAGTGAAATACTGTATATTGCTCTCCTCAAACTTTTTTATTTTGCCCTTCTCCCCTGACCGCACCACCTGAGAGAGCGTATCTGCCCACCAAGGATAGGAAACCTACTGAATAAAAAGGCGGTACCTCTCCGCATCAGTTTTGGTTTCCTGTCCTTGATGGATCAGAAGAAGAGGCGCACATTTCCGGTCAATGAGAGGATCAAAACACTCATTGACAGGGAATGAAAAAGGCATGATATGAAAGGGCAGTTACCATCATCTTCAAAAAGAAGATGCCTATTTGAGGAAGAGGATGTAGCCAAGTGGGATAAAACCGCAAAAATTGATGTGGCAGTATCAAAATCCTCTAAAAAAATCCACCCTACCATTTGAGGATTTAGGAGCTCTAAAGGATCCTCTTGATAAGAAGGCAGAGACCTTCCTAAAGCAGATCTGGGAGTCCTCAGCGGGAGCATTGAAACTGGCAGTAGCGGCCACTTGCACTGCCAGGTTAATGATGGTCTGGTTGCAACAGCTTGAAGACCAGATTAAAGGGGATGTTCCAAGGGAAAAGATCCTGGCCGGTCTTCCACAAATGCAGGGGACCACTGCTTTTCTCGCGGATGCGTCGCCAGATTCAGTAAGGCTGGCTGCCAGGTCAGCAAATCTATCCAATGCAGCTCGCAGAGCTAGCCAGGTGACGCATAGTCCAAGACGAAACTCTGTTCGGTCCCGTGTGCAGGGGAGTTTCTTTTTGGCAAGGTTCTGGATGACATACTGGACAAAGCTGCAGATAAGCATGGGTTGCCCAGTGTATCTGTGCCTCAATCCAAGCCGTCATTTCATAAAAGGAAGTATTGTAGAAGTAAATTTTCCAGAGACTAGGGCAGATGGAAGGACAAGAAGTCAAGGAGTCGAGGCTTCATGTTCGGAGGTCCTTCCTCCGAGAATGGAAAAACCTCTAAGTGACGGGTCTTCCCACGTAGGAGGAAGACTTCCACTTCCTGCCTGGGAAAAAATTACATCCAGCCTGGATATTAGGGATAATATAAGCAGGACTGAGACGAATTCAGAACCTTTCCCCGGCAGACATTCAGGATCTCGTCCCCAGGTGTCCCAGAGAACAAACAGCCTTGGAGCAAGGGGTACTAAGCCTAGTGGAAAAGAAGGTTCTGATAGAGACACCAGTAATCGAACAGGGGAAAGGATTATATTATCCTCTGTTTCTGATAAAGAAGCTGGACGGCTCCTTCAGAACCATGATCAACTTGACAGGCCTAAACAACTATCTAATCTACAGACCCTTCAAGATGGAACCTATAAGATCAACCATAAAGGTGTTGTTCCCGGGTTGTTATATGAGCGGCCACGACGTGAAGGACGCCTACTACCACGTCCCAATACATACAGAATACCAGCAGTATCTGAGAGTAGCCGTGTATATCAACAAGCATGTAAGGCATTTTCAGTTTACAACTCTGTCCTTCGGCATCTCCATGGCTCCAAGGATTTTTACGAAAATCATTCTGGAGGTCACGGCACATTTGAGAGAGCAGGATACTCTAATTGTCCTTTACCTGGACGACTTCCTGGTAGTAGGCATGTGGCGCCCTGCTGCGCATTGGTGCTACAGATCCCAGAGGGGTGCATGGATGGACTTCTCCACAAGAGGCCCTCATAACATTCACACACCTCCACCCTACCACCTCAGACCACCAGAGGGAGCCCGGATAGGGATGTATATATACGGAGGGTGGAGTTAGGCAGGCAGTCTGTTGAGAGGAGTTCCTGCAGAAGCTAGACTGCAGTGGAGCTCAGTCAGTTCAGTCTAGACTCAGTAGGCTCAGAATAGGGCCGAGAGCATGTCGATGCTCTGAGAGCGGCGAAGAGCAGTGTGCCTGCTGCAGTGTGATGCCGAGTGAGGGCCCCGAGTGTGGCCGAAGGCAAGTAGAAAGGGAGTAACATAGGGGCAGAGGAGCTTTACCCGCTCACCCCAAGAACATATACCAGACACCAGGTAAGCGTCTGCAGGGATTCCTTACACCCAGCAGAAACAACCGGAACCCCTGGCGAACTATACGTCCCAGGGTCACCAAAAGCTGATTACGTACCAGGGTCAGGAGTCACGGAGGCCCAGAGACCAGGGAGTGTGATCTCCAACAGAAGGCCCTACCACCAGGTCAGCAGGTGCAAGACAGAGACCAAGTTAGGCCTAGCTTCAGGCAGGTCATAAACTTACCAAGGAAAGGCAAGGGACAGGAGGCCCTATACCCGCTCACTGGGGAGAGTCCTGATATGCACCCTTCACCCTGAAGTACCCTGGATCGTGCCTGAAACACCACCAGTAAAAGTACCAAAGTGAACTCCGGTGTGCGTGGCTATTCTTCCTCTGACCCGGCTGGGTCCCCTCTGTCCTGCACCCCTACACTTACGCTGCCCTGAGGCCCCGCTCCTGTGGGGAGCCGCATCAACTAAGCTGCCTGAACACCGGCCTCAGAGGACTGTCGCAGCGCTGGTGATCCTCACCAGACACCACAAGTGGCGTCACGAACATTCTCCTATCCCATATAATTTTCCCCCCTTTTTAAGAGTGACCCCAGGGTACGGGCCCGGGAGCCGACCACTGCGACATCCCCAAAACCAGGCAACAAGGCCCAGGCGCCGAGTCGTCCCCATTCCCTGGGCGCGTCAGGCAGATCAAGAGAGCATTGCGAACTCGCATTGACAAAAGTCAGAGCCAGTTTGGTCAGTCTTGGATGGATACTGAATCTAAAGAAGTCAAAGCTGGAGCCTCAGAAGATTCAATCTTATTTAGGACTTATCTTGGACTCCGAGGGACAGACTTGTCTACTACAGGAGGAAAAGAAAGTCAAATTACTACCCTAATCTCAGAAGTGGTCAGGAATCCATCTATGACCCTAAGGAAAGCAATGTCCCTTTTAGGTACAATGACATCATGTATCCCAGCAATACAGTGGGCTCAGATACACTCCAGACATCTAAAGCAAGAGATCCTAGCAGCGGAGAAACAGCTCAGGGGACACTTGGATGGAAAGATGACACTTTCCAGTTCAAGTCATCAATTCAATCAGATGGTGGTTGAATCCGGAGAACCTGTCACAAGGAGTTCCTTGGTCGCACCAGATCAGGGACATAATCACGACGGACGCAAACGCAGATGGCTGGGGAGCACATCTGAGAGATCGTGCAGTACAAGGAGTCTGGTCGGACAGTGAGAAGGGTCTCTCCTCCAACATGAAGGAGTTGTTGGCGGTAAAAAACGCAGTGATGAAGTTCAGTTCCCAACTATGAGGACAACACACCCGAATTTTGTTAGACAACCGGACGTCAGTTGCCTATGTCAATCATCAGGGAGGCACAAGATCCCGACCTCTCATGTTGGTAACAGAACAGATTCTACAGTTTGCAGAACAACATCAATTTACGATCTCTGCTCTGCATATAAGAGGTGAGGAAAACAACAGAGTCGATTTTCTGAGTCGGAATATACTAAAATAGGGCGAGTGGGAGCTGAATCCAACAGTATTCCAGCAAATTGTGGATCGATGGGGTCGGTCAACCAGAAATAGACCTTTTTTTCAAACAAACGGAACCGAAAGACTAGGGTCTTCTGTTCTTTAAATCCAAAGGAAAAACCCTATGCAGTGGATGCACTACACATTCCCTGGAACTTTCACCTAGCCTATATACAGTTAGGCCCATATATATTTGGACAGAGACAACATTTTTCTAATTTTGTTTGTAGACATTACCACAATGAATTTTAAACAAAACAATTCAGATGCAGTTGAAGTTCAGACTTTCAGCTTTCATTTGAGGATATCCACATTAAAATTGGATGAAGGGTTTAGGAGTTTCAGCTCCTTAACATGTGCCACCCTGTTTTTAAAGGGACCAAAAGTAATTGGACAGATTAAATAATTGTAAATAAAATGTTCATTTCTAGTACTTGGTTGAAAACCCTTTGATGCCAATGACTGCCTGAAGTCTTGAACTCATGGACATCACCAGACGCTGTGTTTCCTCCTTTCTGATGCTCTGCCAGGCCTTCACTGCGGTGGTTTTCAGTTGCTGTTTGTTTGTGGGCCTTTCTGTCTGAAGTTTAGTCTTTAACAAGTGAAATGCATGCTCAATTGGGTTGAGATCAGGTGACTCACTTGGCCATTCAAGAATATTCCACTTCTTTGCTTTAATAAACACCTGGGTTGCTTTGGCTTTATGTTTTGGGTCATTGTCCATCTGTAGTATTAAACGACGACCAATCAGTTTGGCTGCATTTGGCTGGATCTGAGCACACAGTATGGCTCTGAATACATCAGAATTCATTCGGCTGCTTCTGTCCTGTGTCACATCATCAATAAACACTAGTGACCCAGTGCCACTGGCAGTCATGCATGCCCAAGCCATCACACTGCCTCCGCCGTGTTTTACAGATGATGTGGTATGCTTTGGATCATGAGCTGTACCACGCCTTTGCCATACTTTTCTCTTTCCATCATTCTGGTAGAGGTTGATCTTGGTTTCATCTGTCCAAAGAATGTTCTTCCAGAACTGTGCTGGCTTTTTTAGATGTTTTTTAGCAAAGTCCAGTCTAGCCTTTTTATTCTTGATGCTTATGAGTGGCTTGCACCGTGCAGTGAACCCTCTGTATTTACTTTCTTGCAGTCTTCTCTTTATGGTAGATTTGGATATTGATACACCTACCTCCTGGAGAGTGTTGTTCGCTTGGTTGGCTGTTGTGAAGGGGTTTCTCTTCACCATGGAGATTATTCTGCAATCATCCACCATTGTTGTCTTCCGTGGGTGCCCAGGTCTTTTTGCATTGATGAGTTCACCAGTGCTTTCTTTCTTTCTCAGGATGTACCAAACTAGATTTTGCCACTCCTAATATTGTAGCAATTTCTTGGATGTTTTTTTCTTCTGTTTTTGCAGCTTAAGGATGGTTTGTTTCACCTGCATGAAGAGCTCCTTTGACCGCATGTTTACTTCACAGCAAAACCTTCCAAATGTAAGCACAACACCTCAAATCAACTCCAGGCCTTTTATCTGCTTAATTGAGAATGACATAACGAAGGGATTGCCCACACCTGTCCATGAAATAGCCTTGGAGTCAATTGTCCAATTACTTTTGGTCCCTTTAAAAACAGGGTGGCACATGTTAAGGAGCTGAAACTCCTAAACCCTTCATCCAATTTTAATGTGGATACCCTCAAATGAAAGCTGAAAGTCTGAACTTCAACTGCATCTGAATTGTTTTGTTTAAAATTCATTGTAGTAATGTCTAGAACCAAAATTAGAAAAATGTTGTCTCTGTCCAAATACATATGGACCTAACTGTACATTCCCCCCACTAACGTTGACTCCAACGATTTTGAGGAAGATCCGAGAGGAGCAGGAGAGAGTCATACTAATCAGCCCATTCTGGCTCAAGAGGCCATGGTTCACCTGGATAAAGAGGATGTCCGAGTCAGATCCATGGGTCCTTCCAGACGCTCCAGATATCCTCAAGTAGGGCCCAGTCTTCCACCTTCAGAGGTCGGGCCTGCATTTGATGGCCTGGAGTTTGAAAGGTCGTTACTAGTGTTGAGCGAGCACTAAAATGCTCGGGTGCTAGAAGCTCGGGCCGAGCTCACCGTGATACTCGGGTGCTCGACCCGAGCAATGAGCCCAATGTTAGTCTATGGGAGACCCGAGCATTTTTGCGGCGGCACCCCCGGCAGTCTGTAGAAAGCCTAAAAAGTGGCCAAAACGATAGTGACAGTGCTCAAATGACATGGGGACAGCATGGGGATCGCCCCAGGAAGCATTTATGACCCCCAAGTCACTGCTGTCAACAACGTGGTCAGAGGTATTAAGCCACTTTTACAGGCTCACAATAAAACGTTCAAAAACGAAACTGAAACGGTTTTCCTGTGAAAGATGTTAAGGAATTTCCTTTCCAGGGTAAAGACTTCTGTATAAGGTAAAATAAATAACCAAAAACAAAAATACTCCTCCACACCTTGGGCTATGTTCACAAGTAGCATTTTTTATGCGTTTTTGCACTTTTGTATTGCTTTCAACCGTGACAAATGCATTCACCGGGAAATGTCAGTGTAACATTTTACAACCTTATCTGGCCATGTGCTGTGTGATACATACATACAGTGCTGAAAAGACATGGGAATAGCATGGGAAATACCCCTGGAAGCATCTCTGACACCCAGGTCACTGCCTAAAAGTGTGCCCATCAGAAGTGATCCTTGCCGCATCAGAAGATGCAGACTTGCAACTATCCCCGTGCAAGTCCTTGTCCCAGGGCAGTGTTCAATTGTACCTCCCCCATTCCTTGCAATGCAAGCGCAAGTATGCAGCCTGCCACCCACCCACCCCCAGGCTGCAATACCATACTGCTTGCTTGCACTTCAAATTGGGCCTTTTAGGCATGTGGAGGCGGAATCTGGCCACCATGTCATGGCTGTGTCGGCGGCCTGGTATCCATACTCAGCCCCCAGCCGCCCAGCGGTCAGGTATCCACGCTTGTTCCCCAGTCGCCAGGGGGCGGCCGGGTGTCCATACTCGGTCCCCAGCCGCCCCGCGGCCAGGTGTCCATCCTTGGTCCCCAGCCGCCCCACGGCCGGGTGCACACATACGGTCCCCAGCCGCCTGGGGGCGGCCGGGTGTCCATAAACCGTCTCCAGCCGCCCCTATTTGTGCCAGTGCACCTTATACACTGCAATGCACACGCCCGGGCTGAGTAGTGTGTGCGTGTATGTGTAGTGATTCCACTGGACCGTGCCGGAGAGTGAATGCCTGGAGGAGCGTAACTAAGTATCCACCCGATCCAACCAAGGTCGCACGACGGCATACGACGCCAGTGCACCAAGGAGGAACCGAGCAGACGGACCAGGTGCTACTCCAGGACAGACCCCGGACACGGCTGTTAACCCACACAGGGGAATACAGGAACAGGCAGGTTAGGCTGGCACACAGACTGCTGGGTATAGGCAGACACGGCTGGTATGCTGACTGGCGGATGCTGGTAAGCACGACTGGTATGCAGGCAAGGAGGTACTGGCAGGTACGACAGGTTGGAGTACCGAGTGGATAGGACCCAGTACAGACTGGGACTCAGGAACAGAACCGCAGATGCGGTGGACAAACACAGCAGAGTGAGGCCGCCCAGAGCGGCGAGCAAGAGCAGAACAAGACGAGACCTCCAGGAGCGGTGGGCGAGAGAAGAGCAGGACAAGGCCGCCTGGAGCGGCGAGCGAGAGAGGAGCAGGACGAGGCTGCCTGGAGCGGCGAGCGAGAGAGGAGCAGGACGAGACTGCCGGAGCAGCGAGTGAGAGAGGAGCAGGACGAGACTGCTGAAGCAGCGAGCAAAGGGTCACAGCAGAGCGAGACTGCCGAAGCAGCGAGCAAAGGGTCAGAGCAGAGCGAGACTGCCAGAGCAGCGAGCAAAGGGTCAGAGCAGAGCGAGACTGCCGGAGCAGCGAGCAAAGGGTCAGAGCAGAGCGAGACTGCCAGAGCAGCGAGCAAAGGGTCAGAGCAGAGCTAGAAACCGCAAGAGCGGTGAGTAAAGCAGCACAGGCTAGAACCGCCGGAGCGGTGAGCAAGACAGAGCAGGCTAGAACCGCCGGAGCGGTGAGCAAGGCAGAGCAGAGGGGACAGGGCTCTGTTCACACGAAACAGACTGGAAGGGCAAGGCAGAACCAGGTACACACAGGATACTTGCAATGAAGTAGCGAGTGGACTCTAAACTCCAAACGGGAGTACAGGGACAACGAGTAGGAGTTAGGTACGGGATCAGATACTGCAGGAAAAGGGAAGGTACGGACATAGAGAAAAACAGGTAACAGGCTAGGAGAGTATTCAGACAAGAACAGACACAACAGCAAGATACAGGAGCGGGTCTAGGTATGCAGCCCCTAGAAGGCGGAACGAACAGGCTAGGAGCGAGTTCAGACAGGAACAGGCAAGATACAGGAACGGGTCTAGGTATGCGGCCCCTAGAAGGCGGAAAGAACAGGCTAGGAGCGTGTTCACACTGGCCTGGAAATACAGCCTCCAGGATAGGCAGAAGACAACAGGCTAGAAGATAGTTCAGACAGGACACAGTTCAGACACGGGAACTGATACCGCAAGACAGGAAGCATAGACAGGACCTGGCACATCAGTGACAGAAGCCAACTGACAGAACACAATACTCAGGCAAGGATTCCAGGGAGGAGCTGGGTTAAATACCAGGTGACAGACAGCAATAGGCTGAGGACGCACAAGGGGTGTGCCCGCAGCAGCTACAAGAAGCAGGAAGTGATCGGGCGCCGCCCTTAAGCAGCAGAAACAGAGGCAAGCAGACAGCATGGAGGGAAGCCAGGCTAGCAGACTGGACTGGAGATCAAGTGCGCGCTCTTGCACAGTGGGAGATGGACCACTATGCAAGGACGCCGCCAGGTATGTTACATACACAAGCGCGCATGCCAAAACATTACCTGTGCCCTCCACAGTGCATTTAGTGGGAAGGACAGCCTAACCACAAACACGTGGACAAGTGAATGTGGCCTGGGATGGTCCATCTCACTGACGCCTTCACACTCGGTTAATATTGTGGAAGCCGAGACACAGTTGGACACTGGGATACAACACTTCCTCCAGTCATAGAGGATTGCGGGTCCTGGGTCAATCAGGCTTCAACACAAGGTTCAGAAGGTAGACAGCAGCAGTGGTCGGCCTCCTACACAACGAGTAAATTATTCATGATCATGAGGCCATCCATCTCCTTAGCTTTCTGTTCCTTGGAATGCAAGCGCATGTATGTAGTAGCGGCTAGGCCTGAGGTGATCAGCGTTGTGGCGCATATCCTACCTCCTCTGAGGATTGCTGGATGTTTTCGTGCTACTATCCCAGTTCTATGACTCCCGTTAAAACAAAGCTTCAGGTGATGAATGATGGATGAGGTGGTGGCAAAGGAGAAAGAGGAGGAGGAACAGGGACCATTCACATCAATATCAGACCAGTCAACCACACATGTCTTGTAGGATATGTTTCTGTACCAAAAGGAGCGGTTCGGCTACACAGTTATAGGGCATACAGTGAGTGCAATGCCTACCAAAAATTTCGAGGCACTCCAATGCCCCTTGGAAGTGACATGGAGGTCAGAGGGCCTTAACTAAACCGTTTTTTCCATTTATAGCAACAGGGTCTCCTGTACACTGTTGGCCTAAGCAGTGAATGGAAGACTTTCCAAAAATTATGAGGAACTGCAATGCCCCTTGAAACAGACATGGATTACAGCGTACTAAAAACCTTCTACCCATTATTGGCGAGTGGGTCTTCCTTAGTGTTCGCCTATGCATTGAAAAGCAAAAGCTGAGTAAAATTAGGAGGAAATGCAATGTCCGTTGGAAGAGTCGTGGAGATTAGAGGTAATTAAAAACAACATTTCAATGCCCCTTGGAAGAGCTGTGTGGTTCAGGGTGGTTTAACAAGACGGTTTTAATGCCCCTGGGAAGAGGCATGGAGGTCACAGTAGCTTAACAAGACGGTTTTAATGCCCCTTGGAAGAGTGGTGGAGGTCGCAGTGAAATAAAAAGACAATATCAATGCCCCTTGGAAGAGCTGTGGAGTTCAGGGTGGTTTAACAAGACGGTTTTAATGCCCCTTGGAAGAGTGGTGGAGGTCGCAGTGAAATAAAAAGACAATATCAATGCCCCTTGGAAGAGCTGTGGAGTTCAGGGTGGTTTAACAAGACAGTTTTAATGCCCCTTGGAAGAGTGGTGGAGGTTACAGTGGAATAAAAAGACAATATCAATGCCCCTTGGAAGAGTGGTGGAGGTCGCAGTGGAATAAAAAGACAATATCAATGCCCCTTGGAAGAGCTGTGGAGTTCAGAGTGGTTTAACAAGACTGTTTTAATGCCCCTTGGAAGAGCTGTGGAGTTCAGAGTGGTTTAACAAGACTGTTTTAATGCCCCTTGGAAGAGCTGTGGAGTTCAGGGTGGTTTAACAAGACGGTTTTAATGCCCCTTGGAAGAGTGGTGGAGGTCGCAGTGGAATAAAAAGACAATATCAATGCCCCTTGGAAGAGCTGTGGAGTTCAGGGTGGTTTAACAAGACGGTTTTAATGCCCCTTGGAAGAGTGGTGGAGGTTACAGTGGAATAAAAAGACAATATCAATGCCCCTTGGAAGAGCTGTGGAGTTCAGGGTGGTTTAACAAGACAGTTTTAATGCCCCTTGGAAGAGTGGTGGAGGTTACAGTGGAATAAAAAGACAATATCAATGCCCCTTGGAAGAGTGGTGGAGGTCGCAGTGGAATAAAAAGACAATATCAATGCCCCTTGGAAGAGCTGTGGAGTTCAGAGTGGTTTAACAAGACTGTTTTAATGCCCCTTGGAAGAGCTGTGGAGTTCAGAGTGGTTTAACAAGACTGTTTTAATGCCCCTTGGAAGAGCTGTGGAGTTCAGGGTGGTTTAACAAGACGGTTTTAATGCCCCTTGGAAGAGTGGTGGAGGTCGCAGTGGAATAAAAAGACAATATCAATGCCCCTTGGAAGAGCTGTGGAGTTCAGGGTGGTTTAACAAGACGGTTTTAATGCCCCTTGGAAGAGTGGTGGAGGTTACAGTGGAATAAAAAGACAATATCAATGCCCCTTGGAAGAGTGGTGGAGGTCGCAGTGGAATAAAAAGACAATATCAATGCCCCTTGGAAGAGCTGTGGAGTTCAGAGTGGTTTAACAAGTCTGTTTTAATGCCCCTTGGAAGAGCTGTGGAGTTCAGAGTGGTTTAACAAGACAGTTTTAATGCCCCTTGGAAGAGTGGTGGAGGTCGCAGCTGATTAAAAGACAATATCAATGCCCCTTGGAAGAGTGGTGGAGGTCGCAGTGGAATAAAAAGACAATATCAATGCCCCTTGGAAGACACGTGGAGGTCACAGTAGCTTAACAAGAGGGGTTTTAATGCCCCTTCCAAGAGCCACGCAGTACAGCATCTTAAAAACATTATTCCCATTATTGGGGAGTGGGTCTCCCATAGTCTTTGCCTATGCCTTCCAAGCAAAAGCTGCCAAAAATTAGGATGGAGGAACTTGCAATGCTGGCAAACAAGAGCCATGCAGTACAGCATCTTAAATTATTATTCCCATTATTGGGGAGTGGGTCTCCCATAGTCTTTGCCTATGCCTTCCAAGCAAAAGCTGCCAAAAATTAGGACGGAGGAACTTGCAATGCTGGCAAACAAGAGCCATGTAGTACAGCATATTAGAACCCTTATTCCAATTAATGGGGAGTGGGTCTCCCATAGTCTTTGCCTATGCCTTCCAAGCAAAAGCTGCCAAAAATTAGGACTGAGGAACTTGCAATGCTGGCAAACAAGATCCGTGCAGTACAGCATATTAGAACCCTTATTCCCATTATTGGGGAGTGGGTCTCCCATAGTCTTTGCCTATACCTTCCAAGCAAAAGCTGCCAAAAATTAGGACGGAGGAACTTGCAATGCTGGCAAACAAGAGCCGTGCAGTACAGCATATTAGAACCCTTATTCCCATTATTGGGGAGCGAGTCTCCCATAGTCTTTGCCTATGCCTTCCAAGCAAAAGCTGTCAAAAATTAGGATGGAGGAACTTGCAATGCTGGCAAACAAGAGCCATGCAGTACAGCATCTTAAAAACATTATTCCCATTATTGGGGAGTGGGTCTCCCATAGTCTTTGCCTATGCCTTCCAAGCAAAAGCTGCCAAAAATTAGGACGGAGGAACTTGCAATGCTGGCAACATGGACCAAGGTCACCCTGGTGGTATAGTGGTGGTGGAAGCTGAGGATAAGGAGAAGAGCAAAATACAGCCGAAATGAGGAGGCGTATGCCCATGTGTGGGTGTGAAGCGGTGCATGGGAATACACCTCCCGCAATAACACAGTGGATTTGACTTTATGTTACTCTGCTGTCATTTGGTAGTGATGAGAAGTCTGGCCCAATCCAGCCCTTGTTCATTTTGATAAGGGTCAGCTTGTCAGCATTGTCAGTTGACAGGCGAGTGTGCTTATCAGTTATAATTCCCCCAGCGGCACTAAAAACACGCTCCGATAACATGCTGGTGGCAGGGCAGGCCAGGACCTCCAAGGCGTACAGAGTGAGTTCATTCCAAGTGTCCAGCTTGTATACCCAATAATTAAAAGGCACAGAAGAATCACAGAGGATGCTGGTACAGTCGGCAAGGTACTCCCTCACCATCCTTTGAAACTTTCCACTCCTTATGAGAGTACCCCGCGCCTCAGGGCCTGTAAGCTGGACGGGTCTCAGAAAACTGTCCCAGAACGTTGACAGTGTTCCCCTGCCTCTGCTGGATTGGAGTTGCGTCTCTCTCGCTTGTACGCCTTGGTTGTCAGACATCAAGGTCCACTCCTGAGGTCTTATGTGTGGAGTCTGACCTGAATATCGACGGCCTTGTTGAAGCTGGTACTCCACAACTGCTCTCTTCTGTTCACAAATCCTTTGCAACATGGGGAGGGTAGCGTTCCAACGTGTGGGGACATCACACACCAGTCGGTGTGCCGGAAGCTGCTAACGCTGCTGCAACACAGCAAGGGCGGCAGAAGCTGTAGCCGACTTGCGAAAATGAGCTGACAGGAGGTGTACTTTGACGAGCAGCTCTGGCAACTCGGGGTACGATTTAAGAAACCGCTGAACCACGAGGTTAAGCACATGAGCCAGGCATGGTACGTGTGTGATCTCGCCTCGCCTCAGAGCCGCCACCAGGTTACGGCCATTGTCACATACGACCATGCATGGATGTAGGTTCAGCGGTCTCAGCCACAGATCTGCCTGCTCTTTCACAGCTGTCCACAACTCAGAAGCAGTGTGAGGTTTATCACCTAAGCTTATGAGTTTCAGCACAGCCTGTTGCCGCTTGGCGGAGGCAGTACTGCAGTGCTTCCAGCTTGTAACTGATGTGGTGATTAGAGTTGAGCCACCCCCGTAGTGTACGGGTTCGGTTCGTCGAACACAGATATGTTTGCCGAACTGTTCGTCGAACTGTTCGTCGAACACCGTTAAAACCAATGGCAGGCAAACAAAAACGCATAGAAAACACCTTCAAAAGGTGTCCAAAAGCTGACAAACTGCTCAGCAGACACAACTAACACATGGAAAAGTGACAAGTACATATAGTCATGCGAAAAGAAAAGAGGTGGAGGAGTAAAAGGAGGGGGAGACACAGATATAGGCATGTCATACCCTTCTAAAATAAAGAAAGGCTGGAGTAAAAATCTAAAATCAGCCTACCAACACCCAGACGTCGTGACAAGAAAATTAATAAAAGAAATATCTTTAGGTAGAATGGCGGTTCCATTCAGAACACTTTCCTTACAAGACGTAGTGGTATCCCCGTTGGGAGTCGTGCCAAAAACGGAACCCAATACATTCGGACTAATCCACCATTTGTCACATCCAAGGGGCAGGTCAGTAAATGACAACATCGACGCGGAACCAAGTACAGTAGTATATACTGTACCTCCTTTGACAAGGCAATCAGGCGGGTCAAGAAGTTGGGAAGGGGCACCCTAATGGCCAAAACAGACATTGAGGGGGCATTCCGGTTACTTACTACCTGTGCCTCCGAATAGTGTCCGCCTATTGGGCTGCTTCAGGGAAGGAGCATACTATATACACTGTGTTCCAAATTATTATGCAAATAATATTTTCTCAGATTTTCCCAAATTACCTATATGAATTGCAGTCATTGTAATTTTCCAGTCAAATAACTATTAGAGTACAATTGAAAGGTTTTTGTACAAACTGCCTATGATAACAGTATATTTTTAAAAAATAAAACACTCAAACTGCACTCAAAATGCATGTTCCAAATTATTATGCACAGCAGAGTTTTCAACCTTTTCATTTTAATAAAGAATAAAGGACGCTGACGGCCAGCCCCCCTCTCCCAATACTGGTGCCTGTCTGCTGGTGGGTCGAGACCCCCCGCGGTGGAGGCAGGCCTAAGCTCTGTAATTTAAATTGGCTCTGTAATTTGAATGAGTACACTTTAAATCCTTTTACAAGGATCTATTGGATGGCAAGTCTGATGCCAGCAGCCACAGTAGCAGGAAGTGGAGGAGGTGTGGCCTGTGTTCCTAGCTGAGTGAGAGCTGTGTGGAGGGGCTCCTGGGAAGCTCCAACTAGGACTTTTTTTTATAAGCCCGACCCTTGCCTCTTCGTTTTCCCAGGACCGAGGCAGGGGTGTCGGGGGGCATCCCCGGGCTCCGGCCCTCTCGGTCTGGGACGGGTGGGGTCGGAGGACTGAATATTGATCCATCGGAGGACTCTGTGAGGAGGTCTGAGAGGCTGTCCCAGCGTGAAGCGGCTACGGTGAGCATGCCGGCATCGGCTAACAAGGGTACTGGCAAGCCCAAGGGAGGCAAGGGGAGTGCCCCATGGGCCGAGAGGGGCCCGGACGAGTCGGCGGAGGCTTTCTCCCAGCAGGTGGTGGAGATGCTGCGGTGATACGACAAGGAGAAGGTGGCACTGGCGAAACTCCTGCTGGAGCTGCAGCAGGCCAAGGCGCTATATAATGCAGCAGCCCAGAGGAAGCGCCACGCAAATCCAGAGGGTCAAGGATAGGATTGCCGAGGTGGAGCAGAGGCAGGCGGAAATAGAGAGGGCTGCGGGTCCCTTTCTTGAGAAATTCTCTAATGATCGGCGGTTCTTGGGCCAGGAGGGGTTACCCACGCAGCAAGGAAGGGGGGCGTATGAAGGGGGCTTGCTGGCCAGTGAAGGCATGCCCAGGACTATGCATGGCAGCCAGGAGCCTGGAAAGGAACGTTTGTCTGGAGCCCCGCCCCCTGTCCCACCCACCACAGCGCTGGGTGCTGCTCCAGGGGTTACCCCAGCCATGGAGGAGGAGAAGGTGGGCGGTGGAGCAAGAGGTGCGCTGTTAGTGAGAGCAGAGGATAATATTGGTGCGGGCACAGAGGACGGGGGATTGCGGTCCGGGGCTCCGCCCCTTGCCCCGCCCACCTCGGAGCTCAGCGTGGCGACTGTGAGAGCCGCAGGAGGAACTGCAGAGCCCAGAGGTCCCCTCCGGCGGCCCGCCCCTTGCCCCACCCACCTCGGCGCTTGGCGTGGCCACCATGAGAGACACACGTGGAACTGCAGAGCCCCGCGGCCCCCGGTCTGCTGGCCCGCCACTAGCCCCACCCACCTCGGCACTCGGCACGGCCACCATGAGAGACACACATGGAACTGCAGAGCCCAGCGGTCCCCGGTCTGTCGGCCTGCCCCTTGCCCCGCCCACCTCGGTGCTCGGCGCGGCCACCATGAGAGCCACGAGTGGAACTGCAGAGCCCAGCGGTTCTCGGTCTGCCAGTCCGCCCCTAGTCCCGCCCACCGCAGCTCTCGGCACTGCCTCTGTACAGTTTGTGGGCAGAGGGAAGGAGGGAGGCAGGAGGGACATGAAAGTAAAAGCAGCTAGCAATACTTATAGTACCACAAGGCTCAGCAAGCCTTGCGCCGGTGCCCCGGCCCTCGTCCTGCCCACCGCAGCACCTGGAGTTGCCCAGAAGAAACCTGCGGCTGGGAGGGAGGTAGTAGGGAAGACAGTAGGAAAGACAGCAGGGAAGACAGAGGTGGATCCAGAAACAGTGTCCCAGGCCCAGGAGGTGGCAGTAACCACGGTCGAGCAGCCTTCCAGCGTTACCGGGGAGCCTCCTAAATCTTCCGGTTTGCGTCCTGAGCAGGTGGCGCTGCCTGCCTCCAGCACATCAGATGAGGAGGACATAGAGGCATCTTCGGGGTCCGGGGGGCTAATGGCGGCCATCCGGTTGCTGGAGTCCCCGGTGAACCGGTGGGGAGAGTAAAGGCAAATGTAAGGCGAGGGGTGATGGTGTGGCGATCCCTACGGTGGACAGTAGGGATGGCAAAGGGTCATGGGTGGTGCCAGACATATTCAGTGTGGTGGAGTTCCCGTCTCTGTCTCCCATGGCCTCTGGGTCTCGGGCAGCGAGAGGTGGGGGTTGTGGCGGTGGAGCCAGAGCGGCTTTTTCAGAGATCTTGGCTGAGGTCCGGAGGATGGTGGGGGAGGAGAGAGCCACTGCTTCCATATCTGGCCAGAGGGTTGAGGGGCCGCATGCTGGGGACAAGGGTGCCGGGGGTAAACCGGCCGGGGTGTCTGCACCTTTGAGGTTGGTAAAATCCGCCGCCCAAAATCCCAGCCCCTGTGATACCCAGCGCATGAATATTGGAGGGTCCAAGGTGGCAGAGAGGGAGAAGGGGAGTAAGGACAATGCTGCGGATGTGGTGAGTGTCCTGAAACCCCCCCCCCAGTGATGCCGGGAGCTTGGGTAAAGCCGTTAGTACCCCACCTGTTCTGGCTGGCATGGATGGGGTGCATGAGGTGGGGATGAATGGGGTACATGAAGGAGGTGAGGATGCAGGTAAGGAAGTGGTGAGTGGTACGGCTGGTGGTGATGGTAGTGGTGCAGTGGCGGTAGGTGAGGCTGTGAGGCAGAGTGTGAGTGTGAATGAGGGGCCAAGTGTGAGGCCAAGGAATCCCGGTTCGTTGGCGGCCTCGTTAGAGGTCGGTTCGCATGTCCGCACCTTTGCGGTGGCCGCTGCCGCGGGTATTTGGGGGTCCTTGTCAGGGGACACTGGGCAGGGTTACTTGCAATGGCATCTCCTGGACGCCCTGAAGAGGGGAGAGCAGTCCATTACAGTGGAGGGTAGGGAGGTAGATTTATCGTTCTGAATAGACCGACATGGTCTGTCCGCCTTCCGAGAGTTAGGGGCAGAGAACGTTAGGTGGTCTCTGCCGACAGCAGGGCAGGGTGGCGTCCGTAGGAATGTGGTCCGTCTCCGGTGGGAAGGCAATGAAGCGTGCCCCTCTAAGGACAAAGTGGTGGAGCTTTTCCTGGGGATGGGCTTCAGGGCTGATGACATCTATGCCCTGATTCATCCCTATGGTGCCACCTTTTTCGACGTCAGCTTTGTGAGAGATCGGAGGGCCTAGAGCTCTTCTGGTCTCAGTATGAGCTGGCTCGGATTTGCCCTGAATGGCGAGAGTTTATAGTCCAGGCTATCTCTCGCCAAAACTCAGTGAAGAAAGTGACCATGCTCACCAGTAACGAGTCACTTTCTGAGATGGACATCATGACCTGGCTGAGCAGGTATCGGGAGGTGGTCCAGATTCCCAAAAAGAATCTGGACAAGCATGGCATCTGGTCAGGGGCCTGGACCCTTATGGTAAAACTGAAGGTCTCGGGTTACTCTGTTACCCACATTCCCACTTCAACATTCTTGGGAAGGGACCGAATCCTGATCTTTTACCAGGGGCAGCCGAAGTTGTGCCACAGGTGCGGCAGCCCCTCTCACTTCAGCGCAGGGTGCAAGGTGGAGAAGTGCGCGATGTGTGGAGGGGTGGGTCATCTGGCCGCAACCTGTAGGGGCATTCGGTATAACCTGTGTGGTGTCTTGGGATACCGTTTAGTCGCTGTCCACGCTCCTATGCCAATGTTGGCCTAAATCCGGGAGGTGCTGGTAGGGAGGAGGCGAGGACGAGACCAGCCGGTGAAGGGACTAGCGGCGGCGTAGGAAGTAAGGGACCAGTGAGGAGCAGACCTCCCCCTGAGGCGGGAGGGAAAGAGCAGCGTCCGAGGAGAGTGGTGGAGTGGGACCAGGGGATTATGTCCCTGCCTCTAGTCCCTAGTTCGGGGGAGCTTGCAGCTGAGGTCCCGGACAGTGAGATAGACGAAGAGGTCAGGAGGATGGTCAGGGAGGATGGGGCCACCGCTCCCTTATCCTCATCCAGCGAAGGTGTGGATGAGGGGGGGGAATGAAGAGTGGCAACAGCAAAAGAAGAGGGAGAAGAAAAGGGTGAGGAAGAAGGGTAACTCGAAGGAGAAGGCCACCCGGGGCCAGGTGCCAAAGGAAGGCTCTTCCTCCCTTCCTCCGGTGGAGCTCTCCAACCAGTACCAGGCCCTAAGCGAGTCTCCCTTGTCTTCGGATGGGGGGGGAGGAGGGGGGTCTGGTGCTGGGGGTAGCGGACAAGGATGTAGGGACTAAAGGGGGCGCCAGGCCCTCAACATCGGGGGTCGACCCAGGGCCTCCTGACAAGGGCAAGGGTGTGCCTGAAACAGTTGTGCCCGTTAAAGTTGTGTCTGGAACAGCAGGTATGGATGTGTCGGTGTGCCTGACACGTGCTATATCGTCATCTGAGGAGGAAAATGGAACACATGTAAAGGGTAAGGGGAGTGGGAAGAAGGTCGCTGTCCAACCTGATCACTCATGATGGCGGCACTCACCCCGTTGACGCTGGCGACCATTAATGTTGCCAGCATAAAGTCTGATGCGGCTAGGTTCACGGCCTGTCATTTTCTCGGCCAGCTTGACGCCGACATTTTGTTTTTGCAGGAGACAAGGTTGGCCGATCTCACGTCCCTTAAAAAAGCTAAGAGGGAGTGGGTACACCGGCCTTCCTATTGGTCTCTTGCGGCTGAGCTGTATAGCGGGGTGGCGGTCCTTTTCAAGACCGCAGATGTAGTATGCCGACGGATTATGGAGTTGGAAATGGGGAGGTGCTTGATCTTGGATGTGTTCATAAGGGGACAAGAGCTTCGGCTTATAAACATCTATGGTCCCCAGACTAAGTGGGACCGCAAGTGTCTCTTTATGACTATTAAACCCTTTCTGTTTTTTAGCCGACAGGTCGTCTTTGGAGGGGACTTCAGCAATGTCTCGAGGCCCCAAGACAGAGGAGGTTCCAGAGACCGGTTGGCCTACGACAGCGTCGCCTTGAATAGCATATTTAGTGAGGCTCGCCTAGTGGATATCCACATCCGGAACACCACGGGCCACGCGGGTTACACTTATTTCAGAGGTAGTCAGAGTAGGTCTAGAATAGACCGATTTTATTTGAAGGAGGAGGCAGTCTCTTCACCTTTATCGGTGGTAGAGGTTAAATTCTCCGACCGTCTGATTATGTTTCTCTGAATGTTACAGAGATTCCTCAGATGGGAAGAGGTTTTTGGAAGCTGAATTCGTCACTCCTGAAGGAAGCAGCTGTAGGACGGTCCTTTGAGGATTTCTTTCAAAGTCAGGTACCGCTGCTGGGCCTTGGTAACACTAAGTCAGAGTGGTGGGAGATCTTCAAACATCGGGTGGTGAGATTCTTCCGCCAGCTTTCTTACCTCAGAAGCCTGAACAGGGATCTCCTGTATCGGGGCCTGAGGAGGAAACTCTAGGAATTTGTCTCGACTGGGGGTGGCCGTGAGGACATCACCAGGGTGAAAGCCTTACTCAAGAGATGTCAGTATGATAGGCACACATCTTTGGTTTTTGAGAGGGACTTCGGGAAGTATCGCTCGCCCGACCCTTACAGAAACTGCAAGATGTCAGTGAGTAGTAAGATAGTGGCGGGTCTGAGGGACAGTACAGGATCCCTGACCAGGTCCTTTGACTGGGTTGATCACGAGTACCTGTGGTCCGCTCTTCTGAGGTATGGTCTGCCAGGGAGGTTCATAGACTGGCTGAAGACATTGTACTGAGGGGCGGAAAGTTTCCCACTTGTGAACGGTTGGATTGGACAGGCCTTTGCGGTGGGCTCCGGCGTTCGTCAGGGATGTCCTCTCAGTCCCCTGCTGTATGTGTTTGCGATTGATCCCTTCATAAGGAGGGTGGATCGTGGACCAATAGCGGGGGTGAGGATGGACCAGGCGGGCGAACGGGAGGCCGCCCTGAAGGTAGTGGCCTATGCTGATGAGGTCTCTGTTTTTGTCTCCTCGGAAGAGGAGGTGTGGGCAATGATGTCTGAGGTGGAGGGCTACTCCAGAGCTTCTGGTTCCATGGTCAATCGGAGCAAGTGTGGGAGTCTCTGGCTGGGGGGAGGAGATCCCAGGTTTGATCTCCCGGACACCCTCCCAGAGCCCCAAGAGTATGCCAAGATCCTAGGCCTTGAATTTGGCCAGGGTGATTACCCAATCAAAAACTGGGAAGGTAGACTTAAAACTGCCGCCCAGAGAGTGGACCAGTGGAAGGGTTGGTCTTTGACCCTAAGGGAAAGGGTGAGCTTGTGCAAAGGTTTCCTGCTCCGATTGTTAATTTATCTAGGCAGCGTTTGTATTTTGCCAGAGCTTCTCTGGACGCGGGTCTACAGCCTGTTTTTCCAACTGTTATGGGGAAACGGGCTGAACCTAGTCAAGTGGGAGGTTACTTACCATACGAGGAGACTAGGTGCAATCCTGTGGTGTTCTTGGTTTGCACCTTTCTTAAGCTAAATGTATCAAACCTCTGGAAAGAGAGGGCTCCTCTGTGGGTATTCTCCTGTAGGTGATGGTTACAGTCCTTCTTCCAGGAATGGGAGACAGGAGGGCGTGTGAAGGATCTTCGCACACCGCACGGGCATCTCCCGGCTTATGTTACCCCAGTTTTGAAAGTAATACGCCGGTGGGGTTTGGGAGTGTGGGAGGTGAGGATTCTCACAAGGAAAGATCCTCTCCTCGAGAAGTTATCGACCCATTTTCAAAAGCCACTGGCCGTCAGGGACTGCCCAAGTCGGAACCTGGAGGTGGGGTTGCGTCTTTTAATTTCAAAACGGATCCCCGCAAAGTATTGGGACTTGACTTGGCGCTGCTTTCAGGGTAAGCTGTATGTGAGGGACAACTTGAAGTACAGGAACTCCGAGGATAGGAATTGTCCTCGTGAGAGTTGTGCTGACACGCTTGAGAGCATGGAGCACTTCCTGCTTCAGTGTCCCTTTAATGCAGAGGTATGCAACAGGGTGGGCGCTTCCATTGGCTGGCCTAGGCTGGTGGGCCTCTCCTACGCTGAGTGGGCCTTATGGGGCGTTCAGAGACCTTGGTGGACAGGACCAGTGCACTCTTTTTCTAGTTAGCCTAGTGGTTAGGTTTTTCACATGGAATGCACAGTGTTTAGTGTCGACGGGCAGTAAAATCCTCCCAGTGGGTGAGATATGTAGTAACATCCTTGGTGACCTGCTGAAGGTACGCTCCTTGGAGTATGAAAGGCTGGGTGCATCGGGGGCCTCCCGTCTCTGGAGGGGTTTCTCCTTCCAGGTGCCTTAGTTCTGGATTGCTCCAAGTCTCCTGGTGGTGGGCTAAGTTCTCACCGTAGCTTTTTGTTTTGAGAATAGTATCATGAAAAGGGTTTACAAGCACCGAACCGGTGCGGATGGCATTTTTGTTATTGTTCTTGTTGTTGTTGTTATTATTATTGTTGTCTTATTGTTCTTTTACTTTGCGGGTTAGTTAGGTGGGGTGGGAGTTTTGAGGGGGGTTAGGCATGAACTTGGACTGGCCCGGGCCCAAAACTGTCGGGGTTCGTCCTAAGTCCGGAAGGACTTTTTCGGAACTTAGAGGCCGGTTCGGGTTGGGGGTATAGTGAGAGTTGGGGTAGTGTATGTGTTATTATGAGTTATTATGTGTTACTCATGATTTAAGTGTTGTGTGTTATTTCATATGGTTTATGTGGTTTATATTTTGTTATATGTATTTTGCTTCTGCATCTCTGGTTTCTGTTACAGCAGAATCAGGTGTAAGTCTGGAGGAAGTTTGAGGTATGTTTGGATAGGCTGTGGTTGTATGGTGGTTGTCAGGCAGGTGGGGTCCCTTGTATATACATTGTTTATGTATTGGGTATATTGCTGGAAATTGTTTTCGTTACTTGTACTAGTTTGTGTTTTTACATTTATAATAAAATAGAGTTCCAGCTCCAATAGCGTCCACTAAAGCTGCAGCAGTTAAAAAGCTTTTATAAGGATCGAGCATGGTGGTCCACCGCAAGGCGTGCTACTGCCAGTCCCAGCCCCTTTGCCTTGGGGCGCCTCTCCGATGCTCTTCACTGAGTGTCCCGGGGGCCCAAAGCGTTTCCTTTGAAAAAATTAAGTGTCCAAACCACAGGTGGTGTAGCTTGCTTAACAGCTGGGCTACTCTGCTGACTAGTAGACACTGCTACTAGGCCCAAAGTATTGCCTGAGCTAGATGCAGTTAAAAATTTGTAATTAGATCTACAGGCGGTGGCTACTCCGCTGACTAGCAGACACTGAAGCTTTGGAGCAGACCTCTGATTCCCAGGCTATAGTATGAGTAAACAGCTCTTCAGACTCAACCATCTGTGTTACCCCAAGCCATAGTGTATGTAGTTTCTTACGGTTAAAAGGGGGGGTAGAGACCCGACCCACCTGGAATTGACGATGCCAACATCATGTAAAACACAGCAAGGGGACTCCAAAAAGAGTCTCCATTTTTTCCAAAAATTGTGGCACAGACACCACTTAAGTGGCATCAATTATCCCAGAGTTGCTTAAAATGGTTGGTGAGGTGATTTTCCAAAATCCTCAAGCTTTTAGTCTCCCCAGGATGACACAGGTGGGTCAGATGGTGGTTGGCCCGGCTCGCTAGGCCGCATTGTAGCACAGTGAGCTTCGCACTGCAACTTATGCTTCATATCCATGTGACGGTTCAAGCATAAAGTACTCAAACTATTGTTTTTTTGGCCTCTACTTAGCTTTTGGTGATAAATGTTACAGATAACATGAGTTGGGTCATCCTTAGTGATCTCAAAAAATGCCCAGGCTATGCAAGGTTTAGAGCCCATGCGACTCTGCTACTAGCAAATGATTGGCTGGGTTAGATGCAGTAAAAAATTGTTATTAGATACACAGGCGGTGCAGCTTGCTTCACAGCTGGGCTACTACGCCCAAAGGCCCCACAACAAAGCTATCGTTCTTAGGCATAGAAATCGACACCACAGCAAGGTTGTTCCGCCTCCCATGGGAAAAAATACCAAACATTATACCTGATCGAGGATTTTTGCGCAGTATGGAAAGTACCACTACAGCAGATGCAAGTATTACTAGGTCTCCTCGTGTTTGCGAGCCGGGTGATGCCAGTCGGAGGGTTTTTTTCTCGTCATTTATCGCCCGCAACAAAAGGGGCATCAAAACCGAGTCATAGAATCAGAATCAGCAGGCAGCTACGGGCGGACTTAGAGGTGTGGAAAACCTTCTTATAATCATTCAACGGTCACACGTTATTTATGTCAGCAGAACAGTCCAACATTGAACTAAGATAATTCACCGGGGCGGCAGAATCAGGCGGATATGCCGCGATACTAAATAACCAATGGTGCACAAGCTTATGGCCTCCGTATTGGGCAGAACAAGTGCTGACAAAAAAACAGACACTCCTGGAACTCTTCCCAATAGTGGTAGCAATAGAAATATGGGGCGCGCGCCTGGCTAACAAAAATATACCCTTCATAACAAAATACACCAGCCTAGCGCACTGCATTAATATGATGGCATCATCGTCTCTCCCAGTGCTAGGCCTACTACGCCGGCTAGCATTCCTGTGCCTAAAACACAATGTATGGGTCTGCGCTAGCCACAATGCTGAGGGGTCTAACGCTGCTGCTAACGCTTTATCACAATTCAGTTGGCAGATTTTCACAGAGCTCCTCCCCAACGCCCACCCACTGGGCAACAGTTGCCCACCCTCCCTATGGGATCTAGTGGCGAATAGTTGATGCCATTAATCAGAGCGTCAGTTGTCCCATCGACGTGGCAAGCATACGGTAAGGCATGGGAAGAGTGGACACGACTAGTAGCAGGCAGACGGGTTGACCATTGTGAACAAGCCAGATTACAAGTCACCATAGAATTTCTCCACCAGCTAATGATGAGGGGCATATCAGGGGCATATCAGGGGCGTCAGCGCAGCGGTGGCTGACCGGAGTAGCATTTCACTTCCAACTACTGAATTGGGGAGAGGTGACAAAGAGATTCATCATCAGACAATCCATAAAAGGGTGGAAAAGGGGTCAGCCAAGTCAGGAGTGTAGACTCCTATCCCTAACACCATTAACATGCCACTCACAATTTGAAGCAACACTACTGTCTACTGCATTTGCGATCGCCTTCTTCGGGGCGCTATGCATAAGCGAATTAGTCCCTCAATCCAAAATTACCACCAGTGGAGGCTTATTACACCAGGATGTAGTCATAGCCAATAATGCAATACGTCTACGCATACGTAAATCGAAAACTGTTCCAGCAGGCAGGGGAACTTGGGTACTTCTACAACCCACAAACGGTACACTGAGTCGGGTAACAATAGTAAAAACATATATAACCATCAGATCACAAAGTAATTTCTTCCTATCACACATTCATGGAACACCATTATCAAGATACCAGTTCCAAGCTATATTTAATAAATGCCTAACATCGGCTGGGAACCACCCCATAGATTACGTGACACACTCATTCCGCATAGGCGCGGCCACGGAAGCAGCAAGAGCAGGACTGTCAGAAACGGAAGTGCAGAGGATAGGGAGATGGCGATCCACGTGTTTGGCGAGATACATAAGACCGGACTTGTTATCCTAACGTGGTTTGTTTCTTTTACAGGTGACGCTAAGCCAACAGTGTGGGTGATAGGCCACTCGTATATATATTGGGCAGAAAAAAGGGCGAAAGTCCGCCCAGGCGGGAGGAAATTTGAGTTTCATAACACATATTTCAACTGGAGAGGTATTAGAGGCCTGCAATGGCCACAGGTACTAATGGAGGTAATCAAGGTAGGGAGAGAGGCAAGAGGTCCGGTCATCTTAGTTATACAGGCCGGGGGAAACGACCTAGGTCATCACAAGAGCGCAGAACTAATGGCAATAATGAAACTAGACACTGAGCGCTTCAGAGAATTTTTCACAAGACTAACTATAGTATGGTCAGAGATTGTGCAGAGAGCGGTATGGCAAGGTGCACGAGACATCACGGCCATCGAACAGACAAGGCGGCTAATAAATATTCGGATGGCAAAATTTATAAGAGACAGAGGCGGTGTAGTGATATGACACCGACAACTGGAAGGAGATAAAGCAGGCCTCATACGGCCCGACGGTGTTCACTTAATGGATATTGGACTGGACATATTCCTGTCAGGACTCCAGGATGGAGTGGAACAAGCGTTAAGAGTGATGGATGGGGGTTGGAGTCCTGCATACGAGTACGCAGGATCCTCCGTGGCCTGGAAAAAGAAAGGACATGTTGGAGAGTTACACTTGTTGGCCAACTTGCTGGTGTGGAGACACAGGGCATGCTGCAACAAGCTGAATTATTTTAGAAATAAAATATATCTTTCTAATGGAATGAGTATAAAGAGTTAATAAAGCTGTGACCGTTCCTCACCCATCCAGTTGTAAGAGTTACATTATTGTATTGTCAAGGAAAGGGGGACGGTAGGGGGACTGAGCGTCTGGGTTTGGTTGGGGGTCCCCTCAGTCTGCCTAGGCTAGATGCAGTTAAAAATTCTTATTAGATACACAGGCGGTGCAGCTTGCTTCACAGTTGGGCTACTACACCCAAAGTATTGCCTGGGCTAAATGCAGTTAAAAATTCTTATTAGATACACAGGCGGTGTAGCTCGCTTCACAGCTGGGCTACTACGCTGACTAGCAGACACCATCACCAGAACGTCCAGTTCCACGTCCCTTGCCACGCGCCTTACCCATTGTAAATGAAGTAAAATAGCTTACACTCGCACTATCAATGGAAAAAGGGTAATAAAAAGGAGATTAGAACCGTGGAAGAGGATAACCACAGTTCTATTTCTCTGGCCTACACCAGAATCTTTTAAACAGATATATTTGTGTCTGAACAATCAGGGAGACACTATTACTGTTTTCTTTACGGAAAAAATACCAAAAGCTGGATAACACAGAGATTTGAACCGTGGAACTGCAAAACCACAGTTATAATTTACTGGCGTATACAAGACTTTTTTAAATATATATATATTTGCGGCTATACAGTGAGCGACACACTCAAACTGTTTTTTTATGTAAAAAAGGCCCAAAAGTGGATAATACAGAGATTTGAACATTGGAACTGCAAAACCATAGTTATAGTTATGTGGCCTACACCAGAATCTTTTAAACAGATATATTTGTGTCTGAATACTCACCAGACACACTTTTTTTGGGGGGGAGGGGGGTGACCAAAAGGTTAATAAGACGGGTATTTGTACAGTGTGAAGGAGGAAAAAAAACAAAAGAGGATTTAGATGAAAAAAAAAAAAAAGGATTTTTCCTGGCCCCCGAGACCTGGAGCTAAGTCTAGCAATTTCAGCAGCAGGAGCACACAGGACTGTAATGCAGCGTTTGCTGGTATAACCACTGCGTCTCCTATACAGCCTGCCTGCCTGCCTGATATCTGGGATGGATATTAGTCCTGAGAAGGACTGTTTGTTTGATTTGGCAGGCTTTAGAGACCCTACACTAACTATTTCGCAGTATATATCTCTCCCTAAATCAGCAGCACTTTCCCTACACTGTCTGATCCCGGCCGTCGGTGTCCAAGATGGCGGCGCCCGGTTTTAAATACTCGAGGTGACGCTGTGCGGCCATCCAATCAATGTAATGCCCACAACCAACATGGCTGCGGTATTACAGTGACTGGCTGGCAATCCCTGCATGTTCATTGGCTCTGTAAAGAGCGCCAAACATGCAGGGCGGAGACCCGAGCTCCCGCCCGAGTAACCCGGAAATGCTCGGGGCTCGCCGAACATCCTGAGTAGTGTGATGCTCGGGCGAGTACCGAGCAGTGTCGAGCATGCTCGCTCAACACTAGTTACTATAGATAGAGCTATGTTAAGACCAGACTCGGGCCTATCTTCCAAAGGTGGCCTCCAAATTCCACAGAACACAGGAGATCTTTCTCCCCTCATTCTATCCTAGCCCTAAAAATTTAGAGGAACAGAGGCTTCATACTCCGCTGCCGAAAATGACAATTTTTCTATTGAAAACTTTTTCAGGAAATGCTCCTTCTTGAGTATTTGAAGGATTTTTTTTCATTTCTTGAAGAGTCTTTCGAAGCGTTTTGGTAGAATTTTTTCCTGAAGTATTTTTTGCAGTCCTTTGATTGGACAGTGCCTAGATTGGAGCAAATTTCATCAGGAGCCACTTCAAATAAGTGATTTGCACTTTATTTTCCCACCCAGTGTTTTTCAAAATCTGAACAGGGGAAAAGATGGGGACAGCAAACTGGCTTTGCAATGGATATGAATAGGAACAGTCTTTTCATGTGCTTTTTTTTCTTTTAGCAATTTTTTTCAAGTGGACACACTCTAAAAGATTTCTTAAACTATAATGCTGCGTGCCCACTATGCGTTTTTCAAGTGTTTTTGTGGCAGAATTTCCACAGCGAAAGCCTAAAAAACGCTTGGTAATACGTGCCCCATGGTCCCCAATGATAATCCGCATGTGCTGTGCGCATGCTGTGGAAATTTCCGCTGCGGATTATCATTGCTGAAAAATACGCAGCATGTCCATTAATTTTGCGGACACGCAGAGTAATTGCCGCCATTGATTTGCATTGAATCGCATAATATTCGCATGACTACATGTGCACATGCGGATATTAAGCGATTCAATGTGTGGATGGTACCCGGGTCTGGAGAAGAGGAGACTCTCCTCCAGACCCAGGTACCATAGAACCTGTTAAAAAAAGAATTTAAAATAAAAAATAAAGATTATACTTACCTTCCGATGGGCCCCGGTGTTTTCTCCGCTACGTCCGGTCTGTTGTACGGCTCGCGAAGGTCTAAAAGGACCTTCCATGATGTCATTTAGTCATGTGACAGGTCACGCGACAGCTGCCCCGGCATCACACTTTCAACTGTATTTGCATCTTGGACGCAGATAGAGTTGAAAGCAACAATGGGACAGGGAGACGATCCTCCTCCATCATTCTCCCTCTTTGTTTGAGCTCTGACATCTCAGTGCTGCAGCCATGATGATGTCACTATATTGTGCCCACTCTGTCAAGCAGTACAGAGCTTCAGGTCACAAGCTGCAGAGACTGGAGCAGCAGTGAGGAATGGGGGGAGGCGAGTATTTTTTTTTCATTATATTGTTTGGTGGGCTATGTGGAGGTCATTATACCGTTTGGAGGCCTATGTGGGGGCCATAATACAGTGTGGAGGGCTGTGTGGGGTCATCATACTGTGTGAAGGTGTGGGGGGCATTATATTGCATTGAGGAATGTGTCGGGACCATCCTACTGTGTTTGGGTAACATGAGGGCCATCATACTGTGTTGGGGGTCACTGTGGGGGTACTTTAGGGTTATCATACTGTGTATGTGGAGGAATGTGGGAGTATCATACTGTGTTTGGGGGACACTTATTATCATCCTCTGAGGGCCATGAAAGGGGCCCAATTAGGACTTCTGCTATGGGGACCACCTGATTTCTTTGTATGCCCCTGTATACAATCCATACTTTTATTCTATATTTTTCTCAAGCAATCATACTTTCATGTTCATTTATGCAGCCATATTTATGCGTGGTATTGCTATAGATACTGTATATTATTTCATGGATTCCTCACACACATGGCAGAAGACTTACAAACTATCATGGACAGACAATATGGCTGCATAAATTGTCCCAGACTTTGCTCTGGACCTTCTTTTTCCTATACCCTTTGTTCTTTTATGAAAGCTAGCATTTTTCAAAGATTGATGGAAATTGCAAAACAATGCGGAATATTCTGTTTGTATATCCAGATTATGCACCATTCTTTTATCAACCAACGATATACAGTTGAATATGCTGAGAGATTTTTCTGCTTTAGGCCCCCACTGTAAAGTGAACAAGTGATATGAACACAGCCTGGTTACATATTATGGTGTAACAGATATGAAAAGTCATATTAGGCCAAACATAAAATGTTATTTAAAACCAAATCAGAAGGCAATAAATATGCACCAATAACAATTACATCTGAGAGATTTTTATTGTTCAGGTTAATAGAGTGAACCCAAATAGTTTGAATATTTTACTGCCTTAGTAATAATGATACAGTTAAGACCATTACAACAGGAAATTGTATTGAAAACAAGATAATAAATGTTTTATGGGACCATGGTTAGCCTTACCTTGTTAAATTCCAGGGCCAATTGACTATCCACCTGAAGAATATTAAGACGTGTCAATAAAACTTGCCCTGAACAGTTTTACAGTAGGTCCAGGAGCTGGAGCCTCCTTCTATATATTCATTTCTTTTGTTATTACGAGGAGGTCATTGCCTAAACAAGGAACACTTCATAAAGCCAACAAAAAATAGGGTGCGCACACCTTTAGTATTAAATTAATGTACGGGGGCACAAATATGCTATATAGTGGAGTTCCAGTATTCATTAATTCCAGTGTTCTGACACACCGTGTATGTATTTGTTTCTATATTGGCCACATAGCTTCTTAAAGGTCACCTTGACGTGGTTGCATGGTATTTGCACTCTTTGATGAAAAAACACTAAGTACTAAGTACTTTAGGTTTTTAATGTGTATAGCAGTAGCAGTATTGGAATTTATGTAAGTATATATTTGTATATTGGCCACATAGCGTATTTGTGCACCTGTACATTGATTTAATACTAAAGCCCTATTTTTTCTTTTTTGTAGTACAAAAAGTTTGCTTTAATTATGGGGGCACTTTTTCACACTATATCAGAATAGTTATGATTTGGAAAGTTTAATGCCAGCAAGAGGGTGAATAATTCTATATTATACATATACAAAACTACAAAAGTTTTGGGCATGCGTGTAAAAAAATGTTGCAGCATAACAATGCATTTTGTTATCTGAAAAAAATAAACACTTCTAATTTTTAAAGCAAGCTGAATGAACAAAAGAGAAATCAAGTCAATATTCTGTGTGACCAGAAATTCCTTTCAAAACAGCCTCAAAGCATCAATTCTTCTAGGTACACATCCACACTGTTTTTGGAGGAACTCAGCAGGAAGTTCGCTCCAAGTATCTTGGAGAACTAACCACAGATCTGTGGATGTAGGCTTGTGCAAATCCTTCTGTCTTTTAGGGCTCCCTCACACTAGCGTATAATGTGGCCGAGTGCTATGTGATGTTTAATCGGATAGCACTCAGAACAATGGGGCAGTGAAGATCTGCAACTATTTTCTCAAGCCGATTTGACATGAGAAAATAATCGCAGCATGGTGTGAAAGAATTGAATAATCAGATCACACCATCCATACAAGTGTATGGGTGCGTGCAGGGTTGGACTGGCCTGGCGAGTTATTGGGCAAATCCCTGGTGAGCTCTTGCTGCAGACGAGATAGGGAAGAAGAGGAATAAAAAAAAGCCTGCGGTTTTTAGAGGCACGGGCCCTTTAAAAGCGCAGGCAGAGTATATGCAGTGGCGCACGCATGCAGTGTTCATTACCTAAACCGCCGCAGCACACATCTCGATGAAGCTGAAGATTGTGCGCCTGCCGTCTCTGGCATATGACGTAACCATCAGGCGTCGGCTCTGCCGGACATACTCACGTCAGCCATCAGCCTCTGCTAGGTCGGCAAACATTTTAACACGATTCCGCTGGAAATAGGCAGGGGACACTGCACAGCGCCGGACGCACAGAAAGGTAAGGAGAATTTTTTTGTGTGTGTGTGTGGATGCGGAATGGGATGGGGGCCAGGACGGATATATGGGGGGGCAGGATGGATATATGGGGGTCAGGATGGACACATGGTGTTCAGGATGGATATATGGGGGGGGGGAGGCTGGACATATGGGAGCCAGAATGGTTGTATGGAGGGGGTGGGGACCAGGCTGGACAAGGGAATTAATTACTTTTTGGGGGCCAGATGGAGGAACATACAGTACAGACCAAAAGTTTGGACACACCTTCTCATTTAAAGATTTTTCTGTATTTTCATGACTATGAAAATTGTACATTCACACTGAAGGCATCAAAACTATGAATTAACACATGTGGAATTATATGCTTAACAAAAAAGTGTGAAACAACTGAAAATAGGTCTTATATTCTAGGTTCTTCAAAGTAGCCACCTTTTGCTTTGATGACTGCTTTGCACACTCTTGGCATTCTCTTGATGAGCTTCAAGAGGTAGTAACCGGAAATGGTTTTCACTTCACAGGTGTGACCTGTCAGGTTTAATAAGTGGGATTTCTTGCCTTATAAATGGGGTTGGGACCATCAGTTGTGTTGTGCAGAAGTCAGGTGGATACACAGCTGATAGTCCTACTGAATAGACTGTTAGAATTTGTATAATGGCAAGAAAAAAGCAGCTAAGTAAGGAAAAAACGAGTGGCCATCATTACTTTAAGAAATGAAGGTCAGTCAGTCCGAAAAATTGGGCAAACTTTGAATGTGTCCCCAAGTGCAGTTGCAAAAACCATCAAGCACTACAAAGAAACTGGCTCACATGAGGACTGCCCCAGGAAAGGAAGACCAAGAGTCACCTCTGCTTCTGAGGATAAATTAATCCGAGTCACCAGCCTCAGAAATCGCAGGTTAACAGCAGCTCAGATTAGAGACCAGGACAATGCCACACTGAGTTCTAGCATCAGACACATCTTTACAACAACTGTTAAGAGGAGACTTTGTGCAGCAGGCCTTCATGATAAAATAACTGCTAGGAAACCACTGCTAAGGACAGGCAACAAGCAGAAGAGACTTGTTTGGGCTAAAGAACACAAGGAATGGACATTAGACCAGTGGAAATCTGTGCTTTGGTCTGATGAGTCCAAATTTGAGATCTTTGGTTCCAACCACCGTGTCTGTGTGCGATGCAGAAAAGGTGAACGGATGGACTCTACATGCCTGGTTCCCACCGTGAAGCATGGAGGAGGAGGTGCGATGGTGCTTTGCTGGTGACACTGTTGGGGATTTATTCAAAATTGAAGGCATACTGAACCAGCATGGCTACCACAGCATCTTGCAGCGGCATACAATTCTATCCGGTTTGCGTTTAGTTGGACCATCATTTATTTTTCAACAGGACAATGACCCCAAACACACCTCCACACTGTGTAAGGGCTATTTGACCAAGAAGGTGAGTGATGGGGTGCTACGCCAGATGACCTAGCCTCCACAGTCACCAGACCTGAACCCAATCGAGATGGTTTGGGGTGAGCTGGACCGCAGAGTGAAGGCAAAAGGGCCAACAAGTGCTAAGCATCTCTGGGAACGCCTTCAAGATTGTTGGAAGACCATTTCCGGTGACTACCTCTTGAAGCTCATCAAGAGAATGCCAAGAGTGTGCAAAGCAGTCATCAAAGCAAAAGGTGGCTACTTTGAAGAACCTCGAATATAAGACATATTTTCAGTTGTTTCACACTTTTTTGTTAAGTATATAATTCCACATGTGTTAATTCATAGTTTTGATGCCTTAAGTGTGAATGTACAATTTTCAAAGTCATGAAAAATCGTTAAATGAGAAGGTGTGTCCAAACTTTTGGTCTGTACTGTACATTATTATTTTATGGTGGCAAGTAAGGAACATTATTACTTTAGGGTCCAATTAGGGCCACTATTACTTCTGTAATATAACTTACTTTTTAGGAAACTGGTTTTCCATTGGGAGGAACAAAAGGAGGGTCATGTTACTGTGCAGGGCAGCACTATGTCGCTTTTTTTCTTCATCTGGCGTAGTGTAGACGTCGGGGAAAAGGTGGGGAATGTGCTCTAGATAACTGTGTTATTTTATAAAGAGACGAGTCCTGGCTGGAAGAAGTGATGGTGGTCTGTGCTAGATGAAGAAGAAAATCGAAGATGAAGGACTTCACCTAGAGACGTCACTGGTGAGTCAGTGTATTACATGTACACTTACACTATACACTATATAGTGTATACAAAGCTCTTGTGTATGTCACTGGTGACCACTGTATTACCTGCACTTTATATACAGAAAGAAAAAAAACACTAGGAGAAAACTGAGCATAAGGCATATAAAAAGGCTTTATTAATGACAATATTAATACATAGTGCAAAACATGTAATAGATGGGTGCAATATACGGAGCAAGACTAATTGCAAGGACAACCCCAGGAGTGTCCGCAATCGTCATGCATAACGGGATAACACCAAGGAAAAAGAGAGCAACCCGGGAGTTCATAAAACATCTGATGTCAAGATGGAAAGGAATCTATCTATCTATCTATCTATATATATATATACAGTAGTGTGCAACATACAAGAGAGTAGGTGAATATCAGGCTTTCCCGCAGTAAGCGTCTCTTGAGAAAGCAAACCCCGCGAAACGCGCATCGAGGCTTGCAGGATCCACATCTGCTTGCTCCTGCCCTATCCCCTCTCCCCTCCTGAGCAATCCCTGCTGACATTATTGGTGAGTTAATTTTTACCATAGAGCTTGGCTTCCCTCTTACTGCGGGAAAGCCTGATATTCACCTACTCTCTTGTATTTTGCACACTACTGTATTTTATATATATATATATATATATATATATATATATATATATATATATATATATATATATATATATTCCTTTCCAGAGCTTGTGTATAATGTCACTAGTGGTAATAACAGTGTTGTGGTTTGAATTCATGTATTGTAGTATTTGGTCACTATGTGGTAGTAATATGTAATCTGGTCATGGTGTGGTGGTATTTGCTCCTTGTATGTGGTGGTAATATGTGGTCTGGTCATGGTGTGGTGGTATTTGTTCCTTGTATGTGGCATTATTCGGTGACTATATGGCGGTAATATGTGATCTGGTGATGGTGTAAGGTATTTTTTCCTTGTATGTGCTATTATTCGGTCATTATGTGGCGGTAATATGTGGTCTGGTCATGGTGTGGCAGTTTTTGTCGTTTGTGGTATTATTTGGTCGCTATATGCTGCTAATATGTGGTCTGGTCATGGTGTGGCGGTATTTGTCCCTTTTGTATGTGGTATTATTGGTTTTGGTACAGTGGATTGTGTTGTGTATGGCAGTCATTTGTTCTCTCTGATATTAATTAGGATAATATTCTTTATTTACATTAGAAATTAAATACTTGGAACACAGCGTCAGATGTACTTACAGGGGTTCTCCAGTGAAAAAAAGTAAACATCTCTCCACAGGATCAGTGATAAGTTATTGATTGGTGGGGGTCTGCAGGGACCCAATCAGCAGAATGTGGAGCTTTTATCCCCATTAGACTGGCACGGCATGTGCAACTCGACCATTGATCCATTCATTTCCTCGGTGGCTGCGAGCGCTGGTATTGTTGTTTTCTGGAAGCCCCCAAGAGGATGAATGAGGCTGCGGTCAGACGTTCCACCTGCAGTTCCATTTTAAAATGGGGATAAGTGTCCTGACAGCGACAAAACTTCCCCATTCTTCTGATTAGTGCGGTTTCCAAAGGTTGGACCTAAATGATCAATAAGTTATCACCTATCCTGTGGAGCCCATGGATCAGTGATAACTTGTTGTAACCAAAGGACCCCTTTAATGTAAACTACCGTAATTGTACATCACAGTTATAATGTGAGAACAGTAGATGTGCAGGAGCCGCCTGTGATTTACAGTCGATGCTCAACTATAACGGGAAAAGCTGCTTACAGATATTTTCATATAGCTGTAAGGTTGTCCCCTAGGGTCAATTCCCCATGTGGGCCCCAGACAACCCAGTCCGCATCTGGGTGCATGTGAAACATTGGACTGCACTCCGATATCATCCGAGCGCAGTCCGATTACCATGGACACAGAGAATGGAGAAGATGGAGAAATTAAGTTCTCCGTCTTCTCCACACCTGTGCCCCGAGTGTTTTTCCGTTTTAAATTTTTTCATCCCCTTCTTTCCAGGAGCCATAACTTTTTTTTATTTATACATCAATATAGCCATATGAGTACTTTTTTTTTTAGCGGGACAAGTTGTACTGATGAATGCCATTGATTTTACTACACAGTGTACTGGAAAACGGGAAAAAAAATCCAAGTGTAGTGAAATTGCAAAAAAAAGGTGCAATTCCACAATAGTTGTTCTTTTTTTGTTGACCATGTTCACTATATGGTAAAACTGAGCTGCCATTATGATTCTCGAGGTCATTACGAGTTCGCAGATACCAAATTTGTATAGGTTCTTTTCTATTTAAGTGGTGAAAAAAATTCCATTTGTATCAAAAAAGTTTTTGGTTTTGTTATTTTCCAAGACCCGTAGCGTTTCCATTTTTCGGGATCTGGGGCTGGATAAGGCCTTATTTTTTGTGCTCTGAGCTGACTTTTATTGATACCATTTTGGGGTAGATACGATGTTTTGATCGCCTTGTATTGCAATGTTGTGGCAGCCAAAAAAATGTAATTTTTACTTTATGATTTTTTTCTCGTTATGCCATTTACTGATCGGATTCATTTGTTATATTATGATCTGATATTTCTGACTGTAGTGATACCAAATATCTGTATTTTTTTTAATTGTTTCATTTTTAATGAGGCAAAAGGGGGGTGATGTGTTTTTTTTTGTTGTTTTTTTTATATTTCTTTAAACTTTTTTTAACTTTATTTTACAGTCCCCTTAGAAGACTTGATGCTGCGACCGTCGGATTGCCTGTGCGATACATAACGGTGCTTCAGCACCGCTATATACAGCAAAAATCACAATCTCCTATGAACGTCGGCCACAGACCGACTTTCCCAGGAGAATCAGGACGACAGGCGCGGTCTTCAGCAGACCCCTGGCTGTCATAACCCATCAGGACTCCATGATCACGTGACAGGGGCGCCAATAGGCGAGATTTGTGAAGCACTTCTGGCCAGTGCATGTTAAATGCAGCTGTAA